>NC_054537.1:41302030-41913696 GCF_017654505.1 Polyodon spathula | reverse complement strand
TCTAACTAAAAAATGGCTTCCAAAACTAAAGTATAGTTTCAGGGAATTGCTGGCTGAATAAAAAGTAGAAGCCATTAAGAAGGCCTATTATTTAAACACAGTTATGCAATTTGATACAGAGACTGGAGTCTGTTGTCACGGTAACCAGTGAGATTTCCCTCCTCCTAGTGTTTGGTCCAGGCTGCGAACTTCTTTATTTTTTAAGCTGCTCAGGAGAAATTCAAGAGTATTGATAGCAGGCCTCAGATTGCTAATGTTGTTCATCTGCCTCTTCCCAAATCGTCCTATTGGTCGTACTCCACGACCCACGTACCAGAAAGGGTCGATATCTGGATCTGCCAGTCAAAGAAAACAAGTTTACAGATAAAATGAATGACTGTAATGCCCTCTTTTCAGGTATTCCAATAAGACAATTAATCAATGGTCTAACAGAGTCTCTAATGCTGTTGCTAGATAGCTGAACAGAAGTTCACTGTCTGAAAATATAGAATTGATTCTCAAACCTGCATACATTTGTGTTCAGTGCATGGCAATATTTTCCTCTCTTGAATGCTTAGTCCTGGGGTCAAGCAACTTTTCTTCCTGTAAATCTAGTTTCTGACTGAAACACCTAACCTGCATATGGCGACATCCACTTTTCAGGTTTGCAGCGCCACTAAATGAATACAGAATTAACCTTGGTTCCGAGCTGTAACTACAAGGGTGCAATAGACTTTGTAAATTGACCCTTTAAAGACTTATGAGAAAAATGTGATAAATATGGACTTTTGGCCATTCTGACATTAATGCTATGTGAAAGAGAGTCTTGTAAAAAATAAACTTTGGCAATTTAGCAATTAAATTAAATTGTTTCAAACTAAAGTCAAGTCACAACTAAAGCAGTGTTAATATGTACATAACAGTGACTGTTTTGAAAGTCAGGAGATTAAAGCAAAATTGTATTATTGATAACAGTGACGTCTTTTGTAATATCTTCTTTTTTACAACAACAAAAAATATATACTATTATATTGATTTGTTTACTTAGCAATTCTATTTATCATTGATGGCAATGCTCAAAAACCCATTCATGATATCTTCAAATGTAAACTACTTGAGAAAAATATTTTGCTCTTAATTTGACTTATATGATCATACAATGACCAATGCGTAAATAACTCTAAATGTTTTTAGCTTTGCAGTGAAAATAAAACAAGTACATTTAATTAAAATGACTAAAGCAATTTTGTATGAATAGGTCTGTTCATTTTTTTTAAGTTGTCAAATTATATACAAATTATATGCTTAAAAATAAGTGTAAGAACAACTGTTTAAGATAAATATATTGAAATAGTCATACAATATGCTGCTGCAACAGCCCTGCACTTTAATTAGCAAAAAGAGAACAAGAACTGAATGATCATTACATATATAATACCCATGTCCTCTCTCTTATAGGTGAAATACTTCGAGTTCACGTTAACATATCTAATAAATTGCTACTTGAAGCATTACCTGGTGTATTACATATATAAATATAACATAGTATGTTACTGGGATTTTTATAAATGAGAAATTGACTGTTTTACTTTAATAAAAAAAGTGAGAGGGGATTTAGTTCATTACTTCAATACACTCAATCAAAAAATAAATAAATAAATAAGAATCGTGACTTCAGTTTCCTATAGTAATTATTTCACAGAACTAGTTACAGAAAAAAAAACAGAAGCATGTCAATTTGCACAAAACAGAAGAACTTGAAAGTGGATTGAAATAATTGTACCAATAATTGGTAACCAAGTAATCAATCTCAAAATAAGATCAGCACAGAAAAACTGAGTTTTACTCATTACCGAAAAACTGGACGAGAGTTTTGCATCCTCACTTGCTCATTCAAGGTATATATATACTTGGTATATATACTTGATAGTGTCTACACTTTCAGAAAATATATCTTCTATATGCTCCTTTCTAAGAGTGTACGAGAGAGATCAAACCAGTTCCACTCACCATTCAACCCTGACACTTTTACCCATGTCCTCTCCCTTTGGCTAGCCAAATTAAACATGGAATGCACTAAAGTGAAGCAGTAATGGGAAAACAGTTTCTGAATTCTCAAAACTACTGACATATTTGATTGGCTCGTTATGCTAGCGTCTGGAAGTTCACAAGGTGCACCAGCCTTTGCCATGTGAGCATTTTGTTGCAGGATTCACTAACACCAGAGTATTTTTATTTTTGCCCTACACCAAATTATGTCAGAGAGATTTCTTCACACTAGTAATAACTTGACCTTGGGACACTGACAAGATCCATTCCTTTTCAAATGTCAAGAAGTAATCCATGGGGTAAAAAGGAAATATTTGGACTTACTTCTGTTGTCAATGCGATGTTTTCCAGATGTGCTGCTTTGTGCAGTGATGAAACTCAGGGACAACAGCAACATTATTGTGTAGATGGCAGTCACTTTCACCAACTTTGGCTTTAAGGAGCATTCCCCTTTGGGCCACCGTTGAACAGTTGGCAGCATTGTGGAACTGTACTCTGGGCACTAAACAGAGAAACCACAGCTCTTTGATTCTGGAAAACATTTGACAAATACTGTATTTTAGGACTAATGGTCATAATTAATATACATGTTTAAACTGTAATGAAAAGTAACAAGAAAACGTCATATAAATCGCTTAGCCCAGCATATTTCCAATCTACATGATTTCACAACATACTCTTTGGAAATGTGGCATTTATGTACATTATGTCTTAAAATAAACACTGCCTTAAAATAAGATTGCTATATAAGCAGCTTCCAAGTAAGACAAAGTTAAAACTACACCATTTTAAAAACCACTTAAGTCCACCTTAATCTTCTCAGCAAGTTTTATTATGGTCAGCCTTAATAAGGTTTTTATTAATATTACTTGTATATACCTATTGCATACCACTACATACATCTCTTTCGGTGTAAAAAGCCATTTAAACTAATCTGATATAGGCTTACAATAATGTATTCATGCAGATTTAGCAAACCTATCTTGTTTGACTTTTTCATAAACATTCACTATCATTCCATTTGATGTTGTCTACATTGGCTTTTAGTTCCCTGCAGTTGAAACAATGGCACATAATTCAGTCAATAATCCAATTAACGTTTAGTTCTAATTTGTTGTAGCACTACCTTGCAAAGCGTTTTTTTTTTTCATAAACCAATAAGCCTATTGCTAAGGTAAGTGTCATGCTTTAGTGTTACAACAAAACAATTTTGCCGAATGTTTTTTTTTTTGTTTGTTTGTTTTGTTTTTTGTTTTTTTGTTTCCAAGGTAACGTATCACATTGATTACTGGCTGTATGACTTTTTCTATGAAGTAACAATTCTGGATAATACTGTGAGTGTATATATAAATCAATTAATACATTGTAACCGACATATTTAAGAATTAAATATAAAACTAATGCAATATATTACGTTTTCTGTGAGTATAAAATATATTACATTAAAAAGCTAATTTAAAGAATAGTAACAATGTTTTATAGTCTATTCATCACGTTATTAAGTCTATATAACATCACAACAATAAAACTTAACTGAGAAACACAGCAGTAGGCTAGTTCATTAATAATACGAATGGTTGCGCTACGCCACCCATTCCACTTAAAAAAAGAGAGCCTTGACAATTAACCAAAAAGTATTACATTCAGTAAGTAATATAACAACGTGTATTTTAAAGTGTTTTGTGAAAGCTGCTTGACACATCTGCAGTCAACCAATCTACTCCAATCAAGGACCCACAGAAACGAGATGTTGTTTAGTTCTGGTCTTGTAACACTTGTAGTTGTTCTGTTTGTGTAATAATTTATTTTAAATATGTTATTTAATCTGCGTTTCCAATTCGTACTTTTATTTTTATATACAGTGTGCTGTGTAATTGAGGTATCTTGTCGATCTGTTCAGGATAATACATTTTCTGTGTTTAATACATTATTTATTTTATTTCAAAATCGTTTTAAGACACAATTTCACAATGTAATCATGTTTACTGTCTCTGACCAAGACAACTATATAACGTACATTGTATTAATCGAATAGACATAATGTGAGTAACAGTAAAGCCCATTAACAAAATTCGGGAAAAGTACAGTAATATCAATAAAAGATTAGTTCAAGTGAAGTTACAGAAACTGTACAAATTGATATATCTGCTTGTTTATAATCTTCCAGTGTTTCTATAAAGTACACCAGAAAGTAAGCAAAGATTACATTTCCCAACCCACCTTTTTATCCAAGAACTCAGCAGGTATCACCTCCGCCTCTCCACTGCTTATTCAGGGGATAGTTTGAGAAGGATCTTTTATATCTTAAGATCCCAGGGGTGAAATTGATTCATGGTGGGCGTCATCACAAGAGGATAACATCCAACAAAGGTTTTATTTATTTATTTTGTATTATTATTAATAATAATATTATTCTACTCACTCAAATTAAAGGACAATTAGAAACCTCTTCTATTGGATGAGTTTTCTTCGTGCATGACACGTCCCGATCCACTTCATCAGGGGCTTAATGACAGTAGCAGAGCATTAGATAGTGAATTGGCGTCATATTTTCGGATCTTGACTCCTCATTAATGATCATGAAACAGAGGTGAAAGTGATCCTGCGTCAGTCCCTTCACTCCAAACATTGTTTTATATTGATTTGCAGTGGCGTGGTTCATAAAAGCTTGGAAAAAAAATAATAAAGCAGTCCTGAGTAGAAATAAATCTGATGTGGGCTACTAAAAAGAAACACAAGAATAAAAACACAAAATTTCTACAGTATCCCCATCGCGCGCAGTATTTCGTGCATACATTGTAACATGTTTATTTTCCTATATACTTTATGTAATCCTTTATTTAAAAGCCTAAACAGGCAATTTCTCGTACAGTTTAGTTTAAAAAATGTATCAAAAATCTAAATAAAAAACTGATCGAAGGGAATATTATGAGTTTTTCTGGACCAAGAAAAGAAGAAAAGCTACAAGCAAAAGGCGTTTTATCACTATGCAGTGTGTTGCTGTAATTTCAAGACGCCTTCCTATAGACATGTTCATTGTGAATTATTTGTTTAATTTCTTCGTTACAAAAACGTTAAGTTTTTATGAAGTGAACAAAATGAAACAAAAACAGGGATATTTGAGTCTAGTTGGTAATTTACTTCTATTTTCTGAAATGTCAAAAATCCATCTTATTTATAAAAAGAAAAAGGAAATAACGTCAGTGTAGTACTACAGTTATTTTGTTGCAACTTTGTCAGATACAACATATGTTTTTATTCCTTCAAAAATACTTCTGTGTTGCAGTTTTAATTGAACAGTCTACTAAAAGTATTTCAATATATATTTTAAAAGTGTGTTAAACTAAAGAGACATTGAATATTCCACGTAAATTTAATTTCCAACAAAGGTTTTTATTATTATTATTATTATTATTATTATTATTATTATTATTATTATTATTATTATTATTATTATTATTATACCCACTCAAACTAAAGGACAATTAGAAACCTTTTCTCATTGGATGAGTTTTCAATGACCTTTCAACTTCAGCTAGCTGCAAGCAAATAATGTAAACACTGCATCACAATCTGTTTATTATAGTGCGGACCAATATAGAAAAAATCTTATCATACTCATGTTACAATGAGTTTGAAATTACTGTTATCAAGAAATAAGGTGTTCTTCGATAGATCTTTGTGTTATAATGAGAAATGAATGATATATTTGGACATCATCTTCATGTAAATTGTATTTAAATCCATGAGACTCCAGGGGGCCATTTACATCATAAATAATTTGTGACCTGATTACCAAATTACCAAATTACACTCAGTTCCTTATAATCTTACACATCGATGTGCTGAGACATTCCATCCTGTGCATTCCCTGTATCGGCTCTTATAAAGATGTGCTAAGATGCCCAATTACTCAAGCACACCCTGCTTACAAACATCCAGTTGATTGGTCTTTAGAACAAAGCTTCATTTTATGTGTAAATGCAGAGCCAGCACACACACTATTACATCATTGACACCAGGTTTGATAGTTACGCCAAATTTCTTTCAAACTCAAGAATATCTGTTGGCTATTCCATCGAATTGCTCACTGGTAAAGGCACTATCACTATCATTGTGTTACAGTGGACCTTACTGTCCCAGGTGCTTGCTGAGCTCAAGTGGACACCTGCAGGGCTGCCTTTGTTGTCCGGAGATGTTGTGGGGAATTGCTGCAATGAGGGAGCATAATGGGATATTCCAAATTGGGGAGAAAATCAGAGTCAAATAATTGGACACGCTACATTTCTTCTTTTTTTAATTTAAATCAATAACTGCCAAAAATCAATATGATAGCTCAGCATCGTGCTGTTTGCATCTTTGTTGTGAATGTATTGAAGGGAAGTACATTCCATTATTGACCTCCTTCTAACTTCCTAGTGCTAACTATCTGGTAGACAATCAACTTTGTAGAAAAGAATAAACAATTACTCAAATTGGAAGGGGAAAAGCATTCAATGGCTGGCATGTTTCTCCCCTTTGAGTTACAGTAGCTGTATATTTACTTTTTTTAATTAAAGCACTTAACGTACAGAATATGTATGTAGAAAATATGCAAACAAATCTAATATATATATAACATATATGCTATGTAATAAACATATATATATATATATATAGATATATATATAGAGAGAGAGAGAGAGAGAGAGAGAGATTTGATATCAAAAGAATACTGCAGGATACACCTACAGTAAATGGTTTTTCCATAAAAATTGATCAGTTGGATCTATTTGTCATATATTTAAAAACATATAACTATGCTCAAGCAAAGTAATGCATGTATACAAATTTGAACATTACAAACAGTGATCTAATAAACATAGGGAGTAGGGATTTAAACCTGACCCCCTTACATTGCATGTACTTTACCACTGAGCCATCCAATTCAAGTACTTTTGGGAATGCAGCCTATGGATGTGAAGGATAGAAATCATGCTTATCTGATAACAATAACGTTATAGGTTAGTAATAGAATAGTTGTATGTAAAGTCAAATGGAAGTCGCAAATGAATCACTGATTTGGTTTGATCAATGTGAGAATGGAAATGTCACTGGTTGGTTGTTGAAGGTGATCTACAGGGCTTGAACAGAGGTGTTTTGACAAAGTGATATTAGAAATGTCAAAGTCGTGCTTTTTATAAAATTGGGACTTTTTCATATTACTCACAAAAAAGTCAAAGTTAACTAGAGTTTTGTGTTTCATTCACAAAAGTGTAAACAGATTTCACAGAAACAAATATCTAATGGAACATCCATTTAAGAACATTTGCTAAAACAGTATTGTTGTACATTTGTCCATCTGTATCTGTATGTTACACTTACATTTTTTAATGACTATGAAAAAAAGCTTTTTTAAATTGTGATGAAACTTGGTATTAGTATAGATTTTTGGGAGTATTTGATTGTGCACATATACCATGCTAAGGTGTCTGTACTTCCGTCTGTCTGTATGTTGCATTTATGTTTTTATATGTATCTTGAAAACACACAAAAAAATGTCCTCATAATTGAGTTATTGGACTGTATGAGCTAGCTCCCAAAAAGAACAGTTCAAAATTACTTGTGCAATTCTATTCAGTGTTAACACAGTGGAGTCCACACAAAGACTAAAGTAAGTCCCTTTCACACTGGCACACCTAAACGGGTGCCGACCTGGGTTCTGGCTACCCAGGTGGCAATCCTACGTAGTGTGAAACCATGTACCTGGGAGGTACCTGGTTGACCCTGATTGGCAGCGACCCACCTCAGGATCGATTGATTGATGATGGTTGTTCATAAGCTTACGAAATAACAAACAGCCACGCCTGTGTGAAGGTTTCACTTCCGCAAGAAGTGTTTCTGTTTATTCTGTTTAGCCATATTTTGTTGATTGAGACACGCCATGAGCCAGATTGCCACAAGGTTGAAGAAACATTTCCTCTGATCAACATTTGGGGCGGAGATTCAATCCAGAGAAGTTTGGATGGATGTGTCCGTAACAAACTGCTTCCAGGGTATTGCTACGCGCTTTGTGTATTTGCTTGTGTCACTCAGGTCGACCCTGTTTCTTCAAAAGCAGCGTGAAATCGCACAGCCGACCTGCATGACATTGGGTCGTGACCAGGGTAGAATATGGTAATGTGAAAGGGGTTTTAGAGCCAGTGCATGTTATGTATTATTTTGTATTTTGTTATGTATTTTGTTTTGAAGGACAGGCAAAAACTTATCTCCCATTATTTATTATTGTTTTAAATACCTTATGAGAATGCGTGACTGCAGGCTAGTAATTATTGAATTTGCTGATAATCAGTTATTATTAATATTTATTAAACTCGTGCAGACTATGGCCAAGGGGTTAATCCCCCCGGCCATAATATAAAAGACTGGCAGATTTGGCTGCACAAGGTGGGTTGTCTAGAGGAGGTTGTCTACTTTTTTACTGAAAGTAAATAATTGCTACTTGTGCTGGCTTTAAACCAGCACAATACTTGTTTAATTTCATGTTATCATTATTATTTGGTTGTTTGTTTGTTTGTTTGTTTTGGCCCTCGTGCCTATTTGTTTTGTGTTTTTTTTTATTGTTTTGTTATTTATAATTAAAAATCGTAAAAACACGTTTAAACCTGTGGCTATTTTGTGTCTGAGTCTCTTCCTGGTTAAAGCTTGCCAGTGACATCTTCCTCTTCGCAGAGCCTCTTCCATAAGGTATAGATCAAATCTGTTCGATAACAAATCTGACACATATTCTGAGGAATATTATGAACCTTTTTTCCAACTCTCCTAGCTTCTGTGGAACACAATCTTCAGTCATTTGAACTCACATGGTCCAAAAACAGCTCAAAACATGACTATGTGACCTTTGACACTGGTGTTGTGACATGAATATATTATCCCCCACTAACATATTAAATAAAAACACAGGTCTTGTTCAATGCATTGATCCCACTGCTGTGTTACTCCAAAGTGTAAAACTCTAGTTACTGTCATTTCTATTACCACCACAACTAACTTTTATTAATTTCAGGTAAATTACACAAAAAATGGTCTTGTCACAAGGATAGGCCTGAGTGGCGTGTGTGGTGACATCACAGACAAGGAAAGTACACAGCAGAGAGAGGTACGGGGCTAAAACTGCATGGCTGTGTAGTATATATATATATATATATATATATATATATATATATATATATATATATCTGTGACAGGTGTGAGTGGTGTGGTGAATAAAATGATTGTCCAGAAAGTAATGTCCCCTGTGTTTTTAATAAACAAAGCCAAAAAGAACCAAAAAGAAGGCTGGCTCACAGGCTAAAATAAAGAAAAAATAATAATCCAACAGTCCGTGCACAAAAGTGTGCTCTTTAATCCACAGGATGGTGCTGGTGTCGTGTAGTGAGGGTAGTGCTCTGGTGATGCGGGCTGGCTCCGTGGCTGCAGCTGCTGGCTCTGTACTCCTCCTCTGAAATACACAACAGACAACACATAACAAACAAACAAACAAAAACTACAGGCTCCGGCCATCAGGTTTCTTTTGTTCAACGCAATGCTGCATACTGAAGTAGCTGCTTCCCTTTTGTACTCATGACCTCCTCCCTGCAATCAACTAGTCGTCATGGTTTCTCCAATAGAGGGCCGTCCCGCAGCTGATTGCAATGGAGTCATTCCAGGTACATGCAACTATGCACCCCTCCTAATATGGTCACCTTCCGGTTTCCACCTACCATCAAGGCAGTCCATCTAAGAGGCAGCATACCACTGTCCTTACACAATGCCCTTTCTGATCAGGAGGGAGATTTACCACATCGATCCTTTCTCTCTTTATCACATATCTCACCTCTCAGAGTGATGCCGAAGGAACATTTGGCCAACTCTACATTCCCCAATGGGCCCCCCTCCCTTGAAAAAAAATCTGCATTTTGATGCTCCTTACCCTTTACGATGCTTCACAGTATAGTGGAAGGGTTGCAGCACCAGATACCACCGCATTATCGTAACCACCTGAAATGAGCATGATCAGTGACAAGAGAGAAAGAATGCCCCAACAAGTAATAGCGAAGAGCGTGAATAGCCCATTTGATAGCTAAACACTCCTTCTCAATGACGGAGTAGTTAATTTCCCTAGGAGCCATTTGTTTGCTCAAATAAATGATAGGGTGTTCCCAATCCCCATCAACCTGCTGGGAAGGACCACCCCCAGACTAATGTGGGAGGCATCAGTCTGAAGGATGAACTCTTTGCTGAAATCTGGTGAAATCAGAGCGGGAGCTTGACAGAGTCGCTTCTTAATCATATCAAATGCCTTCTGAAACTACCCTGTCCATTTAACTTTTTTTGGAGCAGCCTTTCAGGTGAGATCAACCAGGGGGTTGACTATGGTGGCATACTCAGGGATAAAACGGCAATAATAGCAGGCTAATCCCAATGGTGATCTCACCTGTGACTTGGTTCTCGGGATAGCTGTATCCACCAGCACCTGGACTTTGGAGGCGATCGGCTTTATCCGGCCATTACCCATAATGTAGCCAAGATATTGGGTCTCCTGTTTGCCAAATGCACACTTGCCCAGTTTGGCTGTTAGACCTGCCTCCCTTAGAGACTGTAGGACAGCTGAAAGCCTAATAATATGCTCCTTCCAGGTGGACCTAAAAATCACCACATCATCAATGTACGCGACCTGGTCCATCAGTCTCTGAAAGGTGGTGGGAGCTCCATGCAACCCTAAGGGCATGGTCCGGAAATGGAACAAGCCATCTGGGGTAGAGAAAGCAGTTTTCTCTCTCGAGCTCTGAGTGAGTGGAATCTGCCTGTATCCCTTCGTCAATCCAACGTCGAGATTAACCGTGCCTTACCCAATCGGTCGAGGAGCTCATCCACTCGGGGCATCGGATATACATCGAACTTGGAGATGGCATTTACCTTTCGAAAATCCACACAGAACCGAGTGGAACTGTCCTTCTTGCCCACCATCATGATAGGACTGCACCACTCGCTCCGAGAAGGTTAAATGACTCCGAGCCCGAGCATATCCACCTCCTGGCGAGCGGGAACCCTGCGACTCTCTGGGATCCGGTACGGTCTCTCCCGGACCCGGACACCTGGCGGAGTAATAATAGCATGTGAAATAACATTACTTCTTCCGTGCAAGTCAGAAAATACATCATTTCCCTTTCCACCAACTGGCAGAGCTCACGTTTCTGATCCGGAAGTAACTGTTCCCTCATCGGAATGTCAGTTGTAGCTAGTGGATTGACAGTGGGACCAAAATCTTCTTATAAACTGTCACAAGCTATAAATAGGGCCTCCCTTTCACTCCAGGGTATTAGCAAATTAACCTCTTACGCTCCCCTGTTCTGCCCGTTGTGCATGGTACTGCAATTACACATTATATTTCAAAAATCATCTGTAATATTATTACAGAAGCAAAACAGCAAAAAAACTGACTCAATATCAAAGACGTTGTTTTCCTACCGTCAAACAGCGAAGGAATTTTTTGAATTCGCCATTTCACCACTGAGATATTCTATTCGCAATGTGTCTAGTACCTTACAGTTCAGAAAAAACTCTGATCGACTAGCTGTGCATTTTGCTGCTCTGGCCTTACATGTATCTGTTGATGGTGAAATCTCCCAGATCACATTGTAGGGGAGGTCACAAGCTGTCCAATCATACCTTGACTTTGTTTGTAGCCTAATCCATTGAAGAGTAACCGATGTGCATATGTAAACAAGACACATATTTGCAAGCGAGAGCACAACTTTACATAGATAGGATCGAGGTTTCTTATCGTTTTCTGATCATTTTTCAATTTGCAAAATCTATAAAATTGAACAAAATGGCGAGCAGTGTTCCAAAGCATCCCAAAAGAAGTCGATTCAGTCTTTTTGAAGTTTTGGAGGAGGTGGATAATAGTGAAAGTGACGGCAAAAATGATCCAACTTTCTGGGTTGGAGAGCGCTGATTCAGCTTCTGTGAAGCAACATTTGAAGATGGACTGGAGCCTCTTCAGGAGTTGTAAGTATAATAGATCCACACTACATTTATTATTATTATTATTATTATTATTATTATTATTATTATTATTATTATTATTATTATATATGTAATTTTCTATATGCATTTTTATTGTAAATGTTATTAGAAAATGCAACAATTTGACTCTCAATGGGCACATAGAAATAATATGTTTTTTAACAATTTTATTGCATAGTAAAGAGCAACACCATGTCTCATCTGTGCTGTGCTGCTGTATACGGTCCTTGATCTTTACAATGCAATACAAGTTTCAAGAAGTAATTGTTGCTTCCCGGTGGTCTTTATTATTTTCTCATTGATGTTCATTGATTTAGATTATTGCATGGGAGTGTTTAGCAAACTTTTTTTTATATTTCCATGATTACAAGGAGTGATGTTACTCACCTTAGACAAAAAAGTAAAAAAGAGGATTACAAAATCTAATTCATGTGGCTATGTATAGCATGTGAGGTGCCAGAAGGTAACCTCCCTTTTAGAACTTGCTCAAGAAACTAGTGTATGACTGGCCATAATTATTTACACAATATTCATTTTTGGATAGGTTTGGAGAGGTTTGGGGACCCTTGGGCCTAGCTTTGTAAAAACTCATGTAGAATTTGATCCCTTTACTCAATCAGTTTCAAATTTGTATCCAGTGTAGTAGACATGTTGGAAAAAAATCTGTCTCTTTTCATTTGCTACAAGGTGAAAAAATGACAAATAAGTATAAACAAATGAAAAGCGTTTCTTGTTTTTTATGTTTTTTTCTGGCTATCTCCTTCCAGTGTGGTATTGAGTAAGACTTATATCAACCTTGAATTCAAGCCCTGAACCATGCCTGTGCTGTCTATACTTTGGAAGATAATATGATTTATTTAAGGCCATATCCCTCCAGGTGGAAATTGCCTGTGGTAGGCTGGGGGTTTAACAGGTTAATGTGATAAATTGCAGTCTTATTTTGGCGATCGGGTTGTCTAATTTCATAATTCACATTACCAATTCCCTATATCACCTCATATGGCCCCTGCCACTTAACATACAACTTAGACTCTGATGTAGGAAGTAGCAACAGTACTTTATCACCTGGCCGAAAAGTTCGTGCTTGTTTATTGTACTGCAGCTCCTGGCGATGCTGAGCTAGTTTTAGATTGTCTTGTGCCAAACGACCGACCAATGCTAGGCAGTCTCTTAACATGATTACATACTTGACTGTGTTTTTGGAAGTTTTTGTTTGCTCCTTTCACAAGATCAAGGATACCTCGTGGTTGCCTCCCATACAGCAGTTCAAAGGGAGAGAACCCGGTCGAGGTCTGAGGCACCTCTCTCACTGCAAACATCAGGTAGGGGAGAAGCTTAGTCCAATGTTTTATGCTCTTGGTTGACAAACCGCTTCAGCATCTGTTTTAAAGTCTGATTAAAACGTTCCACCAAACCGTCCATCTACGGGTGATAAACAGAGGTTTGGATGGACTTAATTTGCAACAATTTATACAATTCCTTCAAACATTGTGACATGAAGTTTGTTCCGTGATCAGTGAGGATTTCATTTGGAATCCCTACTCTCTCTATAATCTCCACTAACTCTCGAGCAATTGCTGCGGCACTAGTGGATCTCAATGGTACTGCCTCTGGATATCTAGTCGCGTAGTCCACCACTACCAAAATGTGCGTATATTCAGAGTCAGACTGGTTAAATGGATCCACTATGTCCATAGCAATGCGTTCAAAGGGAACTGAGATCAGGGCAGTGGGACTAGCGGAACCGGGAGAACCCACTCTGGCGCTACTTGCTGGAATTCCGGACACTCCGCCACATATCGTGTCACCTCACTAAAAACTCCCATCCAATAAAACCCAGCCAATATTTGTTCCCGAGTCTTATCGCTACCTAAATGGCCAGAACATGGGACATTGTGAGCCAACCGCATGATCTCACGTCGAAAAGACTGGGGAATGAGCAATTGTGTTACAACCTGACTTGTGCTTGTGGCTTGGGATACCCTATATAGCAAATGCCCGACAATAATGTGGTGAGGATATGTTAGCAGACGGTTATCCTCTACAACCTTCCCCTCAATAGACCAAACCTGCCCCTGATGTGTGCCAGCGAAGGATCGTTCTTTTATTCTAACGCTAGGTCCACATCTCGGTCCCAGAATTTCGGGATATCGAGCAGAGCTAAAGTAGCTTCAGCACTGGGGGCCTCAGTAACCCGTCCCTGCAGGTCATACTGAATCCTGATCCCCTTTCCCTTACATTTGACAGATCCTGAAGTTTCACCCACCAAACCCCAGCCTTGTTTCATTAATGTTCCTTCCAATTTTTCAACCCTTCGCTCTCTTTTTGTTTTTTCGGGCAAAATCGGGAAAGGAACAAATGAATGTGCAGAGGAAAAATATTCCCAATAGTTTCCCCCGCTGCTCCCAGGGTCTTACCAGAGACTGACTTTACCATTTTATTAATCATGCTATTAAAATGCGGCCAGTCTCGACCTAAAATGACTGGATAGGGCAACTTCTCAGCCATAGCCATGATTACGTGGCGGGTATGACATCCAGTCGTCAAATTTAATTTAGTGAGTGGGTAGTCCTTGTTATCCCTATGGATACAGGAAATGACCCCAAAGCTGCATGACCACCAAGGTACCCCCGTCAACAGAGCTCTCATAATTAAAGTTTGCCCACATCCTAAGTCCACTAATGCGTGGGTGCTCACATCACCAACCCATACATTAACAGTACAAGGCCCCTCCCAATCATTACCCCTGGACTTATCTGATGCTGTCAGGACATAATGGGAGGTCACACCACATTCCATTGCCACCGAGCAATTCCTGGCGAGGTGCCCGACCTCCTGGCACCAGTAACAGGTGGGGTGAAAGGGTACCCACGGAGCTGGGGTGACGTTGCAGTTCTAGTCCGTGGGTAGTGGGAGTGAAACGTTGTGGTGGTCCCGCCAAGCGTGGTTTGTTGGAGGCAGGAGCAGGTGTAGTAAGTACAGGAGGGGCAGGCAATGCATCCTCGAACCCTTCAGCCAATCGGACCGCCGCATCCAGCGTGGTGGGACTGTAGCGGCTGACCCAGTTCTGTGTGTCTGGCACCAGAACCTTGATGAATTGCTCGATAGCTATCAGCTCGGTCACCTTTTCAGCATCACTGGTGCCAGGGCACAGTCACCGGGTAACGTAGTCCACCAGTTGTTGCACCACCACGCGAGGTCGCAGTCCTGGGCAATGGTGGGTCTCCTCCATTATGTCTAGCCTCTGGAGGATGGTCTCTGTCATAATTGAAGGCTTCTTCATCAGTCAAGGCTTGGTAGGCTGCCTGATCTTCCTCAATTAAATTGGGCCTTAGGTGGGTAGCCCACCAATCCTGTGGCCACTGAGCTGCAGTCATCTGTCTCTCAAAGGCTACTAAATAGGCCTCGGGTTCATCCTCCAGTGACATCTTCACCACTCTCATCTTCACTACCCTTCCCTCCCACGATTGGTTTCCAGGAACATGGCGTGCATCTGCTCCATCATAGTTATTATCCCCTCCTGGGGTCTTCGCTCCTGTTCCTCCAATATTGCTCCCAACATGGCTACGTCCACCTTGAATCCCACTGCTAACACCAACTGTGTCAGGTGCAAGTGGTGTGGTGCATAAAATGATTGTCCAGAGAGTAGTGTTCCTAAAAACGTCAGTGTTTTTAATAAACAAAATAAAAAAAAACCCAAAAAGAACCACCCCTCTACCAGCAGTGGTACTGGGGAGAACACGGCTGGTTTACAGACCAAAATAAAGAAAAAATTATAATCCAATCCAGTACTCATGACCTCCTCCCTGCAATCAACTAGTCGTCAATAGAGGGCCGTCCTGCAGCTGATCGCAGTGGAGTTGTTCCGGGTATGTGCAACTACGCGCTCCCCCTAATATGGTCACCTTCCAGTTTCAACCTACCATCAAGGCGGTCCTAGAAGGCAGCGTACCACCATCCTTACACAACGCCCTTTCTGAGGAAGATTTACCACATCAATCCTTTCTCTCTTTATCACAATATGAAATAACAAAAGACGTTTTAAATTACAAAAGAAAACGGCTCAATGGCCAAAATAAACAAACATAAACAAACAAAGGATCTGAGTACCTTCAGGATGGTTCACAGTAAAGAGTATTCATTTTGTTCCTTTACAATTTACATGCAACACGTCTCTCTTCAACTCGGCACCCCATACTCTGAGAGCGAGACCTTATATAGAAGACAGCCAGGAGCTAATGATACAATTATCACGTGCATTGCACACGTGAAGGCAGGGAGAGGAAGTTAACCCTCTCCCTGCTGAATCAACACAATATTAAATAGCGGCCAGCTTTCGTCTGCCTGCATACATTTAAACAAAAGGGCTTTTTTGTCATCAGATTTTAAATACATAAATAATAATAATAATAATAATAATAATAATAATAATAATAATAATAATAATAATACATATATGAACAGGAGCAGGGAGTACCCTGTCACAGGCCTCTATTTTTTTTTTATTTTACCCACCTTGCCGACGATGTACACACAGAAAAAATTCTCTCTACTGGGGGTTGAGGTTTATCACTAGATGTGGTGCTCAGATGATAGTCTATCTCCTTCTACACAAACTTGAGTTCAGTAAGATATAATACTATTATTTGGCCAGGGCACACTTTCTGGCTGGGATAGGTCCTCAGTGGCTATGTTTACAACACAAATATAGTAGCATGCTATAATAGTAGAGCTATTATTCCTGAAAAAAATCCACTTGACCCTGTCTTTTTTATTATGAAATGGGTTCACAACAAACTTCTAAGTACCATGCTGCTGGGTGTCATTTTATGGTACTTTAGTACAATTTTGTAACAGAATTACATAAGATTAGGATGTTTATTCCTGTCTGACTAAATTGGGGATTGTTTAATTTGTGGAAATCTGATGCATGTTGACCCAAGTTTTATGAATACCTGTCAAAACCCTTTAAGCCAGATGCACATAACTCTGATTTTCACATGTGTAACACTACATACTGGTATTACATTTGGTATAACCTTTCCCTTAAGCCAACTATTGACAGCTGATGATACCTTAATGCAAATTAAAACAGTCATGATAAATGTGACTGGAATAAATGACTTTGATGATTATTGACATATAGTAATTCTCCCAGTGGGGTATGTGGATCTGCAGCAGACACAAGATGAATAACTTCTAATGTGTATGCATGACTTTAATATTTATGATACCTACTGTTTTTGAAGGAAACAATTGTTTTGTTAATGAGATGAAAATTCAGGTCATGTTGCTGGTTGCAATATCCTCTGTACAGCGGAGATCCTTTTTTTAAATTAGGCTCCCACTACCAGTAATAGTTTACTTTTTATTTTAAAAAAAGAGAGCATGTACACTCAACTAGAGCAAATAGAACAGTAACTCTTTCAGCACAAGTAACTTCATAGAAAAGTCATTCTAAGACAACTGATTAAACAGTTGCAGTGTCTTCTACTACCACAAAAACATTCTGCAGTTCTGAATGCTTAGGTCTTCAGTTTTGAAAGAGTTACAGTGATACTGCTTTTTTTATAGATTTTTTTTTTATATATATACTTTATTTTGGCGTTTGTGAAAGATGAGCGACAATGGCATTGGCTACACGACCCTGGCCTAAACAACCCTCCTATTCAGTCCAAGCCTGTTTTTGTTTCGCAGACTAAACTGCTTGTACAGTTGGGAAATGTCGTTTAAAAATGAATAGTTTAGCACACAATTTCCACAGGTATGCCACGCCTGTAAATTCAAAACTACAGTTAAAGTAAAAGTTGAGGACCACAATGTAAATCAACAGTATCCAGTGCTATAGAAAGTCTATACCCCCTTTAAAATTTTTCACCTTTTGTTGCCTTATAGCCCGGAAAGAAAATGCATTAAAATATTTTTTTTTTTCATCTATCTACACATCCTACCCCACAACTTCCAAGTGAAAAAAATATTGTAGAAATTTGTAGAAAATGAATTAAAAATAAAAACTGAAATAGCTTGGCTGGATAAATACAGTATAATTGTACTGTATGATTTGCCCAGTGTGTTTCTGTAAGTACGTTGGTATTGTGCAGGTATTACAACCTGACAATTGAGTTAAAAACTGTTCAGTTTTGTTGGTGGCGGCCCACAAGTCATTTTGTGGGCCGCCATAGCAGCCCCTGGTTATGGTGAGGTAGAAAAAACATATAAAAGGGTTGTCTTGCTTGATAAGGAGAGACGTGGCCTCCAAGACTGTGGACAGCATCCCTCGAGGACGGAACAGGTAGTGGTTGCAAACCTGAAAATGAAAGCACAGAAGAGTAGTTACCCTCGCTATTGGAGAGCCTCCCTCAGGGAATCTGAAAAGAGGTAGAAAGTAAAACGGTTAGTTAGGACATTGAGCACTAGAACATAGTAGGCTAAGGAAGAACAATAGGAAGAAAGAACTAAGCCTCTTTTTCAAGGTAAGGAATAACGCATGAGCTGCAAAAGGATAGGTGTGGCTGGGGACCCCCATTGACTTGTATAATGAGACCCCCCCTTATGCAAAGACAGAGGTGGCGTAGCCTGGCCTTTGGTCAGGGCAGTGAGATCACTTGCCCCCCAAAAGAAGGACCCCCCGGCTCCATTGAAGTTCCCCAAAAACGTGTGATAAACAAGAAAAGAGACCACCTGCCAACGCATAGGAAAAACACGAGCCAACAATAAAAAGGGGGTTAGTTAGATGTATGGATTATGTACATGTATAACTATACCTTGTGGCAGGAAACCTCTGGTGGTCCCGGCGAAGACATAACCTCCACTCCGGGCAAGCAAGCAATACTTTGTTGAGCTGTTGAAATAAATAAATTGGACCTGAGGTGCCTGACAAGCACTGAATAAATGGACTGCAAAGGGTTAAAACCACCTTTTTTTTTTTTTCACAAGAATATAAAAAAGATCACTCAGCTATTCAACCGCCAGATGGAGCAGGGTACAAAAAAATATAAACAGCATGGTCCTAGTCTTTTGCTGCAAACACCGTTCAGAAACTTACTGGGAAAGAGAAAGCTGCAGTTTTGGTCGATTTCCTGTATTGCTGATCCCGACAAAACAAACAACGTGATTTGTGTGCAGACGTGCTATTTTATCATGTTCATGTTATTATATTACTGTATTACTACAATAACAATAGTCAGAGTAATATACGTGGTACGATTGTTTTTTTTCAAAGCAGAAACACAATTTATAAAATGTATTTATTTCCATTCTTATAATTAAACCTGGTCACAGGAGCGTACAGAAACAGCAAACACCTACCTTTAATTCCAAAATATCACAGAATGTAGAGTGACTACGCCAGTTCAGTGCGATAAGGCACAGAACAAATTATAGGCTACCTTTAGGTTCTTTTACTCACAAAACAGCAGGAACAAGGTAATAGAAAATCACCCAAATACATTTTAAAAGACATTTGTTGCCTGTAAAATCTTAAAGTAGACACACATGTATTAAAGTGAAACAACGCTGATACCCAGCGAATAGAGGGAATTTGTTTTTAAGGACACAATAAAACTGTCATAAAACAAAAAAACTAAATATTGCTATCTATAAAAAATCCACACATACACCCCCCCCCCCCCAACAAACACACAATGTCAGTGCAGGGGAGGGAACACAGATAGAAAAAGAGAGAGAGAGAGAACACAGCATCACAGTATCGCCTATCATGTTTCATTTCATAAATTCCTGTCAGCTACCGCCAGGCTAAAGACACTCAAGCTGCTCACGTTCATTATTCAACACTGCCATATCAGCCCAATTTTTAGTAGAGATGCTCCATTTACTGGTCCGTTTCACTCTCTCTTATTCATCGTTTTAAAAACTAGGATCTGACAAATTGAATAAACACATGCACTTCAATAAAAATGCCTGCTGTTTTCCTTAGGAGCTATCACTGAATTCCCTTGTGACACTACCAGATTTTTCTTTTTTTAATCTTCTTATAAGCTATATATTTCCTGTCTGGTTTAAATTGGCATATTCCAGAAATTGGCTCTGTGATTCCTATTCATTTGCAGAATAGTTTGTGTTGAATATTATTTTAATACAATTCAGGCCTATATATATATATTTTTTTTAAATTAAGGACAATGTTTTGTGCTGTTCCAGCTTGCAGTATAAACCAATTTCAGTAGGTTTTCTTTTTAATGTAGGCTACCGACTCCGTAGCCTCATGTATTTTTTTCTACAAGTTTACAGTTAACACGTTTGTATTATTTTGTATAAAAGAAAATGTTCCAAAAAAAGTCTGTTTAAGAGATTGTGAAGATAGTTTCTTGTTTTGATTTATATTTTTTAGACTAAGGGATTCATTCGTCAATGTGCTGTTTTCTTTTGATATTTTGCTGTTGTGGATGTGTGGCAGTAATCACCAAAAATAAATCTTCACACTGGGGGAAGGGAATTTAAGTGATTCGCATGTTGTCGAATGGGTGGAGGAGGTCAATGCTTATTCAATGTGTTGTGCGGGAGGGGTGTAAAGAAATGTGTTGTACGTTATGTTGGGGTGTGTATGGATTATTTTGTATACAGAATAAATACACATAAAGAATGTACTGTGACTACAATGTTTATTTGAACAAATAGCATACAAAAATTATTGCTTTAAGTTTTTACACAATAATCACCACAATGTTTAACAGCATCACTTCATGATGTTTGATCTTCTAGGTATTCGGAGCTGTTCATTTATTCTATCCCTTATGAATGTGTTGTGCTGTGGTTCCACTTTGAACCACCTGCGTAAGCATCCCCATAGAATGTGCTTCAGGTTCATAGGCAGCCCTTTTTTGCCTCTGGAACCTTCGTAAATTACACTGTTTGCCCACTCGTGATACCATTCAGTTGTAACCTGGTTTTGCACAGCGTCTGGTAAAGGGGTAGGTATGGCAGCCACAATGGCATCTTGGGGGAAATGCACTGAGTCTTCTTGCAAGAAAGTACTGTCATACCCAGGATATGCAAAACGCTCTTCTGGTATTGCTTCACACATCAGTTTCCTCTCCAGTAGTTCATTCTCATAGTGACTCTGCATGCGTTCAAGGATTTCTCTCACAACTTTGGTAAAGGATACAACTGCTTCATGCAGATGTACAATTTGCCGCTTTAGGCTATTAATGCTTCTCTGTTGTTTTTCATTCTGCAGCACAAGCTTTTTCAGAATAGAGCAGGTACAATGCGGGCTTGCTGCTGCATAGGTGAAATGCGGTCGGGTGGTTGCGGCGAAGTGAGCTTTTCCTGTGTACGAAAATAAACCGTATTTTAGTATAAGCAGTAGCACACACTTTCCAAACAGCACAAGCTTGAAAGGGAAATTCATGTTTAAAATTGAATTTACTTATTTTGGAGTTGAAGTAGCCCAATGCAACCTGAGCACTACATTTAGTCTACATATTTTATTGTTTTTAGCATCTTTTAAAAATGTTGTACCACACAAGTATTCTAGTGTTGTTTGTTTGTCTGTGTTCCAGTTAAATTTCCTGGTAAAATAAATAAATAAATATAAAATTTGTAGCCTATAACATCGTGCCTTTGGCTTATTGACAAGCTTCCTATTTTTATCTGGATGGCAGCTTTCATTGTTACAAAGCTTCATTTTTCTTTTCTTCTGAACATCATTTTTGATTTCAGATAGATTAATGAATTGCATCAGTACATAACAAAAATTAATTTCCCAGTATTCAACAATAAAATATAATTAAAAACAACACTTAACACCAAGCTTCATAATTTTCACTGGAAAAGTTTCCTTCTCTTTTCCCTTCTTTCAGAGAACCACAATATCTTTAGTCAAGATGATGTCAGTCTTATTCGGTTCATATCCAATGTAGGACACAAGGGCAAACTTATCACCACAGTGTGAGAAGAAAGACTAAGGAATCAATTCATCAATGTGTTATTTTCTTTTGATATTTAATGTTTTTTTTGCCCTGAATATCTATACAGTCTAAGTGACAGTTGTAGATAGAAGATCCCAAAATTATATCCAAATGATTATTACATTTTGTATTTTTTGTCTGCAATATGTAAAAACAAAACAATTGCATTGCATGTTTGGTTTGGCCAACGTCGTAATATTGCTACTGCATCGTAAAGAACATACTGCTGCATAAGGATTACCTTTCTACCACAGAATACGTTCTTTAAAAAAATTGCGCGAGAGAAGGGGGCTTACAAGCAGTAAGTACAAAACTTTCTTGTCATGAGTATTTTAAGTTAAAGCTGCCAAATGTCCTAGGAAAATATAAATGAAATTCTGTTTTTACGTGTCAAAATGTAGGCTACCACGAGTTTTGTTTTATTGGTTATTGCTGATATAAGCAAATATTTGTGGAATGGTTTTAGTAGCCTACCGTATATTTGTGTTTTCTTTATAATAACTAGGAAAACGTAAAACCACCTTCACGTGCATAATGTATGTATCCATTTTGTAAGAAAAAGCATGCCTTAACTTATTGATATATGTTACTGTACTGTAATTTATTTGGGTTTATTGCCTTATACAAAACAGTTTACTAGAAGTTAGCTTTGCCCTTTTGTTATTTGTTAGTTTAAGCATGTGACATCGACCCTGATATTAATCTTTAGTCAAAGCAGTTTTTAACTAGGTATTGCCCTCTAGCGATCAGAAAGGCGCTTATCAAGCTCCAATGCAGTGGCAACATACCATAAAATGCACAGAATAGCATTGTCGGGGGAAATCATAATGACTGCACTTGTCGTTTATTAGTCTCAAAGTCACCTGCATTATTATAGCATTGAAGTTACAACGAACGGAAAATTGGAGGGTTTACTACTCAGCTTTCTAACAAATAGCTGTTTGGTACGAGTCCCAAGGGCGGGTTCAGTTTGAATGTTGACAAATCAATGGCTCGGGAGGGTGAGAAGTAGAACATTCATAGACTGACAGCTATTGTGTTAACACTAAGTGAAGCAGTATAGCTGTGACTTTTGAGAGGAGGTCAGTCAAGAGTCTGAAAGCTTGCGTTTAACATTCAAAATGACTAATGGGTATTGCGAGTAAGAAATTAAAACTTTTAATTACGACAGGGCTTTGTGTTTCTACCTAGCAACATGACCTGATGCCGTTGATCCTGAACAAATAAATCGGTTTGTAGACAGTTAAGTTTGTATGAGACAGAACCTTGGCTGTAGTAATGCCATTGTGGAGCTGGTACAGTAGTTTACTATTAGACACACCGCCACATATGTTGCACCGGTGTATAAGTCACTCCACCCTTTTAAGGACCCTGAAAAAATGCCTAGAAAATCTACTTATTCAATGTTTTTTACGGTAATTTAAAAAAAAAAGACTGTATTGATTTTAAATTGGATTCACAGTTGGTGCTGAGACAGTCCATTAGAGCCCGTCTACCATCTATTAGAGCCCGCTAGTGTAGTGATGGCTTTCTGCATGGGGTATTAACGATGTTATTAATTTTAAGTTTTACATTGTATGTGTGTCTTTTATAGTTAAGTTCTTTTTAATCATTGTTTAAATTGTGTGAATGTGTTTTTATAGTTGTTTTAATGTGCTTACTATTTCAGTTGCTTTAATATGCTTTTATATTAAGGTTCTATACAGTGTTGTGTAAGTTTTGAGTTCTTTCATTTCCCATTGGCAAAACCAGCTACTTGCAGTTTTGCATAGCCTAACACGACTGAAAGTCACAGATGGGTGTCTGAGCTAAACGTCAAAAGGCAGGAGATTAGCAAAGATAGTGTGAGATGGGCGAGGGGAACTGAAAGACAAGATGGATGCGCCCTGCTAGGTTCAACGTGGTATGCAGCCCCCCCTTTTCCCCCCCAGAGGGAATGTGCAATGATAGAGTGGAAACCCCTATCACTGGACAGAAGTAAAACAAATGGGAGTGGAGTCAACAGTTGTTTACAAAGGTATAAATACCCAAAATGGCAAAGTTTTGTCAGTCTTTTCATCTCTTTTGAATTGACTCCATGGATATCCATGCTTTCTGATACAGACGTATGCACTGAGCTGTACTGAGGCCTTGCCCGAAGTCAGTTTAAATCTTGTGCTTATATAATTGTATTGGAGGTATACCTTTCTTGTATATAAAGTGTTTTTGAATAAAAAACCATTTGTCAGCTTAATCTTTTTCACTACACTAGAGCTGGAAGCTAATTAGTTAATGGTACTGAATTGTTTTCTAAAAAACAAATATGATATTAGAGTTTGGCCCTGATTGGAAATTTCAATATATATGTTATTCCTCGCTGGCAACGCAGGTCTTTAATTAAATTTCAAATTCTTACTTGGTTTAAATAATTTTAGATGCATAGAAGTACTAAAAATAAAGACACACATGGCACACAAAGGTCCCTAGTCACAAAATCTTATGGACTATTTAAAATGTGGTTATAAACATTCTCTTTGGTAAACATTAGTTTATAATTTAGTTTATAAAAAGTTCCCTGAATTGCAAGATTGATTACATTTATCACAATATTCTTTAAAAAAAGTCCTTAATAAGACATTCTTTAAAACAGTCTTTATTTTTGTAAAAAGGGTCAGAAATTGAAAAACATAAAACACAACAGATATTTATAATTTGCATTACTAGCTATATTTACAACAAAAATAGAAGTAGCACACTATGATACTAGCGCTACTATTCCTGAAAACAAAACAAATCCACTAGATCCTTTATGACATTGGTTTATAACAGACTTATTGCTGGGTGCCATTGTGTAGTAATTAAGGAGGGGCTATGCAAATATCTTGCATGACATGCATTATAAGAAGGGCACTATGAATCAAACCTACATTGCTAAACGTTTTACAATTTTTAGAATGTTGTTACAGAACTGTTACAATTTTACTTTTCAGTGTCACACAGATTTCAATATATAGTTTATGTGCAGTGTATTTTATTTGTAACACCACATGGACTCAAAATAGACAGAATTTCATCTTCCCTTGTTTGACTTTTGGAAATGTTGTATGTGATCATAGGAACAAAAAAGACCATCTGAAATCTATAGCACTTAATATCCACATACCTCCATGACACTGCATATTATTTTTTCCTAAGCCCATCCCATGAGCATGTCTTTGAATATAAATAGGATAAAAATTAAGGCAAGCATGTTAAAAAGCTCTTTGATGACTCAGCTATGAAATTCTCAAAACAGAATTTCCTAGAATTAATTATTCATTTGAAGACACATTGAGTCCTTTTTAACATTGTTGTAAGTCCACTGCATGACTAATTGACGCTCTAATGGCTCCCCAGGTAGTGAAGTGAATTCCTGTTGATGCTACTGTTAAGACTTTTGTTATTTGTCCACAAAAATAACAGAATATTTATGCTTACATTGTCAGATTTTGGAAGCTTAAGTACTCAAATGATGGATAGAAGTTAATGGCCAAAGCTAATTTTACTAACCTGGTTTTACTATGTCTTTTTAGAATCTGGAGAATTATGACCCACATTACATAGTGTAGTTTTAACTGCATACACACAAGCTTGTCTCCTGGAGCCACCCTCCTGCTAATACCTGCAGCAACAAGGGGGGTGTGAATACCAAATGAAAGCTCTTTGCTCTGGGAACCAAAACAAAACAGGAGCCTTTCTTTACATTTTTGGTGTTGTATATTCACTTAATTTGAAATATATATAAACCTAATATTTTCAACAAGGCCAACATTCTTACATATTATTTATATTCCAGAAATTCCATATGAACCAATACCAGCAATATTAAAAAAAAAAAAAAAAAAAAAAAAAAAATTCACTTTAAAATGAAATTAAATAGCGGATACAGAATTAAAATGAGTTACATTTTCAGAGTATACAACGTAAAATGGTGGAATAATCCCCCAGCCGTGCAGTTAGTTATATTTAGGGCTTGAATAAAAACATTTTGGTTTTTATTTTCCAAATCTATACTTCCCTTTAAAGATTGGGTTTAACTTTTCTTTTTCTTTGCTACAAATCAAGGAGATTTTAAATGATGGATTTGCTATCAGTGTGCACCCTGTACGGGGTATTTTATGCATTAACTCTGTAAACGAGTGGAAATGACAAGAGCACAACGATAAACAAGACGACTGCAAGAACGAAATGCAATTAGGATCAGCGATGAGCAATTAACGTAATTTGTCATGTCTGTTTGCAATCAAAATGAACTGAAACAGGATTAATCTCAGTAAATATATGAAGGTAAAAACAAGTGACATTGTTTTGCAATTAACAGCTTCTGTAGAATATGCTCAAAATAAGTTTAAAATAAAACCTGACAACTTCAAGCCCTAGTTATATTCTATGGGTATTGTAATATTCTGCAGCATTTTTTAAATTGCTAAATCAGTCTGTACAAAAGACACTAATTTTCTACAATGTGGATGATATTTGAATAACTCAGTTTTCGATATTCGTTTTTGGGATGTCTCTTGCTTTGTTTGCAATCCAATTACTTATCTAACTGGGGTACAGTAAAACTATCTGTAGTACTTTAAGGACGTTATACAAGATTTATTGGTGAATATCAACATACTGTAATGCTTTACTTTGGATATTTACCAAAAAATTGCAAGAATAACCAAATATATCTATTCACTGCTCGTCTTTGTAACATTTTACATCATAACCAAAGAGTGATTTTCTGTTGAAAAAACTAAGGTCCTAAGTTATTTAATTTGTATTTAACAGAATGCTATTTTTCATCGAACTTCATCAAAACTACTCCAATATCCTTCAACACCATTGTGAATTATTTTCTGTGCAAAGTGTGTGTTGTTCTACATAAGTGGATCACAATATTGTTCAGTGTCATGTTGAAGTTAAATTTCTGAATTGCTCAACAATGCTGACTTTAGCTCCTTATTCGGCCAGCTGCTTATTCGCATTACAGCTTCTTAATGGCACACTGCAAATGTAACACAAATTGAATAAGTAACTGGGTTATATCTGGGGTTAAACCGCTCTGGGCCACTTATTGCACAGAGAGAGAACCCCTCTACAACCTACATGTGTATTTATCCCAGTCCAAAATGGATTTTGATATGAAAACAGCAGGCAAACATGGCACAGATAGCAATTTGGCATGTTATCCAATTAATGTAAATTGAACAAGTAACTGGGGTATTTCAGGGGTTAAATCGTTTTGGACCACTTATATCAAAGTTGAGACTCACAGAGGGGGAACCCTTTTACTACCATCATGTGTATTTATCCTGGTCCAAAACGGATATGGATCAGAAAACAGTGGGCACACATGGCACAGCTAGCAAGTTGGCCAGCAACGCAAATTAAGAAAGTAACTGGCTTAAGCATCTGCCTTCCTGTCCTTATGTAACACCCACTCGGTCAGAGGGGCTGCAAAACACAGGATTATATTTTTAATATGTAGCATCACTATGCCAGTTCAGTGTGATAAAGCACAGAATATTAGATACATCATGAGGTTCTTTTTATTGGGATACATAATTAAAATACAGGAAACAACGTCACCAAAAAAAAAAAAAAAAATCATCAAAAGATACATATAAAAGCAATGAGAACGCTTTCATTGGACAGCATGGTTAAAAGTAGAAACAATGCATTTTTAAAAACATAGAAGTGGTCATTTACTGACTTTCCATCATAATTAAGATTGATGAAAACGCCACAGTGCAAACTGCAATATTACACTTTACAAAGCGCTGAGTGCATTTAGGAAAGGTACTGCTTCTGTAAGGAAATATATGACTTATGATTCAGAATTACATTTAATTATACCACAGTACTAATTTTCATGAACTGAGAAGATATTTGCGTTTATTAGTATTATTATTATTTATTAACTTAGCTGTCACCTTTATCCAAGGTGACTTACAAGGATTATAATAGAAAATACAATATTTACAAATATTCAAAAGTTGTTATTATTATATGATTACTATTATTATTAGTCATAGTAGCCGTAGGCATACTGGTCGTAGTAATGCTACCAAACCTCCCGATTTTCCTAGCACCGCCCTCTTTTTAGGTAGCATGTTCCGGTGTCTCCACAACTTTAGTCAAATCGTATTTGTCCCGCTTTTGGCTATTTTTAGCATTTTTCATGAACGTCTACGTTTGGTCACAGGTTCAACTGTAATTAAGCAGCATCCTGATGAACGAAGGTAAATCAAAAGCCAGCTGGCCCCATAATCCCAGAGACACTTTAAGACAAGGCAAGTTTGTAAAATTGACTCTAAACAGAAAGAAATTAATCTGTAAATGAAATGTTAAACCTTTGCTACGTTGATGGTGTTGCTTAATTAACGCAAGGCAGTATGACAATACAATAGTAAAATGCACATTGAATCTTTTTATTTACTTTAGTATTTTATATGGGAGCTGAGAGAATAAAATGCAGAACAACTAGAGAGACTAAAGATTAGTTGACTTCAGTACCCAGCGCAGATCAACTGCACTTACTGCTAACTTCAAATAAAAAAATAAAAAAATCTGTTTCCTGCCAGTCAGCTCGCAGTGACTCATCTAGACACTCCATGCATAAAATATTATTAAACCACGTGAGGAAAAGTTTTCATAGAATCCCTTATATATTAAATTAAATTATTTGTTTTCTTACTATATGATGTGTTTTGAGCTCACACCTCAGTACTGCAGACTGGATGAGCACGGAAACTCTTCCTGAGTTAGTCTGCAAATTGTGACTCCCGGATTTAGGCTTTGGAAAATTGGTAAATTTAAGTAGTAGTAGTGAATCAAAATCTATCTTGGTCTGGCCTAAATACATATGGGTTCCCTCTCTGTGAGAACCAACTTGGAAATAAGTGGCCCAAAATGATTTAACCTCTGAAATACCCCAGTTACTTATTCAATTTAGATTAATTGGATAACATGCCAACTTGCTATCTGTGCCATGTTTGCCTGCTTTTTTTGTATCAAAATACGTTTTGGGTTGGGATACATATACATGGGAGTCGTAGAGGGGTTCCCCCTCTATGAGAATCAACTTTGAAATAAGTGGCCCAAATAGTGTGTGTGTGGGAATGTTCGGTTGGCAGGGATGAGGTTAAATCTGCCCCTGCCAGCAATTACAGGTGTGGCCATTCTCCAATTAGGTAATTGATGCTAATTGAGGCGTGGCCACATAAAAAGGAAGCAACATCATTTGTTTGGTGTTTGGGTGTGAGTATTTACACTGTGAGTTTGTGTTTGCATTACTTAAAAATGAAGGCAAAGGCAGCCTATAACTGTTTAATTTCTTGTTTAAACCTTTTTGGCCCTCGTGCCCTGTTTGTTTGTTCCAGTGTTTTTGTTTCTTTAAGTAAATGTGCGCACCAGCGCTTAAGCTGCAGCTCTGTCTCTGGGTCTAATTCCTGCCAGTAGCCAGCCTGGGCCTTGTAACAGAATATACTAGGATCTAGCGTTGTGCTATACCTCATTTAGGGAGCCTCGATACGATACCATGCACAATACCATGGTATTCAATAGGATCATGATACTTTGATTCTTATGTCCATTATGTGTTAGATGGCTACCAGATTCCTTTTTTTTGTCAGTGCATAAGCAGTTAATAAAGCTACAGCATCGTGGGGATGTTTGCTGTTTAAATATTTCCAGTGTATTCAAAGGTCATTGCCACCGACTATCAAAGCTGGTAGGAAAGCATAACCTTTTGTAAAAAATACACCATTCTTATATATAACAAAATAACACAGAAATACTTTCCATGAAGCAGACTTTTTATAACTAAGCAGGTGTTTTACATACAAGGGTATCTTAGAAGTGCCCTAAAAATGTGAGCAAGAATGAAAAAACGAAGCACTGTTGTGGAAGCTGATTTACACGATTACTTCAAGAAATGGCTGATGAGGTTCTTGCTTCAATAAACAGCCAAATGACCAAGATGGACCAAATAGACCTCCTCTTGTTTGTAAGATTTCTTATGTTCTTAAAAAGTCACATACAACATAACACCTCCATGAATCTATACTGTTCAAATCATTTAGAAATTAAAAAAAAATAACTTTAGAAAATAAACACAGTATAATGATAAACTGGACTAGTCTGACTGATTCATGTACACTGTAAAACATGTTTTTTTTTTTTTTTTTTTTTTTTTTTTTAATTAACACAGTGATGTGTTACATTAGGGAAAACACACAAATGTTGTATTACTTAATTTTAAACACTACGGGGTAGATGTACGAAGATGGGCCAGTCGCAGGGCAAACATACCGCAATTTGCATTTTCTTTATGACAATTCGCAAAGTGCACATTTTGTCATATGTACTAAGAAAAAATATATTAATAAAGACAGCCACAATATACTAATTTAAATATTATTTGTGTCATCTTAGCGAGATCTCTAGCGAGAGTTGTGTGACATTTTTTTCAGATGAAATAGTGGAGTTGAGCTGTGATTTGCTGCAGCAGTTGGTGCCCGAAGGATAGCGTCTATACATACAAGGGTGCAAGATAATCAAAATAACATTGTTTTTGTTCAGTGTAAATGTTATCTTTACAATACAATCTCTTCCGTCTTCACTGTACCTATTTTAATACTATATATATATATATATATATATATATATATCTATATATATTCTATATATATATATATATCTTATGGTGTCTGTGTCACACACACACACACACACACACACACACACACACACACACACACACACACAGTGGCTCTCAAAAGTATTCACCCCCTTGGGCTTTTCCACATTTTATTGTGTTACAACATGGATTTAATTAGGAGTTTTTGCCACTGATCAACACAAAAAAAGTCCATAATGTCAAAGTGAAAAATTAAATCTATAAATTGTTCTAAATTAATTACAAATATAAAACAGAAAATAATTGATTGCATAAGTATTCACCCCCTTTGCTACGACACACCTAAATAAGCTCTGGTGCAACCAATTGTCTTTATAAGTCACATAATTAGCTGAATGGAGTCCACCTGTGTGCAATTAAGGTGTTTCACATGATTTCAGGTTAAATATACCTGTCTCTGGGAGGTCCCACTGTTGGCTAGTACATTTCCTAACAAAAACTACATCATGAAGATGAAGGAACATTCAAAGCAAATCCGGAATAAGGTTCTTCAAAAGCACCAATCAGGGGTAGGATATAAGAACATTCCAAGGCATTGCATATCCCCCGGAGCACATTATTAAGAAATTGAGAGAATATGACACAACTGTGAATCTGTCTAGAACAGGCCGTCCGAGAAGGGCATTAGTCAGGGAGGCCACCAAGAGGCCTATGGCAACTCTAAAGCAGTTACAGTCTTCCACAGCTGAGCTGGGAGACACTGTACATACGGCAACAATAGCCCGGGTGCTTCACAAAACTGGCCTTTATGGGACAGTGGCAAAAAGAAAGCCATTGTTGAAAAAAACTCACATCAAATCTTGGCTAGAGTTTGCCAGAAGGCATGTGGTAGACTCTGAGACCAAGTGGAAGAAGATTCTATGGTCTGATGAGACCAAAATAGAGCCTTTTGGCCTCAACGCTAAGCTCTATGTTTGACGCAAGCCTAACACCGCACATCATGGTGGCAATATCATGCTATGGGGATGCTTCTCTGCATCAGGGCCTGGAAAGCTTGTGAAGATAGATTTCAAAATGGATGCAACAAAGTACAGAGAAATCCTGGAAGAAAACCTGCTGTAGTCTGCAAGAGACCTGGGATTTGGGAGAAGATTCATCTTCCAGCAGGACAACAACCCCAAACATACAGACAAAGCCACACTGGAGTGGCTTAAAAACAAAAAGATTAATGTCCTGTAGTGGCCCAGTCAAAGCCCGGACCTCAATCCAATTGAGAATATGTGGAAAATTGCTGTTCACCAAAGGTCCCCATCCAACTTGACGGAGCTTGAGCAATTTTGCAAAGAAAAATTGGCAAAAATTGCAGTATCCAGATGTACAAAGCTGGTAGAGACTTATTCAAATACACTCATGGCTGTAATTGCTGCCAAAGGTGCCTCTACCAAATATTGACTTAAGGGGGTTAATACTTATGCAATCAATTAATTTCAGTTTTATATTTGTAATTAATTTAGAACAATTTGTAGATTTTAATTAAAATCTACAAATTGTTCTAAGAATCCTAATTAAATCAATTTTGATTCCATGGGGATGCAATCTATCTGCACTGTGCATGTGTGTGTATGTATATATATATATATATATATATATATATATATATATATATATATATATATATATATATATATATTTGAAAGTCAAAGTTTTAATCCCATCAGATTCTATAGTGGGACAACCCCCCCCCAAAAAAAAAAAGCTTTTCAGAATCATACAGTAGCCGCTAAACCGGATGTGTTTACCCGACATAAGAACATAAGAAAGTTTACAAACGAGAGGAAGCCATTCAGACCATCTTGCTCATTTGGTTGTTAGTAGCTTATTGATCCCAGGATCTCATCAAGCAGCTTCTTGAATGATCCCAGGGTGTCAGCTTCAACAACATTACTGGGGAGTTGGCTCCATACTCTCACAATTCTCTGTGCAAAAAAGTGCCTCTTATTTTCTATTCTGAATGCTCCTTTGTCTAATCTCCATTTGTGACCCCTGGTCCTTGTTTCTTTTTTCAGGTCAAAAAAGTCCCTTGGGTCGACATTTTCAATACCTTTTAGAATTTTTTATGCTTGAATCAAATCGCCGTGTAGTCTTCTTTTTTCATGACTGCATAGATTCAATTCTTTAAGCCTTTAATATTACCTGCATTTTAATTCCGGAATAATTCTGGTCGTTCTTCTTTGCACTCTTTCTAGAGGAGCAATATCCTTTTTGTAGTGAGGTGACCAGAAACAAACACAATATTCTAGATGAGGTCTTACTAATGCATTGTAAAGTTTTAACATTACTTCCATTGATTTAAATTCAACACTTTTCACTATATATCCGAGCATCTTTTGGCCTTTTTTATAGCTTCCCCACATTGTCTAGATGAAGACATTTCTGAGTCAACATAAACTCCTAGGTCTTTTTCATAGATTCCTTCTTCAATTTCAGTATCTCCCATATGATATTTATAGCATACATTTTTATTGCTTACATGCAGTACCTTACACTTTTCTATATTAAATGTAATTTGCCATGTGTCTGCTCAGTTTTAAATGTTGTCTACATCATTTTGAATGACATTTGCTGCTGCAATGGTGTTTGCCACTCCTATTTTTGTGTAGAATGCATATTTAAAAGTTTGCTTACTATACCAGAATCTAAGTCATTAATGTAGATTAGGAATAGCAAAGGACCTAATATTGATCCCTGTGGTACTCCATTGGTTACCTCGCTCCATTTTGAGGTTTCTCCTCTAATCAATTCTGTTTTCTACGTGTTAACCACTCCCTGATCCATGTGCATGCATTTCCTTGAATCCCTACTGCTTTCAGTTTGAGAATTAATCTTTTGTGCAGGACTTTGTCAAGTTTTCTGGAAATCTAAATAAACCATGTCATATGCTTTGCAATTATCTATTGTCGATGTTGCAGCCTCAAAAATATCAAGCAGGTTATTTAGACACGATCTCCCTTTGCTAAAGTCATGTTGACTGTCTCCCAGGATACTGTTACAATATAGGTCTGTGAGGTGTGAGTGTATTAAATGGAATGTCCAGACAGTAATTTATGTGTACAGAAATAAAATAATTTATTTTTATTATCTATACACAACAAAATAATTAAATAACAAAAGAAAACAAAATGGTGTGAGGGAAGGAGTGCAGGGGTGAAATCCAAAACAGACCGTGAGAACTCGTCTTTAATCGTCTTCGTGGCGAACCATACATAAACAAAAAAAGACAAAAGAAATGTTAGTGTTTTCAAAAAATCCCGCTGCACCAAACTAGTCTCTCCCTCCACCCGTTACTCCGCCTATTTTACTTTTGGACCAACCCCGAACACAGTAGTACGTTCCCTTTAGTATGTAATGTCCCGCCTCTGTAGTCAGTGGAACACCAGTCCCCAACTGACAAGTGTCCTTATCCTTCACTTGACTCCAGTGGCTGGAATTTACATACTCGTACTTCCGCCCCTCACCAAGGTGCCGCCCCTCAAAAAGATGACTTTTGCCATGGTCACGAGCTCTTGGTAAGGGAAGTCCCGAGTTGGTTTGATGCCATCTACTGTTGGGAGGCTGAATCACAGACCGAAATCCCTTTGACTCATCACAAGGTCATTTTCCATTTTGGATCTTATTATACTTTCCATAAGTTTACATATAATAGAAGTCAGGCTTATTGATCTGTAGTTACATGGTTCAGTTTTGTCTCCCTTTTTGTGGATCGGTATTATGTTTGCAATTCTCCAGTTTGTCGGTACTGTGTCAAGAGAATTGCATGGTCTTGGTTAGCGGTTTGTAAATAAATTATTTCGTTCCTTTGAGTACTATTGGGAGGATCTCATCCAGCCCAGGGGATTAATTTATTTCCTCCTAGTCCCTTTAACACTTCTGCATTTGTTATGCAAAAGTTATTTAAAACAGGATAGGAACAGGTGAACATGTGGGGCATGTTGTCTGTATACTCCTTTGTAAAAACTTGTGAAAAGTAATAATTTAATATATTTGTAAATTTTTTTCTCTTCGTCTATGATTTTGCCATTTGTATCTTTTAGACATTTTACCACCTCTTTGAATGTTCTCTTGCTGTTATAATATTGGAAAAACTTTTGGCAATTGGTTTTAGCCCCCTTAGCAATGCTCATTTCTATCTCTCTCTTGGTCTTTCTAACTTCCTTTTTCACTTGTGCTTGCAGTTCCAAGTACTCTTTCTGTGTTCTTTGTCTTTGGCTCTGTAAACATTGTACATGGTAGGTAGCTGCTAGACTTCTCCCAGTTGTACACGTTTAATATGAAATCGCATAATGAATTCAATCAGAATACTACCCCCCTTGCTTGTGTGTTTTCAGGTTCCCAGTACCGTATCGCCCCAAGTGAGCCTGCTATGTTCGTCCCGGTAAGTAGTTCACCACCACCACACAATAGTATGTCACTGTCTCTCTCCTTCCTCCTCCCAGGTGGCAGCTCCATCCCTCTGGTCCACAAATCTCGTAGAGCAGCATGAAGAGGGAACACACAAAACAACAAGGAGCCACACACATAAAGAAAATACCAGGGTTACCACAATATAGCCTGTGATGCGGCCTCCAAATAGTTTCCACGATTGTATCCATTCAATAAAAATCCCATTAAAAACAACTGTTTTTCTGCAACTGTTTCCCTTCTACTGTGCACAGAGTGAGGTCTCTCAGACCCTCTACAGTCAATAAGTGACTCTGCTCAGAAGCCCGATTGACCGCTGGGGACACTAACAGTGATGGAAAGGGGGAATCAGTGTGCAGGGCTCTCTGTTCCCTGAACAGCTATTTCAAGAGCTCCAGCCCCTCGCTGGGCAGAGCAGCACATAGGATATGCTCAGCAGTGCAGATAGACTGCATCCCCACAGCAGACGCAGCTGTAGGTGTTAAAGTTTTATAACACCTGTCTTAACTAACAGATCTCTAAAAGTAGATGACTGAACAATATCACATGTCAAGAAAGTATTATTCACTAACAGCTCTTCTAGAAGCCAATCCAGACTGATGTTTTCAGTGTCTCTCTGCTCAATATGCACACGCTGCCATGCCCTCATCAGGCTCCTATATTAGTCTGGCCATCTCCAGTTTGCCCATTTCAAGCAAAAAAAGACTCCTGTCCAGACCAAACCTTCCTACCTTGTGCAGGAAGGCACAGGCAAACTGCCTCTATGGGAGGTGCTCAGCGCAGTACAGCAGCTTCTGCAGGGCCTGCAACCTAAAAGCCTCCATCCTGCTAGAAAGGTCAAGGAGTCCGTCGTCGTCCCCCGCCCCACCCAGACAGCGGCAGGTACAATTCACTCTGATCCAACGCACTCCATCCCAGAAAAAATCCTGCAGCCTGAACCTGTTTCACTAATGACTGTGGGTGCTCCAGGCAGATGAATCTATGCCACAAGCTAGAGGCCACCAAGTTATTAACAATGAGTACCCTACATCTATAGGTGATTTGCTGGAGCAACCATTTCCACCACTGCATCCTGCCTTTCACTTTCTCCAGCACCCCCTCCTAATTCATCTGCACTGTGCTGTCATCCCCGAGATGGACACCCACATAAAGTAGCCCACCCCTGCTCCACTGCAGTCCAGCAGGTAAAACTGGAGGACGACAACCCCTCCAGTCACCCAGGAGCACCGCACTACTCTTAGCCCAGTTTACTTTAGCAGATGACAGCTTCTCAAACAATCTTAGACAGGTGCCTACACTGTCAGTATCAGTTTGGTTATTAATAAATACAGCAATGTCATCTGTATAAGCTGTGATCTTCACTGGTTTACTGGGACTCTGAGGAATGGACAGTCCAGTCAATACCCTCCTCAACTTTATAAGAGGCTCTATCGCTATAGCGTAGATCATACCAGACATGGAACACCCCTGCCTAATACCTCTCTGAACGGGGAAAGGGGCACTTAAGCCACCATTGATTTTCAATAGACTGGAAATGTCACCATAGAGCAGCTGAACCTTATCTAAGAATGTGGACCCAAAAGCTTTTAGTGCCCGCCACAGGTAAAGATGATCTACCCGGTCAAAGGCCTTTTCCTGATCTAACGACACTACACCTGCATTGAAACCAAAAAGCTTGCAGGTTGCCAGTATGTCTCAAACTAAAAAGATATCATCAAAAATGGTTCTGTCTGGAACTCAATACGTTTCGTCTCCTTGCACTACCTGCCCTATCACAGTCTGTTTGCGAGGGCTCTGGAAAGGATTTTATAGTCGACAAAAAGAAATGACAGGTCTCTAGTTTTTAATATTACACAAATCTCCCTTTTTAGAGAGGAAAGTGATAACAGCTCTTCCGCAGCTCTGAGGCAGAACTTTCTCCTGCACACTCTCCCTGAAAACCCCGTCCTCTCCCAGCAGAGACCAGAACTTTTTATAAAACTCCACTGGGAGGCCATCAAGTCCAGGTGTCTTTCCATTGTTCAGCCCCTAGAGGGTGTCAGAGAGTTCAGTCAGTGTCAGAGGGCTTTCCAGCCCTGTGGCTTCCTCTTCAGGCAGCTGAGGGAGGCCCTGCAGGAAACATTGTGATTCCACCTGTCTCCTCCAATGCCTCTACTGTAAAAAGGTCCTTATAAAAACCCACAGCAAGCTTCCAGATCTCTGCTTGCTTCCTCAGCTTCTGACCAGCTGCTGTCCTCGGGCAATGAATAACTTTGCTTTGTGCACTCTTTCTCTCCAGCCCAAAGAAATAGTGAGTGGGTGCATCCATCTCCACCAAGCTCTGGAAAAAAGATCTCACCAGCGCCCCCTGCACCTTTAGGTCCAGCAGATCCACTAACCTCCTTTTTTTGCATTTTAGGCCCTCAATCAGCCTTTCATTTGGGCTGGACTCCAGAGCGCTCTTGAGCTGTAGGATGTCCACCTCCAGCTCTCTCATGGTTTTATTTAAGCTCTTTGTGATGTTTGTAGTATATTGCTGACAAAAAGATTGAGTCTGTGCCTTCCCTACATCCCACCATTGCTGCAATGAGAAGTCTCTTTTTTTAGACCTCCATCTCTCCCAAAAAATATAATTTTTTTCCTAAAATGCTTGTCAGTAATTAAAGCAGTATTAAAATGCCAGTAAGCACTTTGTAGTTTCAGAGAGGGTAGCAGAACACCTACAGAAACTAAACTGTGATCTGACAGGCTTGTGGAGGTGTTAAAACAAGATTTTAAAATATTTTAAATTATGTTCAACAGTATAAAACCAATCCACTCTGGCCATTGAAACATCATGCCGTGTGTTTTGACCCAAGTATATTGCTTATCCTTTTCATTAAGGTTTCTCCACATACCAACTAGTTCAATAAGGTTTACAATCCTAACCAATTCCCTGGCAGACTGGGGATGTGGCTCAATGTGATTCTGATCTAATCTGCTATTAGCTGTGCAATTAATATCCCCACCTAAAACTAACACCTCTTCCATTTTACATTCTGACAAAATGTCTTCAAACCTCTGGAGGAAGCTTACACTCTCCCTGCCGTCAGTAGGTGCATAGACATTAACAAAAGCAAACACTTTTTCTGTGTTTATTTGCTCCCTCTCTCCCTCCATTCCGTGACTGTCTGCTCTCTCATTGCCGGTAATTTGAGTGTTTATACCACTCTTTGCTTCCCCCATGCCCGCAACACTATGCTATTTTGGTTTGGCTTTCCACCCCCAACACAGCATCACTACCTGCCTCCTGTGTCCGCGGTGTCTGAAGCTCAGCTGCCCTGCCGTCATTAGCCTGTTCTCCCTCCCTTCTGCCTCCAGGTACTGATCTGACAGCGAGCCCAGCACCGGCTGGTCCTGGCTGCTGCTTATCAGCAGTCTCATCTCCCTTACTCCTGTCCCTCTCCCTACTCTCTTCTCAGGACAGGTTTTTACAGTGTGACCTTCAGTCCCACATCTGAAACACTTTGAGTCAGCTGTTGCATAAATGACATAATCACTGTCATCCACCTTAAACTTAAACGTAATGTTAAGATCCTTCTGAATGAAATTACAGCCTTGCAGACTAAAGGGATTCTCTTCAACCTGGACATGAGCTGTCCATATTGAGGCAGCTCCCTCTCTATCACCTCCTTTTTCAGGAAAGGGGGAACATTAGAGGGTGATTCCTAGTAGGGGCAGCTAAAGGAATTACTGGGAGAAATGTGTTATTCACAACAATCCCCTTTTCTACAACCATAGGTACTAGTTCAACTGTACCAAAAAAAAGTACAATTGACCCACTCATGCGAGAAGCTGATTTTACATAGTCACAGCCCACTACATTCCCAATAGCGAGCACACATTCCTCCAAAGGGATAAAATCCTCGACGGAAACTTTAACTCTGTGTCGGCGGGTTAAACTTTCAAAGGAAAAGTTTCCTGTCCTGACCTCCTGGCCATCCTGCCCACTGCCGCTAACAGAGCATCAGCTCAGCACAGTAGAGCTGTTCAACAGTACATTTTCAAATAATATATGCAAAAAAGTATAAAGACAAAAAAAAAAGAAAATACCGACAAACCTGCCAGCAGCGCTCATGCACACACCACCACTCCACACAGCACTCACACCACCAGGCAAAACGAGAGAGAGAGAGAGAGAGAGAGAGAGAGAGAGAGAGAGAGAGAGAGAGAGAGAGAGAGAGAGAGAGAGAGAGAGAGAGAGATTTGTTGGCTTCTTTTTTTATCGCTCTTTGTACAACTTCAAGGGGATTGTGACCATTTCCTTATCAGCTCAGAAGTCATATCTGCAACAGAAAACACTGACAATGCACAACCGAAAAAAGGCTCCAACACTCCAGCCCTGGATCTGTAATGCCTGCCCCATCAACTGTCACTTCCCATACACTTACCTTGCATTCTCATTATCCCTTGCACTCATTGCCATTATTGGTTTGGTTCATCATCTTCACTGATTCATGTTCTTTCATGTATTCTTGTATGTAATGGCTAAATGTCTGTCCATGTGTGCCCTGATCTACCTGTGCCTTACCTGCATGTTGTCCATGTGTCTTCCCAAAGCATACTTGTCTGCATCTGTGATGATGTCTCTCCCATTCCCTGTCTGTCTTTCTCTCTGTAGTAGTGCTTGTAAAGATAACCAAAAACACTTCAGTCTGTGTTGAGCACTTTCCTTGGCACATATGTGTCTCAGCATCTTTATTCTGGTTACAACCCAGATGATAAGGGAATGAGCATTTCAATGTAAAGTGGAGCAATCAAAAAAAGAAGCCAAGTTAGAAGCAACATTGGTGTGAATGTTGGGCTCCAGCACCTTCTCAATTGTGCCTATTTGCTTGATGCTTGACAAGGTTGCCCCAATTGATTCTCCTAACTTGGGCTTTTGTGTTTGATATCACCACTTTAAACAGCTGTTGTATTTTTCTAATTTGTTTTTTTTACATTGACAATGTTTTTGTTATAGATAGAATACACCCCTACAAAGCCATCCTAGGATATCAACAAAATAACCCAGTAGCCCAGTTTGCATGCCTGCAAAACCAGAGCCCAGATTAATTACAAAGGAGGACGCCTTGCATTACACAAGTTATATTACCAACAATCCTTGTTCAACTTCAGGTTTTTTATAAATTGCCGACACAGCCTGTGTTTGAATTCGATGATGTCTGAACAGGCCTATCCGCATTAACAGACTGCACCTTCCTGTCATGTGAAACTTTATGGTGTTTTTTGTTTACTGAGAATAACTGAGTGTGGAAGGGTTCTGGGTAATTCACTGACACACGGGAGACAGACATGTGTAATTGAAACACCACACAGGTGCCCAGTTTTATTTCTTTACTGACTCTAGTCAGTGATTTCTTTTAGCCCGCAGAGGGCGCTGTTGCCCATGGCCTGACTATCAACAATGATAAACAGGATCACGGAAATACCAATCCTGGTACTTCGCAGGTGATCAAATAATAATGACAAAACAAAAGGCGAAAGAAAAAGGGAAAATAAAACACTGTAATAAAACTACAAACAAAAGGTGCTGCACTTCGCAACTTTACTCCGGTCGTCGCTACCCGCACGACCCGGGTCACCGTCCTACACTCCCCGCTCCCTCAGCCTTCTACACACAGTACTTTGGGGTTCTGCCCAATGTTTTCCTGCTACCACTATGACTCTCTCAGTCCTCCAGGGTTGGTTTCTCCCGGCTGTTCGTAGTCCCGGAACAGCGCTTCCGTACACACAGCATGTCTAAAAGGGCAGAACAGGGGAAACAGCTGAGTGTTATTTTATAGGGCTAACAATTCCCCCAAGACCCACCTCTAGGCCATTCAGATAGAGGGAAAGCCACACACCCTCTCTCCCACCTCTCCGTGTCACTGCCGAGACCGCCAGGCAGTTGTTGAGCCATGAGTTGTATGCTAGTGAGTGACATCTTCGCTACTAAAATAAAATGTTGACTTTACATAATAATTACGTGGCAGAGCGACACCCCACCACAAAAAGTATCAATGTTCCATATATGTATACATTCATTTTACAAAACACCAGTAGCATCTAACCAGGGTACCCCCATTTGCCAACTGCTTACAATGTTGTCTATACGACAGATCAGGGGGGAATGAATACATAACTTTGTATACTGCGTACATTGTTACAAATGCAGTTATTTGCAAATCCAATACATCATTCGAAAGGTGGAACTTTTCACAATAGTATGAAAGTTTAGGTATAAATCACTTCTTTTCAATACAGCTTTTAAGATGTCTCCAAAGTGACACTGTACAGGAAAAAATGACATCCAACCAGCTTCATACATTTAGTGCTGCTCTGAAGAATTCTGACAAACGTTACAGGGTGGAGGCTGGGTACTGGGTACGAACTGTTGACCTTGTGAGCTGCAAGCGAGCATTCGACCTCCTCTTATCTCACCAAGAGGGGGCAGAAAAGAATCCATAACGACAGTTACGCAAACAAAAACTGTTTTCTTAAATAATATAAAGCCCATACTCCACTTCTGTGTGAAACAATGTATTCTATATCATGCATTTTTTTAAAAACACACCCAACACAGCATATCATTATGTAAAACACCTTGGAATAATCTGATTCCAGAAAGTATGAAATATTATATATATATAGATGACATTCTGAATATGTATTAATTATGGATTTGATTATAAGTTTCTTTACTTCTATTGTGAAGTTTTATTTGCATATTTGGTACAGCTTAAGGTACATGTAACTAGCTAAGCAAGACATCTGTAGTCTCTTGTTTCTTGGTGTCTGGGCAGAGACACAAAGTTAGCAGGTGTCTAATCAAGATGTGTGGAGGAGTGGAAACACAGTGTGAAAACAGAATACCACAAACAAATGACTAGTTTGAAACAGTTTCTAACAGATTAGATTAAGACGGTTATAAGTCTGTAAAATGCTTAAATGTGACGCACTATAGAATGTTATAGATTTGGGCGAGCTTCCCACCCTTACCAGGAGGTGTGTTGAATGTGTGTGATAGCTGGGTGGATCAATACTGATTGGAAAAGAGTATAAGACATGGGGTGGAAATGCTAATATATTCAAAGTATTTAATGTAATGTTTTTGATTGAATTGTCAGTCAATTCTTTGATTTGACTCCACAGACTTCTGTGTTATGATACAAACATATACATTAGGGCATGCTGTGACCTGCGCGTCTTTGCTTGCTTGTATCTAATATATATATAGTATTTTTGATAAAAAAATAATTTGTCAAATTTATTTCCCTACTATATATATTGTAGTGATTTCAGTTAACGCTGACAAGTGCATAACACAGGACGAGGCAATCCACACACAGGCAGAGAGGGGGCACGAACCCAGGACCTCTCGCACTGAAGCATAGCACCGATACTGCTGTACAAAAGTACAAGGAGCATATATCGGGCTTATGTCTTTGAATGTGATCACACTGCTGCCTTCCCCCATGCACGCTACTATATATATATACACACACATTTTTTTCCAAATAAGTCTGTATTTTTCAGAGCAGCACTAAAGTTAACAAAGGCACATTCCATATGACAGTTTGTAGAGCTGCATTATTTGTTGTTTTACTGGATTTGTGAATTCTTAGTTGATATTAATTTGTATTCCGTTCAGATTACAGTATACATGTGTAGTGAAGTATTTTAGTTGGGAGCACCAATTATTTCCTTTCTACCTGTGCATGGAAATCATTTTACACAATTTGATCAACCCCTCTGCATCCACAAAAATAAAGTTATGCAGTAACCCAGGTCCTTTGTGTACTTTATAAGCACATCTCCCTTAGTTTAATTTTGTAACCTGGATGACCACTGAACTACCTTCATTGAGGATAATTTGTATAGCATACACAATTAATTATTCAACAGATCAACCCTTATGAGCACAGTTGTCTGTTTAAATTGTTTTTATCTTAATAGCATTGCAATTAACCCTCTGGAAGTTCAACCCGAGATGTCTTACAGTTTCTCTGTAGTTCATACCACTTTTATATTGGTCAGATTTCCTTTAAGGGGTACCCTATTATTTGTCTCAGGATTAACTACAGTGTTGCTCAGATTAGTAGTTCTCAAATTGGGGACCACTTGGGGTCCGCAATGGTTGCCAGGGGGTACCTAGGAAATGTCTCTTGTAAACTAACAAACAAAAATTGTATACTCAAAATCAATATCCTGTACATAAAACACCTATTTGAGGTTAAGTGTTCTTTGACTATTGTCATGAGAGACAGGTACAATCTGATAGTTACATAAATTATACTTCAACATTTACATTCCCTGCAGTTCAGTTTATCTTTAGTGTTTGTAAATTTCTTTTTTGGCTCTGTTTAGTTAGCTGCCGCTATTCTAAATTGTTTAAGAACCTCTCAATGGATCACTCAGGTCGATGTCTGGTTTCATGTTAAATGAAAGGAAATCATACTTTAACTTGTCTTAGACAAATGCACAACCTGCTGGTGAAACACTGTAATGTAATTTACAAATAACGGATCGTGCACATATTAATATCATGACATAAAATTAATAAAAATCACTATCAGGCAAGAGACAATGTATGTGGATTTTAAAAGCGGTTGTGAGTCCTGCTTATGTTATGTATTATTTCGATTGGACTGTGACAGGACAGAAAACTGAGAGAAGTTAAACCATGTTGTTTACTTGTATGAAGTAGTACAGCTATTGCCAAAAGTTTTCATCACCTAAATTTCAATTATATATATATATATATATATATATATATATATATATATATATATATATACACGTACACACACACAATTTATTTATATTTTATATAACATGATGTAATCAATGGAACTATAAAATGATATTGTAAAAGTCTACTGGAAGCCATAATAGTAGTGCAGTACTTCATGTTGGATTTCGAAATGTCACATTTTAAAATGTGTCAGTTTTGTTGTTAAGTATATGGAAAACTACAACGTGGTATGTAATTCGATATGTTAATGTAACGTTATTTAACAGGTTTCATTCGACTTCATGACACAACATTAGTTAATTCTATAGGGTGCTGCAAAACTTAAATTAAGATTTGTTTACACTCGAGATCAACGGACAATGGTTATTGTGGAAAAAGGAGAACTGACAACCAGCACAATACTTGTTATTATTATTATTGTTTGCTTGTTTGTTTGTTTTGGCCATTTTACCTTTTTTTACAGATTTACAGATTTACAGATTTGCTCACGTTCTCTCAAGTTTTTTGGGGATGGCTTATGGACAGCAGTTTTCAAGTCTTTCCACAGATTCTCAATAAGATTCAAGTCAGGACTTTGACTGGGCCACTCAAGGACATTCACTTTCTTATTCTTAAACCACTCCTGTGTAGCTTTGGCCTTGTGCTTTGGATCATTGTCCTGCTGAAAGATGAGCAGATTGAAACAGGTTTTCCTCTAGTATTTGCCTATACTTTGCTCAGTCCATTTTTTCTTCAGTCCTAACAAGCTTTCCATTCCTTGCTGAGGAGACGCATCCCCATAGCATGATGCTGCCACCACCATGCTTGACTGTAGAGATGGTGTTTACTGGGAGATGTGCTGTGTTGGGTCTGCGCCAAACGTAACGCTTGGCATTTAGACCAAAAAGTTCCAATTTGTCTTGTCTGACCACAACACCTTTTGCCACATTTTTGCAGGATCACTCAGGTGCTTTGCTGCAAAGTACATGCAGGCTTTGAGATGGCTTATTTTTAGTAATGGCTTCCTTCTTGCCAACCTGCCATACAGGCTACTTTTGTAACGTGTTCTGGATATTGTTGACTGAAGCACATTTTCTCGCCATTGTGCCATTGAGCCATTCTCTGTAGCTCTTTCAAAGTTGTCGTTGGCCTCACAGTGGCATCCCTCACCAGTTTCCTTCTTGCCCGGCTGCTCATTTTGGATGGATGGTCTGTTCTAGGCACTGGGTGGTACAATACACCTTCCATTTCTTGATGATTGAGTAGACTGTGCTCACAGGGATATTCAGAGACTTCGATATTTTTTTGTACCCTTCTCCTGATCTGTGCTTTTCAATGACTATACCTGACTTGCTTTGAAAGCTCCTTTGTCTTCATGGTTGAGTCTTTGCTTGAAATTTACTATCTAACCAAGGAACCTCACAGAGACAGGTGTTTTTATTCTGAAATCATGAGAACCACTAATATTGCACACAGGCAGATGCCATTCAACTAATTGTGTGGCTCGTTAAGGTCATTTTATGCACCTGAATTAATTTAGATTTGCTACAGCAAAGGGTTTGAATACTTATGCAATCATGACTTTTCCATTTTTATTTCATATTAATTATATACTTCTTTCTTTTTGTTTTTGCTTTGAATGTGTGGAATAGGTTGTGTATATAACACACATTAATTCCTACTTCAAAATGTCATGACTGCAAGCTTTAAAGCAACAAAATGTGAAAACTGAGAGTGTTTGAATACTTTTGCAAGGCACTGTATATATTAAAAGCAAACTTAGCAACTGTGAAGATTACCTCTGTTACAATTGGACAGCAGCGATCTGAGGAGTCTCGTGCTGTCAGAGATTCTCTCATTTCTTTTAAGTTGTGTTGGATTTACTGTTGTGTTAAATATTAATGATGCAAACAAATAAAACACAGTCAATACGTTAATTTACAATTTTATTTGTTCTGAGAGGACATCAACAACTTGTTGTATGTTGTTGCGCTGTTTTGGGTGATCGAGCTGGCTCGTGACATCCAGTTCACCAACTATTTTTATTAACGTGGAGGGCAGACACACAATGTCTTTGGACATAGCTGGGATCAAAAAAAGATGGGAATTAATTCAGTTAGACATTTAAGCAACAAGGGTATTCTAGAACAGCTGCATTAATACTATAATAAGGGCATAACACAGTTCATGGTAAGTGGTTTTATACAGAACTGTAAACCTTAAACACAAGAGATATACAACATGACAACCCAGACACAGAAAAACAATAATAAAAAAAACCTGCCTGCATTATCATTAAGGTGAACTACACCACTGCTAACCATAAAATCGTCCTTTAGCCTTTACTTTCTGCTGTCTTGGAATCCACAGTAACAACTGTTCTGCTTCCTTGCAATATTTATAGTTAAGAATAAACACGCTCATTAACATTTACACGTGAAATGCAGGTTTCCATGCTAAACTGGGCGAGTAAATGAGATTCACCCTAGCCCTCTCTTTGGCTGTTTGGCTGCACGGAAACACTATTCTTGTCACACCCTGGCACAGGTTTTATGTGGCCAGTTGATTCTTATGATAAGTTGAAACTTTATGGTCTCTATATACTGTAAATCATTTGTGGCAGGGCAGAAGAGAGCCCCATCCCACAAAACCTTGTGCAGAAGGCAGCCATCTCCCGATTTAATTAATTGATTTATTGATTTGTTGCTCTCTCTCATTCTGGTTCTCTCCTCTCGCACCAAAACACTCCACCCAGAACAGAGAGAGTTTTTATGCTGGTGACCTTCTCCCATTTAACAACAATCAATTAATTAAATCGGGAGATGGCCACCTTCTGCACGAGGTTTTGTGGGAATGGGTATGTGAAACAAATACAGACATTTCATGTAACCATAACCAAAGAATAGAAAGCTTTTGGGATTTTGTCAGGAAGGAAAACGTACAATTCTGGATAAACCTTTTTGAAAGTCTGAAGGAAGAGGATCACTTCTCAGAGGACTTCCTAGACAAGTCTCTTTTCCAGTTTTGCTATGTGAAATTGCTGATTTCAATGACTAGTCCTCACAGTATTTGATACTCCTGCATCAAGTTCCAAGACATTAACAGTCTGAATAAAAAAAAATTAAAAAAAGCCAAAATAAATACAGTGGCAAATGTTTTACATTTCACATTCTAATACAGGAAAGCACAAAAGGGAGTGACTGGATAAAAGCCAGGCAAGGGTTCCCCGGGTGGCACATCTGGCTTTGGTGCTCCTGTGGGATAGGGGGGCAAAACTGGCAGAGACTGTTTTCCTCATCATGCTACAGTGAACCATGCTGGCCAGGTGCCCAGTGAGCTCAAGGGCGGACACCTCAAGTTCCTGGGTAAAAAAGTAACCTGGCTTGGTTATGAGATCGGATGACACCAACTGAACCTTTGGGTCTCCTGAGCAATGTGAGGATTTGCTGCTGTGAAGGGAAAAGCAATTGGACATTCCAAATTGGGAGAAAAGCAGGGGAAAAATAACAATTGGACACACAAAAATATATATATATATATATATCGGGTGAGTCTGAACGAGCAAATTTTTGCCTGGATAGTGCAGTACGTGAAAACTATAAATAAATAACAAAAATGGAATTTGTTATCTTGTATTATTAATATTATTAATAATAATAATAATAATAATAATAATAATAATAATAATAATAATAATAATAATAATAATAATACAATTTTAATCAGCCTTCTTGTCTTCGAACAGAAGATTTGTTATTTGTATTAATTAATTTCTTATTCACTGAGATCTATATATATATATATACTATATATATCTATGTACAGTGATATCTTCAGCTCTCCAGGAAAGTTTTAAAAGTGAAACAACAGAATATCGTGGAGGGAAAGTTTTACGTAAAAATATTTATATATATATAATATATATATATATAGCTCACTAATATATATATATATATATATATATTCATTGTGATGTGTAGACATCCTACCCCACAACTTCCAAGTGAAAAATATATTCTAGAAATTTGCAGAAAATTAATTGATCATAAAAACTGAAATAGCTTTGTTGGATAAGTGTCCACCCCCCTTGTAATAGCAATCCTAAGTAGCTCAGGTGTAACCAATCACCTTCAAATTCACACACCAAGTTAAGTGGCCTCCATCTGTGTGAAATTGTAGTGATTCACATAATTTCAGGATAAAGTAAGCAGTTCCTGTAGATTCCCTCTGCTGGGTAGTGCATTTCAAAGCAAAGACTCAACCATGAGCACCAAGGTGCTTTCAAAAGAACTCCAGGACAAAGTAATAAAAAGGTAAATGTCCTTGAGTGGTCCAGTTAGAGCCCGACCCTAAATCCAATCGAAAATTTGTGGCATGACTGAAGATTACTATGAATCAACACTCCCCAAGGAACCTGACAGAACTTGAACAGTTTTGTAAAGAAGAATGTTCACATATTGCCAAATCTAGGTGTGCAAAGTTGGTAGAGTTGTGGTTAGTGCGAAAAACAGAGCTAGGTTTTGTTTATTAAATATAGCGCATCAGTGCTTAAAAAGCCATTTCTGTGTCCAGCTTTGAAAAGGGTTTTATCTTTTAGATTAAGGAAACATAACTCATTCATAAATAACTTTTTTTTTTTTTTTCTTGAGGGAAAGAACAGATCCACCTTACATAAAGCAAGGTGTTCCAATATACATATTTAAATTAAAGGATACTATAAAATGAAAGAGCCATCAAATTTTTTTTTTTGGCTTTGTTTTCTTAGTCCTTAATTTGAGCTTTTTAGTTTTAGCTGTTTAGGTTTTGCTTTTTTCTTTTACAATAAAAATGGAGGAACACTTTAAGCCCTCTTCAAAATCAGACACCAAAACTTTAAGTTGAATTAAATGAAAATTTATTTTATATATATATATATATATATATATATATATATATATATATATATATATATATATATATATATATATATATATATATATATAGATATGTTAAATCCTATTTGGGTTGGAATCCCTTTATATTGAATATGGCCTAAAATATGTTGTGTCATTTAACAAAATAAGCACTAGGTGGAGCTGATGGCCTACAGTTTTGTTACACTTGGAACGCATTGGCAGATAACCAGTTACTTCTCAGTTTGTCTGCTTCTGTTTACAATACACTCAGCTCTTATCTCTCTATAAGAACAATAACTAACATAAAATGAGCATATCTGTTTTTCAATCTGTATTATAACAATGACTCTGTGCATAATTGTGTACATATTTGCATTTTATAACACTATTGGTATGTGTCACGTTGTAAACAGTGTAAAATGTAGCTTTCTGAGTTTACATTCAATAGTAGGATGAATGGCTCCTTCAAGTGAACATGATGGTTTTGCCAGGTAGTTTCCGCCCATTATTTCCTGCCAAAAAAAAAAAAAAAAAGTATATTAATTCTAATTAGTAGGCTCCGATAACATGAAATAACTTGAAAGACAAATGAAAGACAAAGTATTAACATAATGCTTGTTATTGCAAATAACGCCAACTAATGTTTAACATACATATAGTTACTTCATGTAATTTTACAGGGTGAAATTATTTGCGACTAAGATGATACAATACACTTGTAGTAATGGAAAGCAATGATGAGCAAATGTTGCAGTTTTTTCCTTTTCTGAGATATTGTGAAATATCGGTTATACCCTCTTTTGCATGGGGGTGGGGTGGGGGGGGGGTTGTTGGGTTGAGGGGGCTTGAGCCCGAGCCCACTCCCCCCAGCCATAGCCGCGATTAAAATTGTTTGTTTTGCATTATTACTGACTACAAATTCATGATACAGTCATATACATGTACTGTATGGAAGCACTGACTGCAGCAAACATCACTTCACATCCACCCAATGAAACCATTTACACAGCTGACCAAATGCGACCAATGAAAACCACACATACAAAGGCTAGCTGACATAATGCAACTAATTAAAACTATGTATGTAGGTGATGCCAACATTTTCTAATTTAGAATAAAATACACGGTTCGCTTCTAGTTGAAATTAAATTTGACAAAAAATAAAATAACACTAATATAACTAGCCTTATTAGAAAGTTAAACTTTTGATTTGGCGGTTACATTTTCTTTCAAGCTCAACACTATGGTTACTGCTGAGTACATCATTACTGCATAAAAAAAGAAGAAAAGTTAAAAGCTATTGATCAAGTCAAAAGTGGGGCTAAACAACTTGGATATTGTTTGATTTAAAAGTTGGCAAATGCAAATCAATTGTGAGAGGATGGTGTGGCAGAGCAAGGCTCTGCCCTTTTTAAATTGGCAGGGATGGGGTTAATTTCCCCTACCTGCCTGGGTTTATTATGTTCAGGTGGCTGGGGTTGATTAGTTGATTAGATGATTAATTAAACGATCAATCAGCGTCCAGCCACCTGACATAAAAGGAGGCCTCTACTTCTCATTTGGGAAGAGGGAGTTGAGGAAGCAGGTTGGTGTTTGTTGTGTGGGGTTTTTCAATTTTCTTAATCCAGTGAAGGCATTGCCCAGCCTGGGAACCTTTATTTTGTAAGTTTTGCTTGGCCTTTTGTTATTTGTGTTTAAATACTGTTATTTTTGGCACTTGTGCCTATTTACTTTTGTGTTACTTTATAATAAAAGTGGGTTAAAAAAAGGTTGTCCTGGAAGAAAACTTGCTTCCTTCTGTTCAGACAATGTTCCCCAACTCTGAGGATTGGTTTTTCCAGCAGGGCAATGCTCCATACCACACAGCCAGGTCAATCAAGGTGTGAATGGAGGACCACCAGATCAATACCTTGTCATGGCCAGCCCAATCTCCAGACCTGAACCCCATTGAAAACCTCTGGAATGTGATCAAGAGGAAGATGGATGGTCACAAGCCATCAAACAAAGCTGATCTCCATGAATTTTTGCGCCAGGAGTGACAGTCACCCAACATCAATGTGAAAGACTGGTGGAGAGCATGCCAAGATGCATGAAAGCTGTGCTTGAAAATCAGGGTTATTCCACCAAATACTGATTTCTGTTTAACTTCCTAAGTTAAAACATTAGTATTGTGTTGTTTAAAAATGAATCTGAACTTATTTTGTTATTTTGACCAGTTGTCATTTTCTGAAAATAAATGCTCTAAATGATATTTTTATTTGGAATTTGGGAGAAATGTTGTCAGTAGTTTATAGAATAAAACAGAAATGTTCATTTTACCCAAACACATACCTATAAATAGTAAAACCAGAGAAACTGATAATTTTGCAGTGGTCTCTTAATTTTTTCCAGAGCTGTGTGTGTGTGTGTGTGTGTGTGTGTGTATATATATATATATATATATATATATATATATATATATATATACGACACCCACACACAACACACAGTTTTAATGTATAGATAGTAGCGCCAAGTAAAAACAACAGCGGTCCAAAAATGAGTATGTTCGGATTTACGAAAGTAAGCTATCAAAAAGCGATATGCAAAAAAAAAAAAGGGGTTTTCTAGTTTTCCAACTCAAACATTCTCTTTGATTGTTTAGTCTGATTTTCTGGTAGGCTGGTAAAAATTTAGACAGCTTTAAATTACTATCAAGGGGCGTCCACTACAGCTGTTTTCCCAGGTCCGCGGATTTCCAACAATGCGTTTAATTGGTCACAAAAATAGCATTTGGGAAAAAAGGCTTTATCATGTTTTCATCGTTGTGATAATTTCACCCTTCCCTTGGGTTTAGCACATTCTCGGCTGCTTGTACTCTCATTTTAACTAGCTTTAGGCATTTGAGGTAAAAGAACACACACCAGGCATTGAGGGATTGAGAAAAAAAAGTCTAGTTCCACCTCAAAAATAAACTGATATGTAGTCTGATCTGTGAGCTGTAAATGTGTGGGCCCTCCTAAAGGTTTATCAAGGCCAGGGGTAACGTTAACCATATGAATTCCAGGTCAGTGTTTATGATCCAACAATGCTCGGAGTAGCATATCAAATTAGATTTAGGAAGTCAAGTAGTCAAGCATTTTGGAAAAAGCTTTATCATGTTTCATCGTGTTAAAAATATAAGCTCAATTTACTTAAAAAATCCACTCCTTTTTTATAGCAGTAATAAAGCTACAGGTATAACTTGAAAATGTAACCCTTCTTCTTCAATAAATCTACTTCAGTTCTACTATAGTTACCTGCCATAGACAGATGAAGCATAGATTAGATCAGCCAAATGTCTTTATAGACATAATAGCCAGTGCCATCTGTTGCACAGCTATATAATACCAGCAACACACATTTAAAGCTAAAATGTGTATCTATTCATCTTGTTTTTTTCTTATGTATCCTGTTTTTTTTTTTTTTTTTTACTTTAGTAGTTGCCAATTGTGATTTTGCATTATTTTCCTCTAATTTAGAATATCCAATTATTATTTAGGGTCAGCTCACCGCTACCACCCCTGCGCTGACTCAGGAGCGGCAAAGAGAAACACACACAGTCCTCCGAACCACTTCTTTTCACACTGCAGACTCTGGCTGTGTCACTACAAAGCACTCTTGCTGAAGACCCTAAAAATAATCAAACAATGTCTCATTCAGCCTGTCCAAATTGCCCCACCATTAATCAAAATGTTATCAGGTTTAACTTTGGTAAAACTGTTACAAAACTGAATTTGATTACCTTACTTACTTTACCTTACTGAACATACCATTAGGTTGCTATTATAATAGCAGTGTACTATACTGGAGAAAACCTAGCAGAACCAATAACAGACCACACTAGTCTCAGCAATGGCAAACCAGTTTAGTCTCGTACCGTTAACATTGTTAACGCGATATATATATATATATATATATATATATATATATATATATATATATATATATATATATATATACAGAGATACTTGAGTCCCCTCTACAAATCAGGGGTTGTCTAAAAATTGGAAAGATTTTTTAAAAAAAAAAGTCACGAACAGGTTTTTTCCAGTGCTTTGTATATATAGATCTATATATATAATATATATATATATATATATATATATATATATATATATATATATATATATGATATGTAACTTGAATTGGACCAGCTGTTAAAACCTGGGTCTACAATGTATTTTCTGTGAGCAGTACACCCTTTCACCTTTTGAAATCAATGTACTTTCATATACAGTTATGTGTGTTTAACAATTTATTGAACAAAGCCATTGTTTGGAAGTACTAGCTTACCATGGTCCGTTCAGTTATTTTCTTTTAAATTTAAGCTATAATGAACATGTTAAATATAATAGCCTTATTTAACTGTGCCATGCTTGTACTAAATCTGACCTCTCTGTTCCTAAAAATTCACCTGCACAAGCAGGTTTCAGACACCTTGTTTACTTGCCAAGGCTAGAGTTTTAATTAATGTGAAACTCAACTGTAAGCACCTTTCTAAATTCACCCATTAAGTCATTGTTGGCTCTCAAACACTATCCCAATTAAAATCGCTACCTATATGATAAGGACTGATACTGTAGACAACTTTTCTAATTTAAATGAAATGCTTGCTTCGGCTGCCAAGTTTACATTCATTTCTATGATATAATGAAGAGGGTTAATTTTGCTCATTGTAGAAAGGCCATGGATTCAAAACTGGTGATGACCAGTAAATCTTGCTTTGATTGTCAAAATCTATTTTTTCATGCCAAGTACTGCTTTTGCTTGTAAGCAGGTGAAGGAAGGGTCACAGAATTAGTTATATTCCTTCAGCAAGTTTACTGTATGCTAAAGTTACCCAGTACAGGTCACACTTTATTATCTTACATTCAAGCTTAGCAGCTCTTCTGTTTTTTGTTGAAGTAAAACCTTTATACAAACCAAACACATATATTCTTTAGTTTAATTGATATTTTAATGTCTAAAAGACTTTTTGTTTAGTTGACAGAAACTGAACTAATTCTTAAATTGATCAAATTAAATGAACACCATCTCAAATGTGTCTTAACAATTTGTCTACAGCATTGTCAATCTCAAGCTTCTGTTATAATAAACTTTTAATAAGTTATTTTAATAGTTTAACTTTATACAACTTCATAACACATATTCCCAATTCAGATACTTCAATAATTGTATTTTACTCCATTGTCTGATATGAAGTCATTTAAGCTTTCCATGGAAGGTCCAGTTATTCTCATCTATTGTTAACATGTTAGAATGTCATAGTTTTATAGTGACTGAATTAAATCTGACCTCTTTTTCTGTTCATACAAAATCTAATTAAAGCAGGTTTTAAGACATCCTAGCCTGTTGCCAATATGAAGTACTACCGTAAGCATTTTCTAATATAGACCAAGTTTTAACTTAACGCAGTAAACCTTTCCTACATTTATCATTCCCATTTCTTCTTGCCAGGTTCTAATTAATTTATTTTATATATAGAAAATGTTTATTATTTTATATACACTCCTATCTTCTGTTATCCGAAAGGTATAAGGTTCGTTAATATTAACAAGATAGTTTATTATAGAGAGGATCTTGGCTTTTAAATTAAAAAAAAAACACTGCTACATTGGCCAAAACCAATGAGTCATCTTCAACACTGCTTTTACGACAAGCAGATAAGGATGGGGTTATAAATCGGTTCACTCTATATGTAAAGTTACAGTTTAAACGTTAAATGATTTTATTACATGTATTTCTATAAACTCTTATAAACAGCAATTCTGTTTTACTTCATTGATAAACAGAAGACAAGAGATTGATTTTTTAATTAGGAACCTGCTTGGCAGCAAATGCAGCCTTGAATATTAAAACTTAGGACTGATCATACATTTACTTAATATTATTATATTAGGCTTCTTATTTATTTCAATACTCTTGTTTTTTCTTACTATAACCAAACCTAGTTCAATTACTTCTGGCATATTAATTCTATTCCATAAAGTTTGTCATTCTGCTCTTGCTGGATCAGAATGATTTAAGGTTCTGAGTCTAATTAAAAAAGATGCTTTTGCCTGATAAGGGAGGTTTGGAACTTTCAGCAGGTCAGCCTGACCCTTTGATACCAGGAGTTCTCTTTTTCATTTCTTACACAGATTTATTTAAAATGATACAAAATACAGAATCCTACAACATTACTGTTAGCAATGTATTTCATTCTATAGCATCCAATCCATATCTAATAAGTCCACTTGTTCCCAGCAAGATTCAAATTCTCCTCCTGGCTCAGCTCCAATGTTTTACATCACAGGTGTGGGCGACCAGGGTCTTTACTTGATACCTGCAAAAACATAAATCTTGTTAGCTGGGCTACCATCTCTACTTTCTCATTCCCATTGTCGGTGGGCAAACACATTTTAACTGAATCTGGGTCCATCAAAGAACCGCACACCCTTAAAATCGAAGCCTTCCATGCAAAAGGATCTAATGACTTATAGCACAAATGGGAGAACCGTGTCAAAACCGTGTGTGACACAACACATATTGATCATGGTATAGTAGTATGTATTGATTCTAACTTTCATAAACCAGAAAATAAAATGTGAGTGCTCGTTTACGCTTCAGAGTAGCTGCTTATTCAGCATACTCAGTTGGAGTTGCTGTCATTAAACCTAAAGTCCCTGAACTCAAATCCTTAGGTTCCTCTGTGGCTGTGTTGCTCGTATGGTGCTGGAAGCACAGGGTAGTTGGGGGCTACAGTTGTCTGTCACACAGGTGGGGTTTTCTCTTCCTTAAAGCAAACATAGTACACTTGCAAGGCCCTGCTTTACTTTGGAACTGCACGTTTTTGGTTCCTCACATTTGATTTCAATGAACTTTGTTCGAGGGAAATATTCACTCCCTAAGTCCAATTTTCATACCTATCATTTGCAAAAGTTCCATATACTAGTTTCTAGTACTTTTCGCTCAGGTAAGTGACCATCATGCCAACCCATTATAAAACTTACTTGCTGTGCAGCAGGTATAAGGAATCCGTTTAACCCCACATAGAGCGCTCCAGATAAGGTTTTGGGTCCTTGAGTAATGGGGTAACTGATGGGATATGCACTAACTACAGCCTTTCATTTAACAGTAATATTACTTTGAACTTCTCTACAAAAAATTGGTTTTACAATAATAACTTCCCTTTCCTTATTTTTCACCTGAAAACAGTCCAACACTTTCATAGCCAGTCCTGCCTTAATAATATTAACATTATTATAGTCTGGGAAGTTGCTACTCTCAATGTATTTATTTTCTAACTTCACAGAGTCACAGTGTTTATTGTTTTCTGTAGATATTCCTTTCTCAGTCTCTTGTTGGCATACACTCCATAAAAATTTAAAAAGCAACAAAAAATATCCAACAATATTTGTAGTCACAAGTACTTTCAATAAATACTGTACATACTGTAATGCTAACTTATAGGTTATGGATTAACTCCAATCTTACATGGTAACTGTAATTTTACTTTGAACTACTTTACCAACAAAAACAACAATTATTCTTATTTGCTTTATTGATCACAAAAATTATGTCTATGAAGCAAATAAACACAGAAAAATAACTTTTTTTAGCACACACATGCTATACATTTAAATAATACTATATTACTTATTGATCACCTTGCTATAGCAGCATAAAGCATCCTGACTCTCTCCAAACATAGAATATTGTATTATATAGATAAAAAAGATAGATAGATTTCAAAAATTTGATTGACTTTTGACAGATAGGTAAATTGATAGGTTCGGTTGAGGGGGACTAAGATGGCATCGAGAAATCCTGAAGATCAAGAATCCAGTCGCTTATTCACCAGTCACAAACACGCATTGCAAGTGGGTGGATTAAAATAAAAATAAAAATTATATATATAATTTAATATAATATATAATATTACTGAAAACCTGGGCATTTCTGGCAATTCTCAGCAGGCTAAAATTAGCATTTGTATGATCCATTATCTAGCTACCGTTTGTAGTATATTAACAATTGACCATTGAGACACTGCGAACCAATGAAGTACAAGAAGCTTGATGCGAACTCAAGCTGTGCAGCAAAATTGCTCTGCATATGCATTACATTTAAATATCATGCGTAATTCATATTTTTTTCAAAGTGTAGAAAACCCAGTAGCCACCTTATCTGGAGCGCTGTCCAGATATAGCTGTCAATTTGCTACAGGGATCAGGTTGAAAGCTATCTGAACTAAATAGCAGTCGTCCATGTGTAACTGATGCACAGTGCAACATATTATATTATTTGTTTGTCTTCTTTTGACATTGAGGCACAGGCCACTGACCTTCCCAGGAGCAGATGGAAACAAAGCTTTAGAGTCTTAATAATGAATGTATGGTGGTAGCAGGATACACTGGCTTTAATTGATCTAAAGTAAAAATACAGTCTGGAATAATTTCAGCAAAATAATATGAAGGGTCTTGTGAGAATATTGATATGCTATGGAAGGATAACTTGAAAAATAACTAGATTGGTACCTTATTATACTTCCCAGAACACTATTATAGACTATAATACCGACATAAACTTAACTATTATCATATATATATATATATATATATATATATATATAGATAGTATATATATATATATAAAATCTGATGCTTTAAAATTGAGAATGGTAAGTTATTGAATCAAAATTAAACAACAATAAAGACATTTAAGAGTGGCCGATTTGTTTTTGGTGTGTTTGTTTTTTTACTTTAATTAGTTACAGCCACATTTTTTCAAATGGCATACTATGGATTTCAAAAGTTAAAACTGCTGCTTATCTTCATACGTAAAATACAGTTTACCAAATCAATTTGTTTGCATGACTTCCAATGTCTGGGCTCACTCCCATGGTAAGAACCATTGATAATGATTTTAAAAGCTAAGCTAATGTATTGGGAAACCTTGGTTATCACTATTTTTAATTATTGAATAAAAAAAAAAAATAATAAAACCAACATAAATAACAAAGTTCTACCCTTTGCGCTCAATTGCTTGCCTGTTACACAGCATTTGTATGAACAATGTTAAAATGAAACTAAAAGGGCCTAATTCAATAAATACAAGAGAGACCGTCTAAGTTTCATATTATTATCTGTGTTGATTTCACATGATTGCAGTGACAATAAATGAAGGTCAGGTTGGGGGTAGAGATTTGCTGGGCTGGTCATTGTCCTTCAGAGGCTGGTAGCCTGCAGACATCCCCTCTTGAGTTCCTGGGTGTAAAAAGACGCTGATTGGCTCGTGGGATCGGAGGACCTGAGCTGTGTGGTGAATCTCTGAGGTGAAGGAGAAAAATAATAATAATAATTGGGCATTCCAAACTGGGAGAAAATCAAGCAGTTTACAAATCAAGCAGTTTCAAAGCAATAGCCCTAACATAATCCTGAACTTATCAAAGTTTTTGCTTTACCATTTATTTAATTTTATTTAGTAAAGTTTTATTATTAACTAGAAAGAAATAACTCGATATACTAATTTAAGGAATCTACTATTTAAAGAGTAAGTAGCGGGGTTTCGAAAAATATAGTGTTATATATGTCCCTATGTGTTGCTAGAACTATTTAACCCTTTGCACTCAATTTATTCAGCGCTTGTCAGGCGAGTCAGGTCCAATTTATTTTCACACGCACCGTTTATTTTACACGCGCTGTTTAAAATATTTCTTTCAGAGTAAAACAGGTTTAAAGGGCAGTGCATGGCAAAAGGACTGCATCTCCAGCCAAGCCCCACTCCTTGTTCGCTGTATTTTTCACATACCTCTTTACAGACATACATACTCATAAATCCTCTCCTTATCATTCATTTTATCACCAAACTCCTCCCAATAATGCGATCCAAGTCATTATTTTATTACTATACCATCTCAAAAAGCTCTACAAATGTCTGTGATATTCTTTGGTCACTGAATGCAGAAGCAGCTACCTCCTTTGCTTGCGTCCGTGTTATCTCTGTGGTGCATGGGGCTATCAGATACTATACACATTTTTTTTCGGCTCCTATCAGTCTCACTCGGCCATTGAAAGGTTTTTTCTGCTTTTTTCCAGAGAAAAAAATGACTAGAGACCTGTGCTTTATGTCTTTTTGATGATGTCGGACAAGGTCCGACATCGGACTGGAAAGGGAAAATTGTAATGTAGGACCTGGTCCGATATAGGACCGCAAAGGGTTAAATAATATACCTATAATTTTTCTTTTCATTGTTAAAATAATGACAACATTTTATACCTTATAACTTTAAAGTTTGTTTCAAAGCTCTTTTCAAAATGTCCACTCTAGTGCATTGGGGTTTGAGAGCTGTCCTCTAAATCACTGCAGGAAGAGCGATAAAACAAAATGTAACAAGTGCTCTGGCTTTTCTGTTCTGTACCACATCATGGATCGTTATTGCTGTGTTACCTGTTTTACAATGTGGGCAATAATCCATACACTATCAGTGCACTAGAGAGGACATTTTGAAAAGAGCATTGAAACAGACATTTAAGTTATAAGTGTACAAAATTATCAGGATGTTAACAATGAAAAGAAAAATTACAGGTATGTTATTTAAACAGTTGTAGCAACACTGGGGATTTATAATGTTATATTTTCCAGAATCCAGCTACTTTCTCTTTCTTTAAACACAAACATCTGTAATAAAAATAATTTGCAAACCTAAAACAGGGGTAACATGATTTTAAAGAGAGGCGTGAATAAGGTTGCAACCTAATTTTTATTTTCCCTCTTTTAAGCATCATGGGGATGCTTCCCACCCAGTTGTACAGTTCAATTAATTTTCTTTCACTCTTTCTAAGTCCAGTATATGATTGAATAGTGTGCCAATCGCTACACATGATTTCTCTTGTTGACCACAGTACACTACAAAGGGACTAGGAGCACCAGGACTCATTTTACTAAGAGTTTATCATATCCATCAGATTTTAATCTCGTCTGTTCTCTGTGATGCGTGAAGTAAAATATCAATTCTGTACAAACCTTTCTATTGCAGTTTAAATATAACTCCCACACGTATTGTAAAACCTTTTTTTTTTTTTTTTTCTGCAATATACCCTTCACAAATTCTACCCACGCTGACAACAATGTACATGTTTTCATTAAGCAATCTTTATGACATAGTGCAGGCACGCTTTGCTATATGTTGAGATGACTGAAAGTTTACAAGTTAAATTAATGTTACTTTGAAATACTGTTCCAATTATTTAATAATATATGTTCATATATAGGGTACCTGAAATGTTGGGAAGCCTCGTGTTATATTATACAGGTGCACTCCACGGATCCTGTTAGAACGGAGTTCCGTTTACGCGTATTGAGGACGCATGTCCCTGCCAAACAACATGGGTTTTTAATATGAAATTACTCTGATTAAAATGGACTAGTTTGTAACGTATACGGTTTACTATGGGCAGTTTTTTTTATTATTTATTTATTTATTTATTTATTTTATCCACAAGCAGATGTTTTGAGTTTAATACGTAGTTGTCCTATTCCACGGGTCGATGTTTTGCTCAAATAAGGTACACCTGGGACATTAAATGACGTCAGGCAGGCAAAACAGTTGCTGTTTATTTCTATTCATCTATGTTTTTGTTGGCACAGTCGTTGTACAGTTTAAACGTAACGTATAGGCCCTACAATTTGAAATACATTTTGCGAAAATATACGTATGTAAAATGGTACTTCGGCTGACAGGGCAATGTTTTGTACAGACAAACAAACAAACAAACAAATAAATAAATGCATTTCTAGATTTCTTGTATTGTTTATATTTAAGGTACTTATGTTCACAGTTACAGCATTTCAAACTGTGTTTACTATGTACTCCGTTTATAAAGTACTGATTTCAATTTTCCCTTGCAGTCCGTTATAGTGGATTGAACCTGTAACGTATTAACGAGGTAGCCTATTTATGTTACTATAACTGACTATCAACCCCAGAACATACACTTTGTTCCCATATTACGTTAAGTTGCCTTGTTAACTTCTCCTCTTAGATTCCTTGTGTCAAAGTGCTGGGAAGGAAAGACCACTGTTTATTTTGTTTATCATGTGATTTCCTTCCTCTGTATCGTGGGAGACTGGATTGCTGACAGTAGACCGCATATCAACTTGAAGGAGCAGGGCAGACCACTCATCCATACCACTGGCACATGCACTGACACTCTGGTAATAAGCCACACTTCGGAGATATCAACGCATGATTTGGCTATTCAGGATAACTCTGACACTGACGTGTGTATTACAAAGCCACTGCAACCTCAATTCCAAAACCCTGGTTTCTATTGGGAAGTTGGCTTTGCATAACACGGAGATGATACAGGAATAAAAATGTATATAAAAACTTCATAATTATTTTATTCCTGTGTGGAGGGGTTTGTTATACATGAATGATGATGTTTTGCTTTAAGCATTTACTCGCCAGCTGAAAGCGTATGCATCCGATTCACCTACCAGATCGTCATCCTTCTAATCGTAATGGATACAAATGCCTTCTTTGTGTTAAAACTTTTTGTTCTTGGAGTATGTGGTAAGTACTACCATATTTATGTATTTATAGAAAAAAAAATGTACAGAATTGATATCTGGGTTAAATGTAAATGCAGACCTGCATACAAGTCACCAAGTGGCCGGAGTTGGGTTTTTCTTTTTTCTCTTTATTCACTATAGATTAATAGGAACTGTCCCGCATCAGCAAGAGTATATTTACTTTTTGCTCATTATTATGCAATATAGTGGGGCAATTTTTATACAGTACTGTGTTTTTTCTCATGTATTTTGTTGTGGAATTTATGTGGATTGTTATTGTGTTAGTTCCGTGCTGTACTGCTTGTTTTAAACTCTTAAGTCAAACCATTAATTGTATTAAATAAAATGCATTGTTATTGTCCCACAACCACAACGATAATAAATAATAATACTAATAATAACAAAGTCGATGTAACTAAGTATTTTATTATATAAAATAAAAACAAGCCGGTATAGGTAGGAGTACAGTTCCATTATGATAGATTTGGAGAGCGGAAAAAAACAAAAACAAAAAAAACATTATCTTATACTATACATTACTTACGACATATAGTATAGTTATAACACCTGTGGACAATTGAAACTTGTGTTAAATTCTAGAAGCGGACGTTGGCCTTTGGAAACCCTTTAAGTCCGTCAAGTTCATAGAAATTATTATTTTATTTATTTATTTTTATGTATCAACTATTTGGATTCTATTTACCAGTATACATTTGAATAATGCAGGTTTCCATACAACGAATGTTCTCATTTGGACATTACTTGAAATATAGTAAAGGTGTGAATTGTATTGTGGTGATCTCAGTTGACGCAGTCAGGCGTATCGCACAGAGCAAAGCAATGCAGACAACAGAGGGCAAGGTAATCCACACAAAGGCAGAGGGCGAGCGCGAACCCGGGACCTATCACACTAAAACATAGCGCCAATGCCACTGTACACAAGAGCCGCGTTCTAGGCTAATTCTCAATCCGGTGAGTGCTGTCTAGGCAAATCCTCACCCTGTCACGCCAATTCTCACCCAGTGCTCTTCTGGAAGGGTGAACATAAGCCCGGGCCAATACTCACCTCAGTACTCTGTACATAGCATAACAGTTTTATTGTATGCTAACTAATCTAAGATAATCAGTAGTAGGAGACATGTTTGTTAATGTACTGCAAAAGTAATAGAACAAAACTGTTTCATACATTACAAACCACTGATCTTGCTTTCATTATAAGATGAGCATATAAATAACGAAGTGTCTGACGAGTGTGCACTTCAGTTTAAAGAACTTGTATAAAATTAGCTGTACACGACATGACATTTGAAAATATATTATATTATATATAATATTAAAATATATATATATATATATATATATATATATATATATATATATGCAAAGTTCTGTCTGTGTTCAAGTAACATTCCTAAAATTTTACCTACAGTAAAGGTTATATGCTTTATACGTTATTCTTGACTATATACTATATATATATATATAATATATATCTATAGATAATATCCTATATATATATATATATATATATATCTATTATATATGATATATATCTGGAAAAAATTAAGAAACCACTGCAAAATTATCAGTTTCTCTGGTTTTACTATTTATAGGTATGTGTTTGGGTAAAATGAACATTTCTGTTTTATTCTATAAACTACTGACAACATTTCTCCCAAATTCCAAGTAAAAATATTGTCATTTATAGCACTTATTTGCAGAAAATGACAACTGGTCAAAATAACAAAAAAGATGCAGTGTTGTCAGACCTTGAATAATGCCAAGAAAATAAGTTCATATTTATTTTTAAACAACACAATACTAATGTTTTAACTTAGGAAGAGTTCAGAAATCAATATTTGGTGGAATAACCCTGATTTTCAATCACAGCTTTCAAGCGTCTTGGCATGCTCTCCACCAGTCTTTCACATTGATGTTGGGTGACTTTATGCCACTCCTGGCGCAAAAATTCAAGCAGCTTGGCTTTGTTTGATGGCTTGTGACCATCCATTCCTCTTGATCACATTCCAGAGGTTTTCAATGGGGTTCAGGTCTGGAGATTTGGCTGGCCATGACAGGGTCTTGATTTGGTGGTCCTCCATCCACACCTTGATTGACCTGGCTGTGTGGCATGGAGCATTGTCCTGCTGGAAAAACCAGTCCTCAGAGTTGGGGAACATTGTCAGAGCAGAAGGAAGCAAGTTTTCTTCCAGGACAACCTTGTACTTGGCTTGATTGTGTTTTTTTGCATACTTCAAATGGGATTCAAGGTGGGCTTTCTTGAGTAATGGCTTTCTTCTTGCACCCTACCATACAGGCCATGTTTGTGGAGTGCTTGGGATATTGTTGTCAAATGCACACTTTGACCAGTCTTGATCATAAAAGCCTGTAGCTCTTGCAAAGTTGCCATTGGCCTCTTGGTAGCCTCTTTAATCAGTCTCTTTCTTGCTCGATCATCCAGCTTGGAGGGACGGCCTGATCTAGACAGGGTCTTGGTGGTGCCATACACCTTCCACTTCTTAATAATCATCTTGACCGTGCTCCAAGGGATATTCAAGGCCTTTGATATTTTTTTATACCCATTCCCTGATCTATGCCTTTCAACAACTTTATCCCGGAGTTCTTTTGGAAGCACTCTGGTGCTCATGGTTGAGTCTTTGCTTTGAAATGCACTACCCAGCAGGAACTGTTGAATTTATCCTGAAATCATGTGAATCACAACAATTTAACACAGTGATTTTGAAGACGATTGGTTACACCTGTGCTAATTTAGGATTGCTATTACAAGGGGGGTGGACACTTATCCAACCAAGCTATTTCAGTTTTTATTTTTAATTGGTTTTCTGCAAATTTCTAGAATATTCTTTTCACTTGGAAGTTGTGGGTTAGGATGTGTAAATAAATGAAAAAAAAATTAATGCATTTTAATTCCAGGCTATAAGGCAACAAAAGGTGACAATTGTGAAAGGTGGTGTAGACCTTCTATAGGCACTGTATGTGTGTGTGTGTGTATATATATATATATATATATATATATATATATATATATATATATATATATATATATATATATATGCGCTCAAACTGTAATTGAAGATCGAAGTGAAATTAAAAATGATCAATAAAACAAATGAGACACACACACACACACACAAACGTGAATCTACTCCGTGACTAAAATTAAGGATACTATGTAAATTAAAATAATACATCTTAATTTAATTAATGTAACAAAAAGATGAAATCACACAAAGGGCACATATCCTCTTATCTTTCTGATTGCTAAAATCTCAAAAAACCTTCACAGCCCTGGGGGTGAGGATTAGCTTGGACAGAACTCACCCGGGGTTAGCCTGTAACACCGGCTCCATTGCAATCCAGACACAGGTGGAGGGCGGACACAAACCCGGTCCTCTTGCACTAAAGCACAGCGCCGATACCGCTGTACAAAAGAGCCGTCTCCATTGCAAGGAGCATATATTGGGCTTATGTCTTGTGTGTGATTACGTCACCTACCAGCCCTGCTGCTGCCTTCCCCTGTGCACGCTACATTCTCCCCTGCCAGCCTCAAGTCCGCCCCAGACTTGCTGACCTGAATACAGTCCAACGAGTGCGTGCCTGGGTACCTACGTCCACTTCTGACACCAATGTAGCATGCATGGGGAGAGCCAGCAGCAGGGCTGGTAGGTGACATAATCACGCACAAAGACATAAACCCGATATGCGCTTCTTACATTGGAGCTGGCTCTTTTGTACAGCGCTGTTGGTGCTATGCCTTAGTGCGAGAGGACCAGGGTTGTGTACCTGTGTGTGGATTGCCTCGCCCTGTGTGATTCACCTGACTGCATTAATCGAGATCGCTACGGTAAAAAAAAAAAAAAAAAAAAAAAAAAAAAAGGTTAAAGATGTAGTGTAATAAGCAACTTAATTTTTTTAAAGTTGAGGTTATTGTCTTATCAATCTATATTATATCATTTGTTTTGTTGTCAGTCAGTATATAATAATAAGCAACTTAATTTTTTTAAAGTTGAGGTTATTATCTTATTAATCGATATTATATCATTTGTTTTGTTGTCAGTATTACAAAACATATTTTGGATTATTTTATGGTTAAGCAGAAAACAAAATATGTACATGTACATAAAATCATTTAAATTGCACTAAGGTACCCCAGAGTGCAATTTGCACAACTTTGAAAAATGTATTTTGCTAAAGGAAAATCAAGCTGTTAGTAATAATGTTTAGACTATTTACAAAAATGTAACCTTATTACTAGTTTTGTAAAAATTCACCACATCTTACACTTCATCCATTACTTCAAGTAGACAAATGTTTTGTCTTAGTTTTGTAAGCTTCTCTTATTACTACTTTTATCATGGACATAGTCTCCCTGATCAAGGGAAAAGCATTCAGTATTTTGGAGCACTGCCACACTAACGTATAAAAGCTAATGTGCGAATTCTGTTAGAATGAAAGCATTTTTTCACCAAAAAGGTTCAGAGATTTGCCATACTTGCAACAGGGAGTTAGAGCAAGAAATGTCTTCTAGCTTGGGTAAAGAAAACCATTATTCCAGAAATCTTTGTTCTGTCTGAGTAATTTTTAGACCTTTTATTATTCATAGAAAACAGTACTGTTTATTACAAGTGATGGGGCAGTATTTAAAAAGGTGAGGATAAGTGCAGGTAAGTTTGAAAAGTAACTTTAAATGGCAACACTAACCATAAGTACTTAATAAACCAAAGGTGTTTTCCATTGGATATGGAGTGTTCATAACAAATATTTGGCACATGATCTTATTTATTTCTATAAGGGCCTACTGAGTAATTCACAAATGAGAGTTTATGCGCTGAAGAACACCAGTCCAACTGAAAGTAGCTGATTATAAATGTCTACAAAGCAATTAAGGTGCTTTTTTACCGCTAACTCACCAAATGGCACAATATAAGAACATAAGAACATAAGAATTTACAAACGAGAGGAGGCCATTCGGCCCATCTTGCTCGTTTGGTTATTAGTAGCTTATTGATACCAGAATCTCATCAAGCAGTTTCTTGAAGGATCCCAGGGTGTCAGCTTCAACAACATTACTGGGGAGTTGATTCCAGACCCTCACAATTCTCTGTAAAAAGTTGTCGCCTATTTTCTGTTCTGAATGCCCCTTTGTCTAATCTCCATTTGTGACCCCTGGTCCTTTGTTTCTTTTTTCAGGCTGAAAAAGTCCCTTGGGTCGACACTGTCAATACCTTTTATAATTATGAATGCTTGAATTAGGTCGCCACATAGTCTTCTTTGTTCAAGACTGAACAGATTCAATTATTTTAGCCTGTCTGCATATGACATGCCTTTTAAGCCCGGAATAATTCTGGTCACTCTTCTTTGCACTCTTTCTAGAGCAGCAATATCTTTTTTATAGTGAGGTGACCAGAACTACACACAATATTCAAGATGAGGTCTTACTAGTGCATTGTACAGTTTTAACATTACTTCCCTTGATTTAAATTCAACACTTTTCACAATGTATCCGAGCATCTTGTTGGCCTTTTTTATAGCTTCCCCACATTGTCTAGATGAAGACATTTCTGAGTCAACAAAAACTCCTAGGTCTTTTTCATAGATTCCTTCTCCAATTTCAGTATCTCCCATATGATATTTATAATGTACATTTTTATTTCCTGCGTGCAGTACCTTACACTTTTCTCTATTAAATGTCATTTGCCATGTGTCTGCCCAGTTCTGAATCTTGTCTAGATGTATTCCAAAGGTCTGCAATACAGCACAGCAACATAAGTACAGGCATAAAGTAAGCTTCTCCTTTCTCCTGATCCTTACAATGTCAGAAGTTTGTGCATTCTGGGAGCTGTTACCTTGTCCCAAAACTAGTCCAAACTCTACACTTAAATCGTTTGGTTTATCATGTTCATGCTCACAGTAAGATTTATTTTTTCTGTATGTGTCACCAAATGCATAGCTTTTGAACCCAGATGCAGGGTTCATCACCCCAGAAAATTAAAGCCAGTAATAAATTTAACTTCCATAACACATAGATAAGACTGATGTGATGTCCTCTAAACCTTAATTTGTCGTCTTCTTTGTTGAGATGCCAGAATCTTTAACTAATAATGTCATTCAGTATGTTACAGCTTAGCCATTCTGTGGTAAGATCTTACTTGGAACAGAGTCAATCTACATTTCATTCAAGTTTTTTTTGCTCTTAGTGTTTTTTGGACCTCTGTCCGCCCCTTTACACTTTTCTGTTTTTGCCTGCCAAGTGCTACATCTTGTTTTTACCTTCATCCTTTTTCTTGACAAACTTTTCCGATGCTGTGCTTTTCCTACCCTCAGCCAAGGTTAGTCTTTTTTTGTCTTGCACGTATACATGCAATAATAAGATAAGCATATTTCTTCCACCAAGAGCCAAACAATACTATCCCATTGAGTTATGGTTTAATTAAATGAAACAGCTTAAATGATGATAACCAAGGCTTAATAAATCTTAACCAAGACATTTTCAGAATATGAAATGGAAAAGTGATAATGTTGCTTGTGCTTATAAGGTTATATTAATGAAACTATACATATATTTTTTTTAAATAACGACAATTCTGCCAGCAAGCCATTCACTACCTGTGCTGTCTGTCAGATTCACTACAATGGACCAACTGCAATACGATTATGTGACCTACTGATCAGAAAGAGATTAGATACTAGGCAGTTTAATCTTTCAGTCTATATATTTGTATTTTGGAAAATTGTTTTCAAAGAAAAAAAAACTGTCTTCAGTACAACACAACGGAGGTCAGTAAATGCTAATACAATATAAGACATTTATTTTGGTTATCATTCCTTTAATTTTTACAAATGCAAGAAACCATTGCCTGTAATTGACTCCATGACATCTAAATATTAGATTTATCATTGATGACCATTATCCTTTTTTAATCAATTTTTACAACATTTCAATAATTCTGAGAGGTTCTTATTGAAACTTCTCATATTGTGTTTTTTTTTTGTTGTTGTTGATAAATGCGTGTTAAGGTTCTTTGACAATGTGCTGTTCTTTATATTAGTAAGCGCCAGCAGCATTTAGTGCCATTTAGTGCAACAACATTACCCAAAGTGGCCGATAACTACAGTAGGTGACTCTTACCTATATGAATCTTTGTCTAATCTAGAATATGCCTCGCAGGCAACTAGAACTGAAACACAGGTACTGAATAAGATTTGAAGGATTTTCACACACTCGTGTTGAAAGAAAAATAGATGGACTAAGAACAATAAATTACTGTCAGCCTTAGGTTGTAGGATTGTGTAAACACGGTGGCATTGATTTGAGTCTGTAAGGGAGCAGACATGTGACGTACATGTCCGCCCAGGGATTTTTGAAATTGTTCTATGTGAAACAAAAGGCTCCTATTCACTATACTGGACTGTTTTAAATAATGTTTTGTTATAACCCATTTGAGTTAATTAAATACAGTTTAAAGATCTGTTTTCACAATTTTAGAGAGGGTTATAATTGTATTTAAGTTTGTTTATTCACAATTTTCAAAGCACTATTAATAATAACAGATGCTGAGATCCTTTTTAAAATACAAAAATAACATAAGCCCTTCGGCAATAGACTGTAATGCAATGCTGTGAGTGGAAGCCTGACTTCCCTGTGCTGTACGTCAAAATTGAAGGTTTTGTATACTACTAAAGGATATCCAGATTTGAAATCATAATTATAAAGAAATAGATTCCACTTGTCATGTAATAGAGAATACACCTTAGGGACTTTATTTGCAGAATAAATGATCAGTAATGTGAGGGACAGCCCAGTGTGTGTGTGTGTGTATGTGTGTGTGTGTCTATGATATATATATATATATATATATATATATATATATATATATATATAGTATCTTGATTACTATATGCATACAGTACATATACCTTTTTTAAAGTACGTTATTAAAAATGATTATTTTCCTGGTGGAGAGAAAATATAGATTTCAATTGCTCTCAATTACTGATATATGTTATATTATAACATGGTTTATTATCATGCGTTTCCTTTCAAGACAATTTCATACTGTACAATCTTTTGGCAAGTAGCACTAAACAAGCAAGAAGGGATTTATTTTGGCAGCCGTTTCTCTTTACTGTTGTCACAAAAAAATGAGTTATCAGTCTATATTAATAGAACTGTTTGTGATGCAGTACATTTATGTTTTTGACTTATGGACTATTCCCTACAGAATATTGTAATATATCATATTTAATTATATGAAACAGTTCTAGTTTTCCGGTTAAATTCCTTAAAAAAAACTATTAATCTGTTCACAAGGATTAATGATGAAAAAAACAAGCATGAGCCTGACATTCATCCCCCCGCCAAGACTGTAAACTCAAAATTAGAGCTATCACTAACATCAAAAATGAGAATACCATGACCTACATCCAATGTGTAAAAATGTAAGTCGGGCATACATATAGGAGAGATTCCTTCATATTCTCCTAGAATCTGATATTCTTAATAACTTGTACTAAATTGACAAGTGAATAAGTACTGTATGTAAAAGTGACATATGGACAGACAGAAAGATAAACAGGGGGCCTCAATATATCCCATGTTAACAGATATATGTACAAATGTAAGTGTGATATACAGTACAGATAGTTGGTTTGACAACCTCCATATTTCCACAGATCATACTACTGGCCATAATTGTTGTTGGAGAATCTCCTTCACAAGTTTTGTCACAATTGTACATTTCTAGAGACACACCACAGAAGGATACCCTTAACCCATAGAAACATTTAATGAGGAATACATCTGCACAAGAAGGCAAACATATCATTGTAAGGGCTGTTAAAATATTGTAGTGAGTCACTAATGTCAACCCCTAACTGCTTTCTATCAGAAAGGCAAGTGTCCAAACTAGGTATGTCATGCTGTGCTCCCAGGCCAATCAACGGTAGTCAGAGGCCATTGACAGATAGCAGCTGCAGCTTCTACAGTGCATCATCCCAAAGTATTCAATGAACAAGAAACCCTGGTTGTGTTGCAGAATCAATAAAATAGAGGAATGCTTTTTAACTGAGAGGAAATATCTGCAATCTCAAGACACCTTCCACAGTACAAACTAAAAAAGGCAATAAATACTCTAACTCACCTTTCTCACCAAATGTGCAAGCCAAAATGATGTCCAGACTAGAGTTCTGTTGGTTTCACATTGCACTTTTCCAAATGCACTCAGCTCTGTTGCTGATTGCAGAAGTTCTAGCTGGAGAATACTCTACGTGATGTGATTGTGCTGCTGTCAGTGTTATTTTGGTTTGATTGGTGCTGACAACGACAAATCATTGTCAAAATAACTTAACAAACCAAGAGTGTCACGTATTTGTAGGAAAAACACTTCTTTTGGAGGAAATGCCAAAGACAATAATGATTAAGAAAAAGACAGATATTCAACCAACTGCAATTTAGCTGTTATTGATGTTACAATAATGTGTAAAATAACTGCTAAAATATTTGGATTATTATATAATTATTTTGTTGAAGTTTACTGCAGTGCATCTAAGTAAGTTCCTATGCTATTCATTGGTTTTAAGAGCAATTAATGCTATACATGCATTTTCATGTAAAAAAAAAAAAAAAAAAAAAAACATTCATCACTTCATAAAATATGAATGTACTGTGAGAGATGCCCCTTATGAACCTTACACCATGAGAGAAGCATCTCTTATTATAATCTCACATTAGAATAATCAACCACAAGAAGTGCAGTAAACATTCTTAAAAACAATGTATGTAATCATTGCTAACACCAAAATGACAGATTCTCCTCATTCTTTTAATTAACGTTTAATCAGTCAAATAGTGTAACAGAATGCCTATAACATCAGTAAAACAAGCAATTAATATAATTGGTTGCTCCTAAAATAAAATCAATCAATAAGGAGTGTGTTTTTGTTATGGACATGTTTAAAAGGTATTACAACAGTAATACGTATACATACATTTTGGCTGTCTTATGCCAATTATCATCCAAACTACAAAAAGCTAAAGGTAGAACCTAACTAATAATATATTGTGCTCGGACCATATGGTTGATGATTTGTTTGCAGAGTATATGATGAGACTGAAAAATGAATGACAGATACCTCTAACTAGGATCACAGACACTTTGCGTAAACCAAATAACTGTTCAGCGTTATTGTGTGGATTTACACAGTTCCCTCCTAAATCAATGCTGCTGCTGCTGCTGCTGCTGCTGCTGTTGCTGGTTTTCTTTTTGCTGTCTCCACATGCTAAAAAGGTTTTTAAGAGGGACCTCTCCTATTTGCTGCCCAGTGTACAATATATTTGGCATTGAGAAAATAGGTACTAAATAGGTATAAGAACACACCCTGGGCAGTAAACAGCTAAGATATGATGGACTGGCTGGTGGATGAATCCATATACTTAAATTCATGAAAAACATGCATTGAGAACCTGGGCATTTGAATGATCAACTGCTACTAATATAATTAATTTGCTAATGTGTTTGTTAATACTTAAATGTACTAAATATCCCACAATATTTAACAAAAGGCAAAAGGATTAATTATAATGAGTAAATGGGCAGCTGATTAGGTTTCCCATTTTAGAAAGGGATCTAGTCACATTTTTATCAGTTATGCTACAGCTAATCTTGCACGGGCCTGTAGGGACCATTCAGTAGGAGTTTAGAAGATAGTTCTGTCACTATGCTTATTTGATCCTTGCCTTTTCTGACAGACTGCTAGTAAACATGCTTCTGTGTCAACAGCAATACCGGTTTAATGATGTGATGTGAGTAAGAATGGATAAAAACCCATAAAGCTTATGCCATAGTAAATACAAATAACTCAGTCACTAATTTAACAGGATGACTTGAATGTTTTACTGTTATTACTTACGGTGTCTTACGGTGTCCTTAACAGTCTCCTGTTTACATTTTCAAGCCTCAAACCATTAAGAATTTAAAAGAATGTCATTCTATCCATTATTATCCTTGGGGACAGCTGCTGAGTGTCATAAAATTTTGGAGCCTAATTGAAAACAACAAAATGACAGCTTGCCCATTAATATGATATTGGAGGCTGTGCTGAGGGCAGTGGCCTCGGTTATCTTTTATTGTCCAGTGACGTACTGTAACAGGTAACAGCCATTCTACATTGATATCTTTCCAGGCTGGAACCTGTTTTTTGAAACCCAATAAGTCAATGGAAAATATTTGCTTCCTTGGTTCTTAACTGTTTTTTGTCAAATTGGGGGTTTCCTGATGGATTTGATGCAGGGGTTTTCTGAAAGTTAGTGGAAGTGGTGCTGGTGGGGGCATTAACTGAATTGCCACGGGATATGGTGGCTGTTGGGATTTTCAAACATTATGCAGTAACAATCTGAAGTATAAAAAATTTGGTTTTTCCTGATTCTATCATTTCTTATTTCATTTTTGACCTCTTATTTTAATGACATAGTTCCAACTTTTTATTTTATTTTTTTTCTGCAGTTGAGAATTATGTTTTCCTAAATGTATTTTCACTTTGATTTGAGTATAGCCCATTTACACAGCAACAATGCTATTACTATTGCCTTCCGAAATATTTCCTTAAAAAAAGTGAAATGGGTTTGACATAGAACGACCAGAAATCCTAAAGCTTACAGGAATCTTCTGAAACCCTTGTTGTCTCCCTATATTACAATTTTGATTTGTGCTGGTATACCTGTGGCAATTCCCTAGATTTGTCACAAAGTTTGGTACTTTATAGATAGTGACAGTAGTTTTTCTCCATCCTTTATTCTAACTTGGCTAGAGTAACTACCATGACTCGCAATGTGGGGTCTAAAGGGGATTCATTTGTTCATGTATGGTTCCCATACTGTCACTGGGAAATGCCAAAAAATGCTTTGACAGTTACCTTACAGTATCACTGTATCCAAACACAATGAAGAACATGTACACACAAAGCTACTGATATTTATGGTTTGGGTGGTTTCTGACTTCTCCTCAGCAATACCTTACTACAAAAGTTTAAAAAAAAACGCAAAAGTAATGATATCATGAAGTTCGAGAAAAACAAGCAACAAAATAGAATGTCAATTAAAAGCAATATTTGGCAGTACAGGGTTACTTGATTAATCTGATTAAATGTTGCTGCATCAGTAGTCATATCCAACCTCCAACCACATATACACAAACACTGTATAAAGTATTTTTCTGTATCTTTGCTTTCTATACAATAAAGAATGGGAGTTTATTCGAGGAGATAACATTAGATTACACTCAAACTGAAAACCACTGTCAAACGTTTATGCTAGCTAGCAAATAACTAAACTGTTGCACGTCAGCCCGGATATCCTAAGTGGATTAACTGTCTAATGGTAATGCCTAGAACATCTACAATTTGAATGCAGGACAGTTTTAATATTGACACGAAGATGATTCATTCTTTTTTTTTCTTTTTTTTTTTTATTTAGTAAACATCTTGATGACAAGTGGGCTTTCAGGTAAGCAGCCTCACATATTGTCCAGTTAATTAGTCTCCACATTTTTGCTATAATTCGTTACTGTTTTATACATATCTACTGGTACAGCTGTATCTTTTACTGCCTATCTGCTAATCTTCTTCTTTATCTGTCACACTGCCAGTCTCTCAAAATTACTTTTTGAAAGATGGCTTGGTGCGGTATCAGGCTAATTCACTAACAACTCTTTTACCCCTAGAGGCCTGAGTTCATATTTATCACGAGACAAAAAAAAAAAAAAAGTTGTAACCTAGCCCCCCACCGTGGACATTAGCATCACTACACTAAACAATTTAGCATACTGTACTGTAATTGCTAGTCACTGTTAAAGAGGGGGCCAGAACAGAATATATAGAGGTATCAAGGTCAAGATTAATCAAAGCTTTCATTGCACCTATAAGCACTGTGGCTGAGGTGTCATTTTATGGCACTAAATTCACATTACGAAAACATACATACAAAATTGTGCTTGTCTTTTGTAATTGATTGAAATATATATTAAATAATACAGCTCATCCTTGTTATTTCCTTGCTGTAACTGAAAAAAATGTCATGACAGTAAGATATAGTATAATTTACTGTCTAAATGGCCTAACCTTGAATTAACAGCATTTGTAAATCATCAAACTATGACAGTACAAGGAAGCACATTTTTCTGCATGTTTCTTTCCTGATCATTTGGTAAATAAGACATCCTTAATACTTCAGCCAAATAACTCTTTTTAGAATAGATATTTTTGACCAGACGCTATGATTGGCACTGAAATATTCAGGGTCCCCATGAGATGCAAAAACGTATTTGCTTGTAAGTGGAAAGACTCCGCCTCCTTCCCAAAATCACCGCTCCAAAATGAGACCCTAATTTAAACTAAGAGCTGGGCACAAAAAGTTGTTTTGCAGAAGTCAGATCTGGTGGGAAGCTAGGTCGGAAGCCTGGATGAAGCTGAATTAATCAGAAGCTATAATTATGTAGCTTATTTTGTTTGTCTGTTTGTTTTTACTTTCTTCAAACATTTAGTGAAATGTACATTCCATATTTCATAAATGGATAAACAACCAGTCACATAGCTTATTCAAATATTAACTATATGCAATCATAAGCTCTTGAAGTACATGAGCGAGACTATTCTATTTATATGGAGCTGAATGAGCCAAGCATCACCTACCCACTTCTTTGCTTGTTTGTGGAAGTTAAAGATTCGTGGTGTTGGCCTGAGACCTCAACCTGAAGCTACTGTCATTATTAACAAAATAATTTGAGAGATAGCTGGATAACTGGAACGTTCTGTTTCAATTGATGATTAAAATGGAGCATTGCTGTGTCTGTGTAGAGCACAGTCATATACCATGAACACCTCCCTCTGCCTGAAATCCGATTATCATCAAATAACAACCACACAAAATCATACCTTGCATGTGTGCCAATAGTCATAGTGTAAGGCCTCATAAGACATGTACTATGGGTGGCTGTTTCAGTTCATAAGAAGTCCTTTTGGATTGAAGTTTAAGGCATGTCACTGAATTAACTTTGTCACTGATTGATATTTTCCAGCAATGGAAGATAAACGACAAAAGAATCAAAAAACAGATGTAATCATATGCAATGAAACTGCCCTGATGTTGGACATGTCGATATGTGAAGACGTCTTTAAGAGGGATATGGACCTCGTAGATCCAAAGAACTGGTGTAACTTGACATATTATATCAAGTAAGAGTCATTTGCCTTTCTTGTCTTTAATGTTATATGAATTGCTCCAGGAGAAGAACTGTTCAACATTTCAAGACCTGAAATATCACACTGTACATGAAAAGGTGTATTTATTCTGATTTCAAAAATAAGGCTTTTAATTCTTGTTTAAGCACAAGTGCCACTGTTCTGGATTTGTTTGTGGTTACAACTGTTAATGTTTCTACTGTACCCATTCATTGAGCCCAGTGAATATGTTTTATGTAAAGGCTTGCCACCCTTCAAGCAACCTCTTAACCACTATGAAAAAGAGCCAGGGCTCATCTGCATTTATTGTTGTAGAGCTTTTTTACCTCATCTCATCTCAGGGGACAGAATCTGTAAAACCAGTGCAGGACACAACACTGCCTGTTACAGTTACAGTCCACCCTGGGCAGCCAGGAAGGCACTGATTCTACATGACAGCTCTGCAGGGTGTAAAAAAAATAAAATAAAAAATCCTGGTTAAAGGGATTCTGTTTGCATGACTAGTTTAACAGTCATTTACAGTATGTGCTACTCAGGGCATTTTGGGTCTCATTCACTAAACCTTCTTAAAAGTAGAAAGAAAGCACCTGTTAACACAATCCCTTAACATGTGTCTTATTTCTACAAGTAGGCTGCTATTTACTAAGATGAATTCCTCTTATTAAGCCACGCTATGAAACTCATTAGCATACTATGGTGCGCCTTATCTGTGCGTGCCTTAAGGAAATGACAACCACAACCTGTTAAGCAAGGAGCTAAGACAGAAGAAGCGTGGAGGAGAAGATAGCCTCTATCAACGCAGTACATTTCTACCCAGACAGGCCACTTAATTAAAACTTAATGACACATATCGTATGTCAATCAAATACTCTACAGCTATGGCCAAAAGTTTTGCATCACCTAGAATTTTATGATTAAGAAAAAAAAAAAAAAAATGAACACAATTTAGATATATTATATATAATCTAAGAAACTACAAACTACCGCGAAAGCCATATGCGTTTAGGTAAACCATCGCTAGGATGATCAATACAGCTTTAATAGCACGCACCTTATCCTAGGATAAGGTGTGCCTAAAACCATAAAAGCCTTTAGTGAATGAGGCCCATTTTGTCTTGTTAACCATGTGTTAAGGTTTTGTTTAACAGCCTGAACATTACATTGATTTTCATACTGAGTTAAGGGAAGGATTGCCAGATTAATATTGATTTATGCCAGTGATAAATTCTTACAAGAAGGATGAAGTGCTATAAAGAGTTGCTGTTTTAATTTAGTTTGAGATGTTGTTTATCAATACATCCTGAAAAAGTAATTATAAATAATTTGAAATGTATTCTAATTTTCACATAATGTCCCGGTACTTAATTTAAGATTTCATGTCTTCTTGCCAAGTAGTAAAATGTAATTGATGCATCCACATTTTAAAATGATTTAAATTTCAATTTAGAACCTGACAATAGTAATACAAATATATGGGCTTTAGTTTCATATTTATTCATCTACCAAAATAATTATGCTGAATTATAGCACACTGCATACACATTAAACATATCTTTAGTGCATAGCTCCACCTGGTAATTAAATAGCAATACTGTATTTGAAGATATTTTCAGCACATCTGATTTTCATGTTGTCCTGAGTCCAAAGCCTTCAGGTGTTTTGTATTGCAGTGTCCATGCTTAAAGGGTTAGAATGAGATGACCCTTTACACATGTATACTCTAGCTGGCCACTATATTAGGACATGTACCTAATATCAGGTTGGGACACCTTTTGCTGATCACAGCCTTGACATGACAGTTCACAAGGTGCTGGGAGGTGTCTCAAAGGATGGTAATCCATTCAATCGATAATATTTCACACAATTCATGCAGAGAGTTAAGTAGGGGATCATTCAATTGCATTGTTCAATTTCATCCTTCAATCCAGGGACTGCGGAAGCTATGGAAGGTGCCTGAAGTCTCTGGACATGTTCTTCAAATCTTTCACTCACAATTCTGACATGATGCACGGGTGCATTACTGTCTTGAAAGAAGCCATTGCCATCAAGTGCAACATGCTTGGTTGGACCAAAATAACACTTAAGTAAACTATGGCAGCTTAATTTGCACCATTAATTCGGGGCACTGTCAAGTCCAATCAGGTAGACAGGTGGAAATGGCCAGACAGTGTATAACATTAAAGCTTTTACTAAAAAACCAACAGCACAATAAATAAAATATGTATTCTTTATGAAATATGTATGTGGTTATGAGTTACAAGAAAATGTAACCCATGGTGGACGTTCATAAAACTACATTTCCCAAGATGCAGATGCTGCTCAACAATCACAGTAGTATTAAGGGGCGAGACACAAATGCGCTTGGTTTTCTTTTATTAAATAAACAAATTAAAGATTTAAACAAAACCAAACTCAAAGCAAAAGGCACAAGGGCCAAAACAAACAAACAAACGAACCAAACAAACAATATGACAACAAGTTGTTCCAGCATAAGTAGCAATTGTTATTTTTATATTATTGCTTTACCTCCTCTCTCTGACTCGCATTCTCCACTCCTGAACTCACAACCCCATGCAGCCAAAGCTGCAGGTGTTTTATATTATGGCTGAGGGATTAACTGGCTATTAATTATCTTGTAAACCCCTCGACCATAGTCTACACAAGTTTACTAGAAACGCTTCACTGTTAGCTAATTCAATAATTACTAGCCGACAGTCATGCATTTTCACGTGGTATTTTAAAATAATAACAAATAATGGCAGACAGCTCCTCGCTCGTCCTGCCAAACATAATACAACAAAAACAAAATAAAAATCATAATATGAACAGGGGTGGGGAGTATCCCGTCCCACTCCCCCCCCCCCCCCCCCCCCCCTCCTTGTGCACAGCACACATGCCTCAAAGGCCACCTCCCCCCTTAAAATCACTTACAACAAAATCTCACCCGAAAGACGGAGCATAAGGCAATATTGACGTTAGCACAAGCCTGTCCGCTGTCAATCACTTTAAATTGTTTAAATAGGTCTGGTAGAGGAAGAGAGAGAGGGCTACCATAGGAAATGACGTAACAGACAACTAGAGTGAACAATGGAGGGATGACAAAGTAGAAAAAACTGAAATGGGAGTTTTTTTCTTTCTTTAATTTAAATTTTATTTATTCATTTTTAATTTTTTTTTTTGATGTCTAAGCACAAAGTAAAAATTGGTTTCAACACTCTGAAAATCGAATAGCTAGTTACAACGTGTGGCTTGTTGTTCGTGTATTGGAAGTAACACCAGTGAAGACGCTGATATGGTTTGAAATTTAAAATACAGAATGAACAGATAATTGATGTGAGGAGAACCGGCGGTATTAGTTTTTTGGGGACTATGTTTTTAAACAATGGAAGCTGTGGGTAGTGGTCTCCTGCATGGTTGTTCGAGCAAAAAAAAAAAAAAAAATCTAGGGATTACCGAAGCTATGGAAGGTGCGTGAAGTCTCTGGACATGCTCTTCAAATCATTCACTCACAATTCTGACATGATGCACAGGTGCATTATTGTCTTGAAAGAAGGCATTGCCATCAAACACTTCATGCCCTTGTATCTTGCATGGAGGCTTTACTTATAGTAAAGAAAAAGAAAATCTCACTATATCATACTGGAAGTGCACAGAGTATGATGCTTTTGTCGGGTTAAAGTGGAATTTGGTCATACCGCCAATGTGCATTAGGTGCACAACCACGTCCCTAAGGGTGCTAGAATAAAGGGAAGGCAGGTACTAAACAGCATTAAAGAAAGAGCCTGTGAAACCCAGGAAAGCACCCAGCAAGTCCTCACTGTAGAGAGAGTGGGACCTGCTGTGCAAGGACAGTTGCCCTCAGCCAGCACCCTGAAGTGGAGGGAATGCAACCACCATGACCAAGCTCCCCCAGTCCGTGCCAATCTGATGCAGCTAGTGATTCCACAAAGGTACACGGCAACTACAAATGGTCATCCTTTCCTAATGTTTGACGGTGGCCCGGTACAGAGGGAAATTTAGAATGCATGGTTCAGATCCAAACTGGTACTTGGATGTGACTTTTAAAACCTCCCCTCCGCTGTTCATGCAGTTATATACTGTACGTGGACTTCGGCAGAGCAACGTCATCCCAGCAGCCTTCATCCTCCTGCCAGGTAAGTCATAGTCAACATATGAGCATGCTGTCCGGGCTCTGAGGGTTCTGAAACCTGACCTCAACCCTGAGTATGTGATGACGGGTTTTGAGAAGGCCATCCTGGATGCCTTCAAAAAGCTGTTTCCAACCTGCAGAAGCCGGGGTTGTTTTTTCCACCTGAGCCAATCTATCTGGAGACAGATACAACAGTACCAAGATGTGCAGGAGAGCTACAAGCAGGATCCTGACTTTGCACTCGGAATGAAGCAGCTTCCTGCCCACGCCTTTGTTCCACCAGACAAAGTGGTGCAGTGGTTCAAAGAACTGGTGGAAATGCCTTTTTCGCTGCAAATCCTGAACTGCAGGGAGTCCTGGATTATTTCGAAGACGGATGGATTGGGCATCCCCAAAGTAACGGACATCGGCGAGTTTCCTGTAGGTAAAAAAGTTAGTGTGTTCTTAGTAGGGTTACCACCTTTGAAATGCCAAAAAGGGAATGCCCCTCCCTGACCAGGCAACCACCAAACACACACACCCACTGCAAACACACACAAACGCACGCACACAAGCATGCACACACAAGCACGCAGACACACACTGCAGATGCACATGCACGCACACACCAAACAACCTCACAAATCCCTGCAATACAAGCCTGGGATTGCCAGAACTGTAAATACCTGTAATACTTGATGCTGTGGAGCAGCACCTCCCACGTACCAACAACTCTGTGGAGGTATGGCACCGTGCGTTCGGGGAACTCCCTGTTGTCCAACACCCCTCCATTTGGAAGTTCATTAAGGGTATAAAAAATAACAGGCCCTCAATGAATAAAAAAATTGAACAGCTAGTTCCTGGCAATCTGCTGCTGGCTGCCAGAGCACGGTACGGCACAATCTGCCATAACATAGAAACGATTGTAGCGGATTACCACAATCGCTCACTGTCCGACTTAGCTCACATTAACTTTCAAGTGAGAGAGAGAGAGAAATTATGATTTAAAATAGATTGATAAAGAAATCGTGGATTTGTACAGCAGTTCTACAACATCATTTTTGTGTTGACAGTGGTCCAATTTCTTCATTGCTTGTTCAAATTGTTTGTTCAAATGAATTGTTTAATCTATCTCTACCTGTGTGTAACTTGTTTAGGCCTAATTGGTGTGTATATTAAAATATATAATTGCTATATATATATATATATATATATATATATATATATATATATATATATATATATATATATATATATATATATATATATAACATTACAGATCAGAAAACTTGTTGTGTTGTCTACCTGTTCACTCGCTCTCTGGACTTCACCGGTTGCATTCTCAACGCACAGAATTACCGTCAAATTATGTGGGTCTGCGCGCATAACCTGTCTGAGTAAGGCAAACTGCTTGACTGCAGCCAGAATTGACAACAGAGGTCACGCATCCCCTGCAGATTCTAAAGGTGCTGTGCTGGAGCAGACCTGTCTTCAAAACAATGGAAGAGTGCCATCAGTGCAAGAGGGGCGTATAGAACCACATGCAGGATTGGTGATCATGGTAGCACCACCTAGAATGGGGTTTAACACAGAAAAAGAGCTTGTATAAATTACAACTATTTTATTGTGAATGACAATTACTGGTACATATATTATTGTGACACTGGCGAGTGGTGATGTCAGACCAGAGTGCAGAAAAGAAACAAGGGCAAGGTACTGCAGGCAAAAGATGCGCTGTGTGCCATTTATTCAAACATAAAAATAAAATAAAAATGTTTCACAAAAATTAAACAGTCTTCACAGAGCAAAATAAAAGATTTTTTAAATAAAACAATCACGAACACAATAATCAACTACAATTAATGTTAGGCTGGGAAATTGCCTTTGCTGATTCTTTGAGTTTTGTTTTCAATCTCCTCTCTCTCCCTCCTCTGAACACCTGCCCCAAACTGAGCACGCTGCAGGTTTTTATATTAGTGACCAAGGGATTAACTAGCTATCAATTATCTAATAATCCCTCGGTCACATTCTGCACAGGTTTTTAATGTGGATGGGGCTTCCCATCCATGCTGCAAAACACAAAAAACAAAACGCACGTACCACGTTTAGTAGGATGTATATATATATATATATATATATATATATATATTATATATATATATATAATATATATATCTATATATAATATATATATATATATATATATATATATATATATATATATATATAAATATAATAATAAAAATAAAACTAACACAATACAAAACAATCCATTGCACAGGGGGATACCCTGTTCTAAAAATAAATACATGTATAGGGCTCCTCACCCTGTTACATATCCCTCCCTCCCCCCTTGTGAAAAGCACAAATGACCCCAACAGCCACCTCCCCCCTCAGTCTCAAAGTCCTGGAAGAGGGGAAGCACGGTATCCATGGGGGTGGCTATGGTGGGAGGTCCTTCACCCCCCACTTCTTCGTGGCTGGCAGCTCCCTCTTCCGGGACTCACGGGACACACACTATCTGGCAGCTCAACAGCTGTGGGAGGAGCTGGTCTCCTGACCTCCCCACCTTCTTCATGACCAGCAGCTCCCTTCCATGGGTTTCCAGCCACAGTTTCTTCTGCTGCGAAAGTGCAGCTGGGGGAGCTGGTCTCCTTACCACCCCCCTTCTTCATGGCCAACAGCTCCCCTTTCTGGGGCTCCAGCCACCCGATCTCCTGCAGCGAAACCCCAGGCGAAGCGAGACCTTCAGCGACCCCAGGCGAAGCGGGACCTTCAGCAACCCTAGGGCAGTGTTTCTCATCTGGTGTTCCATGGAACAGTGGTGTTCCATGGGACGTGTGCAGGTGTTCCGTGGAAAAAAATGAAAACATTGCTGTTAGCTAGCTAACATTAGCTAATACAATGTTGCTCACAATTAACTCATCATACACGCATTTGTATTGTATATTTAAAAAAATATATAATAATCAGCTACAAGCAAGTAACATTACCTTAAGTAGGCCGATAGTTAGCTAGCTAGTTTGATGGCAAAGCCCTGCTATAAAATGTTTTCATATGTGGAGGACGAGCGAGGTGCCTTCTGCCATGTTAATTAATTTTTTGATTTTGTATTTATTTATAAAACGGGGTCTCCCCCTCCGCCCCTGTGTTATTTTGTATGTATGTATTATGATTTATTTCTTGTTGTGTAAAAATGACGGTGAGAGCCGTGTTATTGTTTTGACGGCATAGCCATATATTTTGTTTTTGTATTTGTGTTGCAGCGGGGATGGGAAGCCCGTGCAGAAGGTGGCCATCTCCCAAATTAATTAAGTGATTAATTTGTTGCTAATCAGGAGATGGTCACCTGTATAAAACCCTGCAGCTCTCTGCACTCGGTGTGGGTGTACGGAAGTGGAGAACGGGAGAGCGAGAGGAGAGAGAAATTTAAAAGTAAGAACTTATAAGGATCAGTGAAGGCAGTTGCTCAGCCTGACCTTATTATTATTTTGTGTTTGAGACTTTGTTTTTGTTTGATTTATTTTGCTATTTATTATTTCTTTAGTAAACGCCACACCACGCGCCTTTTGAACTGCAGTACTGCCTATTTGTTTTGCTTCCTGCATCTGGCCTTAAGTCACCACTCATCATCCTGTCACAGGTTGATATCGACGTAAGGGCGTGTTTCTGTCACGTGAGATGTAACTATGGCAACCATAGATCACGGTTGTTTTGAAAACAGCACAAGTGTCAGTGAAGTTCGTGTCAACACAACATGGACAAGTATCTACAAAAAGATATCCAGTTGTATCAAGTCAGTGTACATCAACAAATGATGAAACTGAATGTCAGGCTAAGAAAGCTAAAATTGTCACTCGACAATTCTGCGAGAGCTATTTACAGTTTGGATTTTCTGCAACGGGAGGAATCATTGTATCTTCTTCCACTATGCCTTGCATGTGGGGAGAAACTTTCAAACAGTGCCATGGCACCAAGCAAGTTAAAGCATCAACTTACAACCAAACACCTTTTTCAAGCGCCTGAAAGAGCAGAAAAATAGGCAGGTGCGAATGATGTTGGGCTGTATTTAACAAAGCGCTGGAAGCGAGCTACATGGTAGGTGAAATTGTAGCAAAAACAAACAAAAAAAAACACACAGTATAGCAGAGACCTTAACCTTACCTGCTTGCAAAGAAATAGTAAGAATAATGGTGGGTCCTTAGGCAGTAAAAGAAATTGAAAAGGTTCCCCTGCCAGACAGCACGATAAGTCGGCGCATTGATGACATGTCTGGAGATATTGAGACATTACTTTTTGATAAACTTCATTCTAGTATCACGACCTTTCAAGTCTTGCTGTTTCAATTCTGTTGCCATTTTCGACAACTTATGCGTGTGAATTTAGTTTTTCAAGCCTTACTTACATCAAGAACAAACAAAGAGAGCGGCTGCGATCTGTGGAACAAGAACTCTGAGTGTCACTGTCAACGATTCCCCCAAAGGGATTCTCCCAGACTGTGAATAGCAGTACACACAACACTTTTGTCAACCAATTATTTTTAACTTCACTTTGATCTTCAATTACAGTTCGAGCGCATACGTGTATATCGTTGATAAATGGTTTTTCATTAAAATAATTAGTTTTATAGTATTATAGTATATTTTATATATATATATATATATATATATATATATATATATATATATATATATATATAGATACACACACACACACACACATTATATATATAGTGTAAGTGTACACCTGCTTCTTTGCACATGAATAACCTGAAATGTGTGGTTGTATATTTGCACAAGCTGGTTGAAAATTGATCTCTTTAGGTAAAGTGGTAATGATAGTTTGAATCTTTCTTTGTAGACTGATTACTCCTAACAGAGAGTAACGAGACATAGATTTGCCATGATAGTGGATTTGTACAATTGCACTAAGTGCCAACTCTATCCTGGTTTAGGTTTTATCTTTCCGATAGGTTCCAATATGTTTCTATCGGGGAGACAAAATTAGATTTGTCCAAAAAATTTACCTATGGTGTTCCGCAGGGCTCTATTCTAGATCCTCTGTTATTCCCTTATGCGATATTGTCTGCAGGCACAGAGTTAATTTCCACTGTTATGCAGGTGACACCTAGTTATATTTATCCCTAAATCCAGGCAATCCTTCTACTGAGGTGATATGATCTGGTTTGCGTTGGATGTCATATAACTTCTTAATGCTGAATTCGGATAAAACTGAGGTTCTGCTTGTGGGCTCACTGCATCAACAAAAAAAATATGAATTATGTATGTTAGACCTTAACAGTCTCTCATTGGAATTAAAATTAGAAATTTGGGGGTCATCTTTGATCCCAATCCATCTTTTATGAATTATGTATATTAGACATTAACAGTCTCTCATTGGAATTAAAGTTAGAAATTTGGGGGTCATCTTTGATCCCAATCCATATTTTGAGAATCATGTTAGAAAAATAACTAAAATATCCATCATTTGAGAAACATAGCTAAGCTTAGGTCAAGTATTCCTACATCTGATGCTGAGAAGGATGGACACTGCAATTTTTGTCCATTCTTCTTTGCAAAATTGCTAAAGCTCCGTCAAGTTGGATGGGGACCTTTGGTGAACAGAAATTCTGAACTCTTTCCACATATTCTCAATTGGATTGAGGTCTGGGCTTTGACTGGGCCACTCCAGGACATTGACTTTTTTGTTTTTAAGCCACTCCAGTGTGGCTTTGGCTGTATGTTTGGGGTCATTGTCCTGCTGGAAGATGAATCTTCTCCCAAGTCCCAGGTCTCTTCAGACTTCAGTAGATTTTCCTCCAGGATTTCTCTGTACTTTTCTGCATCCATTTTTCCCTCTATCTTCACAAGCTTTTCAGGCCCTGACGCAGAGAAGCATCCCCATAGCATGATACTGCTACCACCATGCTTCACTGTAGGGATGGTGTTCTCAAGATGATGTGCAGTGTTAAGCTTGCGCCAAACATAGCGCTTAGTGTTGAGGCCAGAAAGCTGTATTTTGGCCTCATCAGACCATAGAATCTTCTTCCACTTGGTCTCAGAGTCTCCCACATGCCTTCTGGCAAACTCTAGCCGAGATTTGATGTGAGTTTTTTCAAAATGGCTTTCTTTTTGCCAGTCTCCCATAAAGGCCAGTTTTGTGAAGCACCCGGGCTATTGTTGCCATATGCACAGTGTCTCCCAGCTCCCAGCACTCCTTTAGAGCTGCATTAGGCCTCTTGGTGGCCTCCCTGACTAGTGCCCTCACCCGGATACTCAGTTTTTGAGGACGGCCTGTTCTAGACAGATTCACAGTTGTGCCATATTCTTTCCATTTCTTAATAATGGTCTTTACTGTGCTCCGGGCGATATTCAATGCCTTGGAAATGTTCTGATATCCTACCCCTGATTGGTGCTTTTGAAGAACCTTATTCCGGATTTGCTTTGAATGTTCTTTTATCTTCATGATGTAGTTTTTGTTAGGAAATGTACTAATCAACAGTGGGACCTCCCAGAGACAGGTGTATTTAACCTGAAATCATGTGAAACACCTTAATTGCACACAGGTGGACTCCATTCAGCTAATTATGTGACTTCTAAAGACAACTGGTTGCACCAGAGCTTATTTAGGTGTGTCGTAGCAAAGGGGGTGAATACTTATGCAATCAATTATTTTCTGTTTTATATTTGTAATTAATTTAGAACAAGTTATAGATTTAATTTTTCACTTTGACATTATGGACTTTTTTTGTGTTGATCAGTGGCAAAAACTCCTAATTAAATCCATTTTGATTCCATGTTGTAACACAATAAAATGAGGAAAAGTCCAAGGGGGGTGAATACTTTTTAGAACCACTGTGTATATATATATATTGGGGCTGTCACTCGATTAATTTATGGGCACTAGTTGATCAATCAATAGATTAATTTGTGTCCATTTTTAATAAAGGTAATGGTCTTATAGCAGCTGTCCTGCATAGTAATACTACAAAAATTAATAGAATCTAAAAATAAATAAATAAATAAATAAATAAATAAATAAGCCCAATGGTAATTTGGTCTTTTTTAAAGCATTTTTATTATTATTTTTATTTGAGTAAATGTAACACATTTTTACAGAACAACCGTTCTTTCGGGACAGTGTCAGCCACATTCGTACAAACACAAGACATCTGAGCTACATTTCCATGGCCGGTTGTTTAATGCATCATTATAGCTTCGTACTTGGCTTCCTGTACTTCTGCTTTTATTCGTTCTGAACCTTGTTAGAGGTACCTGAGAGTACTGTGTCTGTTGACAAGCGATTGCTTAACACGTTGTTGTAGTCAGAAATCAGAGAAAGTAATTCCACATAATTACCTATATTTGAGGAAATGGGGCCTTCATCCTGCCCTCTGAATGCCAGTTCTTGCTTGTCAAGGTAAACAACAGAATAAATCAAGCGTTTAAGAACATCATGATTTTTCCTTACTTGCTTGTTGTGATGTATTGTATCCCTACACTTCTGCTCATTCAGTTGAACATCAGTCAGGGTTTGAGTATTACAGTGGCTTGCAAGTGACGTTGGGAACGCTCATGTTTTTGTGCTGACTTCGGTAGACATCCTAGATTGCTGTAACCAGTGCTGTTCCATATCGCCTTTTCTGTACTGAACAAAATACAGTTCCAGCAGTATACTTGTTTAAATTGACAGCTACCCATAAGCCACGGATGCCTTTCATAATTTGAATGTTTTCAAGTCTATCCCTTCCCTTCCTGTGTCAGTTCAGGTATTTGTGGTGTATACCTCTTTAACAATCTCCAAATTTTTCTGAGAAAGTTCTTCTTGAAAATGGATTCGTAACCAAATTGACTACTATGTATCCGTTGTCTGATGATTTTTTTTTTTTTTATTTGTAAAAAGCATTTCTAAATATTACTTTGAAGTTCTCAATATAATTCTTAATAACAGTCTATATATTAGCAGTAACACATGAAATTCAGCTATTATTACACCACGCACCGTAGCATATTTGTGTCCTGCCTCTGCTCACTAATGACTGGAGAGCTGCAAAACCAGGGTAGATCTTTAACTTTCCCATTGGTTAAACTCACAAGACTTTCAACTGAAACGGAAAATACCTTCAACTGAAACATAAAATACCTTCAACGGTGTAAGTGCTGCCTTTGCTCACTCATGATTGAACACCTGCAATACAAGGGGCAGATCCTTAATATATACACAATAAATGGAAAAAAAAACAATACCGCACTTCAATAGTAATAATAAAAAAAAACAAATTTCAGAGTTCGTTGCCCCATGCTGTTGCATCAGGTACAAAACAAAAACAAACAAGAAAAAAAAAAACATGGCAAAGTCCACTTATAAACAGTATTTGAAGAAAAAAAAAAAAAAAAAAAAACAGTTCGATCTCACCCAGTCCATAAGAAATTCCTGTAGTCCAACAAATCCAACCAGAAAGTAGGGAATGAGAAGTTGATTTAATCCAGAATAATCATCAACTTTTTAAATTCTTGATTCTTGATCCACATGCAAAGAATAGGCTGCATTGTTTTTTTTTAATGCTGTTTGCTATATTAGCTTGCACAGTGCTATGGAAGAAGCCTGAATACAAAAATACAACTTCTTCTTTAAACATATTGCACCTATGAAAACAACAAAACATTAAGCAAAACAATCCTAAACAATGCTTTCTTCTAAAATATTTTAGGTTTATACCGATCTTGCAATGCAGGAAACAATAAGCTCTCTAAAGGCATCCCCAGCACCCTTTTAAAGAGACATTCTTAAAAAGGACGCGACATGAGAAAACCTAACATAATTAAAGTATACATGTTTTTGTATTGTACTTAACCAGGTTTTAATACAATCACCTATAGTCCCGTCCCCCGCCCCCCTACATTCAAAAACCACATTGTGTGGCCAATGCCACAATGTAAGGATTTTGCCTTGTGCATAGGCCATTGCCTACCCTCCAAAAATGTTATACCTCTTCTTACAAGGTGCAAACCATTGTTAAAGCTAGTAATTAAGAGCTGTATAAAAGCGTTCACTTGCAGAGACCTCTCATTGGCATCAGAATGGCTGCTGTGGTACACTTCCTGATGCGGTGACACTTGGCTCTTGTTGAGGACCCAGGGTCATTTTGTTTGGGATGCCGGAGGATGCACTGCTAATGCATTATCGTCTAACTTTGCAGGTTGTCCTAGACCTAATAGCTGAATTGAGGATGAGATAGACCCCAGTGTCAATCTAGGGAAAGCCATCCCTGCACATGTGAAAGAGCTGTGTCGTCTGCACTACTTATCCTCTGGTTCCTTTCAGACCACAATTGGAATATCTGGTGGGATATCCCAATTCACCTTTTCCAGTGTGCTAGGCAAATTTATGGACGTCAAAAGGGCAGGCCAATACATATAATTTCCTGAGGATACTAGCATAACTGATGTTGGCTGTGACTTTTACAAACAACTCTGAGTGACCTCAGCCATAAGCACTCTAAGCTCCTTCTAAAATAACTTTTCTTTTTTGTGTGCCAAGAGGACTTTTCTGCCCTTTGACATTTTTTCTTTTGGTTTGTATTTTCGTGCTCCACAAATCTCATACAGAACCTACTGCTCTCTGTACTCCATCACCTCTGGGCTGCAAGTGCAGCCGCTAAATAGACCCTTATTATCATAATTGGGATCATTATTGAGTAATTTGCATTGCTCTTAAACTTACATATGTCACAGTACAAAACAATTGCCTAGCCGCAATGCAATTTGAATTTGAAATAATAATTTGAAATAATCTGCAATTATTTGCACTGTGCCTATACTTACATCTTCCTAAATATGTATTAAAGCAGAAAAAATAGCATTGCCACATGAAAATTGATAATTTTCTCTAGAATTGTTATACAATAAATGCTCTTATTTATTTAAATGCTTACCTGAAAAAAAACAGTAAATGCTAAATTGTAGAATATTTCATTTTTTGTGTATGTCTTCTAAATACATTCCATTTTTGCTTTAAGTTAATTATCAAACAAAATATAAACATAAATAAATGTAAAAACAACAATAGACAAGTGAAATGTCCCCATCTTGTACTGGACTTTATCATCAATATTTCAAATCTTTGATGCAGCTGGTGACTTTTTCTTTGAAGACATTTTAAAGAAATCATGCAGCTTTATGCAGTTCAATCATTTACCGGAAGCAAACTAAACTGGCTGCCAATTTCCTAAATACAGTGTAACAGTGTAACGTAAGATTTACAATTGAGTGTTCAAGTTGTGGACCAACATACGCTAAACATAATACAGTACTTTCCTTAAAGTAAGTTAGCTTTCATTTCTCTTCATACAGGATTGTCTTCAGTTTTATGCATTAATAAATCTTTCAAATCCCCAGTGCAGACACTGTACAAACAAATAAGCAATTTAATAAGTCTTGGGAAAAGATGATACTGTACAAACTAATAAAGCTTTTTCCTAGTTAAATATTTTTCAAGTAAGAAAGACATCAAAAAAGAAGGAAAATCCATTGTAACTAAAAAATGTCACACACGTTATGAGGTTAACTAGGAAAGCACAATAAATTATTTTTTAGTGACCATAGACAGCATTTTCACAAAGTATTTTTTTTTTTTTACTTTGTGGTGCCTCCTGGCTTCCTGTCAGTTAAATGTTTACTGTATAAACACTTAGAGATGGATATCCATGAAAGGGTTTATTGTATTGCTTCAGGTCAGTCTTGCTATGTGTGAGTTATGTTTGGCAGTTCTGTTTTTTCTGAAGGACCTCAGTGGTCAAACTCTGTCATTTTTAATGTTTTCACCATAACATCTGTAGCTGAAAATAACAGTATCAATGAAGCAAACATTTTTCAAACACTTACAGATATGATGGATGTGGATACACATTTTTCACAAACCACAAAGCACTAGAGTGGGTCAACTTGAATTCTACGTCATCTATGTCTTTGGCAGTGAGACTGTCAGTTAATTTCCTTGTCATTTAGGATTTGTCAGTTTTGCAAACAAATATTTACAGTATGCTGGAGCATTTCAGTGTTGAATCTAGCAATAAAATGAGAGCCATTGAGGTCAAATCCAGAAGTACTTTACGAAGTATTACATATGCAGAAAATTTTAATAAAATGTCACAGAAAGACAGCAATACATTTTAAAAAATGCAGATATGACAAGACCTGAGAACCCACTTTTCATATCTCATCCATTAAATTCATTCATATAGCGAGGCTGTTGCAAATACTAATGACTTAAACATTTGTATTGTTAATGCAAACCTATTTATGTTAATGCTGCTATATATATATGCTATGTTTTGCACACCATCATATCAAAGTTGGTTTATTTATTTAGCAACCAACTGACATGGACATGTTCAGGGGCAATTCATTTCATGCTGTTCATCTAGGGCCTGACAACAGCTTAGTATAGCCTAGGAGTTATTGTTCACATTTGTAAGAGCTGTTTGAAATAATATTATCCCAGCATGGGAAGCTGAATGATCGTTCATACGGTTTTTGTTCACCGGAGGAGGGTGTCCCTAACCGAACATACTCCTAAGGGGAAATAAAAACCGGATACCATCCTGTATGATCATTCAGTATTCTGTTTATATCACAAGTATATATTTAAAATAAATATCAATAAAATGCACACATTTTTTATATTCAATCAGTTAATTCAGGGATTATTTAACTGGTGGATCTTTACTTTCATTGTCAACAGACTATACTTCGACGCAGATTAATTTCGAACCTGTCTGTCAATTTCCATCCTCTCTGTTGTTTCCTACCTTTATGGGTTTTAATGAAGGGCTCAGATAAGTCAACTGGCATTTCTTGACTAAACTCGTTCTTAAGGAAATTGATGTCTAAATCAAAACAACAATAGGATTCCACCACTGGATTGGAATATAAACAAAGACACATTCAAAACTAGTCCCGGTAAGCATGTTATCCCACTCGAGTGAGATAACAAAAAAATATCCCATGCTAGATATCCCCAATCTTGTGGTTTAATTAATATATCTTGAGAACAAAATAGCATACATTCTGTATTTCTGTTATGTTAATGAAATGTACATGTTTGCTGAGCATAATTATGTAACAGTAGTGTAGTACAACTGCTGAAAAGCCTGTTATCTAAACAGTAGATTTTAAAAGAGTTTTTTGCATTTGTGTTTTTCAATTTGTATTTTGTTTTTCACTTCAGGGCCACTGTAAGTTTCTGACTTAGCCTCTGCGACATGTCAGTGACCATTTTCGACCTGGCCTTATGGTCCACATCATATTACACATACAAAACGGATTAAAATAAACTTAATACTTTTCTGCAGATGTGATTGGCAATAAATCTGGTAATTGGAACATTAAAAAATATATATTTAATTTTTTACTGTATTTCAAAGTCGTTACCAGTAAAATGTACATGATTGGTTAGTGCTATGTGTCAGGAAGACACACCACTTTGAATGATTAACAGTCAGGTGTGGTGTTTTTGTTATGGGGGTGGAAATAAGTGATGCGCTTTTAGTTTGGAGGTGAGCACTAGCCTCATTAAAAGAGATGTTTCGCTCCAGGAATCTACTCTATGATACCCTCTCTATACTTATTTGGGACCAACCTCCCCTAAACTAACCTACTGCTGTGGCTCATGAAGTCCCGGCTTCCCAGTGACTCTGGGTCCTGGCTGAGCAGAGCCTTCACAGGCACCGTCTTGCAGTAGAGAGGTTCCGTAGCAGTTATCCTGAGTAGCATGGCAGTGCAGTGGCCTCGAGCTGTGGCGCAGACACTTTCTGAGCTCTGCGCAGCCTCCTCAGGCATGCCACCCCAGACATTCCACCCCATACAATTCAGACCTCCCGATTAGCTCCGCACCAGGCAAGCCTACCTGCTCAATTGGTTACCTAGCAACACGTCTCCTGTTACGCATCCCAGCTGCACATATCCACCCAAGAACCAGCCGCCCTGTCACAATACCTCATAAGTTAGTATTAAAATATGAACAGTACCTATTGAAAATACTCATGACTTCGAGGTAATCTTGCATTTTACTTACAGATGGGTCTATTCATAAAAAGTACTTGCCGGTTGTCCTAATTACTCACATTTTGTTTAAAGCTAACTAACGTCGTCCATATTGATATTCGTACAATTATCTGTGCAGGCAGACGACAGCTGTCGCTAAACAATTAATGAATGGGCGTATAGTCGTTCAAGAATGAAATCCACCTCCTTTTGATGACATTAGCAGTCCTATATATGTTCCCTGAGAGCTCTTGGTAGCTGTTAAAGGAATCTACCAGCAGCAATACAGAGGTACATGCAAGTATGCCGAAGAGGCAAAGGAAGGGCCGTTTTCGGACCCTTCAAAATTCATTACTGATTGAAGAAGATTTGAAAAATGAACATAAACTATATGGTCCAAAACCGATGTCTGCAGCATGTCTAGATTTTGCTTTTTGAGTTGGTCATGTGTACGATTGTAAGGGCGTTTATGATTAGAAATGTAACCCCATCCTATGTCGGACCAGGTCTGACATTACAATTTTCCCTTTCCAGTCTGATGTCGGACCCTGTCCGACAACATCAAAAAGACGTAAAGCACAGGTCTCTAGTTGTTTTTGCTCCGGAAAAAGTCGAGAAAACCTTTCAATGGCAAATTGAGACCGATAGGAGCTGAATGAAGTGGAAAAAAGGGCGTAGCCCCATGCACCACAAAGATAACACAGACATAAACAAAGGAGATGCTCTGCATCCAGCACTGACAGATTATATCACGGACATTTGCAGAGCTTTTTGAGATGTTATAGTTATAAAATAATTTTACTTGGATCACATTATTGAGGAGTTTGGTGATAAAACGAGTGATCAGGAGAGGATATCAGTATGCATGTCTATAAAGAGGTACCTGAAAAATACAGCGAACAAGGGGTGGGGCTTGGCTGGAGATACAGTACTGAGTGTCCTTTTGTGATTTGGTGCCTTTTAAACTGTTTTACTCTGAAAATAATATTATATAAAATAAACAGCCCGTGTGAAAATAAATTGGACCTGACGCGCCTGACAAGTGCTGAATAAATGGACCGCTAAGGAAAAAAAAAACTCTAGCCTAAATTATAAATGTCGTTCAGGTTTATAATTATCAGGTTGACATTCGTAATGGATGAAAACATTATGCTATGAGGTATTCGTTGACCTTTTTCGTTTGTTAAAAATATTCCTTCGGGAACAAATGTTCTTGGAGCTTAACAGCACATGTCAGTTACCCTTTATAAATCCTGAAAATATGTTAACCCGAAATACTTGGGGTGGTACTTTTAAATTAAAAACATAAGAAAAGTTTAAGAATGAGAAAAGGCTATTCAGCCCATCAAGGCTCATCCCGTATTAGCATACCATTTCTCCCTGCGGGGTGGAGGACTAATTTAAAAGCACATAATCTGGTCTTTTTTTTTTTTTTTTAAATGTTTCCAGTGTTTTAGACCTTCAAGGCTGAAAATGTAATTATTTTAACCTGTCCTCATAGTTCATGTCCTGGGATCAGCTTACTTGTACGCTATATATCTATCTTTTTTCATAACTCATACCATTGGTTTGCCAAAAGGTTCACTGATTCAAATCACATGAATTGCTTCTTGCACTTTAGTGCCATCTAATGGTAGATCTGGACAACCCACTATCTTTAACTCTTTAGGGTCCGTCCAATGTTAAATATCCTGCCGGCAAACTGGCCCTTTAACTCTTTTTACTCAGGCACTGTGAGAGATACTGTACATCATTGTGTCAGATGTTTAAAACAAGGTCCTACTTGTGTATTTCCGGTAGATGACCATATTAAGAGATAGCCTTGAATGCGAGTGTTTTGCAGTGTTATTGCTGCACTGAAGACAGGCCTACCTCAGTGCAGTAAACAAACATTTTCACACAATATAAGAGAAATAGCGACATCAAAGGTACAAGGACCTATAAATATCTATCTATCTATCTATCTATCTATCTATCTATCTATCTATCTATCTATCCATCTATTGTTACCAAGTTTGGACGACTCGGGTTTGTTTTGACCTTTTAAAATACAGCCCAAACACAGCAAAGTGGTTTTAAGCGCTGATGCGCTATTTGTAATAAACAAAGAAACCAAAACAGAAATAAACAAAACAAACACCTAGCTTTAGTCAAGCACTAACTACACACAAACGATCACCCTACCTACTTCCGGACAGCTAGGCTGTTTACCGGCTAAAAACAAAACACGCACAGTTTCACACAGATCACAACAACGGCTTTACACACTACCTTTAACTCTTACGACACACAGTCGGGCTCTTCACACAGCAGCCCCGTGTAGACTGACTGCACACTTTAAATAGCCCGCACCCGCATCTAATTTACAGTTTCGCAGATGCGGACGATAACACAATAAATCAAATTAAACAATTAACAAAATACGGATACACACCTCACTACTATAACTCATCATCATCAAACCTAAATTCAAGTGGTTTATTCAATCATTTCAAATGTGACTTGTCATCGTGAGAGTGTCTTGAGGCACACTGATTGCTTTATTAAATCTTTCCAGAACCGCTGTCATATCATTGCCTCGTTTTGTATTCTTATTTCCACGAGTGGACCTCATCGCTACAAAATGACATGTAAACAACTGTGAAAAGCACCACTGTTTCTCTTACCAAAAAAAGATGTAAATTGTTGTCTTGCACCTGTACAGGTATTCATAATTAATCCAGAGTTGCTGCTGCATTTTTTAACGTGTGTAGGGGTGTTGCGTTAATTTAGTCTGACAGTTTATTAATGTTAGTTTGTCTGTTACTTTATTATTATAGTTTATTAACATACACTTGCCTATTGCCTTTCTATACTTGTGACGTTCAATTTATATGTTGATGCACGTGCACCATGACAAGCAATACATATTTATATATTGATTGATTCATATTGTGTCTGGTCTTTTTATTTTAGCCAACAATGTGTTCACGTATGGCAGCAATGCACTAGCAAATGCAATAAGGCAGTGACGTCAGCTCCATAGCAACAAACCTCCTATGTTGTTGTTGGGAATGGATTATTTCAATGCAGCAGGTTTTTGCATTTGAGAAACAAGAGGAAGACTCATGAAATTATTTGGAGCCTGAAGTTGATGAAAAGTAATTACCTTCTCCGCTGTATGAACTAAAATGGTGTGCTGCTTTTTATACAAAAAAATGAGAAAAAGCAGGTTGCTTAGAGGATTTATACTGGACCCTGACACACCTGATAAAATGAGGGAGTGGTAATATAGTATGTATTTGTTAGCCTATTTGTTTTTCAATGGGTCTCTTGCTATATCGTGGCCCTCGATATATAACGGATTTATATTGGACCCCCCGACACCCACAATATATCGAGTGGGTGGTTTATTTTCTATATGCTATTTATGTATATATTAGTAAGGGGAATGATGGGTTCGACCCTACATTAACCAAATGAGGCAAACAGTGTCACAAAGGTTCATTTGGTTCCTGTTTCAGACAGTCTGAAAAATAACCGTTTTTGCAATGTTTTTAATAGAAAAAATTATTGCCATCAATATCAACTTGATGTGTACTCCTACATGTTGCAAAAAATGGTTCTTTTCATGTAAAAACAAAACCTTCATTGTTGGTCAATTGGCGCTGCTTTTTAGCGTGAGAACTCAATTTACCCAGCCTTTTAAGTTGCATCATGTTTTGGCCGTGCACTTCCTATCGCGTGCGGAATGTGACATGTCCGTGCTATATCACATTCTCATGACAACAGAGACAGAACATGGAGTTTCTGAACGGCATGGAAACCCCTCCATAGATACAGAACAGGTTCCAAATGTAATCCTTAGGTTTTTTGTTTTTTTTTCACACAGAAAGAACTTTATTTGCGTAATGCCACACAATTGCAATACCGTCAGCCAACAATCTTTAATTGCTTAATTAATAAAAAAACGCTAAATTATGACTGAAACCAGCTGAAAAGAGGTTGATAAGGTACAATCATACATCTGAAAGCAAAGTGATGAAACACCAGATGTAATAAAAGACAAATAGCCAATGATTTCAAGTACAGTACTATATGCTTTAATGCAAGCACGAGACTTACAGCCATGATGTCAAACAGCAATTTAAAATTGTATTACATAAAATTTGGAGCAATTGGAAAGAGATAATTACTGTGCTAAACAGTGGACAAGAACAGCAGATTGGAAAAATAAAAAGGACCATTAGTTAATGTATTTTCCCCCAAACATTGCTAATTATGATGATGATCTATCCAATCAGCAGAGCTAGTTGTTTCAAGTGAGTGTTTTTTGTTACATGGCACAGATCTAGAAGCAGACTGCAGCGATCAAGTACAATTGTGTTCCTGGCTCTTTTCCATTCATGACCTGTTCATTGCTACTTTAAACTCCCATTAATGTGATGTGCGCACTCATTTTTATAAGAAAACAGCTGCAGCAGTGGACTGTAATGAATGGAAATTGTGTTTTGTAACTAAAGACCATTGTTTACATTTGTGCTCCATTTAAACCAAACAGCATACCTTGCTCAAACAAAGGACACTTTTTTTTTTTAAATGAGCACCTTATATGCATGCCAAACAGCACTTCATACAATGACATGGCTGTTATCCAAAAAAAGGAAAATGAGCATTTCATGGTGGACCAATTGCACATAATGCAAAGTCCCTCATAAGAGTGTTTGGTCACAATTTACTTTTTCAAACTTACTGAATGTTAATAGACTACAAATCTTTTTTTTTTTTTTTTTACTAAGTTTACCATGGGTAAAGTACATGCTCTTTTCACACATCACTTTGCTTTACCATAATTTTAAATTTGACACAATGATATTCAATTCTAACACACTGGAACTTAAATGTCAATACAATGGCTATGTACCTTAATGTGCAGTGATATACAGTACCATGGAAAAGCACAGCAAAGTGCAGTAAAAGATTGTCCACATACATAGGTAGCCAAAACCAGCCACTCCGCTGTTGTGATACTGTCACAGGGTGACAATAGAAAAACAACGCAGTTTTGCAATCCTGTTTTTTTGACTGCTATTGAATGAGCTGCACTTCATTAGTCCTGCCACCAGATGGCAAAATAGAGCAGAAATGCATTAAACAAAACAACAGGGAGCACTGTCGACTTAAAGACTAAGCTTTTAAGACAATCATGCATTTTATCAGAGTGCAGCTAAACTGCATTTGGTTTGTAGTTAGGCTCTGATATCAATTGATTGTTGATGCTCATTAAACTGAATGAGTTATAGGTATTGAACAAAAATCAATATAGCAGGCTGAATAAGACAAGTCTCAAGGTTTACCCTTGAAACTCAGTTTTTCACAATTTTGAGGATCTGTGGCAAAGTGGTTTGCAGAGCGCAGGTGTAGAGGTGATGCAGTGCTCAAGACAATGACAAACAACAAAGTACTGGTGAAGTGGTGGTTTATTCATAATCCAAAGTCTGATGACAATAGTAAAGAAATGGAGACACAGTTAAACACACGCACAAAACACAGATACGGTCACAAGTCCAGGGTGAGTGCTGTATTACTCTTGGTGAAATACAGTTTTATTCCGGGAACAATGGTGCAGTGTTGTCTGGTTTGTTGTGGCCTTTAGCGACAGCGCCAGATCATGTTAGTCGTTTAATAATAACAGTGCAGTTAGACTTGACCATACAAACAAAACACACGGTTATATATCGCTCTTCCTTTAGCGGTCTCTTAACCATAAACAAAGAAACAGATCACCTAGCCACATCCCCTATTTGTACCTTCAGTCACACCCCCTTGGTTAGAGAGTGCAATTGTTTCTCCTCTAATCCGCGGTTGCCACATTGCTTTCCCTGTAGCTGTGCCCCCTTTCTAGATGTCCGACTTCCACCTAAACCTGGGAATGAATTGTCAGGCCATCTAGTCCAGGATACTCTCTTCCCTTTACACTGCATCCTCACAGGTTGGGAGAGAGATTTAGCACCAAGAATCATTCTATCAGTCACAGAGTCTCATATATGTGCAATGCGAATACAAAATAATTAAAACTATTGATTTAAATGGACCAATTAAAAATAAGGTCAAAGGTAGTGGCTGTCATGGGCCAATCAGAAATAAGGTAAAAGGTTGTGGCTGTCAGGCTCACTGTCTCGCCTATGCAAAAATTACCACAGAAATAAAAAAAAATGGACATCAATGAGAATTTAATTATTAAAGTCGAAGAATATAATGTTCTTTATGACACCAGTGTCAGTGGTTATAAAGACAATGAAAAGGTCATATATGGCAAGAAATAGCACAATAATTGGAAATTGTTGTACTATTTCTTGCCATATATGACCTTTATTTCACCTTAATTTTAGTCAAAGTGACGGGGAGCACCACACACTGGTTTTGTATTTCTGTAAAATTACACTTCATTGTTTTAATAATATTGACCAATAATAATAACCACATTCACACAATAACTGAGAAGATTCTATTAAAACTGAAAATCAATAAAAGTATATTTTATTATACACATTTTCTCAGTATTTACAAAGAAATATGTGTATTCTATTTGAATAATGTGTATGTTAAAAAAGATCACATATAAACATTCACTGTTAAATTTCCTTTTTTTTTAGTGTGTGGTGTACCCATACTTTATTTCTTAGGTTTATTTATTTTATTTCTTCTCCACATAATGAGCAAAAGCAGATAGTATTTTCTTTCATGACAATCTAGTTGTGTTTTTGTTTTGTTTTTTTACGTACTCATGCTGTATTCGTTGTGTTAGCTTCACTCCCATTGAGCATATCGAAAATGAAATCTTTGCGGTCCGTCACCAGCACCACCCCCAATCCCCACCCCACCAAACTAAAACACATGTCTGAGTGCTTTCAAGTATAAATACCACACAAAACATTCACCCTTATTGAAGCGTACAGGAGATGCTCCGTCCATCAAGAATCTGAAATGATCTGCAGTGTCCTTATTATAATATTAATATAAATATGTATTTAAACTACCTGCACAGTACTTGCACAAGTCCAACTATAATGATTCACTGCTCTGTATCAAACTATATTATACAGTCCTGTTAATTTTGTATGTGTTAATAGATGCTTGAAAGATTAATATATGCATTAAAACTAGATGCTGAACTTAATAATGCACTGAAGTCCATTGATAATTGAAAGGACTGCAGTTTATAATATAGTCTTAAGATGGCAGTGGCACAGATCTTGCGGTAAAATCAAATCAAAGTCATATTGTGTATGTTATGCACGTTCGTCATAACTTATGTCCTTTGAAAATACAGTAGGTCAATGATTATTTTTATGTATTTATTTTTTATTCTGTCTAGCCGGGACATGCTGAATGTGTCCATTGCCTCTTGGGCAGATCAGGAAAAATATGCAAGGTACTAGAAGCTACTGAAATTTACATTGGCTGCATTTCTACTAGACAAACCAGATAGATAAACTACAGTAGATCCTGTCATATCCAAGTTAATTGTTTCCAGGGGTCCATAGGATATATAAAAATATCCTATCTCAGAAGGAGTCGTTATACTATTTAGCAGTTGCTTTATTAACATTGGTGGCATTATACCTTATTCCATCGAATTTAAGATGCATTTTTTAAATAATGTTTTGCTTCTCAAAAATAGCCTGTGTATTAAATTGATGTGTAGTGATGTGTGTATTAAAATTGCCAACAAAAGACGTGCCACAAACAGCAACGTGACTGACTGCCGAGAAGAGACGAACAATGACGTCACTGCCTGAATAAACAAGCAGCACCGTGACTGAGAAAAGACAAACCAAAACGCTACTCCATGAATTCAAAGAGCAGCATTTACAATTTCAGAGTTTCTAACAAACAGTACCAGCTTGGACAGATCGGAAATGCTGATCAGACCCCCGTATTTTTCGACATGCCACACAATACCACAGTTCACAAATTGGGAGAAAAACCGAGAAGCAGCACATAACTGTAATCCTCTGTGTGATATCAGAAAGCTGCAAACTGCCTCCATGTGCGTTATTGAGGTATCTTTGTAAATGCATATTTAATGATGTCCTATTTTTAACTCAAATTGAGAGTCTGAAATTTGGGCTGCGTGTCTAAAACACCACAGTATGGTCCTGCACGTATACTATACAAAGAAAATAAGTGAAATATTACAAAACAAAGCACTGCAGTGCAGTATTTGACAATTTACAAAATAGTATTCCAAAAAGCATTTAAAGTGTTTTCTCTGTCTATACCAAAGTGTATGTTAACCTGAGAAAGATTGTGCACAAACTGGGTACTGCATGTGAAAAGTGAAACTGAATTCCCAAACGCTTCAACTTTTTTTTTTTTTTTATCTACAACTGAAACCATTCTGTCTTTACTGCTTTAAACCCTTAATAAAATGTGCATTAATCAGTTTCCATCAGTATCATTCAAATGCAAATCACACATGTTCCAGATCCAGTTAAGGGTATCTTATCATACCGGGATGTATAGGAGAGTATCTACTGAATAGACTAATCATAGGCGTAATTTACACAGGGGACATGTCACTATTACTTTTTCAACAACGAGGAAATGTGTCCCTCATACTGCAGCAGTACTAAAACTTGTATTCCTGAATTATTTATTCATATAATTGATGTATAGTCACCGCAAGGATCCAGTGGAAACGGCAACTGAGGCAGCATTGGCATGCAATGCATTTTGGAGAGAAGGCAGTGCCCGGTAGCTTTTTTCATTGTGAAATTTCTCAATCACTTTCCTGATGTTTGTGGTCTAAGTACTATAAACATATTTCTGATTTGAATATAGGGACTTTATTATTGTAAAGTGACTGTGAAATACCCTCTCCTGTCCTCCGAATGACCACAAAAGCGTAAATCTGAATGAAATGAAAGTTTATTTTTTTAAATTTTATTACTACATGCCCCACCTCCAAAAACTGCCCCTCCACATTTGAAATCAAAGTTATGCCACTGAGCCTAATTAAACCAACAAAGACCTAAAATTGCAAAAAGGAAGATATCAGTGGGGTTTCACACATGACTTATTTTAGCAAACTTGCTAGTTCTTTTTTTTTTTAAATACATTTTATAAATCACTTGTATTTTAAGGAAAAGTGTAAGAAAATTCTTCAGTAAAAAGTCTAGATGGAGCCCACATGTACAGTAGCTAAAGCAACTGAATTTAATGAGTTGATTCACACTGGTCGAGGGGAATGTGTGCTTTGGAGTGGTTGACACAGAATGAATGGAACAAGATCCACATCTATCAAAACATGATGATTTAGTGGGGAGAAGGGGGCTGCAAATTTTGTTATTTCTTTTCTGTGCTTTAATAAGGTAAACATCTCCTGTATTTATATTTAAGTGAAAAAAAATATATATATCTACAATATTCTTTCAGAAATTGGAATTTTCATGGGGAACTACATATTACAGGACAATGAATGTCGTGAACAATTCCCAATTCTGTAACCGTCATGACCAAGAAATAAGCACTGACAATTTTGAAATAATTGATGTCTCGTTTATTTTGATATTTGCAGATAAAATAGTGTTTTACAAATGTTTAGAGAAAATGTTCATGGAAAGATTTACATCCATCTTTTTAGCACAGAAAATAAATACTATTACTGCCATTGATTTCTGTTTTAATAATAATTTTTAAAAAAGTGGGCCATCACCTTATCTTTTATTTAACCCAACAGCCAGGAAAAGATAAAACCACCTCACATGCTTGTCATAAAAAGTATGTGTAAAAAATATTTGCAAAATACTTTTCCACATTTACTGTAACAAGTCAGATGAGGAAACATAGAGTGCCATTTCATTTTGTATGCACAAAATATATATTCTAGGAACAATATATTTCATACTTATCTAATGGGGTGTCAATGCAACAATATTTAAGACATGCACATTATTTAACAGAATGGTGAAGCAACTCACCAGAACAGGAAACATCAAATTGCTCGGCAACTTGTGTCTGATTCAGGTTTTTTTCAAGAGCTTGAACAATTTCTAACCTTTTGTTTACATGCCATTTTGTAGCAATGAAGTGCACTCGTAGAAATCAAAATATGAAACGAGTCAATGATATGACAGCGTGTGGCAGGATGCCCCCCCTATATATATATATATATATATATATATATATATATATATATATATATATATATATATATATATATATATATATGTATATACACACACAAAAAGCTGTTATTATTGTTTAAATGTAGGACAGGCGGAAATGTTACCTGCCATTATGTGTTATTGTTTTGTGTTTTTATAACTTTCGTGAGAATGTAGATTTAGTAAACTCGTGCATATGTAGCCATCTCCAGATTAATTTGTTGACTTGGAGTTGGCGGCATATATAAAGGCCTCGCTGGGAGGGTGTGTTACAGTGAAGCTGAGAGATACATGAATAGACAAAGCGCTAAATGATATCTACCTACCTACATACCTCCCTGAAAGGTACTTATTGTTCGTTTGTTTGGTATTTTGGCCATCTTGCCTTTTATTTTGTGTTTTGTTATTTAAAAGTGTTTATGACTTGAAAATAAATACCTGAGCACATCCAGTGTTTCATTTGCCCATGCATCCTGCCTTGTATCCATTTATTTCCTGGCCTGACATCACCACACAAGCCAGCCTGTTCACACAACGGTTCTAGAAAGATGTAAAAAACCAATCAGTGTGCTTCAAGAAACGCTTATGATGACAAATCGCTTTTTGATGATAATGAGTTTCAGGTTACAAAACAGTACTATATCAGTTGTTAACAAATCGCTATACAGTGGCTTGCGAAAGTATTGACCCCCCTTGGCATTTTTCCTATTTTGTTGCCTTACAACCTGGAATTAAAATTGATTTTTATTTGGATTTCTTGTAATGGACACAAAATAGTCCAAATTGGTGAAGTGAAATGAAAAATATAACTTGTTTAAAAAAAATTCTAAAAAATAAATAACAGAAAAGTGGTATGTGCGTATGTATTCACTCTCTTTGCTATTAAGCCTCTAAATAAGATCTGGTGCAACCAATTACCTTCAGAAGTCACATAATTAGTTAAATAAAGTCCATCTGTGTGCAATCTAAGTGTCACATGATCTGTCACATGATCTCAGTATATATACACCTGTTCTGAAAGGCCCCAGAGTCTGCAACACCACTAAGCAAGGGGCACCACCAAGCAAGCGGCACCATGAAGACCAAGGAGCTCTCCAAACAGGTCAGGGACAAAGTTGTGGAGAAGTACAGATCAGGATTGGGTTATAAAAAAATATCCAAAACTTTGAACATCCCACGGAGCACCATTAAAGCCATTATTAAAAAATGGAAAGAATATGGCACCACAACAAACCTGGCAAGAAAGGGTCACCCACCAAAACTCACAGACCAGGCAAGTAGGGCATTAATCAGAGAGGCAACAAAGAGACCAAAGATAACCCTGAAGGAGCTGCAAAGCTCCACAGCGGAGATTGGAGTATCTGTCCATAGGACCACTTTAAGCCGTACACTCCACAGAGCTGGGCTTTACGGAAGAGTGGCCAGAAAAAAGCCATTGCTTAAAGAAAAAAATAAGCAAACACGTTTGGTGTTCGCCAAAAGGCATGTGGGAGACTCCCCAAACATATGGAAGAAGGTACTCTGGTCAGATGAGACTAAAATTGAGCTTTTTGGCCATCAAGGAAAACGTTATGTCTGGCGCAAACCCAACACCTCTCATCACCCCGAGAACACCATCCCCACAGTGAAGCATGGTGGTGGCAGCATCATGCTGTGGGGATATTTTTCATCGGCAGGGACTGGGAAACTGGTCAGAATTGAAGGAATGATGGATGGCGCTAAATACAGGGAAATTCTTGAGGGAAACCTGTTTCAGTCTTCCAGAGATTTGAGACTGGGATGGAGGGTCACCTTCCAGCAGGACAATGACCCTAAGCATACTGCTAAAGCAACGCTCGAGTGGTTTAAGGGGAAACATTTAAATGTCCTGGAATGGCCTAGTCAAAGCCCAGACCTCAATCCAATTGAGAATCTGTGGTATGACTTAAAGATTGCTGTACACCAGCGGAACCCATCCAACTTGAAGGAGCTGGAGCAGTTTTGCCTTGAAGAATGGGCAAAAATCCCAGTGGCTAGATGTGTCAAGCTTATAGATACATACCCCAAGAGACTTGCAGCTGTAATTGCTGCAAAAGGTGGCTCTACAAAGTATTGACTTTGGGGGGGGGGGGGGGGGGGGGGGGTGAATACTTATGCATGCTCAAGTTTTCTGTTTTTTTGTCTTATTTCTTGTTTGTTTCACAATAAAAAATATTTTGCATCTTCAAAGTGGTAGGCATGTTGTGTAAATCAAATGATACAAACCCCCAAAAAATCCATTTTAATTCCAGGTTGTAAGGAAACAAAATAGGAAAAATGCCAAGGGGGGTCAATACTTTCGCAAGCCACTGTAGGTGTCAAAAAGGTGTACTTTTAAGCTTGAAGGTGTACTTCTGATTGACAACTGCCAAAGGTTGGCGTTCCATAAGTGTGAGATTTATAACCCCAAAGAGTGAGATTCAAGGTCAAATAGTAAGACTTTCCAGATGTGGTGTTAGGTCATTGCTTAAGACAGGGACTCTCATCTTTGGTCCTTGGAGATATCCAGGTTTTTAATCCAACCAGCACTTCATAGTTTGTTTTAAAATGTACACTGCTTAATATTGCATATAAAACACTTAAATGTCCTAATTCGTACTAACGACTAGGGCATGTGAGAATCCTATATGCAGTGCAGGCCAGTGGATTTTAATAAAAACTATTATTTGCAGGTTGGAATAAAAACCTGGATGATTGGAGATCCCTGAGGACCTATATAACCTAAATAAAAGAAAACAGTTTTATCAATACAACAATATGTTTATTTTGCATGTCACCTTGTCATAGTGATCATCGTTTTGAAAAAACACTTTACAGTACAAATATTATTTGGTTTTTATATTATTGCTCATATTACCCGCTAACTTCCTATGCTCTAGTTTCTGTGCCTGAGGCTCCGGGTGTACTCTTGCAGCCCCTGAGAGAAAATATTTTAAATCTTTATATATTTACTCAAAATGGGCTATGGGTACCTTAAACACGCAAATCGGATGTGACATTGACCCGAGTTACAAACAATAACTTCTTATTCAACTGTGCTGTTAATCACGGATTTAACTGCAATTAATTGACACCACTAACATTTACTCAAAAGTGTGAGAAAATCTTAGAAATGTGTGTGAGCGTGAGATAGCATGTTAATGCATGAGTCTCAAGCCCAATGTATAAGACTTGATACATCTTCAACTGCTTCGGCAATATTGTCAAAGCACGACTTGTGCCAGAAACGTCCAAGTGTAAATATCCTTCTTTATATTGCTGCGTAGACCAAATACGAGGCTTATTGCTGCAATCCACAGGACTGGAGTGTACCTTAATGAAAACTATTATATTCCAGAACAGTTTTTTTTTTTTTTTTTTTTTTTTTTTTTTTAAAACAAGCAAGTATTTTATAGTCAATTTGCTGCAGTGTAATAGATTACCACAAATATGCATGTATGCATCCCTTTCCATTCTGTGCGCCCATGAACGCAAGACAAAATATTTTTCCTTTCAATGGATTTATTTTCCTAGGATGCAACATTTTGCATTAACGCAGCCTCTGTTATATGAGTGTGCAACTGTATCAGCATAACCAAATTCTTTCTATTGCCATTGCTAGAAATGTCATGGTTTGCATAGGGTTCTGCAATAGTTATACACTAGCAATGTTATGGTATGGCAATATTATGTTTTTGTACTAATTGCCAATTATTTTCCCTTTCTGTCTTGCAGAGAATACAACACATTTTCCACCTGTACTGAGAAAAACTCTGAGAGAATAGGTTGCTTCTGGCCAAATCCATTCGTCGAGAGCTTCATTATCAGCCTCCACAAACACTTTTTCTCAAACTGTACTTTGGACCAAGTGATTTGGGAAGATCCCCCAGACAACATGCTCACCATCCTCATTGTAATTCCAGTGCTCCTGACGGTTGTCATGATAGCCCTGGTGGTGTGGTGCAGTAAACGCAACGACATCCTGGTGTAATTCAGACTGCTAGAGACTAGGGCTTTATTTGCATGTTCAAAAAGTGAAAGGACACACTTCTCTCCAAATCATTTCTAATTTTAATTGTATTTAATTGGTTGCTTCTCCAGCACCATCTGAATTTATTTGAATTTGATCCAAAAAAAGTCAGACAATTACAAGAATAAGGCCAGAGGTCTACAAAGCTAAGTCTCTGAAAATCTTAGGACTATGTAGATTCACTTTGGCTGTGAATGGTCTGCCTAGAAGTTGATACATATGTTGAAAGAATACTGACATGCTGGATATATAAAGGGCATGGTAACCATTTTAAAGATAATGGAGCAGCATGACCACATGGGGAAATTATCAATTAAAATGCTTTTCATAATAAGGGGCCAATATTCTTGGTGAAAAAAAATATACATTGAAGACAATGCTGAAAGACAAGCTATTAAATTATTATTATGTACTACAGGGACACCAGAGAATACTGGAAATATAATCCATAATCAGTTTCTAAACCTTAAAATTCATCTTAGATTTGCACAATGAATGGCATTTAACAATAAACATGCCTTGCATGATTTGTTAATCTTCTATGTTTTTAATTATAGAACTGTGACCCATTATGATGCAAACCCAGTTAACTGGGACAGAACGCCTTTTTCAGGCTGTTAATAATTAGTATGGTGCATCATGGGCATTAGCAATGGAAATAGATTAGTGTTGTTTTATAATGTTTTGCTGCAGATTCAGCCAGAATACCAGTGAGTCTTATCAGGAAGTCGACAAGTGGTCAGCAGGTCACAAACAGTACTGTTTGTTATAGGAGGGGCATTAAAATGATGCCAGGGGCTTAACTGAGGACTACAATATTTTTACTATCTATCTATTTATCAATTCATACAGTATGGTTTGGTACCACATTTTGAATATCTGTAAATCTTATATTCTAGTACATAAAGAGCAATCTGGTAACTAATACATTTTTCTTTTTTTTTTAGATTCCTCTTGTAACATTTTGTTTCACTTATTGCATCCTGGTGACTTTATAAAATGTATAATTTTAAAGCTTCAGTTGAAGTAACGTATATGTAAAGAAACACCCAGTGCCGGACATGTCTGAATCCATCATGGACATATCTCTTAAGTGCCTAGATTAAGAAGAAATAAAATGTTTCACTAACAATGTAATTGTTGGTATGTAATATATCTATATATATATCTATATAATATATATATAATATAGATATAATATAAGTATAGATATATATATATATATCTGTATACTTTTTAAAACATTTTAAGGTAAAATTCCTTAAACGTTCTGTAAGGTAGGAAAAGTTCTGTAAAACTGCCTATCAAGCTGTGTACTTTTAAACAATTTTTTGAGCTCTTCTAATAAGTGAATTTCTGAAAAATGATTTAGTGATACATACATCTAATGGAAAAATTCTACCTATGCAATTATTTCCGGAGAGGTGTTTTTTTTTTTTTTTTCAGGAGACCTTTTGAAGCAATTGGTAATCAATATTCTCATATTAACACAAACACAATCACGTCTTCTGCCTTGAACTTGCAAGAGGGGTAAGATGTTCCCCATAACTCTGCAATCTGTCGCACTGCACCCTAGACATTTTGTTTTTCTTTGTGAAGAGCTGTTATGTGAGGTCTCTGCTGTGTTCAGTTTTCCTTTTGCTGTAGTAGGATTGTTTTCAATCAAGAATCCATTAGGAGTAGGAATAACTACACTATGAAAAAAAGTTTTCTAGTACACCACTTAATTTTGCAGTTTCATGACTAAATTAATTGTCAATACCTTAGTTCAAAATGATAGAAATGTAAAAAAAATCTAAATGACTACATATTTTGCATGTCTGTAATGCTTTAAAAACTGAAACCTTTGTATTTTTTTTTTACAATCTATGCAGTTGAGGAACTTCTTGGTGGTGGATTGAGATGCATGATTGGTACTCTATGTCTTTGACTGAACATAATATTTGAGCAATTGTAATGGGAACCACTCAGAATTAGTGCACCTTTCTTACAAAAGGTAGAGAAAGCAATATCGGTACAATTTGAAGCTTTACATTCTGTTCTGTAATCTTGGAAAAAAAGTAACATCTGTTTCAGTTAACACATTTCAGTAAGCTGCCCCCCTCCTCAATGCAGCTGAACTATGTCGTCAGACCAATCATACGTTGCTATTTAAGTGATTGGTCTAAAGGAAAATTATGATTTGCAAAAACAACTTTGCATGCCTACGATGTCGCAAATAAATTCATAATATTGGTATGCCAGCAGACATGAAGGAGAACTTACCTTTATAAAAGTGTGCAGCCGTCTACCATGGTATAAACATAGACGAGTGTAAATACAAACAAACATGATAAACAATTTAAAATACAGAATACAGTACAAACACTTATAGGGACATTTATGGCCTTTTTTTTTGTTTTGGTAAACCATAAAGGTTGCGTTTCTGTTAACTTAAACGCTTGTTATTGCAATGCAAATTTAAACTCAGAAGGTCCTTGGTTGAATTGGCAAAAAAGAAGAATCAACCTATTTGCTGGTCGCTGGTTGTGAATTAATAAGGTAAAAATACACATACACACACACACACACACACACACACACACACACACACACACACACACACACACACATTATTTATTACATAAAAAATACAAGTCACAAGGGTAAATGTAATTAAGAAACAAACAAAAAACAATGGTATATTCTGAAGAAATGTCACAGTGCATGCCCTTAAAGATGACTTCTTAGAGCTTAAGGGGTAAGGAATGGCGTTCCAGGAAGGATATAAGACTGTTTCCCAGAGCATACAAAGAATAAGAGGAAATAGGCTGACTATGATTTTACCAGGAGTGGTACAGGAACTGTCAACAGTGCTATACTTCCCTACTCTTGTATTGTTATGACTGGGCTGCTGCTGCTGCTTTTGCTTGTATCCCCTCCCAGCGAGGGTTTGTTTTGTGTGCAAAGGACATTAATAAAAAGGATGCTAGTGTTTTCAAGAATTTATGTGTAAATCACTGTATGCAGAGTAAGTTTTAAAAACAGATGTGTGTGTGTGTGTGTGTTTTTTTTTTTTTTTTTTTAACAGTCCTTAAACAATTGTCGGAACACTGAGTGCTCATCCCCTCCCTGAACATGACAAGAAAAAAAAATCTAAACGGTCACAGTTTTTGAAAATAAATAACTATTTTACCAGGAGTGGGCAAACCAGTTTAGATAGTGTACTATAAGACCTTTAAACACCATGCCAACATACACATTCAGTACTACAGATCATCTCTTTACTTTCACATTTTGTTTTATCCATGTCTCCTACTCAGCCATATAAAAAAAAAAAAAAAATCAATAATCTTGTCAGGTCTCAGTGGGTAATCAGAGTTGGAGTGTTCCTTAATGTGGAACTTTCAATACTGGTTGCTGCAGTGGTGGTGTGTGGGTCAGTAGTCATTCTTCTTTCTGGACCATAGCTCAATCAGTCTCCTCTGCATGGAAAGAGATACAGCTAAAAAGTCTACAAGTCTGCCTTGGTAAAAGGTAAAAGAGAAATGAAAAAATGATTCCACTCAAAAAGTCAAATATGTGTTTCAGTATTTCTGCACATTTCAATCAATAACAGTAAGTATCTATCTATCTATCTATCTATCTATCTATCTATCTATCTATCTATCTATCTATCTATCTATCTATATCTATCTATCTGTCTATACAGTACTGTGCAAAAGTTTTAGGCAGGTGTGAAAAAATGCTGTAAAATAAGAATGCTTTCAAAAATAGACATGTTAATAGATTATATTTATCAATTAACTAAATGCAAAGTGAGTGAACAGAAGAAAAATCTAAATCAAATCCATATTTGGTGTGACCACCCTTTGCCTTCAAAACAGCATCAATTCTTCTCGGTACACTTGCACAAAGTCAGGAATTTTGTAGGCGTATAGTCAGGTGTATGATTACACAATTATACCAAACAGGTACTAATGATCATCAATTCAATATGTAGGTTGAAACACAATCATTAACTGAAACAGAAACAGCTGTGTAGGAGGTATAAAACTGGGTGAGGAACAGCCAAACTCAGCTAACAAGGTGAGATTGCTGAAGACAGTTTACTGTCAAAAGTCATACACCATGGCAAGACTGAGCACAGCAACAAGACACAAGGTAGTTATACTGCATCAGCAAGGTCTCTCCCAGGCAGAAATTTCCAAGCAGATAGGGGTTTCCAGATGTGCTGTCCAAGATCTTTTGAAGAAGCACAAAGAAACAGGCAACGTTGAGGACCGTAGACACAGTGGTCGGCCAAGGAAACTTACTGCAGCAGATGAAAGACACATCATGCTTACTTCCCTTCACAATCTGAAGATGTCCAGCAGTGCCATCAGCTCAGAATTGGCAGAAAACAGTGGGACCCTGGTACACCCATCAACTGTCCGGAGAAGTCTGGTCAGAAGTGGGCTTCATGGAAGACTTGCGGCCAAAAAGCCATAGCTCTGATGTGGAAACAAGGCCAAGCGACTCAACTATGCATGAAAACACAAGAACTGGGGTGCAGAAAAATGACAGAAGGTGCTCTGGACTGATGAGTCAAAATTTGAAATATTTGGCCGTAGCAGAAGGCAGTTTTTTCGCCGAAGGGCTGAAGAGCGGTACAAGAATGAGTGTCTGCAGGCAACAGTGAAGCATGGTGGAGGTTCCTTGCAAGTTTGGGGCTGCATTTCTACAAATGGAGTTGGAGATTTGGTCAGAATTAATGGTCTCCTCAATGCTGAGAAGTACCGGCAGATACTTATCCATCATGCAATACCATCAGGGAACCATCTGATTGGTCCCAAATTTATTCTGCAGCATGACAACGATCCCAAACATACAGCAAAAGTCATTAAGAACTATCTTCAGCGTAAAGAAGAACAAGGAGTCCTGGAAGTGATGGTATGGCCCCCACAGAGCCCTGATCTCAACATTATCGAGTCTGTCTGGGATTATATGAAGAGAGAGAAGCAACTGAGGCTGCCTAAATCCACAGAAGAACTGTGGTTAGTTCTCCAAGATGTTTGGGCCAACCTACCTGTCGAGTTCCTTCAAAAACTGTGTGCAAGTGTACCTAGAAGAATTGATGCTGGTTTGAAGGCAAAGGGTGGTCACACCAAATATTGATTTGATGTAGATTTTTCTTCTGTTCACTCACTTTGCATTTTGTTAATTGATAAATATAAACTATTAAGATGTCTATTTTTGAAAGCATTCTTACTTTACAGGTTTTTTTTACACCTGCCTAAAACTTTTGCACAGTACTGTGTGTGTATATATATATATATATATATATATATATATATATATATATATATATATATATATATATATATATATATATGTAAAAATTACTGTATTACTGCCTCCAAAACAATAATAGGTATATTAGTAATATATTAATGATTACTAGGGATGTGCTTTTGGCACTTTGAACGTTTAAATGTTATGCAGATGTCAACGTTTAAACTATACCTACATACACACACACTCTTTATATTACACTGAACAAAAATATAAAAACACATTATGTAAAGTGTTGGTCCCATGTTTCATGAGCTGAAATAAAAGATCCCAGAAATTTTCCATGCACACAAAACGCCTATTTCTTTGTGCACAAATTTGTTTACATCCCTATAAGCGAGCATTTCTCCTTTGCAAAGATAATACGTGATTATTACACAGGTGCATCTTGTGCTGGAGACAATAAAAGGCTACTCTAAAATGTGCAGTTTTGTCACACAACACAATCCCACAGATGTCTCAAGTTTTGAGGGAGCGTGCAATTGGCATGCTGACTGCAGAAATGTCCACCAGAGCTGTTGCCAGAGAATTGAAAGTTAATTTCTCTACCATAGGCCGCCTCCAACGTCGCTTTAGAGAATTTGGCAGTACGTACAACCGGCCTTACAACCACAGACCACATGTAACCATGCCAGTCCAGGACCTCCACATCCAGCTTCTTCACGTGAGGGATCGCCTGAGACCAGCCACTCGGACAGCTGATGAAACTGTGGGTTTGCACAACCGAAGAATTTCTGCACAAACTGTCAGAAACGTCTCAGGGAAGCTCATCTGCGTGCTCGTCGTCCTCACCAGAGTCTTGACCTGACTGCAGTTCGGTGCGGTAACCGACTTCAATGGGCAAATGCTCACCTTCGATGGCCACTGGCACGCTGGAAAAGTGTGCTCTTCACGCATAAATCCCAGTTTCAACTGTACCGGGCAGATGGCAGACAGCGTCTATGGCGTCATGTGGGCGAGCAGTTTGCTGATGTCAACGTTGTGAACAGAGTGTCCCATGATGGCGTTTATTGGACAACGAACACAATTGCATTTTATCGATGGCAATTTGAATGCACAGAGATACCATGATGAGATCTTGAGGCCCATTGTCGTGCCATTCAACTGCCGCCATCACCTCATGTTTCAGCATGATAATGCACGGCCCCATGCAGCAAGGATCTGTACACAATTCCTGGAAGCTGAAAATGTCCCAGTTCTTCCATGGTCTGCAGACATGTCACCAATTGAGCATGTTTGGGATTTTCTGGATCGACGTGTACGACAGCGTGTTCCAGTTCCCACCAATATCCAACAACTTCGCACAGCCATTGAAGAGGAGTGGGACAACATTCCACAGGCCACAATCAACAGCCTGATCAACTCTATGCAAAGGAGATGTGCCACGCTGCATGAGGCAAATGGTGGTCAAACAAGATACTGACTGGTTTTCTGTTCCACGCCCCTACCTTTTTTTTTAAGATATCTGTGACCAACAGATGCATATCTGTATTCCCGGTCATGTGAAATCCATAGATTAGGGCCTAATGAATTTATTTCAATTGACTGATTTCCTTATATGAACTGTAACTCAGTAAAATCTTTGAAATTATTGCATTTATATTTTTGTTCAGTGTACATTCTAATGTATACTGACAGCCCTGGTTAGTATTTTTCTAAGCAAAGAAATCCTAAATAAACAAATAACATTTTAACATCGCAAAGACTACAAAGTAAAAAAAAAACAAAAAAAAAACAAAAAACAAAACAACACATACATATATTTATGTTTATTTAATTGTCCTCTTCAAACTGTCTTTGTAATTAAAGCTGTCATTGGAGAAAAAACTATATACATATTCAATACAGTTTCAGATAGTATAATGTTTTTACAATGGTTTGTTTCTTAAAGGTACATTTAAAAAAAAAAAAAAAAAAACTCTTCCATTTTCTTTCTTTTTTTGATAACTAGGTCTAAAATTTTTTGCCTACTCTACATAGTAGTGTACATATACCTCCCAGACATAACCACAAGTCTTATTTTGAAATGTAAATCTAACACACAATCAAGTAATATATTAAGTAATGAATATAATGTTTGCCTTCTTGTGCAGTTCATTGTGAATGTTTAAGTATTATTAAATAATGTAATCTATTCACACACGCTTTACATTAAATTGTTAAAAGAAGATGCCTGGACTACCTGTTTGAAGTGTGATTCAGAGGTCCTTTACTTTAATACGGTAGTTCCAGTATACAAACAAAAAATTGTACAAAACATTAGGAGCACCCTCATAATATTGAGTTGCACCCCCTTTGCCCTCTGAACAGCCTCAATTCGTCAGGGCATGGACTCTACAAGGTGTCAAAAGCGTTCTGCAGGGCTGGCCCATGTCCTGCTCCTGCTCCTGTGCCCTGTGCACATTTGTACCCGCCGTGCAACCTGGGCAAGTGCTGTGCTCTATGTCGGGTTTCCATGAATGCGGCTCTTGTAGCCAAAAAATGCCCACAGAGGACCTGCATGAATTCTGTGTTTTATGCCTGGGTCCAGAACATGCTGCTTTGGCTCTGTCTGACACAGCATTCTGGGTTATCTGCAGATAGTTCCAGAGGTGTTGTCCTAAAGGCTAGAGCCAACAAGGCAGTGGGGCTGGGATCTCTTTCTAGCAGGGGATCTCACTGTGAGTCTGTTCCCCCTTCAGGTGGTACAACATGATCTTCTGCCCGCCTGCAACTGTCTAGGTCACCCTCCCCATCTCTTGGGCATGAGAGACCTCGACAGTCCTTTAGGAGTCGACTCCTTGGCCCACGAGTGGCCCGATTGTCTCCTATATGCCTTCCCACCTATACCACTGCTTCTCGCCTTCCTAGAGAAGGCCAGGGTAGAGAAAGATACAGTGCTTCTGGTTGTTCCTCGGTGGTCCCGAAGGACCTGGTTTTCGAACCTGATGCAGCTCCTGTACGGCCAACCGAGTCAGATCCCCCTGCGGGTGGATTTCCTCTCTCAGGCCCAGGGCGATCTGTGGCACCCGAACCCCCAGCTGATGCAACTATGGGTCAGGCCCCTGAACGGGAATGCCTGTCAGCTCTAGGGCTGTCATCGGCAGTTATTGCTACTATTCAGAGCGTGAGAGCTCACTCTACTAGGTCGCAATAGATGTATAAGTGGCAGTTATTTCATGACTGGTGTCCTGCCCAGGGCCAGGACCCAGTTACTTGCCCCATGGCAGTTTTCTTACCGTTTCTCCAGAGACTATTAGATGACGCTAGGTCCCCTTCCACATTGAAAGTGTACCTGGCAGCCATATCTGCTTGTCACACGTGCATAGATGGGTTATCGCCTGGAAACCATTTCCTGGCATCCCAATTTCTTAAGGGTGCGAGGAGGCAGGACATCTAGCCTCCCCTCATGGCACCTTGATGTGGTGCTGGAAGCCCTTACAAAAGCCCCATTTGAGCCACTCCACACTGGGGATCTGAAGCTCATGTCCTTAAAGACTACGTTTTTGCTGGCTATTGCTTCAGCGAAACGGGTGAGTGAGCTGCATGCACTTTGTCACCTTTCTTGCACTCGCTTCGCTGGAGACGGGTCTAGAGTCTCCATGTGACCAAACTCTATCTCCATTCCATGTGAACCAATCTGTGGAGTTGATGGCATTCCATCCTTCTCTCTTCTCTTCTCTGGAGGACCAATAGTTGCACATGCTGTGCCCGGTGTGGGCATTGAGGTGCTATATTGACCGTACAAGGGGTGTCAGGCACACTAAACAGTTGGTTGTGTGCTATGGTTCTAGGAAGCTGGGTCAGGTATTGTCTAAACAGCGCCTGTCCCATTGGATAGTGGATGCCATTACTTTGGCTTATGAATCTGCTGGAGTTTCCCCTCCAGGGCAATTGAAGGCACATACAACTAGGGGTATGGTGACGCCCTGGGCCCTGTTTCGAGGTGTCCCAGTGTTTCAAATATGTGCTGCGGATAGCTGGGCGATGGCACGCACTTTCATGAAGTTCTACAGACTGAAAGTGCTGGATTCCCCTGCTCCACTCTTTGGAGCTTCGGTCTTGGACTCTATTACACCTGTAGAAGAGGCCACTTTGTGTTAGTCTGGATTAGACTGCTGTACTCTTTGAGTACGCTGTCCAGCGTTACCCGTGTGGTAAGAGTATCCCAGTACAATATCGTACTGTTAAAGACCCTCTATTCATAGAACAATGTTAGGACATATGTCATTCAAACCACACGCTGAGGCGCTGTTCCGTGTATATTTTTTACATGTAGACCGATCCTGTCCTACTGCCGCAAGGTCTCCCTCACGACTGCTTTGGTACACAGTACCCATTACTTGGCTATTTTTGAATTGAAAGAAAACGTAAGGTTGTGGATGCAACCCCGGTTCTCTGTCAATTCGAAAATAGCCATCAAGCAGCGAGGTCGCTTCAGTAGCCCTTGCGGCCTGAACAAAAGAGGTTGGGATTCCTACGTTCTGCACAGTCATTCAGCACCCGAGGGGCGGGGCGCTGATGTCAGAGCTACGGAGGCCTAAAGGCAGATTTTATATTAAGCTCAGCATAATCCTATCACCTGACTGAAATACCCATTAGTTGATGGCTATTTTCGAATTGAAAGAGAACCGGGGTTGCATCCGCAACCTTACGTTTTATCATCAGGTTCCTCTGTTAAGAAATGCCATTTTATTAAAATAAATATAACAAATATCAGAAAAACGCTTGTCATTAACTCTTATGATGTGAACTGAATGCCATACCACGCCTATTACAGCACGAACACAGAGTGCGCCACTGAAGCGTCTGAACGACCGAGGATTAAACCTGCCCCAGAAAAACTACTTGCAGGCAATAAGCCAGACCCCTTCCTTTTTATAATATCTGTCCTTACTCTAGCACCACTGCAGATGAATCCCGACAGGCTGACGATTTGGTGAAATTTGTCACATGACCGGTTATACATCTAGCATATTACTATTCGTTTAACCACTTCTGTAGAATTTATACGTTTAAACAATTAAAATTCCCATTCCTACTGATTACCTTATATTTTGCAGTGATGCACGGCTGAATATACTGTGTGTGTGTGTGTGTGTGTGTGTGTGTGTGTGTGTGTGTGTATATATATATATATATATATATATATATATATATATATATATATATATATATATATATAAAGAATATCACCATCTGAATCTATTTTAATTTTATGGGATCCAAAACTTTAGGTTATTTACCGTAACCCTGGTTCCCTGAAAAGGAAATGTCAACCATTACGAGTTGGGAAATGACCATTGTTTTACATGACCTGAGAACATATTTAAAAAGACAAGTATTTAGGGTCCACTGAACACAAAAGCTCGAAGGAAGCCTTCGTAAGAGCCTCTAGAACTAAGTCCAGATGCCAGGAAGGAACCATTGGTCTAAGGGGAGGGTGGAGCCATCTAGCCCCTTTTAAAAAGCCCCTTTTGTACTGCACTAGGAGACAGAGTCCGTTTTGATGTGGCACACAGATATATCAGCCAGGTACACCTTCAACGTGGAGGGGGATTTACCCTCCTCTAGGAGGTCCTACAGATACTGTAAAATAACTGACATTGGGCAGGAGGTGGGGTCATGGTCTCTTGCCAAGCACCACTCCTAGAAAATCCTCCTTTTATAAGAATACTGAGACCTCATTGAAGAGGCTCTAGCATTCTGTAGTGTGGCTATAACAACGTCTGAGAGTCCAAGGGCACTCAGACGCTCCCTTTCAGGGGCCAGACCCACAGCTGGACTGACCAGGGTGTCGGGTGCCATAGACAGCCCTGAGCCTGACTGAAAAGGTCCTTGCGTAGTGGAATCTGCCACGGCTGTCCCTGAATGAGCTGGCTCAGACCATATCCTCCTGGGCCAGTACAGCGCAACCAGAAGGACCCTTGCGCCCTTGTTCCATACTTTCTACAAGAAGAACAGGATCAGCGCTAGAGTGGGGAATGCATAAAGCAAGCCCTTAGGCCAGCTGTGGGCTAGGGCATCGAGTCCCAGAGGGCCACCATCTCTCTGAATCGAGAACTACAGAGGGCAATGTGTGTGCTTCTCTGAGGCAAACAGGTTGGCTGTCGCGCTGCTGAACCTGTGCCAAATCATGGCTACCAACTGGGGATGGAGGCGCCACTCGGCGTGCCGAGGAGCCCTCCTCAATAGCAGGTCTGCTGCCTGGTTCAAAATCCCCGGCAGGTGGACTTCCCTGAAGGACAGAAAAAGCGGTTGTGCCCAAGTGAGCAACTGGAACACCGCTTGGTGCAACCTCGGGGACCGTAGCCACCCCCGGCGACTGAAATATGCCACGACAGTGGTATTGTCCGTGCGCACTAGTAAATGCCTGCCCTGCAGCACTGATTGAAAATGGAGCAGGGCCAGGTGCGAGGACCCTGACCTCCTGCAGCCACAAGGGTGCCAGAACTGCATCCATGCACTTGGAGAAAGTCCTGGGAGCAAGAGACAGACCGAATGACCGAATGGCAGAACACAAAACTCGTACACACTGCCCCGAAAGACAAAGTAGAGGTACTTTCTGTGGCCAGGATGTCGGGATGTGAAAGTACGCGTCCTGGAGGTCCACTGTCGCAAACCAGTCACCCGGCCGGATGGACTGGAAAATGTGACGGGTAGTTATCATCTTGAACTTCCTCTCCTTCAGGAATAAGTTTAGGCGTCTGAGATCCAAAATGGAACAGAGCCCACCATCCCGCTTTATACCGAAAAATACCTTGAATAAAAACCCTCCTGTTGACAAATTGCACGCTTTGTGAGTAAAGCTGGTGAGATTAATCGATGAAAAGATTGGACGATTAATCGATCAAGATTAATATATATGTAAGGTATAAACCATGACGGGCCGTGCGGTTCCCATGATATATATATATATATATATATATATATATATATATATATATATATATATATATATATATATATATATATATCAAATGCCTGGGCCCGTCAGCCAGAGGTGTCAGTGTTTAACCTTTTGCGGTTCTATGTGTGACATTACAATTTTCCCTTTCCGGTCCGATGTCCGGATGACTTAAAATGACTAGAGACCTGTGCTTGATAGCTTTTTTTTCTTTAATTTTTCATCAAAAAGACATCAAGCACAGGTCTCTAGTCGTTTTTTTTCTCCAGAAAAAGCTAAGAAAACCTTGCAATGGCTGAGTGAGACCGATAGGAGCTGAAAAAAAGGGCAGATCTGAGCAATACACATAGCCCCTGCTCCACAGAGATAAACAAACAAGATCACTGCTTCCGCATCCAGCGCTCAAAGAATATCACTGACATTTGCAGAGCTTTTTGAGATGTTGTAGTAATAAAATAATGACTTGGATCGCATTATTGAGGAGTTTGGTGATAAAACGAGTGATCAGGAGATGATTTATCAACATGCACGACTAAGAGGTATGTGATAAATACAGCAAACAAGGAGTGGGGTGTGGCTGGAGATGCAATACTGAGTGTCCTTTTGATATGCAGTGCCTTTTAAACCTGTTTTACTGTGAAAAAAATACAGTACGTGTGAAAATAAATTGGACCCGATGCACCTGACAGGAGCTGAATAAATGGACCGCTAAGGGTTAAAATGGCAAACAGAGCTTAGAATAGAGGACAGGAGCGGATACGATTTAGTTGCTTCAACAGCTGCAGCCTGACATATGGTGACAAAAGGATGATATAAAATGACACCATGAACTCAAGATCAACAATTGCGTCCACATTACAAATGGCAGCTCTAGGCTGTCCTTCAAATGTGTGGGAGAATTTAAGGACAATCTGTGAGCCAAGGAACATAACCTCTTTCAAACCCCCTTTATAAAAGTTGTGGAATTATATATGAAGACTAATGTTCCACAAACTATGATTCAGGCACCAAAAACAATATTACAACATTAGTAAGATATAGCACAGAATGTTATGTTTTTACCTGAACTCAAATAGTTTCTTATTAGACTTATACCATGACTCATATGTTTAATAAAACATTTGCATTAATATTTTCACTCAAATGACATGTAGTTTGTGACAGGAAACATATATGAAATGCTTGATTGCATTTGAATTAGACATTATTGATTTTCTGTCTTCAGAGCTTCTGGTGAACAAAATGTATCCTAAATCATGTTTGGAAAACAATCGATCCACAATAATCAGTCTAAGTGGCAGTTTTGATCCAAACTGCATTCCTACAGAAAGTTCCTGTATTGTACAAGAACTGAGCTTTAGCACATTTCAACAATACATAATAATTGTACCATAACTGTGAGATTATACTGAGAATGTAAACGTTTTCCCCTTGATCATTTAAGTATTCAGTAGTCGTATAAATTAACTTTGCTTTTAAATCTAGACAAAATCTTTGTTTTTCATTCATGTGATAAAGCTTGGGGTCTATTTTAAAGATCTTAAAAGGTACATCAGCACTACATGAAAAATAAAACATAAACTATCCCACCTTGCTGTTCCAAATGTATTTGATCATTGTATAATAATCAGTGTGCTCCCAAACATCTTCATAATGCCATACTGCTATGACTAAAATCACTATTCTCGAGCATCTCTTCTGAGCCAAAACACATGACTTTCTCATGTACCCTCCCTGTACTGTGAAACATACCAGCACATGCCCAGTGAAGCATTGTATAAGCTACATTACTTCCGTGTGGAAACACACTAGTCTGGGGGACAAACATGATCCGTAAGGAAGGGAGGAACTTGTATCTGCTTTCGTTTTGTGTAGTAGACATCTTTCACACTGTACATGTTTCCTTCGCATGTTGTATTTTGATGTATTATAATGATTAATGTTGCATTCAATAAAAAAGAAAAAAAAAACTCTGTGCTGTGTAAGTGGTTGCAGGTCAAAGAAAACCAGAGACGGAGTTGTTCTCATTTCCAACTATTGAAGGAACCTACCCACAATTATAGCAGCACTGTGTTATTTCAATATATGTCCCCAAAGTCTTTTGTCTAACCAATATAAAGTCACTAGAATGGCTTTCTAAGTATTTGTTTTTCCTTTTTTATTTAAGAAATTGACAATCATTAAAGGATTGAATTTAAAGATATATTCTTGTATCTTATAAGATTAGGTAGTTATTGCTTGGTTAAAAATTTCCAAAATTTCCTATCCACAGACATGTACTGATTTCTCTGCGATTGCTGGCATCACTTGTTGGTTGAATTTGCAAATCGCTCCTGTTCTCCACAGTACCATCAACGCTGCCTTCTTCTCTGGTTCTAACAAAGCAGATGTGTGCTCTTCATGGTTCTCATCATCATTTGTGGGATATTCCACTACAACAACTTCATCCAAGCTAGATTCAGTGTTGATGTGAGATTCTGAAGCAGAAACCCTTAAGGATTATAAAGATGCATCTGCTCTATCTTGTCCACATTCTGTTACAATGACATCTTCATTGCCAGCTGCCAATTTCTTTTTTGTGTCTGATTCTTCAGAAGATGTTAAATCTTCACCCTCATTGGTGGGCAGGTTTTCAACACTAGTAACATCTAGTTCTTCAGAACACACGACCTCTTCACCCTCCTTGGCAGATGAATATTCAGAATCTGTATCATGAAACAAAGTTATCTGAGACAGCACTGCTCTGTGAAATTCATCTGGCAAGTTGAAGGCTCCTGAACTTGTCCACTTTAACATCATTTCCTTCACAAGGGCTTGAACAGTCAGGAATTACAGTCTTCCTCACTGGAATATGATGTATTTAAAAATTATAGGGGGCTAATTTGGACACCCAGCTTAGGCTTTGTAAGCATGTAGGTCAACATATTGTTATCTATCTATACAGTAAGTCTTCAACCTTTAAGCCAGTGGCTGTATTTGTCACAGATAGCCCATTTAAAGGCCAAGAATTCAAGTCGGTGAGCTGGACAGCGAGACTGGGACTTGTGTGACTTGCTGGTGAATGCTACTGGTTGTGCATTTGACCTCCACAAATTGGTTCAAACGTGCCCCTAAGCCTAGCTGAGATGCATTTAATGACAGATGGAAAGGGTTATTAAAATCTGGGTGAGCAAGGATAACAGTTGTCAAAAGAATGTTTTTAAGTCCTTCCAATGCCTTTTCATACACCACTGTCCAGTCTTCAGGCTTCAACTTGACAGGCACCAATCTACAGCTCCCAGTCCTTTAATTCACTCTTCTATCCAGTATCTGATAAAAGAGCATACAGCAGCTTGTCCACAGTGGAAAACTTGAAGAAGAAATGATTGTAGTAATTAAATAATCTTAGAACTGACCTTACTGTCTTCTTGCAGGGAGTTTTGCTGTCACTAGTCATCAGGTCTTGCTTTGTCAAACTGGAAATTGCTGAAAGCTTGTCGGGGTCTGTTGCTATACCACACTCACTCACTAGGTGCCCAAGGAACTTCACTGACCTTTTGAGGAAGTTGGTGCCTGCTTTAGGTTGTACTGTTGTATCCTTGAGAAGACCATCGAGATAGCACAATAGACTTACATGATTTTGGTCACCAAAAGATTGACAACATGATTTTCATAAAGGAACCTGGTGAGCTGCAGAAACCTTGGGGACGTCTGTTGTATTCAAATAACGCCATAGAAGAGGTACTATAGGCAGTACTTAATTTTCATCTCAATTCCTAGTCTGGCCTGTTTGCAGTAATTCCCACAACTCCCCATTCTTTTTAAAGGGACCCAGCAGATATTTTATAACATTGCTACCAATAAGTAAATCGTCTTGTTGATCTGGAACAACTAACATGGGTACCAGCAGATTATACTTATATACGTTTAGTTCTAACTCAAACACTGCTGTAGGACATACTTACAAGCCATCACAGCCTACTAGAGCTATGTTTGGATCTTTTACAAAACATCAGGTAAGGCACCCCTCAACAGCAGTTCCTGTTGGACTTGTTCACTTATAGTACAAGCCATTGAAACACTGTCTAGTAAGGTGTTTACGATCAAAGTCCCTTGTAAAGTGCCAGATGTGTAGAATAAACTGTCACTCTGTACAATGCATTGTGTTCTCTGAAAAATAAGTTCTGTACTCTTTGACGCACTAGAAATAGAATCAAGATATATTAATTTTATATCACTGTCATCGGAAACTGGTGGAATATTGTTTCAGCCCACACAACCCCCCTCTGAGTGTAGGCAGTCTAGTTTCCCTGTTCCTAGTTAGAAGCAGGGATGCTTGCTGGATTGCCATTGTGTTGACTACATGAACAGTGTCTGCTTGAGTGAGCAGCTGAATAACACTTAAAACATAATCTGGTTTTCTACGCTGTGGGGGGGATTTTCAAACATCAGTGTTATTGTATTGAACTCATGGTATAGTAATGACAGCTTTAGTAGCAAGCTATTTTCAAACAAAATGTATTAATAAAATCAATTCGTTAATGCTTTGAAATTGAGCCGATGAGGTAATTAATTAACGCATTTCTTGTTAAAGAAAGTTAATTGCCACAGGTCACATACATCACTTCCTGTCTCAATCATTAATAAAAATGCATGTTAACCAGATCAAGAAAAATTAACTGAAGCATAATTCTCTGTTATGGACACTACTAGCATAAAGCGACACGTCTCTTCCACCAGCGAGCAGCAGCAAAATGGAAATAAGAAAAATGGGAATATCCATTTTGTGTACTATTTGTAAACTTCATTTAAAATTGTACATGTTTTCATTCAGAATGTACATTTATTTAGAACACTTCACATACAAAATGCTGATTTACATTTATCTAGCGTGTGGGTAAAAATAGGATGGCAAAAAAACTAAACCCCACTAGTCATTTACCCTATTTTGCCACAGTTTACTAGAGTATTTTAACACCTTTTGTTTGGATGGGGTGATGGTACGCCATCTACAGCTATGTAGACTTAGTTGGAATTAATTTTCTTATGTTAACATTTACTTTTGTATGTATTTTAGTATGTATGATTGTAGACTATAAATAAATATGTTTGAAGTGCCATTTGTGTTTGTAATTGTTAGTTAATATACATTTCTATACCATGTATGTAACACTTCTTTATATATTTATTAAGCTTTTAAAATGACAAGAGAATTCACTAACCCAATACACAATTTGTTTATAATTATTTGTTTGGTGAATTCCTCTAATCGTACATTTTCTCTGGTACTCTTTGCTCGCCTCCACGATAAATAAACTCAACATGATTAGAAGTAGCCACTGAATATTTACAAAGTTATTAGAACATTTTATATACATACAAACATGTGAAGGTGAAAGTGTACACTATACATAAAGTGTGGGGGGAGTCTGACAACATTAAATATGATTAGGCAGAATCCATGTCATTGATCTTGATCACATTCCTAGTGGATCTGTGTGTCCTAGCTTGTACGCTTGTTCTTCGTTATTGTGTGGATTAGACACAGGTGTTAAAAGACAAAAACGCATTGCAAATCCGCAATCATCTAAGGAAGCTTTATTGTAATATCTAATCTATTGTTTTCTATAACAAGATTTCATTATTTACAATTAGGTTTTTATTTGTATAATTCAAATAAACTCTACAGTACAGGCCAGCTGTCATATGATGTAGATATCCAGACCTCAAGCAGGCTACAGTTTTAGCAATACAATTATTTTAGCAATACAACACATGTTCTGTAAGGTTACAAATGATTAAAGCAAGTGCCTAAATCTCATTCATAACCACAAGTATAGAAAAAGCTAAAATATTTTCATAACTACAAATATTGAATTATCTAGGTAGTCTGTAAGAAATTAACTGTGGTCCTGTATACTCTCATTCTGTATCGTTAGTGTCACAGCCACGGTCTAATTAACTCTAATAAACTCTAATTAGTGCTAATTAACTCCTGATAAATCATGACAGTTAGCATGGATTTCCTTTTAAATTCCCACAAACAAAAGAAATAGTCGCAAGAAGCACTGCTCGTTAAGATATTAGCATTATTGTATAAATCAACATAATTTACTAAATCACTTTAGCATGATTATTTAATACTGAACTAGGCATAACAACCACTTGGAAATGTCAAAATCAATGCTACAAACCGATTTGTTGATTAATACTGGAGTTATCATTTATGACCTTTTGAAAATCCTGCCCAGTGTGTCTTAGTACTTTGGGCACTGGTTTTACAGATCTGGCAAAAGGTTGAGTGGCATTATTAACACGCACTGTACTATATGTCTGATTTTGATTGCCAGTGGAGGCTACTAGCTGTTTAAGTAGCTTTGTTATGGAATCCATTGCCATGTTGTCACTCTGAGGAACACTGAGAGAAACTGCTCTTGATGCATTACTGTGAACACGCGTATCTACAGATACTGTCCCAAGATGAGAACTGTCCTGTGCTAGCTGTGGTTTAATTGCTGAGGATATTTGGGATTTATTAAGTTCTGAAATGGGAGCAGTTTGGTAATTTTGCTCCCTCTGGTGATCATCATGCAGCTCTTGGATCTCTTTGTTGGTCCGTTTACTAGTAGATCAAAATTTGAAAACGCTCTTTAATGCAGGGTCAGGGCAGTGGCGCTCAAACATCAATGCCACCTCATATTTAAAATTCTATACTTTCTTGCCCTGCTGTTGTATCCGTTCCACTACCAATTCTGCGGCTTTATTTAATCTAATCCAATAATCTAAAATATCTTAATTTGCCAGAGACATTATTCAATAAAAATAATGGGGTTGAAATTTCCAACACGGCTGTCCGTCCCAGTCACTGGCCTCCTTTCAAAAACCCATATTCATACTGGCACATTTTATCAGCTTGCTTTCATTCGTGAGAGTCTAAAATGGTAAAGCATAATATTTGCAATAAGTGCGTTATTTATAAATAGGTCTTCTGATTTTCAGTTTTAACCAATACCGACTGATAAAACACCCAGATATAAAAAAAATAAATTAGTGTATAGCCAATAAACACCTGAAAACATCGGACAAACAGTGGAAATGGTTACTCAATTCAAGTTGACCAACCCTTTCCCATTTAAAAAAAAAACTACAACCCCCCCCCCCCCCCCCCCCCCCCCCCCCAAAAAAAATAAAAAAAAAAAATAAACATTGCCCAGTGCAGCTCCTTCCTGACTTGTATCTATCCTTGATTCTTCCTGAATACTTTAAACCAGTGGCATCTGGTGGTCAAAAAAAATGGGGAGGCAGAAAAAGCAGAGGTCGTGGAGTCCCCTTAAGCCACCAGCAGCAGCAGAATCGTATTATTCTATTCTGACTGACAATACTTTTAATATCTTCTTAACATTTTGCCCCAATTCAGAGCTGCTAAACGCATTTTCTCCACCAACCAGAAGAAAAAAGAAAACAGTACTCCACCATAATTTATTCTAATAAACTTAACTGTTACACACTGTCAACATAAGTTTAAAATACAACATTAATATAGCATTTAGATTTCAAGACCATGTTACTTTAACATACTTTGCATAAAATATTTTCTAAACAAAGTTGTAAAGCAGGTGAAAGTCAAATAAAAATCATGCTCATCCTATCATTTGTTAAACTTAATAAATGGCCAACAAATAATTAGATACCATTCTGTAAATATGAAAAATATCTATGTAATATAAAAGAAGCAATTCAGATAAACTTTAGTTCTGGTACAATAATTAGTACCATGGTACATTGATGGTACACCCCCAGTAAATTGAGTAAAAAAATGCTTGCCTCACAAAATTCAAACAATCCTAATATTTGAGATAAAACTGTAAAAAAGAGATCTTCTTTGATGTGTGATGATGTAAAATAGATATCTTCTTTGATGTGTGATGGTGTATATTTATATTTTAACGGCAGTAGCTTAAACATCTATTTTAACAGACTAAACAGTCGCTTTGTACAGTTTTATTAAAGCCACGGTAGGAACTTTAAACGGTGCAGCCTGGAGATGTATGGGAAGTGAAATGCTGCACGTTTATCAGACATTCTATGCTTGGCTGTTAATTTCCTCCACTCATTTTCAAGTTCACAACAACAAAGTCAAACCTGCCAAGCAGACACACTGGTTAATACTGCAGCTCAAAGGGACCAGCTAAAAAAGTAATGACCCTGCTGCTTTCTTAAGGAGGGAGATAACTGTAGAGTGCCTCATCTCTAATGCAGCTTATTTTCAAACAAACACAGAGATTCTGTTGATTCAAGTTTAAAATGCTCTTCTTTACTTACTTATTAATGCATCAGCTTGGACTATCAGAATTAGGACCAAGACTAACATTTGAAATCCATGTTCTTAGTTTGTATTTCTTGAGCTGTATTTTAAATATTTTAAATAGTGCTGTATTTGAAAAATCTATTGATTACAAAGTCTAACAAAATCATTGCTTTAGCAAATTATGGTAGAAGCTAAAAAAATGCTCATGTAAGCTTTAAATGAAAAAAATAAATACACTTATCGCCATAGTTTGAAACAGTGCTGAAAATCTAGATTCATTAAAAACATGTAGTAAATACGATAAATGGATAAGAAGGATTTCAAATAAGAGCAATTACAAAACGTGTGAATACGGATACCTTTTAAGAGTAAAATCAAGTACAAGATACAGAAAATAATTAAGAGCAATAGTAGAACATGGCAAAGTACAGAGCAGTTCAGTACAAGTGCAAGATGATTCCCACACACACTACTTACAGCACCAGGGCTTCTGCCCTGCCACACTAGGATTTATACGTGATCCCTTTGTCGTGAAACTTCAACATAGCCACTCTCCCCCAAGCTCAGATCCTGCAGTTCAGCTGAATTTTGTACTTCAGCCCAGAGCATTAGAGGCACTATCGCTTTGGCTGAGATTTTGAGATTTAAAAAAAAAGAAATCCAAGGCAATTGATTATCATTTTAATTTGCATTGACAGGGCTGGTGTTCCCAAAACATCCAATCAGAATAACATTTTTGTTCTTCTGTGTAATTGGGTTAATATTCTCTCAAACACGCAACAAAAATCAACATTAAAATAAAAAAAATAACTTTAAAACTACAAATCCAATCAAATTCTAACCACTGTTGGAAATTAAGTCAGCAGACTGCTACCTCGGTGCCAAGTACTATGACTGTAACTAGTACAGTTTTTTTCTCCAGGTCTGCTAGAAAATTACATCATAGTTTGGGAAAGGGAAAATTTTATCATCCTACTTAGTGTTTTTAAAACTGTTTAAATATTTAAAGTGACAACAACACAAAGTGTTTATGTTCTAAAGGACATCACTCTACCCATTACCATAGCTGAGATATTGATGGTTGTAAATCAAACTTTAAATGGAAGATTTCTGCAGTTGTAGGGTCGAGGCTCAGCTCGCTACTCTAACAAGATTGGTTCCTTAACCTATATAGTGTACCTTCTAATACTTGTTCTGCAAGTCTTCCTTCTGAGTAGGTCAAAACTAGCTACTGAACCGTAAACATGGATAATCTACTCAATGATTCTTTTTTTTTTGAGTCGTTGCCAATTATTATTTATTATTTTCTTCCCAATTTAGTAGTGTCCAATTATTTGGACCGCTACCACCCCTGTAATCACCGTTACCACCCCTGTGCTGACTCGGGAGTGGTGAAGACGAACACATGCTGTCCTCTAAAGCGTGCGTTGTCAGCCGACCACTACTTTACACACTGCAGACTAACCATGCAGCCATCTCAGAGCTACAGCGTCAGAGGAAAACACAGCCCTGGGCAGCTTACAGGCAAGCCTGCAGGCGCCCAGCCAGACCACAGGGGTCGCTGGTGCACGGTGAGCTGAGGACACTCTGGTTGACCTAGCCCTCCTAGCTTGCTCCACTGCCTCACTTGGTTATCTATTAACAGTAACTTTCTCTTTAACCCTCCTATTATGTTTAGAATTTAGGTACATCTGTTATGTTTTGGGTTTTACTCTTTTATACTCTTTTAGTCCCGGAGCTGTGATAAAACTTCTTTGACTGCCAACCTGGGAGCTCCTGAGATGCGGTTGCCATACTGATAGAGAAAATTAGGCTCTGCTTTGTAGATATATATTGTTTGTTTTTTTGTTTATAAATTTCTCCAGACAGGTGCAGCCATTTCCAGAAATAATAATAATAATAATAATAATAATAATAATAATAATAATAATAATAATAAATAATAATAATAATAAATTAAAGAAGTTTGTTTTATTCCTGCGCACAAATGTACATAGATGAATGCCACGGGTCACAGCGACCCGAAACATCTTATTTGTACACATGATCTGTTTTCTGTGTATAAGTTCATGACCCCAACTTAAGAAAAGTCATAAAATATTATACAGAAATATAAAGCTAATAGGAGGGTTAAAGCAGCTCGGTGGTCACCTGGCCTTGGATAACCTCTGACCGATGTCAGAGGTTGCGTCTCTATTGAGGACAGCTCCATCTGGACCATAAGCTGTGATTTTGGGACAAACAGTTTAACCATATCTTCCCTGTTTATTTTCTTATTTTCTTAGATATTATTTGCACTGGAGGCATATTTTCCTAGAGGGGAAGCATTCTGCCCAGGATCCACTTTTGGGGGTGAGTGGTCCTCAATCACCCGGTCTTGGTGACCTCTGATCGACGTTGGAGGTCACACCTTAAAGGAGGACGGCTCCTATCGGTCCAGAAGGCGAGATCCTGAGCCAAACAGTCAATCATCCCGCACTACACTTTTACATCTTGCAATGCTGAGCTCTAATCTGTGTAGTTAATTATCTATTCTTATTACAGATAAACTCTGAAAAACGCAAATGTGTTTGTGTTCATATGTTCTCAAACAAGGTTAGCAGACCACAGCGTCACCAGCAATGGCAACACAAAACATTTTTTAAAAAAAAATTCTGCGCAGCTATCTTGCTATCACACTGCTACTAGTATTATACTATAGTGATACCTCTGCTACCAATGTTTTATGTCATTGTAGCCACCCTTATGGTATAATTTTTAAAGAACCGTTGCATTTCCATTGTGCCATTGCATTGCAGATAATTTGGTATGGTAAGGCCCTAAAGCTAACACAAGGAGATTACAATACTCTTAATTATTGTGTTTCCTAACAGCCTAACATTTGAAAACTTGGAAGCCTGCCTGAAATGTCATCACATACTATATTAACTACTAATTATTAGGAATTTCATAGTGCACACATCTGTGTTTCTGTCTTCCAATTATCCCCTGGAAATTATTACAAAGCTCATGTAGTAATTATTATACAGTTATTAAATTTATCTCTCACTATGCCAGTTACTATAGTTACCAATTAAAGCGTAAAGTAATTGCTGCTAATAAAATAATTTTGCACTTCCATTACCTACACGTGCCTGAAATGTGCAATTTTAAAAGAAACATGTTATAGCATACATGTATTTTATAACATACTGTCTGGTTCTACTATAGGTTAAGGGAAACTCTATTTCTTGCACTCATGTCACCTCATTAGGGTCAACACATATTACTAGCTGAAAGCCTGTCAGTATGTAGAATTAATGTGGGGTTAACTGTTTAAAAAGTTGTAAAACGTTTTCCTGGCTGTCCTCAATAAAAGCCAAGCGTCTCTGCATGAGGAAGTGTACAATAGCAGCCACCCTGAGGCCAATGACAGGTCTCTGAAGGTGTGTGGTTTTATCTCTTAATTACTTCCTTCTACAATGGTTTGCACCTTGTAAGTTAATGCTAACATATGGAGTATGCATTAACTACAACTCTACATTTTAACGGTCATTTGTACTTTGAATTTGGTCTTATTTAAGTACAAAACAAGAATTGTTGTTATTTACTTTATTGACCACAAACAATGTGGTTGTGAAGCAAACAGATTTTTTAAAATTCCAACTCCGCAGTTGGAATTTTACTTAACAAAAACCTGCATGCATATACCATATATTTATGAAGAAACTGTATAATATTGTATTATTTTAATATTGTGCACCTTGCTATAGCAACATAAAGCATCCTGACACTCTACAAACACAGAATATTGTATTTATTATATAGATTTACCTTCCAAAAATTCAACTGACAGATAGGTAAATTGGTAGAATAGGTTGAGGGGGGTAAAGATGGTGCAAAGAAATCCAGAATCCAAAATCAAGAATCCAGTCACAAACACGCATTGGAAGTGAGTGGATTCAACCGTAGGTTTTTTTAATTTATTTTTTTATTAATAAACCGGAGTCATTGGTCACAGGCAGGTTGAAATAAAAAAAAAAAAGATCCTGTCTAGTGTGGGTATATCGGTTCTATTGTACTGCAGCAAGGGAGCTACACAATTACATAAAGAATGTTTGAAATACAAAAATAAGTAAATAACCCAGTACAAACTAAACTAATACCGGTAACAACTACATGTACAGCAAGACAAACTGATAAACTATTCTTTATTCATTTTCTTCATCTGTTCTGTCAGATAGGCTTTTGTCAATATTAAATCATTGATTGAACTGACTGATTAAAATAATGCAACCTTTATTACTGTGCTTTTTAACTCTAATTGTCAAAAACAATATATTCAAATTATATACTGTAAATAGAAAGTACAAATGTTGCGTATAAACCCATTTCATTAAAATTAAAAAACAGTCTTTAATGTTTATATAAGGTTGTAAGAAGCATAAATAGCACACTTATCAAAGGCTTGGTTTACATGCACTTGAAAATCGACTCTGCATGACTGTTGTCACATGAATACATCATGAAACAGCAAAAGGATGCCCTTTTGGCAGTGTGACTAAAGGCAGGGTCAATCGCTTTCTCACCCCCCCAACACGCACACACACACACACACACACACACACACACACACACACACACACACACACACACACACACACACACACACACACACACTGTACATTTATGGACTACTTCAACACTAGAACCACCTCAGTTATACTCATAACTACAACCGCCAGTACACTTTAAACACCATCAATATTAAAATGAAAGAAAAACTATCAGATACAACTCAAAAGTTTTATTCAAGAACATCATATCAAATATCTGCACAGCTGAAAGCTAAGTAAGTCATTTTTAATCTAAAACTAAAGTAACATGGTTTATCTTGCGTGTTTGTCACTCGCAGCACAGAATCCAGGTTGAGCTGCTGCAGCCTGCAGCTTTGCAGATTTCTGATTGAAATGTTTCTTCTGAAGCGCTGTGGCTATAGCGTCAAGATGACATCTCTCCTACCTTGTACAAAACAGAGTAGAGATAACAACAACGGCGTGTATATATATATATATATATATATATATATATATATCTATATATATATATATATATATATATATATATATACCAGCTCTGGAAAAAATTAAGAGACCACTGCAAAATTATCAGTTTCTCTGGTTTTACTATTTATAGGTATGTGTTTGGGTAAAATGAACATTTTTGTTTTATTCTATAAACTACTGACAACATTTCTCCCAAATTCCAAATAAAAATATTGTCATTTAGAGCATTTATTTGCAGAAAATGACAACTGGTCAAAATAACAAAAAAGATGCAGTGTTGTCAGACCTCGAATAATGCAAAGAAAATAAGTTCAGATTCATTTTTAAACAACACAATACTAATATTTTAACTTAGGAAGAGTTCAGAAATCAATATTTGGTGGAATAACCCTGATTTTCAAGCATAGCTTTCATACGTCTTGGCATGCTCTCCACCAGTCTTTCACATTGATGTTGGGTGACTTTATGCCACTCCTGGCGCAAAAATTCAAGCAGCTCGGCTTTGTTTGATAGCTTGTGACCATCCATCTTCCTCTTGATCACATTCCAGAGGTTTTCAATGGGGTTCAGGTATGGAGATTTGGCTGGCCATGACAGGGTCTTTTTCTGGTGGTCCTCCAGCACACCTTGATTGACCTTGCTGTGTGGCATGGAGCATTGTCCTGCTGGAAAAACCAATCCTCAGAGTTGGGGAACATTGTTAGAGCAGAAGGAAGCAAGTTTTATTCCAGGACAACCAAGTAAAAGAAAGGGAAAAGTAAAAATGTAAAAACACACACACATACAAAAATAACTTTGACGTTACTTAAATATATTCTTGCAGTTAAATAAAAATCAAATGTATTTGGAAAGCCAGTTATGACTGTGGGTTGCACAACAACCAATTCAAATTTCAAAGGGAGTCCTATGAATATACTGAACAATAATCTGAAGCACTCAGGGGATGCTATACAAGATTCTAGCTTCGCTTCTACCCTGCACCACTGAACTGATTCTGAGGTGAGAGGGGCAGGATGTTGAGGGGGTTGGGGGGGATGTCTTAAAGACAACAGTAAAATGAAAACCTAATAACAGAGCTTGCAAAAACATGCACATGTATCCGTCAGCTAAACAAAACAATGAAATAAACAAAACATTATTAAGGGGGTCATGATGAAGCTGGGTTAGTACAATATGTATGTACATGTAAATCCTCAGCATGTGGGGAGTAGTGGGTGGGATAAAGGTCTAGCAATTGGAGATTAAGGCAAGAGTCAGGAGACATTGGCTTCATGTAAACAGACTTATTTAACCTAATATCAATTAGTCATTTAGCAGATGCTTTTATCCAAAGCAACTTAAAGAGACTACGCAAACTATGCATCAACAACTGCTGCTGCAAAGTCACTTACAATAGGACAGTGGTTGTACGTCTCATCCAAAGGACAGATAGGAAGAGAATCAAATACAGCCAAAAAAAAAAAAAAAGGTCCTAGGGTAGCATCCCACTGGTCCTTAAATGGTTAAAAGCAACTGATGTCATACCTTAGATTTTGAAATAAAGAGTTGTATATATTTAACAATCTATTCATTAAATCAGATGCGGTGGTGATATTTTCCGTGTTAGTGTGCATCCCATCACCAGAAATATCCACCACTTTCAAATCTGGACCTGCAAACCTAACCAATAAACTTTTCTCTTTTTTCTCTTTTTTTTTCAGGCACTTTCTTCACAGGCCCAGGAGATCGCATCAGAACCCAGGAAAATATACATTTCTGTTTGTTTTGTTTTTTACAACAATTTACGTTAAAGGTTTATTCAGTGTCTATGTTAATGATGACATGCTTGTTCAATGTCTATTAGTGATGGACGAAACCACATTCTCCATCACAACCCCATACTTTGCACATGTGTAATGCAGTACCAGAACAAGGCTTGCTCTTAAAATAATTAGTTTACAGCAGGTTATCGTAGTTCAGACAAAGCCACTCTCTTTGATTAAATAGAGATCACAGAGAATCACAGAGAATAGTAAATTATTACCTCCCAAAAAAGTAAACCCACCAAATGGCACATTCAGCAACACCAACACAGTGGCTGGGTTTACATGCACGTGAAAATCGACAGTCATGACACTGTGACATTTTCACGTGAATACATGATGAAACAGCAAAAGGATGTCCTTTTGGCAGCGCGACTTTAAGGGCAGGGTCAGTCGCTCTCTCACAATAAAAATAGCTGTAAAAACCCATGTAAACCGGAGCGGGAACCGTGCTTGTGGCTCATAAGGCTTCAGCAGTCAAGATCCTGTTTTTCTAACTTAGTATCACGTAATCTCCAGCAGAAAGGACTTACAAAACATAGATACCCCCAACACAAACACACACGTGTTTGTTTTCCTATACTTGTGGGGACTATCCATTGACTCATTATATTTTTATTTACTATTTCTAATTCCAGTCAGACAAAACTCCACACAGGGTGAAATTCTACAACTAACTAATTATTTTGGCACTTTTATTTATTTATTTTTTATCTTCAGCTGCTGCAGCCTGCGGCTTTGCAGTTTTCTGATCTAAATGTTTCTGCTGAAGCGCTGTGGCTAGCTTCAAGGTGAAATCTCTCCTACCTTGTACATAACGAAGGAATTGATGGCTGCCAGGTCCAGTAGAGATAACAACAGGCTTGCATATATTCAGAAAAAAAAAAAAAATTGGATATTGTAGGTTATATTCAAAATACAAAGGCGGTTCTAGTGTTAATGAAATTAAGATGGTCCACACACACACACACACAAATATAAATTCTAATAATTTCTAATATAATTCTAATATAATTTTCTGTATGTGTATGTGTGTGTGTGTGTCTCTGTGTATGTTGGAGCATGTGTGCGTGTGCACAACAACACGTGAATTAATTTCTCTTGTTAAAGGTTTTTAACTTCATGGCAACACATGAAGCTCTCCTCATGATATTCAGAGCCGTTCTTTTCTTACTTAGTAAGCAGACAGGGACATTTAAATATCCCCTCCCCTAAATGACTATGAATTGAGTAATCTGCATTGGCACGGCCGATATTTTTTTTTCCTAAATCAGAAATGCATACCAACGCATTTATTGAAAAGTATGGCAAACAGGTTGTGAGGAAAACTGTCATGACTTGTGCATGTAAACACCGCCAGTGTAAACTAAGAGTATAAGGGTCGTAAAAATAAATGTTCTATTGTTACCATGCTCCTAATGCGTGCAGATCCAGACTTGTTCGATTATATCTCCCCTCCCATTTAGGCAAACAGTACAATTGTAGCAGGCTACTTGTTTTATTTATGTATACAACACTGTTATACAAAACAATATTTCCTTGCTGTTTTAAATCCTCCCTTATGCAGGATTGAAAATTTCAGCACAGTGGCAAAAGGTAGAGCCTTTAACCATAGTAAACAGATCAACATCAAAACACAGATCGAGTCCAGCAGTGGTTTATCTCTCACCTATACACAAAATAGGACAAGGAGGAAAAGATGAGACAAGCAAACATCCCAAGGGTGCTTCATTAAAGCGCCTCAAGGCAGCTTCATTAAAGCAGTTTCCTTTCCTTGTTCTACGACACACTTTTAAGTATCCCAGATGAAAAGTAAGACCAAGCTTCCTCCGCTGTCTTGCACCATCTCATCTCAGCACGAGTTACAAATCATCCCCACACAGACAAAGATGAGGCTGCAGCTAATAAATAGAGACATAGTACTGTAAACCATCACATTATTATTAAAAAATGAAAACATGCTCAAAATAATTAAATAAATATTATAGTGATTAGACATACAAATAAACATTTTTCAAAATATGTAGTCTTGCCTTCACAATGTTAAAACAATGTTGTGAAGTTCCCGGGTGCACTGTACTGCAGAAATGTACATGCATTTATTTGTTCATCACTCCTAGATGTTTAATTAGTCATTTATTTATGTCTGAGTTGAGAAAGATGGACAGCATACTTCGATCTGTTATTATTAATGAAAAAACAAACAGACGTACTGTATTTCTTTACCCCTTAGGTATAAAGACTTAATAACACTGAGTATCACTTTTTTATACTATGCAATGTTCGAAGATCACCCCTGGACCCAAGGGAAATATACATTGAATCCTGAAGGCTAGTAAAATAGATTCATACCTTTTTGCGTTGAATATAATTGTAATGCTGTTAATTAACCACGTAAAAGAATGAATCTCCATGGATGAACTCCATTTGCTTGGGTGATTTTAATCAGACTTTCTACAAATATACTTTAACCATGTGAAAATAAACGAAATTTCAAACATTGATATATATATATACAACTTGAAACCATGAATTATAACAGTTTTGTGTACAGGGAGACTTTGCTGTTCACAGGAGTGAATGTGGAGGGAATCTAGGCTCCAAGTCCACTACATTTCCTTTTTAGAACACCAATCTCTTTACAGGTCTGCTCTGTCCATTGCCAAAACCACCTCCTTCTCTAACCTGTTCAAACAAAGGAAATCCAGCACTCCTGTTTAAAACAATTAATAATACACATCACCCTGCAGGTAATTCTGGTTGTCTTGCCCTCCTCAGTCCGGATAAGCAAAGAGTTTGTTTCTCATTTCAGTGATAAGGTGACTTCTATCACTATGGCAAACCAAATTGTCATTTAGAGATATCTCTAATTGCATTTTAAGATATCTTGAAATATTTAGAGATATCTGTAAAACATTTCAAGATATCTCAAACTGCATTCCAGATATCTTTAATTGTGCAGTTTGTAAGATATCTAAAATTAATTTAAAGATATCTGTAAATCAATATGAGATATCTAAAAATGACATAAAGATATCACAAATTGATTTACAGATATCTTTAAATACTATGGAAACCATATGGATTATGCTAGTATGGCACACCAAACTGTCATTTAGAGATATCTTAAAATGAGGGTTTTAAAGATATCTCTAAATCATTTAAAGATATCTCAAAATAACTTCCTGTTCAGTTAGAGATATCGCTAAATCATTTGAATATATCGTCAAATGAACAGGAAGCTATTTCAAGATATCTCGAAATGACTTCCTGTGAAAATGCTCTATGTTTTCAATGGACTTCCTGTCCATTTAAAGATATATTCAAATGAACAGGAAGATATTTAGAGATATCTCTAAATGAACAGGAAGTTATTTAAAGATATCTTCAAATGATTTAGAGATATCTTTAAATGAACAGGAAGTTATTTTGAGATATCTTTAAATGATTTAGAGATATCTCTAAATAAATGAGAAGTTATTTGAAGATATCTTCAAATGATTTAAAGATATCTTTAAATGAACAGGACATTATTTGAAGATATCTTCAAATGATTTACAGATATCTTTAAATGAATAAGACATTATTTAGAGATATCTCTAAAAGATTTAAAGATATCTGAAAAGTGTTTAAAGATATCTCAAAAACATTTAGAGATATCTTAAAATGATTTAAAGATATCTAAAAATGCATGTTAGATATCTCATTTAAAGCTCAATTTAAAGATATCTGTAAATCATTTTGAGACATCGCTAAATGTATTTTAGATATCTTAAAATGATTTAGAGATATCTTCAAATATTTAGAGATATCTCTAAAGGAATTAAAGATATCTCTAAATGATAATTTGGCTTGCCATATATCACAGGTGTTCTCAGCAATGTCCCAGCTGCCACCAGCACCTCAAGATCTGACATTGTTAAACTTGATTATTTTCAGCTTGTTTCTTCTCTCTCAGTTGACAAACTAATTCTTGCCATGAAGCCAACCACCTATGTGCTCGATCCCTGGCCTACTAAACTACTCAGAGAGTGCTTGCTAGTCATGTGGCCACCAAAATATAACATCTTAAACCTTTGTTTGTTCTCTGGCTGTGTTCCACTGGCTTTCAAGATCAATGGCTTCACTCCTCTGCTATACAAGCCTTTCCTGGCTAAAGTATTGTAAGAAGTGATGGCTTCAACTGAGTGAACTTCTCAATCACAATTATCTCTTGGAAACGTCATAAAACTTCAAAAACAGCACGCTGTGTATGCTTGCTGTGTTTGATCATTTTAGACAACCCCATACAGTTTCGGAGGAAAACTGCGGTCAGCGTGTCTGCGAATATCTACATACATCCACTTTGAAAAAGGGATTTCTTAAAGCATGGGTGCCAAATTCAGTTCCTAGAGGGCTGCAATGTCTTCTGGCTTTTGTTCCACCCAAGCTCTCAATGACTTAGATTACTTAAGTCTAATTATTGTATTAACTGGACACATTTAACACTTCTCTTCAGGCCTCAACATGTTTCATAGGTAATGTACCTTGAATCAAGTGCATTTTTAAAATCATCAACTGTAAAAGACCTTGAAAAATATTAAATATGTCAAATTGAACAAATAATTAGATCAATTATGTTAATTGCCAGCTTAAGTTGGAATGAAAACCAGAAGACCTTGCGGCCCTCGAGGACTGGATTTTGACACCCCTGTTCTAAAGATACATTTTCCAAAAAGACATGTTTAATAAAATGTCTTTAACTTCATATTTGATTTATTTGGGGATTTTTTAAATTTTTTTGAAAGGTTATTCATTATGTCAGTGTGCACACATCTGTGAGACTAATTTTGTTTTAATTTATCGAAGAAAAAAGAACAATTGCATGTACTGGTGTCTAACTACTGTGGCAGGGCAGAGCCCTGCCTGTAAATAAAGGGTTGGGTTAATGTGTTTGTTGTCTGCCAAATACATGTGAAAATGTTGGTTTTGTGGCTGTTTTGCATAGCCACAATGTAATGGTTTAATTGTGTAATTGTTTAATTATTGTATTGTTTTAGTGATCCAGGATCAGAATCACCTGACTCTAATTCAATTAAGTACACCTGTCTGATATTAGCAAGCAGGGATATAAGCAGGGCTGAAATGTTTGGTTTCTGTCTGTGTTAAGGCTAAGGCCTGAGAAGAAACCTGTGTGGTTCAGACTTGTAAGGGTATATGTGTAATACTTTCAAAAGTATTGGTTTAGTTGCTGGTAAATGGTTTAACCATCGAGTTATAGTTAGAACTTGGGGGAAAAGTTTAGTAAGCACTCCTTGAAGGAGTTAGGTTTTGTTTTGTTTATTATGTTTTTGTGTAAATAAATAAATATACAGACCTGTCCTGTTAAAAACCTACCTGTGTTTCTGAGTGCTGTTGCTTTTATAAGAAGACAGTGTGAAAAGCTCTTGCACTAACCCTGGTTTATCACACTACATACATCTCATAAACATGCTAGCCTACATTTTTTTGCACATAAAGAAACTACTGTTACATTTTACTTTCTGTTGAAAGAAAAACAAGAGTCCTGTAAATGGACAGTGGGTTTTATGGTAACATGTATGAGATATATTTCAAGTTGCTTGTGTGTCGTGGTGTCTTTAAATTAAATCTTCCTTTCCTTGTTTTAGTTAAACCAAAATAATCTTTAGCATTAGAAAAATATAACCCATTTCAAGGAGGTTTTTTTTTTTAATTTAATACATTTATTGGCGCAAGGAAGTACGGTTCCTGTTGTTATACTGGTTGATGAGAGGAATGTTAATTTCTGAGAATGTCTGAGCTGTGCTGATGGAGACCATATATATATATATATATATATATATATATATATATATATAATATATATTTATATTTTGGTAAAAGTAAAACATAAATAAATATATTAACAAATATTGCAGGGATTGTTGTCTGTTCAGTTGGTCTCATCTGTCTTTTATGTTACATGTATTGTTAGGGGAACGGGTCACAACGTTGCTTAGCATGGGAAGGGGGAGTGAGTGAATGAGTGGGGAGAATGTGTGTTGCTGTTTCCGGGGGTTGTGCAGCATGGATGTGACTGGTGAGCCGGACATCGGTGGGAAACAACAGGAGGTTATATACTAATAAGGGGGTGCATGAGCTTGGGGACTGGAGACTGGAGAACTTGAATGAGAAACTGTGTGAGTTGTGACCGGAGAGAATATGCAGTGAAAGTACCAAGACTAAAACATAGGATTCTCTTTAGTTTCAAATAAAACATAAGAACATAAACATAAGAAAGTTTACACACGAGAGGAGGCCATTTGGCCCATCTTGCTCGTTTGGTTGTTAGTAGCTTATTGATCCCAAAATCTTATGAAGCAGCTTCTTGAAGGGTCCCAGGGTGTCAGCTTCAACAATATTACTGGGGAGTTGGTTCCAGACCCTGCCAATTCATTCAATACCGCCTCCCTGATTACTACTTCCTAAACATGAACATGTTACAATATCAGTGCTTGAGTCCCCCCAAAAAAGTGTCAGAACGCACTATATGATTTCAACAATTCATCCAACAACAGCCCGTTCATCCAAATATGGAAATTTAAAGTGTATCTTGCAGGTCAAACACTCCAATAGATTTATGTATAGATTTCATCAATAGAAGTAAAATAGTTTTTATGCTGTTAAAGAACAAACATATGATGGATTGTTTGTGGTGTACGTGTCATGCAGTGACATTGGCCTTTTCACATTTCCAATGTGTTTTTATTTCAGATTCATAGCACCTCTGCTTTACAGGTCCATTAGACCTATCTTTAAGCTCAGTGCCAGTAGCTGCAAATGTTAACATTAGAGCTATTGTAATATTACAAATTATGATGTTTTAGGCAGAGATGTATATTGGATAACAACAAATAAGCCGCTATACACATTAATAAAAGATCATCTGTTTTTAATTTGCCGTTTAAAATACATTGTCTACCAGCTGAGGCTGCACTGTTGAGTTAATAGTCTAAGATCTCCTGCAGGAAATTGCGTAACACTACTGAAGATGCTAATGTTGAAATAAATTGTATAATCCCATGAAGACTTTCTAAGCGATGAATGCAAGGTAATATGCTTTTAGAATTCTCAGTACATTTAGAATTTCATATTCCCTTTTAGAGAATTTTGTTCTAAAGAAAATTACTTTAAATGATGCACTGTTATGTTGATGAGTTAGAGGTGACTTCATAGTCAGAGAAGACTTCATAGTACAATAAAATGAATATTTTGTTATTAAAGAGAAACTTGATATTAAATATCAAATTTATCTGACTGAAGTTGTTTAGAATGAATTTGTATCATGTTCTGTTTTAGTCATCACATCCTGTAGACTTTTTAAAACTGCCACCTTTAAACTTGTAAAGTCCTCTGTTTATTTAGGACTAATAAATGTTTAGAAATCCAACAAACAGGAGACTGTGTAAGCAATGTTAAACTAGGAGTTGTTGTTTCAAATATCAACATATAACATACTACCAAAGTAGCGTTTATATTTATTTTTACTCTCAATTTGCTTGTGAAAAGTTAAACCCGTGGATGTGGAGAATGATGAATAGACAAGGCCACACCCTGTTCTTTTCAAATTAACCACTCTGTACTCCACCACATGTTGTAAGTAACTGATATAGTGTGTTCTATCTAGAATAGTGTAATCAGTAATGCTAATTAAAGCCCAATTTGATACCTTATAATTCCAAAATGTTTTAATACTGTTAAATGAAAACAATACCTTCCAAACCAAGTTTAATTTTCAATTATGATTGTGTAACACAAAAAAGAGAGTTTTTAGATGATATTCATAACCACCTATTTCTGCCATAGTAGGAAGAGTGTAACTGTGCTTTATAAAATGAAAAATGACAAGGAAGCTTGCCTTCTAATGAAGTTTAGTGCACAGAAAGCTAACCTGTAGATAGAAAAAATGTAGTTAACTGACAATAATCAAGGTTTTTTGTGTGTAAAATAAAATGTGTGAGTTGCAATTCATAATTTCAAAAACAGTTTGTAAAGACATAAAAACATTTATCCCTGTGCCCCTTCTCATACATTATTAATAATGTACCTGCCACAAAGACATTGATGCTATATATATATAAAATAGATGGGCTTCAGTGAGTTACAGGGAAATAATTCCAGCTAGGGTTTCTGTAACATCATAAATCATGAGACTGAATTACTTTCTATTTTCAATTAACCGATGGGAATTGCGCTTTTAAGGAAAATTGATACCTCTAGGTATAGAGTTGGATTGAATATTCTATACAACGGGTGAGCTCAGATAGCTAATATACAATGGAGGATGTGGGGGTTTATCAATTTTCTTCCATATTAATAAAACATGACTACTAGAAATATTAATACTGGGCATTGCTGCAGGAAGAACAGTTAAGATAATGTAAATGGTGGGGTGAACACTTAATATAATATAATATAATATAATATCATAGCAGGACATAGTGAAGCCTAAGTAGGGATGACTGTGGGAGGGGGGCCCAGTGGGTCAGGGAACTTAAAGTACCACAGACCTGTTATTGTAAGTTTAGTTTCACCTCAGGTTAAGTGGTAATGGAGAAAGGTTTGCCACTACCATTGTTTCTCTTTCACTTTGTGTTTTACCTCTCCAATGTTCCAAGGAGAGGGTGTTTTGGATGTTTTTGTTTTGTGGAGCATCTAAATTGATTCAGCAATTTCTTAGTTAATAGGTTTGGTGCAGTTTTTTGCATACTGTCCATTAAACAGCAGAGTCACACTGAGAAGATGCTACTGAGTTCAATATTGATTAGAGACCTTGTTACTGCCATTATACAGTCCCAAGGACTTTTAAACTATGTTGTTAACAGAGTACTATGGCAGGGACACTAAACATGGTTTCATGGACTATCAAGAGGATAAATCACCCTATTAAAGGAAAAAAAAAGATTCTTATGTACTTAAAACTAAAGAAGGCAGACATAGTCCTTTTAAAAGAAACTTAAGCAAAGAAGAATAGGACAAATTGAGGAGGGACTGGGTGGGTCAAGTCTATTTTAACACACGCTCTTTTAAAAAACGTGGGGTCATCATTGCAGTGTGTAAGGTATATTTGTATTTGGACTAGTTTAAGTTGTAATCAAATAATACCTTATTTGAATTCAAATCATGTAGGACCCTCCAATATTGAAATAATCAGACTAGACAACGCTTCTAGTGAATATAAAGGAACTGTTTTATTAGAATTAATGCTAAATAAAGGAAAAATAATAAAGGTGCAACAACTAAAGTATGCTATTTATTATTATTAATTTTCTTAGCAGACACCCTTACCCAGGGTGAATTTTGATGATGCTCCTTCCCAAAATTTGTTTTTAACACTCATTGGGAAAATGTCAAGTTAAAAAAAAAAAACATTTTATATGTTTAAATCTGTAACATTATAAATAAACCTAATCTAAATCATCCTTTATTCATTTGAATAGATATTGTGAAAAAATGGAAATCGCCTAGAACATGCACTGAGTGAAAAAAACATTTTTTGAAACACTTTCATTTTAGTAAATAAAAAAGTAAGTGCATAAACTAAACAGATGTTTTCTTTTTTTTTTATCAAAACTTTAAATTAAGTACCTTTGTGTAATTGAAAAGTTATTTTTCTTGGTCATCAAACAAGTAAGAAGTGCATGTCTCTTATTATTCCCATTCATAAATACCTGAACAGGAATCACTTTTGAGTAAAACAAGTACAACGTGCACAAAAACATAACTCTTAAATACAAATTGCCGAACACAGTGTAATTAAAACATCCATCCGTTACCTCTCACACTGAACTGTCCTGCAGATCCTAATTAATGTAGATACAGATCCTAATTAATTTACTTTGCTACTAAGTTGTGAAATTAAATCAGCAAGTGTTCAATTAAACATATTGTTTTACTGCTTTTATGGGATTGTTTTCATTGTTATCTAAAATGTACTGTTCGTTTGTGTATTCATGCAATTTATCTTGCCAATTGCCCCTGACTAAAAATAGGTCCTTCGTGTTCTTTTGGTTAGTTACTGAATTTCTAACCTCACTTTAAGGTAAAGATGGGTATATATAGACAACACTTGTGCATCTGCGTGTGCTTCAACATGATTCTAGGTACCAAGCACCAAGAATAGTCTGTCAATGGTTAATCTTGGTTACAATCTGGCATCAGCTCCAAAATGTGTTTGCTGTCTAGTGACAACACGTAACTCTCTCGTGGGCGATGTGTCGTGGCAGCCAACGAGGCCAGGTGGCGATCTCCTGCGTCTGTGGAGATACGCCGACATACCACACCCTAAAAGTGTATTTATCGGTAGGACCGATAAAATGGCACCTAGCAGTTGGGGTGGAAGAAAGGATAACACACCCAATAATTCTGGGTTGAGACTGCCCCAAATTCTAGAAAATTGATAAAATTATGACAATCTCTACCGCACACATAAACGTGGCAGACAATGGAGCGGATATTGGGTCAATTCTATTGGGTAGGTCTTCATACTGATGTGTCGAGATATGTAGCCACATGTCCAGACTGCCAGTGAGTAGCGCCGGGTTGAGTGTGCCCTGCCCCTTTGGTTCCACTGCCGATTATTTCCACTCCTTTTGAAGACATTGCAATGAACATAGTTGGCCCGTTGTTACCTTCTGACCTTCTGGCTCTGTACCGATTACTTCTGATTAGTACAGATTATGGCTAAAGTACGGATCCCCAAGGAGATCTTGACTGATCGTGGAACCAACTTTGGGCATTGCTTCTTCCCTACCTCCTTTTTGCAGTGAGAGGTGCCGCAGAGTTCAACAGGGTTCTCCCTCTTCGAGTTCTTGTATGGCTGTCAGCCTCATGGCATCCTCGATCTGTTGAGAGAGGGGTGGAAGAAGCACAAAGGCTCATCAAAAATGAAATGAAGCATAGCATGTGTTCCTACTTAGAGATCGCCTGGATTTGGTCGGTCATTTGGCTCAGGACAACCTCAAATAGTCTCAGTGCCGGCAGAAGCAGCATTGCAATAAAAATCCATTAATTCGAACCTTTAGACCAGGAGACAGGGTAATACTGCTGCTTTCCTCCTCAAAATCAAAATTATGTGCTAAATGGCAGTGGTCATATGAAGTGATTTGGGCTATAGGTAAGGTGAATTATGAAATTAGACAGTCTGATCACCGTAATGAACATCGTTTTTATGATGTAAATTTATTAAAGCCCTCACAGGCAGGGGAGGTCTTATTTATAGCCCTAGGCAATGTAGAGGATGATTTAGGCCCCTGTCCAGAGTCCCCTAGCACTAAAAACATCAGCAACGGGAACTGCATAAGCTTATTGAGGAGCTCAGGGATGTTTTTGTTTTTCTGACTTGCCCGGCAGAACTAACTTAGTTGAATATGACATTATCTCTCCACCAGGTGTCACAGTATGAGAGAGACTTTACTGGATCCCAGAAAGTTGACAAAGTGGCGTTCACAAAGAGATATGGGACATGCTTAACCTGGGGTGCCTGAGCCTTCCGGAAGTGAGTTGTGCAGTCCAATTGTCATAGTGGCCAAGAAAGACGGCACCAACTGCTTCTGTGTGGAGTTCCGGAAGGTAAATGCTATTACCAAGTTCGATGTGAACCCTATGTCTCAGGTCGACAAATTTCTAGATAGACTAGGAAAGGCAAAGTTTATCTTGAATCTGGGCCTGACAAAGGGATACTGGCAGGTCCTCTTAACCTGCAGTTCTAGAGAAAAAAACACATTTTCAACACCAGAAGGTCTGTTTCACTTCAAAACCATGCCATTTGGGCTACATGTGCACCCACTGCCTTTCAGAGACTGATGGACTAGGTTTTATGCCCACATCATAAATATGTAACAGCGTGTATTGATAATGTGGTGATTTACAGCATCACCTGGTGAGAGCATTTGGCTAGGGTTACAGCTGTCCTTCAGTCTCTAAGGGTAGCCCAGCTGACAGCTAACTTGAGAAATTGTGCGCTTACCAAATCAGAGACTCAATATTTGGGATTTTTAATGGAGAACGAAACAGTGAAACCAGTTGTCACAAAATCCAGGCTTTGGTAGACATGGTGATCCCCAAAAAGACTCAGGTGAGGTCGCTATTTGGATTAGTCGGTTATTACCGCCATTTTATCCCCGATGATGCCACAGTGGTTAACCCTTTAGTTGACCTCACCAAAAAGAGTGCTCTAAATTTAATTAAGTGGTCAGCTGAGTGTCAGGGGGCATTTGATATTGTTAAGCGAAGACTCTGCCGTGCCCCCACTCTCATCACACCAGATTTCCCCAAGAGATTCGTCTTCCACACCTATGCGTCGGATGTGGGTTTGATCTTCTCCCAAAAGGTTGACTGAGTAGAACACCCGATATTGTATATCAGTAAAAAGATGCTCCCTCGAGAGCGCAACTACTCTGTTGTCGAAAAGGAGTGTTTTGCCATAAAATAGATTTTTTAATAAAAAAAATTGAAAGAAGGCTTAAATATATAGTGAAATTAGCATGTATGCCTTCAGGGGAGACTCCATCTTTAAAATAAATTAATACATACACAAATATAAATAGTTCATCTAATGCTACACGTTGGAAAAATGACAAAAGTATTTTCCATTATAAGGAAGCAGAAATGTTGAGTTCCTCTCAAACACAGTTTATCAGAATGTGTTTATTTTTGTATTCTCTGGAGTGCAAGAGTTCTCTTTGTGTTTTCTTTGATATGGTGATTAATGGCCTGTCTTCTGATTACATTTCAAACTTATCAGCATTCAGAGTAACAGTCTATTTTTTTAGCTTAACTTTAAATGGATCAATGAAGCTTGGCAAAGCTTTGCTATTTGGCAATTTAAGCAGGAATTAGCACAATGTACCATGAAATCCTATTATTATTGGAGCGTTCATTCACTGAATGTTAAAATAAAGACAATCTCCTGGCCCTCTTTCAAAACAGCTTTTGCTGCCTTGCTGTCTAGCCCATTGTTTATTTTTGTATTTGGAAGCCCTTATATCCAGTTTAGTTTATAGAGAAACAGAAGCTAAGGACTGAAAAAAAGTTACTTAGGTTTGATGTACAAGTAGGGTTACCAGATGTCCCAGAAAAACTAAGATTGTCTTTTCTGCTGTGATCGGAAACAGTAGAATTGTTAAATCATTCCGGTTTTGTTACTGTACATTTAAAAAAGAAAAAGAAAGCTGTGTGTTTGTGCCATTCAAAAATATAAAAAACAATGTTATGGATTTTTTGTTTAATAATTCTTGTGTCTTACTAAAGTATTCAGACCCCTGATCAATTCTCTCATCTTACTGAATTACAAAAGATACATTAAAATTTCATTCTGTTCAATATTTTATTTTAAAACACTTAAACTCAAAATCAATTATTGTAAGGTGACAGTGGTTTTATGTTGGGAAATATTTTTAAGAAAAATAACAAACTGAAATATCTTGCTTGCATAAGCATTCAACCCCCACACATTAATATTTGGTAGAGCCACCTTTCGCTGCAATAACAGCTTTAAGTCTTTTGGGGTAAGAATGTACCAGCTTTGCACACAGTGTCGGAGTGATTTTGGTCCATTCTTCTTGGCAGATTTGCTCCAGGTTGTTCAGATTGGTTGGACGACGCTTGTGGACCGCAATTTTCAAATAGTGCCACAGATTCTCAATGGGATTGAGATCAGGACTTTGACTGGGCCACTGTAGGACATTCACCTTTTTGTTCTTGAGCCACTCCAATGTTGCTTTGGCCTTGTGCTTGGGATCATTGTCCTGCTGAAAGGTAAACTTCCTCCCAAGCTTCAGTTTTCTAGCGGATTAAAGCAGATTCTCTTGCAGTATTTTCCTGTATTTTGCTCCATCCATTCTTCCTTCAGTTGTAACAAGATGCCCAGTCCCTGCTGATGAGAAGCATCCCCACAGCATGATGCTGCCACCACCATACTTCACTGTAGGGATGGTGTGTCTTGAGGCATGGGCAGTGTTAGGTTTGCGCCACATATAGCGCTTTGAGTTTTGGCCAAAAAATTCTATCTTGGTCTCATCTGACCACAAAACCTTTTTCCCACATCACAGCTGGGTCACTCTCATGCTTTCTGGCAAACTCCAGACTTGCTTTTAGGTGCTACTTTTTGAGTAACGGCTTCTTTCTTGCCATCCTCCCATACAGGCCAGTGTTATGCAGAGCTCTTGATATGGTTGACTGGTGCACCATTACTCCACTCCCAGCCACTGAACTCTGTATCTCCTTCAAAGTGATTGTTGGCCTCTCTGTGGCTTCTCTCACAAGTCTCCTTCTTGTCTGAGTGCTGAGTTTTGAGGGACTGCCTTTTCTTGGCAGTGCCTGGGTGGTGTGATGCAGCTTCAACTTCCTGATTATTGATCCAACTGTGCTCACTGGGATATCCAAACACTTGGATATTATTTTGTACCCTTTCCCTAATCTATGCATTTGTATTACTTTATCTCTAACTTCTGTAGAATGCTCTTTGGTCTTCATTTTCCTTCAGATTCACAGCCTTACCAATGATCCTTCAACAGATGGGGTTTTTATCCAGAAAATGTGACAGCAACTTTAATGGTTCACAGATGGAGGGCAATGGTAAGGTATTTGTGTCCTCGTTAGCACAATTTCTTTCATCTTCCTCAGCACAGGGGTTGAATATTTCTTAACAATATTTCCCAACATAAAACCAATGTCACCTTACAATAATTGATTCTGAGTTCCAATGTTTAAAAATAAAATATCAAACAGAACGAAATTTATATGTACCATTTGTAATTCGGTAATATGAGAGAATTGGTCAGGGGTCTGAATACTTTTGCAAGGCACTATATATATATATATATATATATATATATATATATATATATATATATATATATATATCTTCCCTCTTTCCCTGTGGCCGGGAGAAGGGACAAGGGCCTTGCACTGATCAATACTTCTTACAAAGTCAGTCAAGTCAGTCAAATGAAATCCAGCGACAGGAAGCAAACCACAGTTCGCAGGATATCAGCACCCCTGTCATAAATGTGAGGAGGACTTGCGTGGATACAATTAGTGATGAGCCTAATGATCCTTGCGAACCTGGTCAGACGAGACAAATTGCCAAGAACTTGTGAGAAAACTGCGTGGGACACGGTAAACACGGATCTGTTTTACTTTGGAAAGGTTAAATGGAACAGTTGAAAAGAAGCTGGATAAATTTGGGGACATCATCTACGCATATGGAAGCGAGAGGTTTGGAATTGAAAAAAGGAAGAAAAAAGTACAAACTATTCCTGGAAAGTCTAGATGACAGCAGGAGATTGAACACTTAGTTAGAGAAAGGAGGCAGTTGAGGAGCAATGGAGAAAGGCAGAACAAAGTCAGAAGGAGGGACTCCATCTGTTACAAAGGGTCATAAAAGATAAGCTTGCAACATTGCGCAGAGCTGAGTGCCTACGGAAACGCTACAAAAAGAAGGAGCGTGCGAGAACTAACTTTTATAAAGATCCATTCAAATTTGTAAAGAAGATATTCACCAGCGAGAAAAATAGCACACTGAAATCATCTAAATTTCAAAAAGGCAGGAGCCTATGTCAATTCCTTCAGATATTCCACCTAGCAATCTACCCGAATACAAAATTGAGGGCTGTGCACCTAACTGGAAAGAAGTGGAGCAAGCTGTGAAAAAAGCAAGGGCATCATCATCTCCAGGGCCTAATGGAGTTCCATACAGAATATACAAGCATGCTTTTGGAGTTCTACGAACCCTGTGGAAATTGATGAAAGTGGCATGGGAAAAACAGGTTGTACCAAGAGCATGGCGCCAAGTAGGTGGAGTCTTTATACCAAAAGAAAAAGATTCTACAAGCATCGGTCAGTTTCGTCCTATTTCCCTATTAATGTAGAAGGCAAGATTTCCTTCAGCATTATTGCTCAGAGATTGTCAACCTACCTATTAAAGAACTGCTTCATTGACACTTCAGTACAAAAAGTAGGCATTCCAAGTTTCCCAGGATGCTTAGAACACATCAGCGTAATCTGGCAACAAATTCAATTAGCAAAAAAAGAGAGGAAGGAGCTCCGTGTGACATTCCTGGATTTGGCTAATGCATATGGTTCAGTGCCATGTGAACTTCTTTGGCCAGGATTTGATTATTTCAGCATACCGATGACAATAACAAATTTAGTGAAAGCCTACTTTGGAGATTTGCAATTTAGTTTTTCAACTTCAGAATTCAGCACTACATGGCAATGCCTAAAAGTTGGAATAATGGCAGGATGTACAATTTCTCCAGTGGCTTTTACCATGACAATGGAAGTAATTATTAGGGCATTAAAATGGGTAGTTGGAGGAAAGTGCTTGGCTTCTGGAATGCAACTACCACCAATTCGAGCATACATGGATGACATGACAACAATGACTACAACAGTAGCCTGCACTAATCGGTTATTGGGCAAGTTAACCAATAACACTGAATGGGCACGAATGCAATTCAAGCCCATTAAATCAAGGCACATCTCTATAATTAAAGGCAAAGTAGTAGATAAAAGGTTCTACATTAATGGTGAGGCAATACCAACAGTGTCTGAGAAGCCAGTGAAAAATCTAGGGAAATGGTACGACGGGGATCTAAAGGACACGTGGGAGAAGTTAGACAACAAGCAGAGGAAGGGTTGAAGAGCATAGACAGCAGCACTTTGCCAGGCAAACTGAAACTCTGGTGCTTTCAGTTTGGTCTATTGCCAAGACTACTGTGGCCACTGACTGTGTACGAGGTTTCCTTGACAACAGTTGAGAAGCTGGAAGCTTTAATCAGTTCATATATCAGGAAATGGTTGGGAGTTCCACGCTGCCTCAGCAGAGTGGGACTTTATGGTAAAGAAATACTGCAGCTACCAATCTCTGCTCTAACCGAGGAGTTTAAGTGTGCCAAAGTCCGACTGGAAATGACATTAGTAGATTCACGTGACAAATGCATAAGGGAGGCAGCACCCGAGTTTAAAACTGGAATAAAATGGATGGCAAAGAAAGCTGCGGAAGAATCTAAGGCTGCCCTTCGAATCGGAGATATTTTGTGACAAGTTCAGCATGGAAAAGGAGGTTTTGGTCTTACTGTTACATGGCACAAGGCAGCTCCGGCTCAACGGAGGAAGCTGGTAGTCAATAAGGTTCCAAAGCAGGAGGAGAGGATCAGGTGTGTAAAGGCCGTTTCCCAGGCCAAGCAGGGAGAATGTATGAGATGGGAAGATTGGCTGGCAAGACCTGTGGACAATGAAACAGAGCAGGATCAGTTTCCTCATCAGATCAGCATATGATGTTCTTCCATCACCACAGAACCTAAACCTCTGGGTGGGCGAGGATCCCTCATGTCCTTTGTGTTCATCACCTGCAACATTAAGGCACATTTTGACAGGATGTAAGGTGGGTCTTAGCCAAGAACAGTTTACTTGGCGCCATGACCAGGTGCTGCGATGTTTGGCCTTAGCATTGAAAGACAAGCGTAACCTGACCAATAAGTTGCCACCAGTTCTATCAAAGCATTATACACAAAAGACAACTACGTAGCTCAATCCAGACGGTTGTCATGCTGATGCGCTAGGGAGACAGCACTGGGTTGATCCCCGGAGCCAGCATCGCAGCCATTGTGTGTGCTGATGCGCTGGGGAGGCAAAATGAGCCAGCATTACACTTCAGCAATCAACACCAGACAGAAGGATATCTACATCACCAGATGGAAAACAACGCAAATGGATGGAGATGCAGATGGAACACATTAGTTTACTGCAAAGCTACATCTTAGGTGATGCTTATCTTGGTGCGAGCCGAGTTGAAATCAGCAAGAAGTTCAACATCTACTCTCATGTAATGGAAATCACTTTATATATATATATATATATATATATATATATATATATATATATATATATATATATATATATATATAGCACACACCAAGAGTAAGTTAGTGGGTATTCATCAGCTGAAAAATTCTGTGGGTAATTTAATTTGAATTTCTTAGGGCACTTATGTTTTCTGGATCCTGACTTTATCCATTCAATTTTTTATGACTTATTTTAATTTTAAATCAGTCTGTGAAGCTAAACCCAAATGCAGTATCATGATTGACAGTGTTATGTCCAATGGAAACTCCCGAAGTTGATGTAGCAATAAATCAAATTGCACCTCTTTTAAATATATACAGCCAAGATATTAGTCAGTATATATTTAGTTTACATGCATTATATACACTTTAAAACATAAGCTTAAAAGATATGTATGTGTAATACTAATATATTGTGTATGATAATGTATTAGAAACAGTATAATGTGCATGACTATTAATATTACCAAATCTTTGAGGGTTTGTTTCTGAATACAACAATCATGTAATAAATTGCTCACAAACAATTATGAATTTGCAGCAGCATTTGACTGATCAAAACCCGTCTTACGTGTAAATTGTGATGCACAATACATTCAGTATAGTTGTGAATACACTAGGGAAGCTGTATTTTAGCATAAAAAAGTAAAGGCAGTGCTTAAAAGTGTTTTTCAATTTTTCTGTATGTAATTTACTCCAGCATTTTGTTTACATGTTGAAATCCCTAATTACCGGAGTTACAAGTATCTGGGAGATCCTGTTGTTCATGATTATTAGGCTGTAATCTTGTTTATATTAAGAGATGAAATGGTTGAATCGATTGTATGAAAATGTGCCGTTCTCTGCCTAATGACACCATTTGAATCAATGTACATGTTTTAAACAAGGTATAAATATAAATGCAAAACACTTCTTAGATGTTGCCACCGCCGAAGAGAAAAGATGGCAAACCCCGCTAAATAAAAGTCTGTATCTCAAAAGTGTTTCTCCATTATTCATATTATATTCGTTAAAAACAAATCAAGGTACAAACAGGTATTCTTACGCGTTTTGACATCTCCGTAAAGTTCATGGGTTGATTGGTGGGAAAATGCTTGTGTAAGATATTATTTGTCCTCTTTCAATAATCTCATTACTACAGAACCCCTAAAGGGACATGGTGTAAATTAAAAAGAGAGACTACTATCTCGTGCACACGACTTACTAATTTATTATAGGAAGTTTTACCCTCTCATTTAAATTTTTACACCATGTACCTTTAGGGGTTCAATATATTACTATGCCACACATACATCACATTTATTTTCCAGCATATCAAACACATGCTTTTGTTTCCTTCATAAATAAAACCAAAAATCAAAAATATGTGTATGCTTGGAAAAGTTCAAGGGGGTGGAGACTTTCTATATTACATATAAAGTAGGTATTCCCGGTAAAGTATCTGTGCTGTATAGATAGTGCCTATAGAAAGTCTACACCCCTTTGAACTTTTTTCACATTTTGTTGTGTCAGTGCCTCAGAGTTTCATGCATTTAAATGAGATTTTTTTTCCCACTTATCTACACACCATACTCTACACAAGGGGAAAAACAGTTTTTGAGAAAAAAAAAAAATATATATATATATATATATTAAAAATACAAAACTGAAAGATCATAATTAGATAAGTCTCCACCTCCATGTGTTAATACATGGTAGAAGCACCTTTGGCAGCAATGACAACTGTGAGTCTGTTGGGATAGGTCTCTACCAACTTTGCAGACCTAGATTTGGCAATATTTGACAATTCTTCTTTACAAAACTGTTCAAGCTCTGTCAAGTTCCTTAGGGAGCGTTGATGGACAGCAATCTTCAAGTCATGCCACAAATTTTCGATTGGATTTAGGTCAGGGCTCTGACTGGGCCACTCAAGGACATTTAACTTTTTGTTCCTTAGCGACTCCAGTGTCGCTTTGGCTGTGTGTTTTGGGTCATTGTCACGCTGAAGGTGAACTTCTGTCCCAGTTTCAGCTTTCTTGCAGAGGGCAGCAGGTCTTCCTCAAGGACTTCTCTGTACTTTGCTCTATTTATTTTCCCTTCTATCCTGACAAGTGACCCAGTCCCTGCCGATGAGAAACATCCCCATAACATGATGCTGCCACCACCATGCTTCACAGTAGGGAAGGAGTTGTTCCTTGGGTGATGCACTGTGTTATGTTTGCGCCAAATATAAAGCTTTGCATTTAAGCCAAAAAGTTCAATTTTTGTTTCGTCAGACCACAAAACTTTTTGCCACATGGCTACAGAATCTCCTAAGTGTTTTTTTGCATTCAAGGTGGGCTTTCTTGAGTAATGGATTCCTTCTAGCCACCCTACCATACAGGCCAGATTTGTGGAGTGCTTGCGATATTGTTGTCACATGCATACCTTGACCAGTCTTGGCCATAAAAGCCTGTAGCTCTTGCAAAGTTGCCATTGGCCTCTTGGTAGCCTCTCTGATCAGTCTCCTTCTTGCTCGGTCATCCAGTTTGAATGGACGGTCTGATCTAGGCAGGGTCTTGGTGGTGCCATAGACTTTCCACTTCTTAATAATCGTCTTGACCCTGCTCCAAGGGATATTCAAGGCCTTTGATATTTTTTATACCCATCCCCTGATCTGTGCCTTTCAACAACTTTGTCCCGGAGTTCTTTTGAAAGCGCTTTGGTGCTCATGGTCGAGTCATTGCTTTGAAATGCACTACCCAGTAGAGGGAACCTACAGGAACTGCTGAATTTATTCTGAAATCATGTGAATCACTACAATTTAACACATGTGGAGGCCACTTAACTTGTTGTGTGATTTTGAAGGTGATTGGTTACACCTGAGCTAATTTAGTTAATTTAGGATTGCTATTACAAGGGGGAGGGGGGGGGGGCACTTATCCAACCAAGCTATTTCAGTTTTTATTTTTAATTAATTTTCTACAAATTTCTAAAATATTATTTTCACTTGGAAGTTGTGGAGTAGGATGTGTAGATAAATGAATATATATATATATATATATATATATATATATATATATATATATATATATATATATATATATATATATATATATATAAATGCATTTTAATTCTAGGCTATAAAGGCAACAAAAGGTGAAAATTTTGAAAGGGGACATAGACTTTCTAAAGGCACTGTATATATGTATAGTGCTGAATTTAACTTTTGTGTGTAGTATTCCCGATGATGGCTCTCACCAGCCCAGTTTCCTTTTATAACACAGCATACTTGTGTCATGCATACTTGTTATCTTTTAATGTGCGGGTGCACAATCTTTATTGACATAAATAAATAAATAACATGTAGCAGAGAGAGATCTGTGCTGACTCTGCTGGCGTGTTCACGGGCTGCAGGAAGAGGGCGGCAGTCGTCCATCAACCGCCTGTAAGTCATGGCAGTGGCACGGGGAGGTGGGAAAGTGGGTGTGTGGACTTTCCCCCTCTCTGAATGGCTGAGAGGCGAGTCTTGGGAGATTGTTGGTCCTATAAAATAATGCTCTGTTGTTTCTCAGGTCTGCCCTTATAGACGCGCTGAGAGTGCGGAAACGCTGGTCGCGGACCGAGAACCAGCCGGGAGAGAAAAAGACACGAAAGTGTCACAGCAAGACAGTGAGGGCGGGGAACCCTTGGGCAGACCCCTTAAAAGTATAACAGAGCAGGCTAGGTAGCCGGCAGCGTAGGACGGAAATATGGGTCGCACGGGCACCGGCGACCGGGATATTGCTGCAGAGTGCAGCACCTTTTATTTGTAGTTTTGTTATTGTGTTATTTTTTCCCTTGTTATTTTGCCTTCTGTTTTCATTATTATTTCTTTGAGCACCTGCAAGGGCGCCGATATTGTGTACCATCGCTTGATATGCCCGTGGTTCTGTTTACCATCGTTGGTAAATCAGACCACAGACCCACAGCGCCATTTGCGGGATAAACTTAAAAATAGCACCCGAGAATAAAACTGGGCACCTGTGCGGTGTTGCCAAATCCACCTGTCTGCCTCCTGTGTCAGTGACTTACCCACCACCCTTCCACATAACAAAATAAACCTAACTCCACCAAGGTGTCCTAAATTTGTACATTTGTTTAGACCAATGCCTAAACAGGGACAAGCTAAGCTTGTTTACGGCACCAAAACAGTATTCCTTCTTTTACTTTCACACTACCTGCTTTGTTCTTTCACCACTTTTCTCTCTGTAATTCTCCATTCACCTCTACACTCCTTCAGAAAACAAACTAACCATCAGGTTTTTATTCTCTCACCCTGATCAGCCGCAGCTGATTGCATTCACCCACTTAATCAAACTACAGTTAGTTTTACAACCATCTAACAATTAATACAGACAGCGTTAATAAGATGGGGTGTATGTCCCTAAAACCAGGGCCCTAAAGCCTCCAATTAGTGTCCGGAACATACACTCCATCACATACCCTCCCCCTCTGCACGATCCTGCGGTGTAGGGCATTCAGCATTTCTGCTGGTTCTGGAAACCTAGAAAGAAAATGAGCATTAATGTGCTTTTCACCCTTTCTATGTTTTACCATCAGGACTATACACAGTTCCTTACCTTCACACAGACAGCTGCTGTCTTTTGAAACATGTCCTTTTATACCTGCATGGCTTGTTAAATTACGAACAAGTGTATGAGCTTAAATGATTGCCAGTCAATCAGTGTTCTTGGATAGCTATGCATTCTGGGAGATGTTGTTTTTCATTCCTTATTTAAACAGCAGGAACTACATTATTTTTTTCCACCCACATTTGTTAATGCCTACATTATGTTCCAGGGTAAAGACTACATACTATCTGGGGTCCTGTGTATCTCTTCTACAATTTTACCCCATATTCTACAACAAAATGAATTTCCACATAAGCACCCCCCTTCTAATTTTTATTTCACGTATTTTTTAGACATTTTCATGAAAAACAGCAATTTCATCATCACTTATAAATGACATGTAAGTTAGACTTAAACTTAGCTTTTGCGTTTCTTACCTGGCTTTCACCATTGTAAAAATCCCCCCTTTTTGGAAAACACTTTTTTCATGTTTAGAATACTTTTTTTTTTTTTTTTTTTTTACAATTGATACTATACACTATAAAGAAAAAATACACAGGTTTAGTTACTATAACAAAATAACCATTGTTTGCAACATTTTCCATTAATCATTTTACAGTGTTGTTTTTAGTTAAACTGTTAGAAACTACTCAGTTTTTCAACATTTCTAAATAATTGGTTCAAGTAAATTTAAGCGCAATGTTAAAATACATCAAAATATAGATATAATACTCTTACAGTACCGTAAATTCCAGTATTAACAATGTAAAACACTGAGAAATTAAATCTGAATGGATTTGACCTCAGACACAACATTTGAATTTGGATGTTGCTGTGCCACCTGTAAAATTAGAAAAAAGGGACAGATTATTATTTTTTTATTTCAAATTCAAATAATGAGCAAAAGATGCTATTAAGCAAATTCAGTTTTAAGATTGTGAAAAAAAGACTTAATGTAAAATATTTCAGTCTGGAGGTATTAATCCTTTATTACAGTAGATAACATCTTAGTGTTAACTAATTCAGATGAAAAGTATGAACTCAATAGTGCCACAATTAACTTTTCTTTACCTTGGAATCAAACTCTGCCCAAACATCAGGGCTTCCATTCGATCGTGGTGCTGTTTCAGCAGCAGCAGCTGCTGGAGCTGGTTTGCCTCATTGGTAGGTACCCTTATTGCCATTTCGTCATTTTCCTCGTTTCCAAAGGCAAGTTATTTAAATCTTGGGTCCAACAGCATGGCCACAGCAAGGAATCTACAAATGGATTTGGAATAACTATGAACACTAAAGTAGAAGTCAAATGTAGGAAACTTTTAAACTACATAACTGTTTATGAATGCCATTGCATCCATTTTGGAAACAGGAATAATTACTTATGCCAAGTGTAAAAAATACATTCTCAAATAATTGCTTTATAATTTCTTGTTTTTTCTAATAAGAATAACAGAAGGAGTATGTACTGTACCTTGTGGTTTTATAGCTGCCACATCGTTTGTCAAGGCACTTATTCAGTGCATCAGATAAACTGTGATCAATAGAACCTTGCTAGAATTGTTGACACATTGTCACAGTGTTTCTCTTTAGATTTCGGACCAAAATGATCAACTTGGAGGCAGTTATATTCTGCTCAGCCGAAATCTCCTCTGTTACAGACAGAAATGGCTTCAATACCTGCATATAAGAAACAAGAAATACAATAAGCTTCTTAGAATTGAAACTTTAAATATTTAGAATTAAAATACACGTATTGTGTATTTATTATTTTATCATTATCAGTCTAAAAGCTAATGGCATGAAAATGTCAAATATTAAATGCAAAATTATGTTAAATTTTTCTTCAAAGCCTAAATTTAAAAATAAATAAAAAAACACCTGTAGACATCCAGCTGTTTGCAGATAATCCTGAAGTCATCAGAAATGTATTGACATGTCACTGCAAGATAGGAGTCTGTACTTATTGAGGTCCACAGGTCAGTGGTGAGTGACACAAATGGAATGGCCTAGAAAATACAATTAAATAAATTAGTTCTATATTCACATTTAATTACTGCCTCACCCCTCCAAATGTAAACATAAATCAATTGCACATTATGCTCACAGTTAACTCTTGAAGAAGAGATGTCTTTTCTTCCTCAAATCAAGCTTCCATCAGTTTCTTCACAGTCTGTCTGTAGGGTATTTAATACCTTAGATCTAAGGCATTTACAAAAGCTCCGACTCCAGAGTCTTCCACAATTGAAAATGGATGCATATCTTTTACAATTAGCTCCAGCAACTTTTTGTCCAGATTTCTTTTCAGAAAGCTTCCAGCTGAAATTAAAATCATAATACAATTTTACATCTGTTCTATGAAAATAATTGAAGTATTGTGTGATTTTATTTATTAATTTACTTATTTATTAGCACACACACACACCCTTATCCAAACCAACTTATAGAATTCAATGACACAAATAATAACTAGTTCAAGTACAATATTCACTTATGAAACAAAAAAGTGCAATAAATAGTAAGCAACCAAATACAAAATTGTTATACCTAAAAATGAAATATCGGTTAATAAAGGACTCAAATTGAAATTCTGTATGCAATTAATAAATGTTTTAATTTGATTGAAATGTGTTTTAAATTTAATTGCCTGCATAAGGTGTTTTTGTCAAATAAGTGTCAATGTCTTGCTGTTTTAACTTCTTGCTGGGTGGAGGTGTTGATGTCATTGCTGAAGATGCAGTGTGGAAGCTTCACTTTCAGAGGGTCCACTAGAACCCCCAGATGCAACATTCTAAAACAATCAAGGTGTTTAAAGTTATTACAATACATACAGAGTACGGTAAAGGATTCCACGAGACCAGCTGTGCTCTTATGAAGTCTTATTTATCCATTTATCAGCATATTGAAATAAAGAATTAACCTGTTTTAATATTCAATGTTTCTGATCTAATTTTATGGTAACGAATTCCGAAACACTTTGTAACACTGATTTAACAATATCTCTGACCCCCGTTGCATTCAGGTCTCAACACAATTTTTTTTTTTAAAGTATTAAGCTTAAGTGGACCAAATGACTTTACAAACTGAGCAAAAGAAATGACATAGGCCTATGGAGATATAATTGTTGACTTCAATTGCATCTGTAATTTAACATGCCCTCAAAAACAGAATACCTCCAAACAACCAATGTGTTTGTAATGTCTGACATTTTCTTTATACAAAGTTGAAACAGTTGACTCCACTGCGGACACAAGAACCAGCAACAGCTTTGTTTACCAATTGATAGTAAAGCAGTGTAGCAGGCACTATAGCAGATAGTTGATGAGCAGAACTATTCCTAAAATAGGGATGTCTAATGTATTGCTCCCTTTCTTTATAACCGTGTGTTAGCATTGAAATGTTCATAATTTTGCTTCATACTATTTTTTTATTTTCTAATAATTATTTAATTAATTAATTATTTGCTTTCTAATAATTAAAACACAGTTAAATGCACTACTGGACATTATGTAGATAAGTGCTGTTCAGTACATTCCATCCGGGTGAGGGCCACTGTCCCTCCAGTCAGGTCAGTAAATTTATTAGCTCGTCTCCCAGGTGAAAAAAAAAAAAAAAAAAAAAAAAAATATATATATATATATATATATATATATATATATATATATATATATATATATATATATATATATATATATATTCCTAAAGTAGGGGTGTCTAATGTATAGCTCCCATTAACATTGAAACCGTTAACATTGAAATCTTAATCATTTTGCTTTATACATTTAATAATTAAAACACAGTTAAATGCACTACCGGACTGCCTGCAGTCCTGGTAATTTCCCGGTAGCCAGTTAAAGAATCGACTCCACTTAAAGAACCTCAAAAATGTTATCTTCAGAATCGGGAGTCGACTCTTTTGGGCATCGAGTCCCAGGACTAGCTGCGACGTTTTCAAGAGGAGGTCAGTCATGAGTTTGAAAACTTGTGTTTAAGATTCAAAATGACTAAGGGTATTGAGAGTAAGAAATTAAAACATTTAATTAGAATAGTGTTTTTTATTAAAAAAAAAAAATTGAACACAAAAAAAAATTAGAACAGTGGTTTTGTGTTTCTACATAGCATCATGACCTGAATCCTGAACAAATAAATCAAGTTGTTGACAGTTAAGTTTGTGTGAGACATAACCGTGGCTGTAGCAATCCCATTATGGCACTGGTACAGTAGTTTAACGTTAGACACACTGGCCCACACGTCACACTGGTGTATTAGTCGCTCCCCCCTTCTAATAAATACAGTAAAATCGTAAATCTCGAAAAACTACTCACTTCTAAATCTTTTGTAGTCATTTTTGTATTACTTTAGTATAAAAACATGTTAATTTGGATTCATATGTTTTTTTCTGACTTTATGTGAACGAAAAGACACACATTTGCCCGTTTTCCCATTGGAAATAGTGATATTTTGAAATATCACTGTCCTGGTCACAAAAGCAAAGTTTGTGGGGAATAATAGCCATTTTCTATACTTTTGAGGCATAAGCAATTAGGAAATAACACTTACTACCCAGGAACAAAAAAAAAAAAAAAAAAATGGTTACACGTTGTTATCAGCATATACAGAATTAAACACATTTAGAATATTTAGGTTGCTATTTGATGTGTTATTTTATTATGTTGTGTACTATGCAGCGAATGTGATACTGTAGTTAAAAGGTTGATACACACTGTGACATTGCTGCTCTTTGATTTTGTTTTCAAATTATCTTTTTCAGATCGTGTTTGGGTTAAGTGAATGTTCTGCATCGTGATGGGGTCATTCTCAAGACAACCCCACCCCAAATATAGGGTTCTAAACATATTAATTAACCCCAACCCGATCGGGAGACCCAATCTAGAAAAGGGTGTATTTCAAGTTGAGGTCCTAACATATATAGCCTAACATATAGCACGCGGCTAAGCAACATGTAAGAGAGCGTAAATAAAAAATTATTTGTATGATTTTAACTGAGGCTCATGCCTATCTACTCACTTTTTAAAATAGTGAGTAGATAGGTTTGTTGATTGTTTGAGTAGTATTGTTCCTTGGGATAACAAAACACTGAATTCAAGTCCTGTGATTTCATGAAAATGTCAGGTAATCAGTGTTTGGTATTTGAGTTGAGTTAAAATTGCCAAAATGAGTTGATTTAAGAATATGCATAAATAGCCATTCAAAAAGACATCACAGTGAAAGATATAACTTGAGTAATGAAGATTTCCTGGTTGCTATCGGTATGATTGAAGGCAGCCTGTCTGTGAGAGAAGTTGCCCGGAGAATGAGATATTCTGCTTCAACAGTCAGCAGACTAGTCCAGAGAAACCAGGAAACTGGCTGTGAGGGACAGACTACATCTTGGAAGGCAGAGGATCACCACACTGCCCCAGGACCGTCATATCCAACTGATCCTTCTGCATAATCATTTTGACACTGCAGTGGCTACAGCACGAGAAATTCACACACTGTCAAAATGAAAACATTACAAAGGTAGTATCGGGTATGACCTCCCTGAGCATTAACACAATCCTGGCAGCGTTGACGCATAGACCTGATAAGCCTCTGGATAGACTGCTGTGGGATGTTCCGCCACTCTTCCTGTGCAGCTGCAGCCAGCTGGTGAAGGTTGGCTTGTCACGGTTGTCTCCTATGGATGGCGCTGGCAATTTAGTTCCACAGATGTTCAGTTGGACTCAGTTCAGGAGAAAAAGCTGGCCATGGCAAGACCTCAACATTGTTTTCTTGAAGTTGTGCAATTGTAATCCTAGCACTGTGTGGTCTTACATTGTCCTGCTGGAAAAGCGACACTTCCGGATTGGCTTGCAGGAACAGAAAAACTGTGCATGCTGAGTAACCAGACCAGGTAGTTTAAACAAAGGTCATGGTTTATTATGGGGTTTTCATATGTAGTTTCAGCTATTCTTTAGTGCAAACAAAATAAGATTCCAGAACAAAAAATACAGTTCACCTTAGCAATGGAAACAAGTCCAGGCTGTTCAGCAGCCGTCACATTACTGTATAACTAGGTTGCCCTGTAGATCCAGCACAGATGGGTTGATCCACACAGACCCCCAGTAGGATGAAAGCACAGAGGACAGGGCATAAACAAAATATAGCCAGGCCTAAAGGTCAGAACAGACGTGAATGACTGGAGTGGTGCTCTTTTGTAGGGAGCTAACCAACCATGGAATTGGTTTCTACAGGCTACACGCACACACACACACACACACACACACACACACACACACACACACATAGTCATGTGCAAATTTATTAGAACACTCCATTGCTTCTGTTGTTTTGATTTGTTGTGCATATGAAATCAAATCATTGTAACTGTAAGTAGGAGTTTAAACAGAATCTGGCTTAATCTGTAACCCGTTCTGTGAGTTGTATTCTAAGACCAAAAATGACTTTATATTTAAATAAAATGTTCCAACATGTAGTACACAACAAGCTTCCACAATAGTGCTGACCACAGAGATATGACACTCATTACGTTTAAGCAAAAATCTCTATCTGCTATTCAGACATCCAAATACTGACTCGAAATACATCAGGCCTGCCGAGTCCGTAGTTAAACAGCTGTTAGGCAGGTGTTGGATGGTAACCATGGTAACATCAGATATACAACATCACCCAGCAGCATCATAGACACATCCACACTTGCAGAATTCTCTGTCCATGCTGGAAAAGTGTAGAATCCCTTGCAGTTATAGTATTTAGTCTTAAAGTGGCAGCAGTTTGTTTTTGATTGCAATTACTTACTCACCTCATAGGTGATGGTGCATGCAGTGGAAAATCCAACACCAAACAGATTAGCGATTGACCTGTATTCAATATTGGTAGCAAATCTCTAAAGATCTACAACCTCATGTAATTTAACTGGGAAACATTTTCTGCAACATGTCTCCTGACGTATGGTCGGAGTAGGTCACACAAAGGTTAGTGAGTCAGCCTTTCTCTGACCAGCACCAGAAGCTGTAGTTCCAACATTCCAAAGGTCTGTGACATGTTCAGACATACCTAAGAAACCAAACATTATTATTACTGTAATGAAACTACACAAACACACACAATACAGTGGCACAGACACACAAGCCAAGGACACCATAACGCACCACAAAAATATACTATGGGACTGATTTACTAACCTGCACAACCCGGGGCTGTTCAATGAAATTACGCTGATACCAGTGTTTGAGATTTACTATTGCAGCATAATAGCAAAACTGTCACAAGGCAAAAAAAGTCAAAGTTCTACAGACATTAGTGTTGCATTAGCACTGCTCCACCTGAGTTTAGTAAACCAGCTCCTATGTTGCACTTGTATCTCACCACACTGTCACACGTACAACATTAAAAAAAGTTATTTTTCTTTTTCCAGAACCTGTGTTGCACCCGTATCTTAACATTAATGACAAGCTATTACTATTATGTATTATCAATAACACCGTAATTGCAGTTTGTTGAATGTACAATATGTCAATCTTTTTCATAATCATAAGGGATGATTGTCCCTGGTAGAAAGACACTGCAGTCCTCACACATTTGCCTTAAAAACATCTAATCACCGAATGTCGCTCTTTCGGCATGTTCTGTTTCTTCAGCAATGATTTGCTATTGTAAGCACCAAATAAACCAAAAGAATACAAACATAGAGCACAGCACATTGCCATATTGGGCATGATGAAAAAAGTTTTTCCAGAAAGAACTTCTGCTGTAGTAATCAGCAACAGAGCCTGGTGCATTTCAAAAAGTGCAATGTGAAACCAATAAAACTAGTCTGGATGAAGCTGCAAGTGAACCAGCCTAAACAAAATGTGTTAATTTGCAATTGAACCACAGTTTGAATCACTTGGAAAGAGCTGTGGAAGTGCCCTCATACAATCAGCATTAGACTCACTGATTTGCACGCTTTCTCACTCTCACACACTTCCTTACTTATCTCATGCATTGAAAAAAAAAAACTAAAGTAAAAATGTGCATTTACAGGAAAATAAAACTATAGACTATGAAGATAACAGAATAATCCTAGAGGTGAACAAAAATGGAAAGTAACTAGATATTGGTGTTTTATACCAAAACAAATTTTGGCTCACATTCAAAAGCCTTTGTAACCGTATATGTTATAAATTACTCTGCAAGTGCAGAGTGTGTTCACGTGCACAGCATACACGATATAGTTACAATGCATAGCTAACACGTGCAAGTCCTGGTGTTAGCTGCAGTATAAAAGGGAAGGTGCGTGTGCGCTTCAGGGGTTCTTGGGGTTCTGTGTTCTGAGATCGGTTTTCTGTGTGTAACTGCCTGAATAAACAACGTTAGATTTTGTACGGTTCTTCTTGTCAGGGCTCTCTTATTTCTGGACCCATAATACATAACAAATTGGCGACAAGGATGGGATGTTGCTAAAAAGGATTCAGCAGTTAAAAAATAAAAAAGGGCAAAAGGATGGCTGCTATTGGAAGAGCCGAGGATTTCCAGTTAGACGAAAAAGTAGAAAAGGATAGGCTTGAGCAGTACTTCTGTGCTAACGAAATCACAGATTAAGTTAAAAAGAAGGTAGTTTTATTAACGGTGGTGGGCCGAAAGATACATGGCTTGCTCACCGATGTTTCCAGATAAACCTAGCGAAAATGGGTTTGATGCATCAAAGACTGTGCTGAAGGGTTTTTATATGCCAAAGAAATTTATCGCCGAGTGATACCGTTTTAATACACGGAACCAATTGGAAGGAGAAACTGTAGCTGAGTTTCTGGTTCAGTTAAAGAACCTATTGGTCAATTGCTGTTTTGGGACATTTCTGGAGGAAGCTCTACGAGACCGGCTGGTTTGTGGACTCCGAACTAAGAGACAAGTTGTTGAATGCTGCTTCTACAATGGACATAACACTGGCTGCTGCTACGGAGATGGCCTCGGTGTACAAAAGCACGAAAAAAAAAAAAAAAAAAACGCAAAGCAGTTTTCTCAAAGGCCAACTGTGTCTACAAATGCTATCAAGGGAAAGACGACACCGATGGTGAAGAGGAGCCCTTGTTTTCTGATGGCACCGATGATGAAGAGAAGCCCTTGTTTTTGTTATTCAGGAACAAGCCATGCTCCAGATTCCTGCTATTTTAAGGATTTATAATGTCTGTGTTGCGGAAAAACGGTACACGGACAGCAAGCTTGCCACTCAACTGCACCGAAGAAAAAAGCAGAGACTGCTGGAGAACATCGCAAGACATGGCCACTGGCGGGGCTCGCTACCTCGCAAGTCGTCCCCAGCATTAAGCGCGAATTCTGAAAACAGTAACCATGAGTCTGACTGCGATGTTGAATTGTACACTGTAAGTTCTAGCATTGATTTTGAAAAAATGTACTAACCATGTGGTAGATGACCTTGACTTTCGTTAGTGCCATCGCTTACGGCTCGGGATGCATAACTCTACCACATGGTAGAGCCTGACGGACTCTATCGCTTAAATATTGATCTGTGCAGAGGTCAGGTAAACTGTGGCCAACAGCAAACAAGGGCTTACTGTTTGTGAAGTTCAATGTAACTGGAATGGTGTGTGTTTGATGCAGCCAATCCCAACGCGTGTTTGAGAAGTAAATGTCCTTTGCATGACCCTTGACAAAGTCAGAACCCACTTAGTCAGCAATTCTGAGCTGATAGTTAACACTGTCACTGTTGGTACATTTTATTTAGATATACTGTAAATTAATTTTTGGTCTAAGAATACAACTCACAGAATGGGTTAAAGATTAAGTCAGATTCGGGTTAAATTCCTACTTAGACAGTAATTTGATAAAGATCTTTCTGGTCACTTTTTCCTTGCTAAGACAAGGCTGACCTCCAAGACATTTTAACATAGACGTTGACCTCTCCTTTGATGTTCAGTTCTAACATGAAAGGCATTTGTCATTTAGGGTGGATCATTGCTTTTATATTAAACATCTTTACAAACTAGAAATAAAACAGGTTTGCTTAGGAAATTACAGTTGATTTTATGAGTGTTATAAAAACTGGCTACTTCAAAGATAAAATGGATTGAACCACATGCTTTGAAGCTAGGGTTAGCACAAATGGGCAATTATGTGATAAGAAATTTGTGTCTTTCTGATTTGTTTAAGAAATAATCATGATGTCACTGAGAGACTGCATTTAAACTGAAAATAGTGAAATGTTTTTTTTTGTATTGCTCTGATCCGTGTTTAGAAAGAGGACACCTGAAAACTGTTGTCACCTTGTAACCTTTAAGATGTCTGGTTGTAACTTTACAACTGAGAACATTTATCTCAATAAACTATACTTATCTGAAAGCCAAAATAAAAAGCTTGCAACTTCTCTTTTCCTTTTTTTCTTTTACGCCTTACTATAACAGCCACCAGTAGTCTTTGCTATGGTGTACTACAATGTTTAACCTCTGATCTGGTTAAAATCCAAATTTGTAAATGCGTGTCAAGCTTTAAAGTTCACAATGGTCACAATTAACTTGAGGGCCAGGCTTATTATAATCACCATGGTATCAGTGAATGTTGCAAATACTTAGATTTTTAGTTTATAGAAACCAACAAACAAAGGAACAGTTGGTCAGAAAATCGTTACCGCATTTATTTCTTTTAATCCCTTCCCACCTCCAGCAAATTACAGCAGGATCAACTCTTTCAGGTTTAAATATCCCTGGCTTCCTGTTGCTGAAGACAATACTACAGCAGAAGAACATGCAGGTAATTATCCAAGTCTTCATGCTGTTTTGCTGTGGTGGCCTTGGTGTGTGTGTGTGTGTGTGTGTGTGTGTGTGTGTGTGTGTGTGTGTGTGTGTGTGTGTGTTTTTTTTTTTAATGACAGTGCAACATGAAAAAGTCTTATTTTAATAGTCAAAATAAATTATCTGAAAATATATTTGTGATCTGATGTATACAATTTTCATAGTATTGTGTTACTAATATGTTGCCTGATCTGAATAGACAAATATAATTGGAAAACCACTTAATTACAAAGGTCAACTCTCGAAATAATTAAAAATACTATTTATGTTTGTCAAGCATATTTATGTTGTATATTTAGGATTTATGTCACAACTGTGTCCTCACCAATTACCATTAAAAAAATGACCATTATATCTCATAATGTAATTATTAACCATAATAAACAATATATCTCAATAAGAACTAGTGATCCTGACATAGTTATCCCTAGATTCATGATGAAAAGAGATTAACAGTTAATATTATGTATGTTTAAGTATTTCAAATCAATCAGAAATGTATATGTGTTATAAGACAAAAAGAAACCTAACAATCCAAATTATTATTACATTTATTCATATTCTCAAAGGAAGAAGAATAAAGGTTAGGCTTCATAGTTAAAAACATATGTATAAAGAAGAAACAAAATAAAACATTCAAGGAAAAGTAATGCATTGTTAAATGTTCATAATGAATCCTTGATGTGCTCTCTGGTCATAGAGTTCTGCATTAGTGAAGCAGTCTTAATAGTTGATCACGCATTGTTTGGTTGAGTCACGTATTACATATACATGGCCAGCTTCCAAGTGGCTAAGTACGCATGTACAATGTTCAGCATCTACTTGAATAGACACACATTATGTATTGTGACAAGCATGGATTTAGTTCAGTTATCTGTAAACGCACATGTGGCAGAGCAAAGCTCTGCCCTTTTAAATTGGCAGGGATGGGGTTAACTTCCCCTGCCTGCCTGGGTTTATTATGTTCAGGTGGCTGGGGTTGATTAGTTGATTAGGTTGATTAACGATCAATCAGCGCCCAGCCACCTGATATAAAAGGAGGCCTCTGCTTCTCATTTGGGGAGAGGGAGCTGAGGAAGCAGGTTGGTTTTTTTTTTGGTTGTTTAGAAAGTTTGAATCCAGTGAAGGCATTGCCCAGCCTGGAAACTTTATTTTTGTGAGTTTTGTTTTTGCTTTATTTGTGTTTGAGTATCTGTTATTTTGCCCTTGTGCACTTTATTTTTGTTTATTTATAATAAAATAGTTATTTTTTTGAACTGCAGTCTGTCTCTGGGCCTCTATCCACTCGCCAGCCTGCCACATTTGGTGTCAGAAGTGGGATAGCGCCACCTAGAGGCTCAGAGCAGTATTTATTTATTTATTTTTTTTTTTTTGGAAAAAAAAAAAAGGGAAAGAAGAGCAGACAGCGGCAAAGGCAGGAAAAGCAGCTGAAGAAATGTAAGCTGCTGCAGCCACCGCTGGAGGACCCGGCCAGCCTCTTCCCCTGGTGTTCCTGGTGCGGGAAGGAGGACCATCGTTGGCGGTCCTGCCCAGACGTGCCACCGGCAAACTGGTGTGGCCGGTGTGAGGAGGACGGCCACAACTGGGCAGGATGCCCCTACAACCAGGCCCAGGAAGAGGTGCCTTGTTCACCCCGGGCATCAGGGGCCACCCCACTACCTCTAGCACCACCACCTTCACCACCGTCCCAGGAGATCTGGGACTGGTTGATGCACCCTGAGGCAGACCTCGTCCACGATCTCCCCATAGTTATCAACACGCTGTGGCGTCGAGATGGGGAGAGGTGGGAACAGTGGGAGGAACAGCACCACCCGGCCTCCTTCCCAGAGATTGCCCTCATGGTGGTTAATTACCTGGCGGTAGACATGGGAGATCCACCGGTCACTCCAATAAAGAGAGGTGAGCCGCCTTCCCGAGAGCCAGAGAGGGGTGAGCCGCCTTCCCGGGAGCCAGAGAGGGGCGAGGAGCTGCCGTCGCTCCCAGAGCCAGAGAGGGGTGAGGAGCTGCCGTCGTCCCCAGAGCCAGAGAGGGGTGAGGAGCCGCCGTCGTCCCCAGAGCCAGAGAGGGGTGAGGAGCCTCCGTCGCTCCCAGAGCCAGAGAGGGGTGAGGAGCCTCCGTCGCTCCCCAGAGCCAGAGAGGGGTGAGGAGCCTCCGTCGTCCCCAGAGCCAGAGAGGGGTGAGGAGCTGCCGTCGTGTCCCAGAGCCAGAGAGGGAGGAGGATCTGCTGTCGCTCCCAGAGCCAGAGAGGGAGGAGGAGCCTGCCGTCGCTCCCAGAGCCAGAGAGGGAGGAGGATCTGCTGTCGCTCCCAGAGCCAGAGAGGGAGGAGGATCTGCTGTCGCTCCCAGAGCCAGAGAGGGAGGAGGATCTGCCGTCGCTCCCAGAGCCAGAGAGGGAGGAGGATCTGCTGTCGCTCCCAGAGCCAGAGAGGGAGGAGGATCTGCTGTCGCTCCCAGAGCCAGAGAGGGAGGAGGATCTGCTGTCGCTCCCAGAGCCAGAGAGGGAGGAGGATCTGCTGTCGCTCCCAGAGCCAGAGAGGGAGGAGGATCTGCTGTCGCTCCCAGAGCCAGAGAGGGGTGAGGAGCTGCCGTCGCTCCCAGAGCCAGAGAGGGGTGAGGAGCTGCCGTCGTCCCCAGAGCCAGAGAGGGAGGAGGAGCTGCTGTCGCTCCCAGAGCCAGAGAGGGGTGAGGAGCTGCCGTCGCTCCCAGAGCCAGAGAGGGGTGAGGAGCTGCCGTCGTCCCCAGAGCCAGAGAGGGGTGAGGAGCCTCCGTCGTCCCCAGAGCCAGAGAGGGGTGAGGAGCCTCCGTCGCTCCCAGAGCCAGAGAGGGGTGAGGAGCCTCCGTCGTCCCCAGAGCCAGAGAGGGGTGAGGAGCCGCCGTCGCTCCCAGAGCCAGAGAGGGAGTGAGGAGCTGCCGTCGCTCCCAGAGCCAGAGAGGGGTGAGGAGCTGCCGTCGCCCCCAGAGCCAGAGAGGGGTGAGGAGCCGCCGTCGTCCCCAGAGCCAGAGAGGGGTGAGGAGCCTCCGTCGTCCCCAGAGCCAGAGAGGGGTGAGGAGCTGCCGTCGCTCCCAGAGCCAGAGAGGGGTGAGGAGCCTCCGTCGTCCCCAGAGCCAGAGAGGGGTGAGGAGCTGCCGTCGTCCCCAGAGCCAGAGAGGGAGGAGGATCTGCCGTCGCTCCCAGAGCCAGAGAGGGAGGAGGAGCCTCCGTCACTCCCAGAGCCAGAGAGGGAGTGAGGATCTGCCGTCGCTCCCAGAGCCAGAGAGGGAGGAGGATCTGCTGTCGCTCCCAGAGCCAGAGAGGGAGGAGGAGCCTCCGTCACTCCCAGAGCCAGAGAGGGAGGAGGATCTGCTGTCGCTCCCAGAGCCAGAGAGGGAGGAGGATCTGCTGTCGCTCCCAGAGAGAGAGAGGGAGGAGGATCTGCTGTCGCTCCCAGAGCCAGAGAGGGAGGAGGATCTGCTGTCGCTCCCAGAGCCAGAGAGGGAGGAGGATCTGCTGTCGCTCCCAGAGCCAGAGAGGGGTGAGGAGCTGCCGTCATCCCCAGAGCCAGAGAGGGGTGAGGAGCTGCCGTCGCTCCCAGAGCCAGAGAGGGAGTGAGGAGCTGCTGTCGCTCCCAGAGCCAGAGAGGGAGGAGGAGCTGCCGTCGCCCCAGAGCCAGAGAGGGGTGAGGAGCTGCCGTCGTCCCCAGAGCCAGAGAGGGGTGAGGAGCCTCCGTCGCTCCCAGAGCCAGAGAGGGAGGAGGAGCTGCCGTCGCTCCCAGAGCCAGAGAGGGGTGAGGAGCTGCCGTCGCCCCCAGAGCCAGAGAGGGGTGAGGAGCTGCCGTCGTCCCCAGAGCCAGAGAGGGGGGAGGAGCTGCTGTCGCTCCCAGAGCCAGAGAGGGGTGAGGAGCTGCTGTCGCTCCCAGAGCCAGAGAGGGAGGAGGATCTGCTGTCGCTCCCAGAGCCAGAGAGGGAGGAGGAGCCTCCGTCGCTCCCAGAGCCAGAGAGGAGTGAGGAGCTGCCGTCGCTCCCAGAGCCAGAGAGGGAGGAGGATCTGCTGTCGCTCCCAGAGCCAGAGAGGGAGGAGGATCTGCCGTCGCTCCCAGAGCCAGAGAGGGAGGAGGATCTGCTGTCGCTCCCAGAGCCAGAGAGGGAGGAGGATCTGCTGTCGCTCCCAGAGCCAGAGAGGGAGGAGGAGCCTCCGTCACTCCCAGAGCCAGAGAGGAGTGAGGAGCTGCCGTCGCTCCCAGAGCCAGAGAGGGAGGAGGAGCTGCCGTCGCTCCCAGAGCCAGAGAGGGAGGAGGAGCCTCCGTCACTCCCAGAGCCAGAGAGGAGTGAGGAGCTGCCGTCGCTCCCAGAGCCAGAGAGGGGTGAGGAGCCGCCGCCGCTCTCAGAGCCAGAGGGAGCCGGGCCGCCGCCGCCGCCTCCGGCACCAGAGGGAGCCGGGCCGCCGCCGCCGCCTCCGGCACCAGAGGGAGCCGGGCCGCCGCCGCCGCCTCCGCCACCAGAGGGAGCCGGGCCGCCGCCGCCGCCTCCGCCACCAGAGGGAGCCGGGCCGCCGTCGCCGCCTCCGCCACCAGAGGGAGCCGGGCCGCCTCCGCCACCAGAGGGAGCCGGGCCGCCGCCGCCGCCTCCGCCACCAGAGGGAGCCGGGCCGCCGCCTCCGCCACCAGAGGGAGCCGGTCCGCCGTCGCCGCCTCCGCCACCAGAGGGAGCCGGGCCGCCGTCGCCGCCTCCGCCACCAGAGGGAGCCGGGCCGCCGTCGCCGCCTCCGCCACCAGAGGGAGCCGGGCCGCCGTCGCCGCCTCCGCCACCAGAGGGAGCCGGGCCGCCGTCGCCGCCTCCGCCACCAGAGGGAGCCGGGCCGCCGTCGCCGTGCTACCTTGGAGATTCGGGGCCCCCTCAACCAAAGAAGGCTTGGGGGCTCCGACATCAACCCCGCCCACCACCACCCACCATAACAGCCCACCCAAGGGACATAATTGGACTCTTGGGGGGAGGGGGGGGGGGGGGGGGGGGGGAAGGGGGGAGTTGGCCGATTGCGGCCGGTGTACGTTGTACATGGGGGGAGGTGTGTGGCAGAGCAAAGCTCTGCCCTTTTAAATTGGCAGGGATGGGGTTAACTTCCCCTGCCTGCCTGGGTTTATTATGTTCAGGTGGCTGGGGTTGATTAGTTGATTAGGTTGATTAACGATCAATCAGCGCCCAGCCACCTGATATAAAAGGAGGCCTCTGCTTCTCATTTGGGGAGAGGGAGCTGAGGAAGCAGGTTGGTTTTTTTTTGGTTGTGTAGAAAACTTGAATCCAGTGAAGGCATTGCCCAGCCTGGAAACTTTATTTTTGTGAGTTTTATTTTTGCTTTATTTGTGTTTGAGTATCTGTTATTTTGCCCTTGTGCACTTTATTTTTGTTTATTTATAATAAAATAGTTATTTTTTTGAACTGCAGTCTGTCTCTGGGCCTCTATCCACTCGCCAGCCTGCCACAAGCACAATATAAGTTTAATACTTTTTTTAAAGTCTTCTTAACGTGGTCATCCTCTCTGTGGAAGTTAGTTGTGCAGCAGCACATTGCAATATCTCTGTGAAGTCTGTAGGCAAAAGCTTTAGTCGTTCCAGAGGGAGCCCATCTTCTCCGGGACAGCTTTGAAGATTACAACATTGCGTCTTCATTGAAGAATTTCAGAGTTTGAAGAGTTGAGAGTGATGAGATGTTTTGAAGAAAGAGTGAATCCAGAGAGAAAAAATCCTTGTTTTGAATTTAAATAACATGATGTATAGGTGTTCCCTTGTACTATAAACAAGTCCTTGTCGGTCCTTCCATTGGTTCATAGTATTTGATAGACAGTTGCATGTCACACGAAAAGGGTGTGTTAGAAACTGAATGTATTCAGCTATTTCATTATCAAAGGATTTTACATTTATCATTTAAATTTAGTTACATTCATTAGAGAAGCATATGAATGTTAGTTTCACTCTCTATACAAAATTATGGTTACAAGAATATAAAACACAATACAATCAAAGGATGATATTTAAAAATAGCTATTAGTGTACAATATTTATTTAAAACACAATAAACACTTCAGATTTATTGGGACACTTACTTACAATAACTATTAAACTTGTGTCCACAAGTTATGTAATTAAAAATGATTCTTATAGCATATTAACTAATTTTTAACACAATAATGGTACAACTGCATAGTCACTATAGCTTGCTTGATAAGTTTTATGACACCTTGTCACAAAGATGGCTGTAGTGGGTGATGTCAGACCAGAAACAGGAACCAGGAAATAAACAGCCGAGAGGTAGAGTTTGGTGAAGCTGAGCGATTGGTGTTGCTCAGCATTTAATAATGAACAGACAGAAAATAAAAGGTTGTAAATACAAACAAAACACAGGACATGGGGCTTTCGCCAAAGTAAATAGACAAACAAAACGGATTACACAGACAAAAACGGTGAGGTGATATTTTAACTATTACCTTGATTATTACCTCCGTCTCCAATCCCGTTCTCCACTCACCGAACACACAACCGCGAGTGAGTGAAAACATGCTGCTTTTATGCAGCTGTACTGAGACTCGATTGCTAATCAATCATTCAATTGGAGTCACGACACAAATGGACGTGAATTAATAAAGTGCAATTCCCTGTGCTCACTTATTATTACTTTTTACTTGCACATGAAGTGTTGTGCAATCCTCGTGTCTAAATACAAATATACATTTTAAACACTCGTGTTACACAGACCCGTTTATATCCCATGTACCAATGACTATACACCAACATTAACACACAACATACAACACAAAATACACACAGGGGCGGGGCACTTTGCCACACACTTTAGTAGAGCAGACAATCAGGTAGCATTTTGGAAGGCGAGCTTCAAAGAGTTGACACAGTTTGTGGCCTGTGCCTTTGGTTTAATCAACAAGCTTTGAAGTAGATCTGGTTAAGAATGTTCTGGAATCGGTGTTAACAAACCAATCACCACAGAATTAAATATCTGTAAAATGCTTATATTAAAACGAATTTAACCATGAATTTCCTTGACATTTATATTACCTAACAATAGAGAGAAATTGTAGAATATTACTGTGTTTTATATAAGGTAACACCGTAGAAGTAATACAGTAGAACCTCCGAGTTACAAAAACCTTGAGAATGGTGGTTTGTGTGGTATATTTTGAGATTTACCTTTTAATGTCTAGGTTTAAGTAAAAGTTTATTTAGAAGCTACAATATTCAAAAGGTTATAAATGTATGAGCATAGTATCAGAACTTGCATTCACAATTATATTCAAAATTCATTCAAACAATTATAAATATCACCTTCCATCATAAGTATTTACACAGATTTAATCTCTTAGCTTTTTGCACCAAGAAATTCAATAAATTATATATTTACGATGTCGCCTTTCTGTTGGAAAGTTTGTATCAGAGTCACTGAAGCAAAAACAATTCCCTCAACGAGTCTAGGTTTGATCCTTTATGTTTTTTGATGAAGATGGAGTTTTGTAGGTACAGAGATGGAGATGGAGTTTTTTGGTTACAGAGAGCTTTAATAAACTAAGATGGCTTCTTTGCAGTGCAGTCGTCAGGACGGCAGTTGTTCGTTCTATGAAGCAGCAAGGACAGCATCACAAAGATGTTATTTGCAGGAAGAGAGAACACAGCGATGACAAGGGCAGAGATGAAGATGACAGATTTATCCAGAAGCAGAGAGAGCATACCTTTTAATCTGAAACACGCTTTTAACCTCACAGGATGGAGGCAGGAAATCCCAAAACCTCCACTCACACAAGAGTTTATTAACGCATGTATAAAATGGATTGCTTGTCTCTCAGTTCACTTTATTGTTTTAGTTTAATGTGTCGCTTGTTTTTCAGTATGTTCTTTTATAGTCAGCGCAAACCTGTACCCCAGTGCAGCAGTATTGCCTTACTTGACCAATTTCTGTTATTTTTGCTTTTTGTATACTTCAAAACATGTGTTTTCTTTTGAATATTCATAAACTGATTTACATTTTCTCCCCATTCCTCATCCACTAAAATTATGAAATTTTCGTGTAAGTATTTCAATTTAGTTTTTGATCAAGCTAGTAGAACCTACACTCAGCAAATACCACTATAATCAGACTTTGATTGGCCAACATAATCATGTGATAATGTGTTTGTGAAGTGATAGCGAACCATGTTGTTTAAAAATACTACAATATACTACAAAAATGCTGCTACTAAAACTGTGGCTTTACTTTATAACGTTATATTTAATTTTAGCCCAGACACTGAATTGAAACTTCTCTTATTCACCAATAAAAAGTGAATTTAGCCTAACACTAACCACAGTGACAACCCTCACCCTAACCATAACCATGGGCCGAATGGCCTCCTCTCGTTTGTAAACTTTCTTATATCCCAAACTCCAACACTAACCCTCACACTAACCTAACCCCAACCCCAATGTCAACAACTTTCATCCTAACCCCAATGCCAACCCCCACTTTAACCATTATCCTAACCATTTACACAGCTTATGTTGAGTTTAAACTAGCATCTGTTGGCTGCATCACTGAGGTACAACAAGGTTTTACCACCAGGATGCAGCAAATTGTATTGGATTAACCCTGATGAAGATAGCTGATCAAGGACAAGTGTTAACTCAGTATGCATGTCTGTTTATTATTTATTTATTTATTTATTTATTTATTGGCAGATGCCCTTACCCAGGGCGTCTTACATACAAAAATACATATAAAAAAATTATAAGAGCATGATACAAAATACAATAACTAATAATTTAATAAGCAGTCCTAATAAGCAGAGTACTAATAGAAAACACACTACAATTTGATATCGGGCCAGTTCAAGAGCAGATAACAGTGTTGATAGTTACATCAGGGGATTTTTATATATATATATATATATATATATATATATATATATATATATATAACCTGTGTCTAACCCTGATGTAACTATTCCTATACTAGAGAAGATGAGGCCATCTAATCTAAAAAGTGTCTGCAGCTGTGGAACTCATTATATGCCAATTGAGTAAGATGCTAATAATATCAGCAATAGCTGAACTGTTCCTTGAACATATAGCATCAATGGGGTAGGTTATTAAATTTAAATGTATTCTAACAGATTCTGCATTGTATTGCTGTCATTAAGATAATGAGTTATTCATTCATTCCAGTCATTCAGAGCAGAATAACACAATGCTTTAATCTAAGAACAAGTGTAGACAATTAACAGCAGTACATGAATATACAATCATGATGTTTCTTATTATAGAAAAACTTAAATATACACTTCTTGAAAATAAATCAGTTCAGACACTTGTGGTTTATTTGTGAATACACTGCACAAGAAAGGCGAGGGGTAATAGCACTGGTAGGCACCACGAGATCCTCCTCCTAGTTAGATTGACTTTATTAAAGGGGACTGATCCTTCAATCAGAGTATCATGTAATGTGTATTTGTGGTACTCGTACTGAACTGCTCCATACCTTGCTGGATTCTACTACTGCTCTTAATTATAACTAATTCCTGTATCTTGTACTTGATTCTAATCTTAGATATCCATATTCATGTTTTTGGTAACTGCTCTTATTTGAAATTGTTTTACTATAAGTTAACTGCTCTTAGTTGAACTCGCTCTTCAATGTAATTATTTACTGTATTATTTACTTTGCTCTTGTTTGATCTTATTTTCTACTTTGTATCTGCTCTTAACTGTAATGTGATATTCTGTAATGTGGTTTTCTATACTGTGATATAATAATAATAATAATAATAATAATAATAATAATAATAATAATAATAATAATAATAATAATCCTTAACTCCCCTTTTTCACCATTCTCTTTTGACTTTGGTAGATTAACCACCACCTTGCAGGAAACCTCGTTCAACAAGGGAAAGGTAGCTAAGCCACAAATCTAATAGCGATGATAACTCATGTCCTATGTGGTAGGGTGACACTGGTAGTTTCAGACTGCTCTTTTAATAAGGTGCTTTCCAGACAGTGATTCCATTTTTCAAAGTTGTATTTAGAATGCTTTACAATAATACACAATTGAAACAGAGATTTAAACTAATAATTTTATCTTGCTTTTCCCTTTCTAACTAGGACAGCTAAGCCGTTTGCCTGTAATGTTTTTAGTTTGGTACAATTTTTCACTGATACTGCTGTCCAACTCTCCTCGCTTCTCCCCAACAGCAAACACAACTCAGATTGGTCTTTTTATACTCACACATGCAAACCAATTATCACAATGCTATCTTTCTAATTAATAATATACTTCTAATTTACAGCAAGTGTTTTGTTGAGAGCTAGGATTCCCTGTGCACCCGTGACTCGCTGAAACTGCAGGCTTGCATCCAGAAAGTTCTCCACACGGGCATAATGCTCTGTTCAACGAAGACTAATGTATCTGCCCTCTGTTACCTTACCACATATCCCTCCCCTTAGCTCAAAACCATGTTATTGAGTGACATAAGCTGAGAGGCAATGAACCCAGGAAAGAGGATCTGCATTGCTTTTGTAGAGCCTGCTCTATGCTCTATTTTAAAATAAAATGGCTGCAGTGATAAAAATCAGTGGGTGACCCTCGAATTTTTCTCTTTGTTGAACTGCATATACGTTGTAAATTCCGGTTGTAAATACCGGTGTAAATTCTCTACCCAATAAATTATACATTAAGGTCTCCATCGACCATTTGATGACCAGACATTCCTTCTAGACGATTGCATAATTTAGCTCTCTTGGAACAAGCTTCCTGCTTAGATACAACAAAGGGTAGTCCTCACCTACTTTCGTTTGTGACAACCTGACCTCGGATGCATCCGTCTGTAACACAGATCTTTTTGTGAAATCAAAAACGATCAACACAGGGTCATTACACTAAGCTGGACATAAATCCTTAACCCTTTCCGGTCTGATGTTGGACCCTGTCCAACATCATTAAAAAGACATCAAGCACAGGTCTCTACTCGTTTTTTCTCCTGAAAAAGCATAGAAAAGCTTTCAGTGGCCGAGTGAGACCAATAGAAAAAAAAAAATAAAATCAGGAGTCTGATATAAACAATACACATAGCCCCTTCACCACAGACATAACAAGGACATAAACAAACAAGATAGCTGCTTCCACATCCAGCACTCAAAGAATATTGCAGACATTTGCCAAGTTTTTTGAGATGTTATAGTAATAAAATAATGGCTTGGATCGCATTATTGAGGAGTTTCATGATAAAACGAGTGATCAGAAGATGATTTATCAGTAAGCGCTACTATGATGAGATATGTGATAAATACAGCGAACAAGGAGTGGGGCAGGGCTGCAAATGCAGTACTGAGTGTCCTGTTGATATATAGTGCCTTTTAACACTAGAAGCCCAGTGGCAGACATTTTGGCAGTTTTTGGTTTTAAAATGTAATTTTCTCCAATCGTATAACATATATGGGGCTGCATGTTTATGTACCTTTCTGTCCGTATCTGTTAAATATTCTCAAAAAGCATGAAATGCGGGAGTGCAGAAATAAAGGAGATATATTACCTAAAAGCCCTGGGAGCAGTCACATTGACGGACACACAGAAAACAATTGTATTGTGATTATACAGAACAGTATTCTACTTATTTTATTATTTTATTTACTAGTCTGCAATGTGCTTAGCTGTAATTAAATTAGTCTCTACTCTCTGCTTGAGTGAATGACTGACTATTGTTTTTCAAAGGCTGGAGCATGCTTGCCAGCTGTGCTGTTTTGATCAGTCAATTAGCATCAGGACTATTGAAAATAAATACCAGAGACCATGTTGATGGATTTGATGTTTTGGATCAGATGGCACGGAAGTATCCGTGAAAGCTGGCTCTCGACGGTGGCTTTTTCAGGTGTTTTACAATGTATTGGACCAAGCAGTCATCAACTCCTGGGTACTTTGCAAAGAATGCGAGAGTATTTTTTTTTTAAATATACGTTAATCACACTCCTCTGTCTTGTCCCTCTTAGCATACTGTAATTCATTTCCTGCGGCACCATTTTAATACACTCGAGTGCATGCCAGGTTTGAATGAGTTTAGTCAGCATTTGAATTTAAAATTAGTCACAGAACTGCATTATGTAGCAAAGCACTCAAACTGAAGGACTTGTGAATGGGAAGTTTATTTTTAAAAACTTTCTGACGGTTCATTAGATAGAAAGAGGGTTACAGTATGCACTTACACCATCCATTCTGGGAGTGCAAATGCATGTTCAGGATTGGTGAGCCCAGACAGACTGACAACGAACACAGCACAACATCATGTAATACAGAAATGTAAAAGACAAACAGGCAGTTAGTAAATCCTGCAATGATGGAAATCACCAGGTCATTATAATATTGTAGAGTTGAGCCTGCTGTAGGTTCTACTAGGATACAGTGCAACTGGGACAGCGGCAAAGGTGCAACATTTAAATAAGTGACTAATCTTCAATAAAGTTATAACATATTTTTTAAAGATGGATACTTTATTATAATTACTATTAATAATTGTACTAAGATCAATACATAATCACTTATTCATCTTCATTCCACATTTAAATGAGAAAATAAGGACATGGAGGATTTAAAAGCCCATTTAATTGTTTAACAGTCAAACCGCTTAAATTAAACTGATTTAGCGGTTATGATTATTACAGTATTGTTATTACTGTATACCTTTCATTTATATCACGATCTGGTCTTACTAGTAGAACACTCTTAGTGCTTTTAGTCTGCGATCATTGAAACACATTTCAAGTTGTTTATGTTTGTGAAATAAAAGGTATACAGTCGCCACTGCTTAGAACGAGCACGTTGTCTTAACGTGATTTGCCCGCAATAAGTGATGGATGCTATAAACTCCCACACAATAAAACAAATAAAACAAAATAGATGTATCCCAGGTTATTGAAAGCGGGTGGTGATCAGAACCCCAAATGATAACTCACTTTGTTAATAGTTAAACACAAGTCATCATAGCGCCTCATTTCTTTTAATTTTAATTTACTTCAAATAATAACAATAATTAAAATCAATATAATTCTTAAAATCACAAAACCCAAATAAGCTAACTCCACAGAGTTCCTAACTAAACAAAACAAAACATCAAGTTGCAGCATCGACCAGATGAAACAAAACAATTAAAGTGCTGCTCCTCTTTCATTTGCTCAGACTGGAGACAGGTAACTTTTCAGTTTGTTGTTTCCTTTTGGTTTGAATTCAGCGGTCTCCACTGTGTTATCCAACAGATGATGGCCAACTATGTCATACCCTGCCATTTTTAAAACAAGGGTGCAGCTTAGACAATAAACCCTCAAAGGCATAGGCAGCCCTTAGGTCTGCCACAGTATGTATGCAGTTAAAAATCTTTATTAAGACACACGTTACACTAATAAATGTTTTTATTAAAACCTATGAATGTAACAAAATGTAAGTGCAAAAAAGTAATGCAAGTTCAGAAATGTACAGAACAGCTAGGCTACATTATTGCAAATTTGTTTCTAATGAAGAACTCTGTGATATATGCACCTGCACAGTCTTTTTTTGCAAGTATGGATTGCAAAGTTTGTCAGCGTTTTCTAAAAAATTACAATTCCGCTCTATATGCGGATGCTGCTCCATAGCACGCCACAGTGTTAGTTGAGGCTTAAATGCTCCCCCACCAACTGTATCCCTCAGATATAGGGAGTATCACTAAGACAAGGCAGGGGTCTGGTGGGAGAGCTCTTGGATGGTAACAAATGCCAGTCAAAAGTAGTCGGAATGCAGTGTGACCGAGGGGGCAAGGCTACTGGGCCATCTAGTGCAGATGCTACTCCAGCCCCTTTCAATATACTGGACATGTGGTACTCAAGCGCAGACATAGTGTGGGGCCAACATAGTGACCAGTCACTAGTGCACGCTTGGGGGCAGGTCTGGTCTATTGAAGGTAAGGATGTTATTCAGTATCAAGGGGCAATTACTATATAGGGTAAACCTAGTCGCAGGCACAGGACAGCCTGTAACACAATTATTGGTTCCCCCGTCTTATCGGACCAAGGTCATGAGGCTGGCGCATGACAAGGTAGCAGAAATTGGCTCGACTCTATTGGGTAGATCTTCATACTGATGTGTCGAAATATGTAGCCACATGCCCAGACTGCCAGCAAGTAGCGCCGAGTCGAGTGCGCCCCGCCCCTTTGATTCCACTGCCGATTATTTCCACCCCCTTTGAACTCATTGCAGTGGACATAGTGGGCCTTCTGCTACCTTCTGACTCTGGGTATATGCATATATTAGTGGTGGTAGATAATACAACACGATAACCGGAGGCAATTCCATTGAGGTCCATTAGTGCTAAAATTATGTGCTAAATGTCAGCGGCCATATGAAGTGATTCGAGCTATAGGAAAGGTGAATTATGAAATTAGACAGTCTGATCGCCGTAATTAACTTGAAATTTATCATGTAAATTTATTAAAGCCCTGTCAGGCAACGGAGGTCTTATTTATAGCCCCAGGCAATGTCCAGAGACCTCCTAGCACTAAAACTATTTAAATGGGGGAACAATTGGTTCTAGATCAGCAACGGGAGCTGCATAAGATTATTGAGGAGTTCAGTGATGATAGGAATAGCCGGTTACTACTGCCGCTTTATCCCTGAGTATGCCACAGCTGTTAACCTTTTAATCAACCTCACCAAAAAGAGTGCACCAAATTTAATTAAATGGTCAGTAGAGTGTCAGGGGGGCATTTGATACTATTAAGTGAAGACTCTGCCATGCCCTCCACTCTCAGCACACCACCAGATTTCACCATGAGATTCATCCTCCACACTGATGTGTCAGATGTGGGTTTGGGTGCGGTCTTGTCCCAAAATGTTGACGGAGTAGAACATCTATTGTATATCAATAAAAAGATGCTTCCTCGGGAGCGCAAATACACCGTGGTCGAAAAGGAATGTTTGGTTATTAAATGACCTACTCACTCTTTATGATACTACCTGCTGGGACACTCATTTGATCTGGTCACAGACACGCCCCACTCAAGTGGTCTAGCACAATGAAGGACAGCAATGCCCGGATAACTCGGTGATATCAGGCATCGCAGCCCTTCATCATCCACTTGGTACACTCTGCAGGGAAAGACCACCAAAATGCGGATCATTTTTCCTGGGAGGGGGGAGTAATGGGAAAGATAAATTCAGCTGAGTGTACCTTTGGCTCCACTCTGAGCGGTGGGTTATGTGACAGAAAGACAATGATTCTTGGTGGTAAATCTCTCTCCCGACCTGTGAGGGCGCTAAGTAACACAGAGTACCCTGGACTGCTTGGCCTGACACTTCATTCCTAGGGTTAAAAGGAAGTCGGTCATTTAGAAAAGGGGCGGAGCTTCAGTACATTAACTCACGGTACATGTAATTGTGTAAGGTCCCATTTTCCTTCAGCCAGTAAATCTCTTCCCTGCTCGAAGTCATGTAATTGAGTAGCCATGTAATTGGAAGCAAAACCAACGGTGTCATAGTGATGGTATAAGTAGGAGTCGAAGTGATGTAATCTGTTCCTTCGTTTTGGTTAATGAGGTTTGAAACCGGAAGGACCCATATTGTTGTATCGTGAGTGTTTTTATTTGTTTGTCTAACTGTTGCTTGTTATTTGTTAGATGGATAAACAAGTTCTGGAGCTGTCGCTAGAGGCCAGCACGTACCTGGAACATCACTGCACTAGAGTACGATAACTGTACATTCACCACAAGCACTACTACACTTACTGAGGTCTGGTGACCGTGTATGTTTTGTGTGTGTGTGTGTCTTTTGTGAATATCGTGTGTTATCATTTGGGACTGCCCCGTGCATTACTATTACAGAGCAGTACTCACAATTGCGTGCTGTCTGTATTTCATTGTAGTTTTCTGTTGGCTAGTTTTGACCATTTGGATTATAAATAATAAAACCCATCATTTAATCAGAACTGTTTTTGTCGTTGTTTGGAGCACTGCATCACCTCTACACCTGCGCATTATAACCCACTTTGCAACAGTTATATTAATTTTTCAAAAAAAAAAATACAAAGTTAATATTTACATTAACTCTCAACATTGAATCTAGGCAATATTTATTGTTTCTAAAAAGTCTTTCTAAGAATTTGTGTTTTATTTTATTTTATTTTATTTTTTAAACAAAACCCCAAGCCATTCAATAGTGTTAATTTAAGCAACATCAGCAAAATGAATGTATGTATAAACCATCAGTAGGACAGAGAGAATGCTCATTAGTATATATTAAAATAATACATAAAGAATGAGCCTCAGGAACTAAATGGAAGTAAGGCAGCATAGGCTGTCTACCATTAATGTTGATTTATGTATAGTCAAGAACTGTACTTAATAAAATTGTTTCAAACACAAAACACACTGCATCACAAGCTCCCAGTAATACATTTTTAGAAATACATTATACCCTCTAAATTTACATAATATATATTTACATAATATATCATAGAGTGTCTGAGCAGGCCTGAGATTCAGAAGGAGTAAACAATTAAATATCCTAAATATACAGTGGTTTTTAAATTTTGAAGTTATGATGATTTACTACTGACAATCTTCTTTAGTGTTTCCTTGCTGTTTGTTATGAAAAAAAATAACCATGTACAGTATTTCAGATGAAATTCTGTATTGATTGTTGCTGTTGGACCAGATATGAAATGTATACATCAGAAACAATGCAATACAAAACTGTACAATTGTTTATATGCTATTATTCTTAACCTTTTTGATTAAATGATATCTGTGTGTTGTATTACAGAAGTAGAACAGAAAAAAATGTGTTTCAAACAATCTGGTTCTAGATCAGTTAATTGGCTGACCTGGGTTCTATGCTACCATGCTGTTTTTTTAAACTGTTTTCATTCATGGTCCATAAAACAGTGTATTTAAATCTAGTTTTGTTTCAACAATACATTTTCAAAGCACTTTGAAACTAGGAGGTGGCGTCAAAAGAAGAAGAAGAAAGGGGTCTGGTTGACTTAAATACTACACCACAATATTACTTCTTTTCTATAAACTCCATGTAAAAAAAAATTATCATTATAGCTGTGAAAAGAGACAGAGACAGAGTTTTAATGACATAATTCATAGAGCCCAGTATCAAAGTGCTAACTATGTCCCAAATTTCTAGCAATAATTCTGGAGGAAAGCCATCTAGACCAGAGGCCTTATCTTGTTGCATTGACTTTGTCGCACTTTTCAGTTCATCCAATGTTATTGGGGCATGTTCAGCCTCCAGTTTGGGCAAATTCAAACTATCTAAAACATTTTTGAAGGAGTCGTGGTCAATTTGTATTTCAAATTTATAAAGATTGGAATAAAATACCTATGTCTGTTTAGTACTGAAGATAATCTACCATAGCTTGACAACTATGTAAATTCACATTATAAATCTCTTACCAAATTCCATACTTTTGTGTCTGTTTCTCTGTCTCAGTTTTATATGTTTATTTGCTTCTTTGCTTTGAGTGTGAACATACAAGTTACCTTTTTGGCCTCTTTGTCAATTTTTTTCTGGACTTACAACCCATACATTTCTTTCTAATCCACCATTGCTAGCCAATGAAACTATGTCAGTATGTGATGGATGGATGGGTGATGTAGACAAGCCTTAACTATTTGTTTTATTTGGAATAGAAAAAAATACAAAAATAACAATGTGTAGTTAATAAGCGTGTATTACATTATAATATTATGTATATATATATATAATATATATATATATATCTATATATATATACATATGGTATATATATATATATATACACTACCAGTCAAAAGTTTTAGAACACCCCCATTTTTCTAGTTTTTATTGAAATTTAAGCAGTTCAAGCCCAGTGAATAACCTGAAATGGTACAAAGGTAAGCGGTAAACTGCCAGAGGTTTTAAAAAAAACTTAGCTTACCAAAAACTGAAAAATAATGTACATTTCAGAGTTATACAAAAAGGCCTTTTTCAAGGAACAAGTAGTGGGTTAACAACTTACAGCTGTTCTGCAGCAATGGAAGTAAATTAAGCCTTGAAAGTTGATGCTAACAATTCCTACAGGTGTCCCAACTTTTGTTGATTACTTACAAACCCTCTGTCTGTATAAAAGCAGTGTTGGAACAGACTGTGTTGTTACACCCTCTTAAGCATTATTTGGACAGTATTGTACTGCAGGAAGTAGTATATTGCTATCATAATGGCAAGAAAAAGGCAATTAACAAAGGAAGACAGAGAGACCATTATAACCCTTAAAAGTGTAGGTCTTCCCTTTAGAGAAATTGCAAAGAAAGCCAAGGTGTCAGTGAGTACAGTTTCCTACACCATCAAAAGGCACTTGGAAACTGGAGGTAACTCTGACAGGAAGAAGTCTGGCAGACCCACTGCCACAACAGAATCAGAAGACAAGTTTCTGCGAGTCAACAGCTGGTCGAAGCTTCAAGCAAGTCTCAGTTTCAACTGTGAAGAGAAGACTTTGAGCTGCAGGTTTGACAGGTCAAATGGCAGTAAGAAAGGCATTGTTAAGATGGCAAAATAAGAAAAAGAGGCTTGCCTTGGCCATGAAGCACCACCAGTGGACTACTGAAGACTAGAAGAAGGTCTTATGGACTGATGAATCAAAATTTGAAATCTTCGGTTCATCACGCAGGGTTTTTGTACGCCGTCGAGTTGGCGAAAGGATGGTTCCTCGGTGTGTGACACCAACTGTCAAACATGGAGGAGGAAGCGTGATGGTCTGGGGCTCTTTTGCTGGATCCAGAGTCAACGACTTGCACAGAGTGAGTGGCACCCTGAACCAAAACGGCTACCACTGCATTTTGCAGCACCATGCAATACCCTCTGGTATACGCCTAGTTGGTCAGGCGTTCATCGTACAGCAAGATAATTACCCAAAACATACCTCCAGGCTATGTCAGAACTACCTTAAAAGAAAAGAACAAGACGGTAGGCTTCAAATCATGGAATGGCCAGCACAGTCTCCAGACTTAAACCCCATCGAGCTGGTTTGGGATGAACTGGACAGAAGGGTGAAAGCAAAGCAACCTACAAGTGCAACACATTTGTGGGAACTTCTGCAACAGTGTTGGGAAGAACTTTCCAAACAATATTTGATTTCCATTGTAGAAAGAATGCCACGCATGTGTTTGGCTGTTCTAGCTGCAAAAGGTGGCTACTTTGATGAGTAAAAAAAATAGATTAAATTTTGTTAAACAAAACGATTCCATGATTTCTTTTTTACCTCCAATTGTTTATTTGTTGTATGCTTTAATTTCAGAGTACATTGAGACATTAAACTGCGTAAATTCCAATAAAAACTGGAAAAATGAAGGTGTTCTAAAACTTTTGACCGGTAGTGTGTGTGTGTGTGTGTGTGTGTGTGTGTATATATATATATATATATATATATAGAGAGAGAGAGAGAGAGAGAGAGAGAGAGAGAGAGAGAGAGAGAGAGAGAGAGAATCCATAACAAAAATATTGTAATTCCTGGATTTTCATGACAAATCTTGTTATTCTTTGAATGTTTACAATTCCTGTAAATAACATATCAATAATAATATACTGTAGCCAACTAATTTTAAGGTACTGTATGGAACCCTGTTCTTTTTTTTTTTACAAGGTTCTACAGAGTAGGTAATTAGGAGCTTGTACTTTCTGACAGATACTTATAGAGAAGAGTATTCTTCAGACAAGGTGTTTTTAGATTGTCTCTGTATTTACAATCTGTCACTATTGAGAAAAAAAAGATTCAGTCACTTATGAGATGATATAAAAACAACTTATGGAAATGTAGCCACATGAGTGATATAAATTATAATTACCGTATTCAATTTGGCACTGCCCTCATATTAAAGACGCCCTTGTATTGACGCCGCAGTCATATATTAGCTTTATAATAGAGGCTGTCCTCGAATAAACGTGGCTATCAATAAAGAAACATGAAGGTATTTTTTTTTTCTCCGCCTACTAAAAAAAACACACAGAGTAAACAAATAAACGCGCAACACTGACTATGTACATGTAACGCCCCCGAAGAGACGGGATACTCAATCTATCACGTAAATTACAAACTAATGCACACACACATAGTAAGCACATTTAATTTTATGGTAGTACAGTTCTGAAGGAAAAACAAAAAAAAACTACTTACAGAACAGCATTTCTTCTGAAGTTCTTATAGGTGGTTTTGTTGTTTTGTTTTAAACAAATAAAAACAATGTGCTTACTATCTATGAGAAGATTTATTTTCGGTTTCTCTTGCAGAGAAATTACAAACAAGCAAGTTAGAGTGTGAAAAAAAAGTAGGATATACTGTAGTTTTTACAGGAATCAAGTTGATATTCTGAGGTAATTTTTAGTGTAGAAAAACATCTACATCACTCTCTTGGCTTTAAATGCCACACCAGCATTGTTTTGTTTCTTTGACCAAGGACACAATGTGAAACTGCTGCCATCACATACCACAAAACAAATGGGAAAGTAACGATTTCAAAAAAGAGGATTTTCACAAAAATGTTAAGTCATCCCAAGTAATCAGATAATATCTAATATAGTTCGCCGCCCCCTTCCTTTTTGAGCATTCATGTTACTACACCATGTACAAAAAACGTGTGTATTTCCATATATAATTAGAATGACATCTTTCAGGGCCTGCAACCTGCAACCTAGGTGTAAACTTGGTTCTGTTTCAGTTAAATGGCATAAGCTGTTATTGTTTCATCAGCCATTTGTTCCTTTCCATTTTTATGCAATGTTTGCTTGGGTGCCTATTTGAATGGTGAAGGAGTGAGAAATCATTTAAACATTAAATCATCTAAAACATTGTGTTTAATATAAAGCTTTTCTGACCAAGACATGGCCCAGATTTGTGAACCATGCAATTTTGCACGTACACACTTGGCAGTGATTAGCCGTTTCCTCCTTTTGCAAACTACGAAAGAGGAAGTGCTGTACTAACTTCAAACCGGCTGAGCTGTAGGCTTAAAGAAACCTTTAATATTTTTACTGCATAAAGATATGTGATGTAAATAGTGTTAAAAGCCGCTAATTGGTTGTCAACACATAACAGGTTCTGCTTTAAAAATGTTTAAGAATTTTCATAAACTGTCTGTTTAACCTTCAGTTCAACCTTCTGCCTAGCTACAATTTAAACACCTATCATAAATATTTCTGAATAGCTACTAACAAAATGCTTGTTCATATCATAGGATTACTAAGGGCACTGGCAAGCGTTTATTGGTGAAATCCACTAGTTAAGGGAACGTCCCACTTCCTATGTGTTTATTATAAGGATGCATGTAATCATATTGTCGGCATGCAGAAAACCAGGGCAGAAAATACCATCTCTGTACCAGGGCAGTGCAGGAAGCCATGGCAGCGCAGAAATACCATCATAAGAACATAAGAACATAAGTAATAAACTGCATGTATGGCATGTGATTTGTTTTGTTCCTGTTCATAGTTGATTCCCGAATTATTTGAGAACTGACTGATATATATATATATCATATATATATATATATATATATATATATATATATATATATATATATATATATAATACATGAGACAGAATAAATGTTCTAATATAATTATAAGTCAAGTACATCAGATTTACATTGTTTCCCCTTATTTTATTAGCAAGTTCATGTGATGTTTTGTTTCTGCTTCTGTCTCTGCGGGCTGCTGTAAACTGTCTCTGCCCTTTAAACACTAAATGCTCCTCTCAGCGACGTCACATGAAAACAAACTATCGGGAAGAAAACGTTAGTCCCTCCCCTATTCAAGTACAGTGGTCCTGTAAGTCATCAAAACAAAGTGCTTCTTTAAACATGTTTACATGATCTCGGCCCTAGAAGCCCACTTCAGTATGATTGTGTTAACATGATCCCAGTATTTAAAGGACCTCTGCAGTGCAGACTAGGTGGTACTGTTATTAATCAGCTATCAGAAGCATTACCTGATTTATGGGCTCATATGCCAAAACAATTCAGTTGAAAGCCTTGGTGACTTAATGAAGTACAAACGTGGAAAGCTACTGAATTCCACCAGTTTTTGTGGTACACTAGACAAGAAGTTTTGTGCCGAAGGCTTTCTGATGTGATTTACAAGAATTTCCTATTGTTGTTTGGAAGAATATTTCTGCTTGCAAGCCTGTTGTTCTCTCATGATTGCCCATGACAAAAGGATTCTCTTTGTCAAGAACTTTGGTGATCTGTATGGTAAAGATATAGTGTACAATGGTGTACAATGTTCATCTTAAGTGATGAGATAGAAATTGTACCTTTGTCAGTTGTTTGAAGTAAATACAGTGGCTCTCAAAAGTATTCACATCCCTTGGACTCTTCCACATTTTATTGTGTTACAACGTGGAATCAAAATGGATTTAATTAGGAGTTTTTGCCACTGATCAACACAAAAAAAGTCCATAATGTCAAAGTGAAAAATAAAATATATAAAACAGAAAATAATTGATTGCATAAGTATTCACCTTCTAGAGTCAATATTTGGTAGAGGCACCTTTGACAGGAATTACAGCTATAAGTCTATTTGGATAAGTCTCTACCAGCTTTGTACTTCTGGACACTGCAATTTTTGTCCATTCATTCTGCAAAATTGCTCAAGTGGGGTCAAGTTGTATGGGGACCTTTGGTGAATAGCAATTTTCAATTCTTTCCACATATTCTCAATTGGATTGAGGTCCGGGCTTTGACTGGGCCACTCCTTTTTGTTTTTAAGCCACTCCAGTGTGGCTTTGGCTGTATGTTTCGGGTCATTGTCCTGCTGGAAGATGAATTTTCTCCCAAGTCCCAGGTCTCTTGCAGACTTCAACAGGTTTTCCTCCAGGATTTCTCTGTACTTTGCTGCATCTATTTTGCCCTCTATCTTCACAAGCTTTCCAGACCCTGATGCAGAGAAGCTTAGCATGATGCTGCCATCACCATGCTTCATGGTAGGGATGGTGTTCTCAGGAAAACATAGCATTTAGCGTTGAGGCCAAAAAGCTCTATTTTGGTCTCATCAGACCATAGAATCTTCTTCCACTTGGTATCAGAGTCTCTCACATGCTTTCTGGCAAACTCTAGCCAAGATTTGATGTGAATTTTTTTCAACAATGCCTTTCCTTTTGCCACTCTCCCATAAAGGCCAGTTTTGTGAAGCACCTGGGCTGCTGTTGCTGTATGCACAGTGTCTCCCAGCTCAGCCATGGAAGACTGTAACACCTTTAGAGTTGCCATAGGCCTCTTGGTGGCCTCCCTGACTAGTGCCCTTCTCACATGTATGCTCTGTTTTTGACGACGGTCTGTTCCAGACAGATTCACTGTTGTGTCATGTTCTCTCAATTTCTTAATAATGGACTTTTCTGTGCTCTGGGGGATATTCAGTGCCTTGGAAATGTTCTTATATCCTACCCCTGATTGGTGCTTTTGAAGAACCTTAATCCAGATTTGCTTTGAATGTTCCTTCATCTTCATGATGTAATTTTTGTTAGGAAATGTACTAACCAACTCTGGGACCTCCCAGAGACAGATGTATTTAACCTGAAATCATGTGAAAAACCTTAATTGCACATAGATGGACTCCATTCAACTAATTATGTGGCTTTGACCCCACAGCTTGTGCGAACTATCATCCCCTGTCATTAGTCAGATGCTAAACTGTAAGCTAAAGTGCTCTTGCGTCACCTTGAGACATATATGACTAGATTAATACATCACGATCAAACAGGATTTAATAAGCATCTAGCATCTGATGATGTTCGCCGTCTTCGTCACATTTTACATGCTGCTGTGGATGTTAGTGCTCCCTGTACCATTCTCTCATTAGATGCTGAAAAAAGCTTTCAATCACTTAGATTGGAAAATCTCTGGTCGGTATTGGATCAAGATCATGGTTTTAGCATCAGAATCTATTAATATGATTAAAGTTTTTTATGCCAATCCTTCTGTGATGGTGCTCATAGGCAGTAAATGTTCTTCCCAATTTGCTTTTCCAGAGGTCTGCATCAAGGCTGCCCGCTTTCTTCTTTATTATTTGCTTTATCATTCGAGCCACTCACCCAGGCTGTGCGCCAGTCCACTGTGTCTACCCCTATTGCTGTTAATTCTACTCAACATCACATTTCGCACTATGCAGATGATGTGCTGCTATGTGTTGAAAATGTATCTCAATTTCTCCCCGACCTACTAACGTTTTTTGACAATTTTAGTTTATTATCGGGACATAAAATGCCCTTGAACGCTGCCTTAATGCCCTTGAACGCTGCGATGGGGAGAATTGTATTGCCTCCGAACATACCGTTGGTTAAGCATTTTAAATATCTTGGTGTAGAGATTCCCTCCTTTCATTCCACCACAATGAATAACTTCAACAAAATCTTTAGTCAGGTGGAGGCAGACTTAAACAGATGGATGCACCTTCCTAACTTGTTACAAGCTCGAATCCCTATAATAAAAATAAGCATACTTCCTCGCATCAATTTTTTCAGCTCTATGCTTCCACTCTCTCCCCCAACAGGTTATTGGGATTAATTACTCACTATTATTTCTAAATTTATATGGAAATGAAGGTGTGCTTGTATTAAATTCATTACTCCCCAACACAAGAAAACCTTGGGAGGTTTAGCATTGCCAAATTTTAAATTCTATTTCTCGGCTTTTGTGTTGTGTCCACTAACAGTATGGTTTGCTCCTCATGCTCCTGTCTCATGGTGGCCTCTAGAGGAAGATTTGGTATTTCCACATAGGCTTCAAGATCTCATACATACTGGTATTCCTCTCATGCAGTGCAGATTACGCTTTAGTTCCATAATTACATATTTAAACACAGTTTGGCGCTTTGTGGAGAAACATGCAAAACTCCAAATAAAATGGCATTCACATACACATATCTTTCATAATTATTCGCTTATATTCCTTTCCACAGTGGAGGAATAGGGGGATACATAATGTTGCTGATATTTTTAATGATTGCTTCATTTGCACATTCCAGATTCTTCTTTCATTTATGACTTTAGACTTTGTTTAGCAATTTGTGCCTATGGAGTGCCCTTAGGACAGAGTTGCCATCACATACACTAAATCATGGGTTTCCAAAGTACGGCATGCAAGAACGTTTTGGTACGGCCCCCCCAAAGCCCACCCTCAGCTCTTATTTTAAGAGCTAAACTGTATTCAGCTTCAACTACATTGGGAAAATGTTCTTTGTACAGTATTGTAGTTTTGGTGTTCAACTTAAATCTTTTGTTAGGGAAAGTACTACTGTAGTAACAGTACCCGGCTACAGTTTAAAATTGTTACTGTTACATTTTTTTCAGTACAGTAGCCAGTAAGATGTTATGTAGCAATCGTATGTAATTGCATAAAAAGCGCCAATGTAATGGCAGATAATTTATGAATAATTAATGCTGCACTTTAAATAGAAATGTGTGATTATTTTGTTGATTTCAGAAAGAAAAAATAAATAAAAACATCAAGGTAAAATACAGTAACGTCTGTGATTTATTTCTGCACATTTACTATGGAAATAGCTCTAAATGTCCACACCATGGGACAATTTACATCATTTCTTTAATTCGAACTTTGCACATCTCAGGCTATTTGTATAGTCCCCAGGGATTCGAATTAAGTGGCGTTCACTGTACATTCAGCTCTTAGTGAAGTGGTTAGTTGTACAAGTCAAGATGCATTCTGCCTCACTACTGAAGAATAACTAGGAGGAGGAGGCATACTACTGAAGAATAACTAGGAGGAGGAGGCATGTATTGTTTGTTGCATTTACAAAAAAAAAAAAAAAAAGAATATTTTACGTTATATTAAAAAAAAAAGATATGTATTGTAATGCATGGGTCACATTGACCTGCATGGTGGTTCTAGGTAGAACTGTTTATAACTTTATAATTTTTGCGATTCTGGCTATCCAACACTGCCAGGATATTTAATTACTTATAAATGCAAAAAGGGTTAAACTGATCCGCAAAGCGGTTGTAGTTTTGAAGGCTTTGTATAAACCTCTTGCAGCTATTACAATTTGGAATAGGGACTTAAATTTAGATGAAGAAATTTGATGGGATACTGTCTGGAACAATGTAGGCTCCACTTCCAAGAACCCAAATGATCAGATTATCCATTAAAATTTTTCCCATAGAATACATTTAACCCCTCGTAGGCGTTACATAATGAAACGTATTCTCAGTCCTTTATGCATGCTCTGTCCTCAGGGGGCCATGGGAACCTTTCTAATATGGTTTGGGAGTGTCTGGATGTGGTTACATTCTGGGCCTGGGTTTCTTCAACCACTATTTTGGAGAAGGATATTCCTTGCTCTGGTTTGGTGCTTTTACTGAATGATGACTCATCCCTTAACTTCTGGGGGGGGGGGGGGGGGGGGGGTTGTTATTAATAATAAAAACTATTGATAACAAAAAATAAAGTATGAAAAAAAGCACTTGGCCCTCCTTAAATTTCGGCAGTGGGAACAAGGGAAGCGCTTGAAATGTATTTATCTTATTGTGTTTAGGGACAAGTATTATAAACTTTAAACCCATAGCAGATGCCAAATGTAAATCCTTTGTGGTTTATTAACCTTGCAGTGTCTATACAAAAGGATGCCACATAGCCCCAAGTCCCAACCTTTGCACTCCTTAACAGTAAAATAAATATTTAGTCCAGTTTACCATAATGGAAAAGATTAATAGTCTGTTTCTTATTAGTTACTCAATCTCTTTGGAAACATGAAGCTGTCTGGCAGTTACCAGCCCCTGTTCCCATGGAAATACATGGCTGCACAATTAAAGATCTTCTGGAGCACTATGCCAGAGGAACTTTCCTCTGTGTTAGCATCACCTTCAGAAGGCCTGGAACTTGTGGAAACCTTGCTTACATCTTGTGTGCGTTTTTAATTTATGGCTTTCCCTAATACTGGTGAAGAGATTTGTTTATAAAAATAACAAAAATTACCATCTATTATGTTTGTTATTTATGAATGAGTAAAGACTGTGGGACAAATATTCAAAGGTCTTTTGAATTTTCTCATCTTTCTCGCAACTCTGCTTGTGTTGCGAATGCTTTGTGTAAAATCCCAAGTGAGTGAAATCTAAAAGAGTTGCGGAGAAACTGCGATTATCACAGCGCTGCAGACATTAATGAATTTACACAGGAAATCAAACGCAACTCTCTCTCTCTCTACGTTTTGCAAAATGAAGACACATTATTTGGGCTTGACAAGGCATCGTCCCAGCACATCTTCAGCTATGAAAGTTAAAAATGTCATGAAATGTTTTGCTTTCAAATCCATTTTCTTATAATTCTCATCAGAGCTTTTTCAATTCTGCAAGTTCTTGCATGCACTAAACAGTCCACTGCCAGGGACATTTAATTACTTTACCATTACATAAAGATGACACTGGCTGCGAAAGAAGGACTGAAAGAAGGATTATACTACTGCTTAATAACAGGAACGACATTTTATTTAGTGTTATTGTTGAACTTAAACACGTTCATGCCTGCCGGTACCCCCACCCCCCACACAGGAACATTGCCTGCTAAGTATTAAAAAAATAAATAAAAACAGCAATAATGTTCTAGTTCTCTCTTTCCTTTTTTCAATGAATAGAATTTCATTAATAGAGAATAAAAACAAAGCAAGCCAACAACTATCTAGCCTAAACAGAAATGTACTTTATTTATTTATTGCAATCGCCATAAACTGCACATTCTGTTGCATTCACAGCGCTGATAATGTTAGATATATTACCACAGCGTGGACCATGGGTCAAACAATGTTTGTGTAAGGTGCGAGTATCTTTTCTTTTTTTTTTTTTATCAATAGGCCAGTTTGCATGTTTGTTTGTTTCACGAGAATGGAGAATGTGTGTGAAACTTGGCTGGGAAATCTTGTGAAAATGTCCCAAAAAACGGTCTTAGTATTTTACAGTGAAAGTCTCAATTTCTTGTGACATTCCAGGAAATGCTTGTGAAATCAACGCCCACTAACACATTTAAATACAAGTTTCTCGTGAAAATGTTCATTAGCTCATTCAAGTCCTTTCCTAAAGCCGCTATAAAAGTCACATGGGAATATGTAACTTACCATGGTCCAAAGGTGGCAACAGGGAAAATAATGTTTTGTTTGCAGTTTCCTTTATCAGATTGATGTTTTTCTTTGTCTTCCCTAGAACTTTGCAAAATTCTAACCATACTCATAATCATAATGCTAAAAATGTTTGATAAACTGCATCATGGGCTTGCGAATTCAGGTGGTTACAGCTATTGTACACTACTTCAGAATACACTTACAAATAGCTTTCCAAATAACTGTCAAAACGTCTTTATTGTAAAGTACAACAAAGTATATAACTATACTCCAATGCAATTTCTATGTCAGAGCAAAACCGTGTCTCTCCTCCACTTACGTCTGTTGGAGCGATGAAGAGACTCAGGTGTTGATATCAATAAGGGAAGAGGATATGATGAGGCAGCTTGCTACAATGCAGATTAGTAGATTGTTTAATCCACTCTCAAAATAAAATGTGTTGTTGAATTTCTGCAACTTATTTCTTGGGAATCGATAACACTACTCAATATTCCAATTCTTTAATAAGCAGAAGCAGTCATACAAGTACAGTACAAATGAGGATGCTATATTTGGTATAAAGAGATACAAAATAAGCTAATGAAACAGAAATGTGATACAAAATAAAAGTACACCGTCGAGTTACAAAACTAAGGATTGCAGTGCATCTCTAATAGCAGGACCCTCTTCATATCACTGTTGTACAATTCTTGCTGGAGGCTGAGGTAGCTGTTCCTCTGCTTACCTGAACACCTCCTTACAGTCCTGCCACAGATTGTGCAGGATACAGCAGGCTGTAATAATTTGGGGAACCAGCTCGTGGTTCACTTCAGTACGCTTCAGCCCCCACAGATGATGTGTGAAAAGCAGTGTGGGAGGCAACACTAAAACAAAGTATTAAAAAAGCAGGCACTATCTATCAGCAAATCCGATCTTTAGTAACCATTTACTTCACACACAATGACACGTGGATTCTTTCTTGTGAAACATTTCTCTGCTCAATAGTATTCTGGGGACCTTCATGGTTAACAGCACAAGAATCTGAGAAGTGGGTCGTCAGCATGGCTAATTTAAACCCCCTTCCGCCTCTCCTTCATTTGCTTAGCGTTTAGGGAAAAGTAGGTGTTCCAAAGGGAAATTAGAGGCTTTACATGTAAACAGGCACCATGTTCACAATTATTTCACGAGAAACAGATGTCTCAAGAAAAGTGAAACACTCATGTAAAGTGGCCTAATTATGGGGTTTCCATGCACGCTTTTTTTTTTTTTTAGCTTGAGACATTTGCTCGAGAAAAATGTCTTGTGTATATGCTTTTTTGGGTTTCCATTCAGTTTATTTTACTTGAGCAAACAGGGCTTTTTACCCGACGTCATGCAACTGAATGGGAAAGGTGGGGGTTGATATGTTAATTAGCTATGCATAAATGACTTGTGCTGTTTTTGATTACTAGTGAAATTTTTTGAAAATGTGGTTTCTATGCACAGAGAACTGGTACACAAGTGAATCTAAGCTGCTGTAAAGCAAAATACCTCATGTCTGGTTGGTTAATAATGTGTTTTACTGCTCTTGCCCAAATTGTTTTTCAAATGTCATTAGTGGGGTGTCATGTCGGTAGTAGTGAATACTGTTTCAACTAATGTATCTTACAACTCATTAATTAAAAATGAACTCGGAGGTATAAAATGAAACTGACCAACAGGTATTGCAGATCACCTTGGATGAAAACCGCCAGAGACGTTATACTTATTTCCCTTTCATTAAGGCAATACAGCTTCTTATCTTGTACAATGAACTCCACACACAGAGTGAACTCCCGGTCTCCATGTCACTCTTGGGTCAGGAGAAAGGCCGATCTCTTTCCCAGAGATCGTTTATACAAGGTCAGGAAGTTGGTCAGTCTGGAAGAAGGCAAGACTCCAGACGGGAAACAATGTAGCAGCTGCGGATTGTAAAAGCAGCTGCATGCGTTTACCAAGGGGTCATGCGTGACAGCATATAAGGGGGACGGAGAATCGTAATCTGTTCCTTCGCATTGGTTTGTAGTGAGTAAGAACCAGAAGGACAGTGAAAGTGTATTGTTACAGAATATTCATGAGTGCTTTGTTTGTTTGTGTCTGTTAGTAATTGTCTGTGTTTGTAAACCACCAGACGGCTAACACATATCTGGAGCTGTCGCCTTGGGCCAGCATAAAGCTAGATCAACACTTCACCACAGTCACTATAAATAATTGTTATCACCCAACACGAGCTCTACTGCACGCACCCAGACTGGTGACCGTGGCTAGTATTATTGTGGGGCGGATAACTTGTGTTTATTATTTGGTCTGCAGTCCCTGTCTTTTTGTTCTCCATGTTTTACACATTGGTGTGTATAGCCGGGGCCTATTGTTTGGTCGCCAGACCGGGAATTACAAAAATAAATGTCCTTTTTCCAAAACCATATTACAATTATATGTCTGAGATTATTCCTGCACTGCATCAACTCTGTACCACTTTGTCGCAGAGCCCCATCCTGGGAAAGGGCTTTAGAACACAGAGACACAGCCCTTCAAATGTTTCAGAATCTGGGCTTGTTAGTAAACAGGGAAAAATCCATGCTCTCCCCAGCATAGTCTTTGGTTGTTGAAATGGGGACCCATTTCAACACAATTTCAGGAAAGATGTATCTCACAGATGAGAGAGTGACCACCATTTGACAACTGGTGGATATTTTCAATGTGGGAGCCAGGCTAACAGCACACTCTTTTCAACAGCTTCTGGGGCACATGGCAGCAGCAGTTTCTCTGGTAAGAGACGCAAAATTACACGAGACACACACAACATTGTCTCCTTTCTTCATGGAACCCAACTCTTCCAGACTCCCGTTATATCAAGGTGTGTCTGGAAGCAGCAACAGAAACAAGATGGTGGCGATTCTCACCTCGAGTAACAGGCGGGCTACAGCTGTCTCAACAAAATCCGACACTCTGCCTGTATATAGATGCCTCCCTACTAGGATGGGGAGCACAAGTACAAGGAACCTGGTCACCAAGACCACTTTTTTTGCTAAAAGCACCATGAACAATATGTTAACTGCTTAATTGTATGCGTGTTTGTAATTGTAAGATGTGATACGAACACAATTTTTTTTTTTTATTAGCACTAATGCATTAATGTTGTCTTGGTTTGATTAATGGGTAGATTAATAGAAAAACTGGAACAGGAACAGCCTAAAGGTTAAAACTACATTTAAAATATAGTCATTACATAATGCATTAAGTTACATTACCAGCATGGTTATTTGAAGGGACTTTGGCGGTGTTGTGATTTTGCTTCCTTTAACTGGAGCAAGCAAGAGCTCCTGTAACTGAAAGATTGTGTAGTAGGGCTACTTCATAAGGGGATTGTAATTTGTTTTCTCCTATAACCAGGCTTCTTTCAAATAGACTGTTGTAAGTTGCTTTATTGCATGTGTCCTTTTTGTGGTTTTATTGATTGATTTAGTGGTGTCTTAATTAGATAATTGCTTTGTTTATTTAAATTGGTTCTTTGTCTGAGACAGCAAGAGAGATGAAGGGCCAGTAGGTGTGGGGTTAGTTATTCGTGTGCCACTATAGAGGAGAGTTCTACAAACCACAGATGTAATAACCACCTATTCCCATATATAATGTCTCCTACAAATGTAATAACCACCTGTTCCCATATATAATGTCTCCTGCAAATGTAATAACCACATGTTCCCATATATAATGTCTCCTACAAATGTAATAACCACCTGTTCCCATATATAATGTCTCCTACAAATGTAATAACCACCTGTTCCCATATATAATGTCTCCTATAAATGTAATAACCACCTGTTCCCATATATAATGTCTCCCACAAATGTAATAACCACCTGTTCCCATATATAATGTCTCCTACAAATGTAATAACCACCTGGTCCCATATATAATGTATCCTACAAATGTAATAACCACCTGTTCCCATATATAATGTCTCCTACAAATGTAATAACCACCTGTTCCCATATATAATGTCTCCTATAAATGTAATAACCACATGTTCCCATATATAATGTCTCCTACAAATGTAATAACCACCTGTTCCTATATATAATGTCTCCTACAAATGTAATAACCACCTGTTCCCATGTATAATGTCTCCCACAAATGTAATAACCACCTGTTCCCATGTATAATGTCTCCTACAAATGTATTAACCACCTGTTCCCATATATAATGTCTCCTACAAATGCTGCATCCATGACAATACCAGTGAATTACTTAGCACATATTTATTTATGTATTTAAATACAGTTTAACTTATAACAAATATGACAAATGCATCCTAAGTATGTATTTCTTTTATGTTTGATTTTGTGAGTTTTGTAATTGCATGAAATATTTGGGAAAAAATAGGTTTAATTGCTTTTGCTTGAATACTTAAACACAATTTGTTTTGTATTTCCATGGTCTGCAGCATTTTTTTTTGTGACTGGGCACAAGTTAATGCCATGTATTGTTTTGTACTTCGTTCTTTTAACGTTACTGGGGAGTGAGGAGAGCCACTGCCATGTAGTGTACCCTGGAAAACGTCTTAGACAGCAAAGACCTCTCACTTTGACTTTGTAATTATTCCATACTTCTCTACATAGTAAAACAATTTGTCTAGGCCAATTTTAAACCTTGGTCTAGACCACAGCAAAGCTTTCATCCACCAGCTACTTGCAAACTACAAATCAAACCAAACCCAATGGTGACTTTTGCCTGCGACTTCTTCTACTTATAAAAACTCTGCCATCAAGTACTCGGTTGTTATTTGCGATTAGTCGGTGGGTCAAAAGTTTTGATTTGACCTAGGTCCTAGAGAAAAAAAAAATTACAGAAAAATAAAACTGCACTGTTCTTAAGCAGACAGAAAAGTCCAAAAGACATTTATTACATCTGTGTTTGGAAGACGCGCTTTGTCGGCGTCCTTCAGTGTTAAAGTCGTGTGAGTATAAATTTAAAAGTACAGCGTTTTGCATTTGGAGTGTGTGGTTGCTTCCCGGTCTCATAAGTTTTCTTTTTGTTTGCTCAAAGCATTAAAGCGGCAGGTTAAGAGGCCTACACCATCTGTTGGTTTAATGTTGGTAAACGTTGTGTCCTTCTCCTCTTGTCTGGTGTAAAAAGGGGAAAGCTTTTTTATTTTTCGCTGGCCAGCAATTCTGGGCGGGGGAGGCATTTCTTCTTTGTTAAAGCAGGTTAGTCAGTTTGGGGCTTGCCCTCAGCACACTGTAAAGGTAAATGGTTATTTATTTTATTGCTCTTGTGGTTGTTGTTTTGTAAACACTATGGTTAAGTGATAGTTTGGTATTTTCCAACATTTTTCTAGTTTTCTGCGTGCACTAGAACTTCATGATTTTTGCTGTGTTTCAATATTTTTTTGGATTATTATTATTATTATTATTATTATTATTATTATTATTATTATATTGGTGTGGTTTTGTGAGACTGAGGATAATTGCCTAACTGACCTGCTAGTTACATCATATTTTGTTTTTGTGTATGTTTTCTTCCTGTTTAACACTGAAATCCTGCCAGTCTTTTAACATTCAATTAACTCTTAATCCTTGGGAAGCTCTGTATATTGCTGCTGACTTTTCTAATACAGTTGCTCCCCTGTGTGTGTTCTTGCTGGGGAGACCTGTTACTATCTAACAACCATCCATCAATGAGAAGTGCATTTGCTGCTAGGCCCTGGTCTAAGGACCCTTCCTGTTTAATACAGTGTATCTTTAGCTGCCTTTCTCTTATTAAAACTGTGATAATTGTATTGGTTATTTGAACTGACTTATGTAACTTTTAGACAATTGTAATAAAAAGTGGACTTTTATTCAGCCTCTGCCACTCTGTTGCTATTTCTGGTCACTTTACTTCTATTAAACAAACCTGTTGATTTGGTTTTATTAGTAAATTGAGTACAAATTTAGAAGCAGGGAAAGTCATAGTAGTGGCGGTGTTGGGACCCCTTGGTGGGTGCTTCTGGGTGGCTGCTACAATTGCATCGCAATGGGTTCACCTTAGATATTTTTTAAACAAGTGTGGCATAATGCAAATTTAATGAGGGATGAGAATTGCCCTTGAAATATATATTTTTTTAGAAAAGTTGAGGTTTCCCCACAATTCAAATACTTAAGATAAATACAGTTTTGCTATTACAATGGTTCTAGTACTGTATTGGTATAAGAAAAGTATTTTTTTTAAACAGTATTTTCAGCTTCCATCCACTTAAAATATGCCGATGTAGCTTGAAACTCAAACCGCAGTGTATCGACAATAATAATGTAAATAACACCAAGCTCCAGACAATGAAGCCAATGAAACTCTTTAAACATGTTTACAGGTAAGAACACAACTTTACTATGATATGATAATGTTCTTTCTGGCAATTGTTTAAAAATGTTTAGTAAAATGTGACCAAGAGTGCTTGATAAATAGAGATGCGAGAGTCTGTGCGATATAGTTAAATGCGCAAAATAATTTAGAATCAGTATTATGTCGTGATAAATTTGATATAATAATAATTGTATAAAAAGTTATTGATAACGTATTTAGTTTTTATTGATGTCTATTAGTTTGCACAAAGGTCATTTGACTGTTTTTAAGTTTATTGTTTCAATTTAAAATGAAAAGTTACACTAAGTAGACAATGTGATAACATTAGTAAATAGCACGAGCTATGGTGAATTACAAACTTAAACCATTTTCCTTGTGACAGGGTGGCTGGGTGGACAGAAACTCGGAGACAGTAAAACTGCAGTTTAAGCGCTGCTGTGCATTTTTAATAAACACACAAATAAAAATGTTCTACAAACAGAACCAGATCAAGGGCCAAAACAAAAGGTTTAAACATAATACAAAAACTGTATTACTACTTTAATAACAAAACAAACAGCAAAGTCAACAAACAGACCTTCCATGTGGTCTCCCATCTCCCAGACAATTTCCTCCCAAGGACCTGTGTAGCTCCTTTATATAGCATTTGGCCAGGACTGATTGACAATTAAATCAATCAATCAACGTCTGGCCACATTTTTACATTTATCTGGCAGGGACAGGAATTAACCCTATGCCTGCCAACCACAACCACAAACACACTCAAAACACCCAGAGCTGGAATCTTAACTTCCACCCCTGCCATATCTAACACACACTTTTTCATATAATATTTACACATATGCATTTATTTACCCGTGCAGGGCTTCTGCCCTGCCACATTCCTCCTCTATCTTTGTCAGTCCATTTGCCATTTTTCCCCAACATCTGAACTATGCACCACGTGTGTTCATTTTTCATTGGTCAGTTTCCCTAGTTAAGGTGTGTGCAGCTCCAGGATCGGATCAAAATTACGGGTCAGTGGCCCCTGATCCAGATCCTCTTGGTAATGTTGACTTCTATAACAACTAGTGATTATACCAATACATTTTCGTAAAATAAAAGTTTTAGTCCTCCTGCAATGTGAGGGGTACATTTCCCCATGACTGAAAAAGTTCCCCACATCCCCCATGTAAATTATACCTATGACTGGATACTTTTGTTCTAGCTAGGAAAGCACTGCAAAATTCTCAGTAGCAAGATCACAGGTTAGGATGCAAAATGTAAAATATTTTTATTGTGAACCTTTGATTTTGTATTTCTTTTTGGATCTAACTGGTTTACATCTTGACTGCCTTGTTTTGCCATGACTTTTGTTTCCTTAGGTTTCAGTAATCATATAATATTGTGATAATATTGTTGACACCGCTGTATAATAGGGAGGAGTAAAATGCAAGTGGTGTTTAAAGGTGACAGTGTTACATTATTTTATTAAGGGTTCAGAGCCAAGCAGAAAGCAGGTCATTAAGGGAATAATGAGAGCGGCAAAAAGATTGCATTGGCTTTCGTCTTTGACTCCCTTATGCGGCCTGGTCAGAAGCTAGTGAGGTGTTTTGTAGTGCAAGCCTTGACTTTCACCTCCTTACTGTTTTTCCTAACTTTTCTTTTCATTTTGTTTTGTTTTTGTGTCTGTTGAGAAATTCTTCACAGCGCAACTACCTGCTGTTTTCCTGGAACTGATGTAATATTAATTATATAAATTTATATAAAATATTAAGTTTATATATTAATATAAATTTAATATTTTAAATTTTTAAGGGATACAGATTATAAATCATAATATATTAAATAGATAGGGTTGTATCTATATTCTCTATATATCAAATATATCGATATATATATATATATACATTTATATATATATATACTTATATATATATATATATATATATATATATATATGTTGAGAATAAAGTAACAATAACTTGACAAATTACACATATCCATGTCAGTAGTATAGCACATGGTTAAATTATAGGCTGCTGTAGCTTTTCCAGAAAATCTCAGGAATGATAACAGAATAAACTAAAGCACTTTTGTGGTAAATATGGTACCACAGGGTTAATTAAGCATTTCCTGTCATTTTACATTTTACATTTTACAAAGGGCAAAGGATTATAATGACTGCAGACGGGTCCTAGGGGAGAAAGTGCTAATTTTAGAATGTCAATGCGTTTCCTTTGCCTCCTGCAGCAATGGCCTTTATTGTTGTGGGGAAATGCTTGAGGGCTTCAGCCAAATACTGCTTGCAGAGGGTGAGATTTGGGTCGCAGGGCTTTTATACAGGAAACATGTTGAGAAGAACGATAGTTACTCATGCCAAGGTATCAATGAGAACTGACAGACTCTATACAGCAATGGTAGTTTACGTGTTTTCAGGGTATTGGTGCAGCAAAATTAAATCAGCCAAAAGCACAACTTCACTTTTAATTTGTAGTTCCCAGCACTCTTAGGTGAAATGTAGAAAACAAGTCAATATCTGTCATACAGTAAAAGAAATAAGTCACCAAAGGAAGGTAATGTCTTTCTCCTTTTTCTCCCAACATATTTTCTTTACAGACCCCAGGCACTTTTATCTACGCATACGTATATTACAGGACATGCGAGTTTGACAATTAACTTATTTCATCAACATGGAAATATACTATTGAACACATTTATTGACGTCTGTATTGTTTATATTAAACAATGTACTGATATTTTAAAATGGACTAGTCGCACGCAAAAAAAAAAAAAAAAAATGTTGAAGACCCTAGGGAGTTTTATCCATGCATGTGTATATTACAGGACATCCGAGTTTAATGACAATTAACTTGAAGTGGAGATGTCAAAAACACAAGCCAAGTTTCAAAAAACCATTGGGGCAACCTTACCCAGCACAAAGCAAATAGACACAACTGTCAAAGCGGTGGGGCCCAATGATGCCCCACTTGTTTCTTCTAACTTAACTTGCATTATTGATTTACAATTTCTATCCACTTTTATTGTGCCTGAAATGCACAAGCCAAGTTAGTAGATACAATTGAGGCAACCTTGACCCCCACTGTTTTTAGAGTTCCTGACGCACAGAAGAGCTTACCTCCATTGCTGTGTTAAACTGCTGGATACTGCATTACGTGATCTGCTGCAGGCACATTTTTAGCCTTTTTAGAGACCTCCATTTTCTTGTTTATAGTGTGTAGTATTTTAATTTCCCGCCTAGACTGCATATAGTCACATGACATAATCACTGGACAGCACTGTATGTGTGGCAATAGTACACGCAGGCACACAGCAGAGCTGTACAGTTTCGTTAATGTGATTGTTTTTGTATGAAATACAAATAATAATTATGAAAATGTATTTTTATTTCTTAAAAATATTGTGAAAATCACAGTATTGTGTTAATTTCATGATTTCATGGACTGCGATTTTTTTAAGTCTGAAGAAATAAATTATTTCATAATTCTGATTTGTATTTGATACAAAAAAAAAAAAAAACACATTAACATGAAACGGTACAACTCTACTGTGTGTTTGCATGTAATATTCACCATGCACACAGTGCTGTGCAATGACTGTCATGTGACTATATGCAGTCTAGGGGGGAAATTAAAATACTACACACTGTAAACAAGAAAATGGGTGTATCTAAAAAGGCTAAAAACATTTCTGCAGCAGATCACGTAAAGCAGTATGCAGCAGGAGTTTTACATAGAAATGGAGGTAAGCTCTTCTATACATCCTGCAACATTACTGTAGATCACTTCAGAAAATCGTCTGTTAACAGGCATTTAGATTCAAGTGGTCATGGCTGCCAACAGGCATGATGTCACAGCACATCCGCCATCTTAGTAAAGGAAGGACTTGCATATTATAAACAAATAAATCTTAGGGATAAAAATGTTTTAATTCCTTTAGAAAATCCTTTCTTACCTCTGCCAAAACCTCTGATCTGGCAAAACTGGTATCAAGCTATATGCGCTTACAATATAATACCATTGGTTGGTTCCTCTGTCAATCTTACCATACATTGACCAAGAGCCAGCAAGAAGGGTTTTTTTTTTTTTTTTGTTGCTTTTGCTCGGTTTACCATTTTCACAACAGAATATCTGGAGCCCTGTGAAAACCTTTTGTTTATTTTTTTTTCATTTATCATTTTATTTGGGGAATAATTTTATGTTATTTAGTTTTATCCATATTTTTTAATTTATTTTATTTCCAGACATCTATGAACTTGGCTGTCTTAACAGAGCAGGAAGGCAAAAATATAAACCCTGTACAATTACTTGGGAAATACTTTTTTTTTTTTTTTTTTTTAATCCTGTACTATTATTTGGGCAATTAAGGAAAAAAAAAAAAAAAAAACTTTGAAAAAAATCTGTCAATACAACTATTCCAAATGAATTTCGCTAGTTTAAATGATTTGACAGAGGCCACTTAACTGGGGATGCAAAAAATAAATAGGTAGGACAAAAGAGGCAGGGATGACTGAAACAGGTATTGCGCATGCACATATAACCACTGGATGCATTTTCTGACGTTACACCGGAAGTCCATCTTAGTGCACGCTGAACACTTTGAGTTTAAATAGTTTAAAAATGTAATTGATTATATTAAAATAACACCAGAATTCAAATGAAAAAAAATATCAGTGTGCTTACATTTTTTTTTATTAAAATAGCAAATCCTTGACTTGGCTGAAGCGTTAGACTTGGTGTGGACGTAGGTAGACAACGTCCACTCACAATTTTGGAAGGTATATTGAGCAGGATGTTCTGCTTCTTCAAAAGCCCAACATTATAGAATGAGGGTTTCATCGCTGAAGAGACCAGACAAACAGGAGAGGTGTCACCGTCTTTGAGGAGACCCAACAAACCAGAGGGGTTCCACCACTTGGGGCCTTCACATGAATGGAGGCATCAGAGCCTGAAAGAGAAGAAGTCAAGGAATCATGCAAGCTAAAGGAGGAGTTTGGCTGGGGGTCCCCTCTGACTCACAGAGAAAGTGGAATCACTACCCCCCCCCCCCCCCCCCCACACCCCCCCCACCCCCGCCCCCCCCCCCCCCTCCCAATTGCTAATGCCTCAAAAGTATAGAAAATGGCTATTATTCCCCACAAACTTTGTTTTTGTGACCAGGACAGTGATATTTCAAAATATCACTATTTCCAATGGGAAAACGGGCAAATGTGTGTCTTTTGTTCACATAAAGTCAGAAAACAACATATGAATCGAAATTAACATGTATTTATACTAAAGTAATACAAAAATGACTACAAAAGATTTAGAAGTGAGTAGTTTTTCAAGATTTACGATTATACTGTATTTACCATGTCCTGGTCACAAAAGCCAAGTTTGTGGGGAATAATAGCTATTTTCTATACTTTTGAGGCATAAGCAATTAGGAAATAACACTTACTACCCAGGAACAAAAAAAATAAATAAAATTGTTACACAGTGTTATCTGCTACTCTGTATTAGGGCTAGTTAATACTCTAGTAGTAGTGTATTTCTCTGTATAATCATTTACTTGTGTGTGTTAAGAAAGCCTAATTACTATGATCGGAAGTTGTGCGAGGTGCCTAGTCCTTTCCCTCTCAGTGTCTCAATAAATATGAAGGAAACAATAGGGGTTGTACCTGTAGGCCATGTTTCCTTATACAGTTCAACCCAAGACATTCTGATAGCATTACAATGTTTCCATTCCATCACTCCAGCAGTGGCGACGTTGGCAGTGGCGCGGGGCACTCCAGCAGTGGCGACGTTGGCAGCGGTGCAGGGCACTTTGCATTAGCCTGTGATGAAAAAGATCTTGCCATTTTAGGAAAACAATTACAATTATGAAATGAAGGAAAGGAAGGTAAAGTGTTCAAAAGAAATCAGATGCACCAGGACACAGAACAGAGCACAAAATCTTAAATCTAGATTATGTTCAGAGAACTTTATTAAGTGTCTTATTGTTGTGTGTTTGGAGATTGTTAGATCATAGTAAATATCCCATCTTTGTTTTCCTACCCAAATTTCTTGATTCTAAAAAACATGGATGTTTTTCTTGTTTTTGATTATTTGATTATTAACACAAACTAATGCACTCAGAACCTACCACGTTTGACATCCAAGAATTGCGCATACTATATAAAACTTTAACCTTGTGTTTTTCACAAATATGTCAAACAGCACTACATACAGTTGTAGTCAAAAGTTTACATACCCCGATGGAAATGTATAATTTCTAGAAATTTCTCGAAAACAAGTAATTATAGGAAAAAATATTTTATAGCAAAAGTTTTGCTTCTGTGGGAAAAAAGTTACAAGAAATAGATGTCTATGATTATATATTTCAGCAATTTTTTTGCAAAACTAAAAAAAAAATTCAAAAGTTTTTTCTTCCAATAGAACATCTGTGGGACTAAATTGCCAGCGCCATCCACAGGAGACAACCGTGACAAGCCAACCTTCGCCAGCTGGCTGCAGCTGTACAGGAAGAGTGGCGGAACATCCCACAGCAGTCTATCCAGAGGCTGATCAGGTCTATGCGTCAACGCTGCCAGGATTGTGTTTATATTCAGGGAGGCTAACAGTGTGTCATGTAATGTACTGAAAACTTATCATGATTCTTTCACCTGTATTTTTGCTCACATTTTCTGTGATTTTGTTTGATATCTATGTTTAAAATAATCTTTCATTAAATCCATTAGACTAGAGTGTTGAGTTTCTTTTGTGCATCAGTGTGAGTGTGTGTGTGTGTGTAGATATATATATATATATATATTATATATACATATAATATATACTATCTATATATATATATGAAATTATAATATATTATATATATATATATCTATATAATATTAATATATATATATATATATATATATATATATATATATATATACACATATATATATATATATATATATACTATATATATATATATACATATATATATATAATATAATATATATATAAATACATAAATTATACATTTAAAATATGATATATACATAATATATATATATATATTTATATATATATAAGGATCCTATTTATGTAATATCTATAGTTATATACATATCTTATAAATTGTGCAGTTTTGTATGGGTTATTCAACGTATTAAAAAATCTTTAAAATGAGTTTTTGTTTCTTAAAAATCTTTTGAGTTTGTAGCAAAAAAGTTACAAGAGGTAGCTCTCTACAATTATTTATTTCAGGATTTTTTTTTTTTTTTTTTTTGAAAAACTCCAAAAATGCTAATTCAGAAGTATTCATACTCTTTGATGCTATGATAGTATTGTCTTCAAGGTGCTAGAAATTTCAATATGATAATGCAGAACCTAATTTTACAAAATGCTGGATTGTAGGTGAACATTCTTAGAGATAGGTATAAAAGGGTTAGGCATAGGATGACTGTCATTACCAGTAAATTAATATGGAAAAAAGTAAAGAGCTATCTGAAGACCTTAGACAGAAAATTATTTACTGTCATAAAGCTGGCGAGTATCCCAATTTCAACAAGCAAATCCGGAATAAGGTTCTTCAAAAGCACCAATCAGGGGTAGGATATAAGAACATTTCCAAGGCATTGAATATCCCCCGGAGCACAGTAAAGTCCATTATTAAGAAATGGAGAGAACACAGCACAACTGTGAAACTGTCTAGAACAGGCCATCCTGAAAAATTGAGTACCCGGGCGAGAAGGGCACTAGTCAGGGAGACCATCAAAAGGCCTATGGCAATTCTAAAGCCATTACAGTCTTCCATGGTTGAGCTGGGAGAAACTGTGCATAAGGCAACAATAGCCCGGGTTCTTCACAAAACTGGCCTTTATGGGAGAGTGGCAAAAAGAAAGCCATTGTTGAAAAAAAACTCACATCAAATCTCGGCTAGAGTAATAATAAGTTAATAAGTTGTATAAAGGGTGACTCTTATTGTAAAGAGACATTCTTTCGCGCAGTTTGTGCAGCTTTGCTTTGCGGTCTTCTCGCACAAAATGCACAAGATGACATCTCTTATAAAATAAGACACCATTTATACAATGTATTCTTTTATTCTGCTATATCCAAAATGAACACCGTTGAATTTTTGTTAGAGAAAAAAATGTCTTCCTTGACCTTTGAGGGAAAGTTTGAGGTTAAACGTTTAGGTCCTTATCAGCCTACTGATCTTGTCATTACCCAAATGGGCAAAGAAAAAAATGAATAAATAAAAAATTTGAGCTTTTAACACCGAGTAGTTCAATAAGAAAATGTGGCTTACTGCCAGTGTTCCAAATCAATCACTGTGGCAAAGTGGTTTGCAGTGGGCAATGCATAACAGATGACAGAAAACAAAGTTCACGGTCCAAACAATTCTTTATTGGTTCAGTTTTTAATTCAGGTTGTGGCGACAGTAATAATCACCAATGTGAACCGCACAGTTCTAAACCACAGGTTACAGTCCAGACATAATTAACACAGTATAAACACACACAACACAAACATGATCATAAGTCCAGAGTGAGTGCTAACGTGCAAGTGGTGAAATACAATTTATTCATGAACAGTAATGCAGTGCTGTCCAGGTTGGTGCTGGCCTTAAGCGACAGCTACCGGTAAGTGTTAGCCATTTAATAAGAGCAAACAAGTACAATTAGAACTGATAAAACAAACAAACACTAAACACTCATGGTTACTTTTTATTTCCTTCAGCGGTTCAGATCGCTTAGCCACGTCCCCTTTTGTACTGTCAGTCACGCCCCCTTGGTTAGCGAGTGCAACCACTTTTCTTCCAGTTCACTGTTGCTACATTGCTTCCCGCCTGGGGCGATGACTTGGTGTACCACGGCTTTGCCCCCTTTCTAGATGGTTGACTTCCACCTTTCCCTCAAATGAATTATCAGACCTTCCAACCCAGGGCACACTCTTCCCTTTACACAGCATCTTCACAGGTCGGGAGGGAGATTTACTACTAAGATTCATTCTTGCTCTGTCACAATCACTTTTTTGTTTTCCTTGCCTTTTATTTGGCGGAGATACCGTGTGGACAAAATCAGGCGACAAAGACTTGATACATTTGTTGGAAAGACTAGCAAAACATGAAGGCTGCGTTACACATTTGGAAAATGCCCTCAAATTGGAATTACTGGGAAAGGTGAACATCGTGGTTCAGATTGACAGTGGGAACCTACATGCCGTGGAGCTCCATAATAAACAAGTACAGGAAAACAGGTATGTGCTGTCAAAAATAATAGCTTGAATCAAATTGTGCGGAAAATGCAAGCTTGCTTTGAGAGGTCATGAAGACAATGGAAGAGTCCTTCAATCCTGGTGTTTTCCATAGTTTTTTCGAAACAATTTGTGATTGAGACTCTCGATTAAGAAAGCACTGCAAAAATCAACCTATATTTAAAGGGACCATTCAAAACAAACTTTTAGATTGCAAGTTTAGTGTTTACCGAGAGGACATTTTTAAGTTCTCTTAAAGTTCTCTATCAAAACAGCTTTGCTGCTGTGCAGGCAGACGAGACAACAGGTGTTTCCTGCAAGCTGCAGATGGTGATAATACTGTGCTACCTGCTACCCAACAATCAGGTGAATGAAAGATATTTAAAATTCATAGAGGTCAACAACAACCCACTATCCAATACCTTAAAGCATGTATTGGAGCCACTGAAATTGCAAGACAAACTGATTGCTCAAACCTACAATGGTGCTGGAGTAATGAGTGGACATATTCGAGGGGTGCAAACTCTTTTGAAAGATGTTTATCCGCACGCATTTTGTTCACTGCTATGCTCATCAACTGAACTTGATACTGCAGCGAACCCAGGACCTCTCGCACTAAAGCAAAGCACCGATACTGCTGTACAAAAGAGCCAGCTCCTTTGCAAGGAGTGTTTATCAGGCTTATGTTTTCTTGTGTGTTTACATCACCTACCAGCCCTGCTGCTGCCTTCCCCTGTGCATGCTATTCTCTCACCTGCCAGCCTCAAGTCCGCCCCAGACTTGCTCACCAGGCTACAGTCTGACGAGTGCGTGCTGGGGTACCTGGGTCCACTTCTGACACCAATGTAGTGAAATAGATCAACGCAGGCAGGCACATCACACAGGGTGAGGCAATCCACACACAGGCAGAGGGCGGGCGCGAACCCGGGACCTCTCGCACTAAAGCAATAGCACTGTGCAAAAGAGACAGCTCTTTTGCAAGGAGCACATATATGTCTTTGTGAGTGATTACGTAGCCTACCAGCCCTCCTGCTGCCTTCCCATATGCATGCTACTATATATATATATATATATATATATATATATATATATATACATACCGGGGTAAGTCTGCCACTTGCAGGACCGTTTCCATTGTCTTCTTTGGTGTAAGATAGAATCACAGGACCACAGAAATGAAATGAAACAGTATGGTGTCTGTATTTATTTGTACCAAACAAAACAAACCTAAACAATATCTATCTCTGTTAGGAGATCTGACTTCACTCTCTCTCCCCCTTCCTTGTATCTATCTTATACACTGGGTAGCTCAGCTACTTACCAGTTTTAAACCTGTTCCTCCGTATTTCTTTTCGTCTTCTCCTTAACTTCTCCTTTCTCCACAAAGTCTAACCTCAACCACCATAAGCCTCCCCCAACTCGACCCTGAACAAAGGAGATAATTTCCTTTTATTGTCAACCAGCCCAGCCACTTACAAAACTAACACCTCTTAAACACCTGCAGCTGTGCTGGTTTACATTTCAATTAAACCCTATGTACTCCTGGCCCTTGCAGTTTTTTGGTGGTTGCCATTTTTGTAGGCCCTATTAACTACAACTCCCGCATTGTCTCTTGGAAGATGTAGTCTTTCCCTGCTCAATCCGGCACTTTCCAGTACCCTGGTCCTGTATAGCATAATATGCTAGGACCCACATATTTACCATTCGTGACCAGCCCACGTCTATGGTCACTATATATATATATATATATATATATATATAATATATATATATATATATATATATATATAACAAGTTCAATATTAACATATTTGAATAACTTAGGTATAAAATATATACTAAATATTAATGGGAGAGTGCAGATGTTTTTAAAAAGAGCAGTAACTAGTTAGCACCAGTTAACAATTCTTGAGGTTTGTGACTCAGATAACAGAAATTCAATAAAAGGAACTCTTTAGCAGTGTGTTTGTATGTGTGGAGGAGGGGTTGGATAAAACAGTAAAATTAAGGATGTACAGTACACCCTCTCACCCTACCTTGCCACACATACTTTACTTTTATTTGTATGAATGCAATTGCTTGTGCCTCGACAGTTAAAATGACCCTTTGAGGATGTGCTGTAACTATGACAGGGAGGACCTTTTCGCTGGTTCAGCTGTGCTGCATACAGGAAGGTTTGGCCAGAGCTGAGCTGATTGGGAGGTCCTGATTGGCTGGGGGAAGCACACACCCTCCGAGCGCCAACATTTGAGGCAACTGCAATGCTGTAGCTACACAGGCGGGCGCTGAGCAAAATCCTGTGCTTGTTGACATTGAGGGGCAGAGCCTCTGCTCCATGAAGAGAACAACTCCACAAAACCCCTCCACTCCAAGACTTTTGCATAGCCGACGCCAGAGTCGTCATATGCTCTGGGAGCCCAGAACTAGGTCAGGTTAGGGGATTTTATCCCAAAGTACAGTGAGGGTAAGTAGTGTAGTAGGTTCCTGGAGCTGGACCTTCCTTTTAGTGGGACTAGTGCTCGTCATTTGTGGGCAAACTTATTTTTAGCTTTGTTTTCTTTCCTTTTCTTTATTGAATCCAGCGCTAGTAATACCATTGTTGGTACCCTATCCACGGGGCCTGTGCAATTAAATCTGCGCACCTGTGCGGCGTGCCAACACCCACTGCTCTGTGTCCGATTCAGTATTATTCAGTGACGACCCGCGTAAGTAACATCACAACATTTTATGTAACACCCTGCCTAGTATTACCAAAACAGCAATATATTAATCAATTCTGACATTTTTTCCACCACATTTTTTTCACCATGTAATATAGGATTACATACATAGGAGGCTGTGTGGTCCAGAGGTTAACGAAAAGGGCTTATAACCAGGAGGTCCTTGTTTCAAATCCTGGCTCGCTCACTGATTCACTGTGTGACCCTGAGCAAGTCACTTAACCTCCATGTGCTGCGTCGTTCAAGTCAGATGTTATTGTAAGTGACTCTGCAGCTGATGCATAGTTCACACACCCTAGTCTCTGTAAATCGCCTTGGATAAAGGCGCCTGCTAAATAAACAAAACAATAATAACACTAATGACCACTTGTAACTAATCATACAGAATTAGAACTGTTTTAGAGAACAATGGGGGTGTTTCTGTGTCAATTTTGTTGGCCCATCGTGTATACATTTGAATCTGTATTGTTTCCAGAGAGCAAGAGCAAGGAAGAGATAAGGCGTGCTTCAAATTAATGTTTTTAACATCCACAAAGAAACGAAAGGCATGCATATTTTTGGCTGGATTATTAATAGTTTTGATTTCCTGGATACATTTAACAATGTTAACCACTTATACAGTGACCTAGAATATCTCACTTTTATAGGTATAAAATACTAATCGTTTCACAAATGGGAACATCATGTTAGAAACTGGAAAAGACAATTAATATTCTTTTACCTCGGTGTAGCCAGATTTTGTAAATCTCAAATGGTAGATTTGGCTCTGAAGCTGGATTCCTGAACTGAAGACATTTTGACCTCAGAACAGATAAAAGTGCACTCCAGCAAATGACATCCTATAGGGACAATTGATTTAAAAACACATATTCCTGTGAGGCAGAGTTTGTGTTAAGATTATATGTATATAAAGAATGGGGTAGGATTTGAACCCAGAGCTCTTGGTTTACAGAACTCTCTTGGGAATTAGGACAAAAATGGTGTATGCTACTAATGTATTATATTTTTTTAAACAAAGGTCTGGCCGACTATTGAACTGTATTATTATTTTGTACATCGGACTGCATTAAAATGTTACAGAACCCACTGCAGTGTTTACAAGAAACACTTTACTTTCCCCTACTGTATCCCATGTTGTTCATGTAGTGCTGAATTCTGAAGTTGAAAAACTAAATTGCAAATCTCCAAATTAGGCTTTCACTAAATTTGTTACTGTCATTGGTACGCTGAAAAAATCAAATGCTGCCCAAAGAAGTTCACATGGCACTGAACCATATGTATTAGCCAAATCCAGGAATGTCACATGGAGCTCCTTCCTCTCTTTTTTTGCTAATTGAATTTGTTACCAGATTATGCTGATGTGTTCTAAGTATCCTAGGAAACCTGGAATGTCTGCTTTTTGTACTGAAGTGTCAATGAAGCAGTTCTTTAATAGGTAGGTTGACAATCTCTGAGCAATAATGCTGAAAAAAGTCTTGCCTTCTACGTTTAATAGGTAAATAGGACTAAACTAACCGATGCTTGTAGAATCCTTTTCTTTTGGTATAGAGACTCCACCTGCTCGGCGCCATGCTTTCGGTACAACCTGTTTTTCCCATGCTACTTTCATTAATTTCCACAGGATTCGTAGAACTCCAGAAGCACTCTTGTACACTCTGAATGGAACTCCATTAGGCCCTGGAGATGATGATGCCCTTGCTTTTTTCACAGCTTGATCTTTCACAGCAGCTTTCACAGCTTTCCACTTAGGTGCACAGTCCTCCATTTGGTATTCGGGTGGACTGATAGGTGGGATGTCTGAAGGAATTGACACAGGCTCCTGCCTTTTTGAATCTGTATGTGTTTCCTCCAAATATCTCTACAGTTCAAACTTAGATAATTTTAGTGTGCTATTTTTCTCGCTGGTGAATATCTTCTTTACAAATTTGAATGGATCTTTATAAAAGTTAATTCTGGCAAGCTCTTTCTTTTTGTAGCGTTTCCATAGGCGCTCAGCTCTGCGCAATGTTGCAAGCTTATCTTTTACGACCCTTTGTAACAGATGGAGTCCCTCCTTCTGACTTTGTTCTGCCTTTCTCCATTGCTTTCTCAACTGCCTCCTTTCTGTAACTAAATGTTCAGTCTCCTGCTGCCATCTAGACTTTCCAGGAATAGTTTGTACTTTTTCCTTCCTTTTTTCAATTCCAAACCTCACGCTTCCATATGCGTAGATGATGTCCACAAATTTATCCAGCTTCTTTTCAACTGTTCCATTTAACCTTTCCAAAGTAAAACAGAGATCCGTGTTTACTGTGTCCCATGCAGTTTTCTCACAAGCTCTTGGCCATTTAACTCCAGGCTTGTGCCCATTGAGGTTCTTTTCTCTCTTACGCTGCTTTGTCTGACTGGGTTTGCAAGGATCATTAGGTTCATCACTAGTTGTATCCATGCAAGTCCTCCTCACGTCTATGACAGGGGTGCTGATATCCTGCGAACTGTGGTTTGCTTCCTGTCACTGGATTTTATTCAACTGACTTAGTAAGAAGTACTGATCAATGTGAGGCCCTTGCCCTTTCTCCCTTGATGAACCTTCAAACCCCTGACTGTCGTCACCTTGCTCCAGCCTCAAATCAACAACCACAACTATATGGCTTTAATTTTTAATTTTTTTTTTTTTTTTAAGGAATGGGCTTTTATATATTCTAAACTTCATTCAGTCCATTTCTATTTTAAACTTAAAAGGTATTGGATATGAACAAGTGTTCATATTCAAAATGACCTGCTCTTAACACCTCCAGTTATAGGGTCCCATGGGTGTTTAAATTTTACTGGAGGAATACTTTTCCACTTTCAAAGATTACCAAACCACAATAACACAGCAGCACTCATTTTCTCCTCCACTATCTTCCCCAGTTCCTCAAGGTTGGGAAATTGCTGTTTCTCCAGCCTGATGACATAGCACTTCTTATTAGCCATCATTCCTTAGCCAATCATTAAATTAAAAAAAAAAAATTTCTGTATTTTGAATACATGTCAATAGTAAGACGTGGGGAAATTATACAATCCCACAGAAAAATACTGAATATTAAATGTTCTCATGTTCTGTTGGTACTGACAGGGACTGCTTGACAAAGGCTCAGAAGAGCAGCAATCACAAAGTAATGGGGAAAGAAAAAAGTATTTCAATAAAAGTGATGCTTCCAAGGTTCCCCAGCAGCAACGGTTGGCTGTCCTTGCTGAACCCCCATCAGCACAGTATCATCCGTCTGGCAAGTCACCTGTGTAGAATCATAAGATTTACTTATGGATTACAAGTAAAACATTGTAAAACTTTCAAGTGGATATTATATTAATATAAACAGTAAAAATGTATGGTTTCTAATGTCTACAACACTATATGTGTGTGTGTACACACATATATATACAGATATTATTATATAATATATATACTATATATATATATATATATCGAGAGTATAGGTATACTAACTAACTATTACATGAAAAATAGTCTACCCAGTTTTTCCTTTAAACATGATCATTTGTAATAGTTCTTAAACTGGGTCAACAAGTAAAGAGATACAAAATCTGTACTTGAACAGTACATTCTGGTACTGTAGACAGTTATGACGGTAGTTGTGAAGTGATGACACAGTTTCAAAATGACGGCGTCAATGAACTCAAACTGTCAGTGTCAAGACCATTGGAGCAAGAGCAATGACGCGCTATCGTTGTTTTGTAACTATGGACTATGTAGACAATTGTATGACGGCGTCAATGAACTCAAACTGTCAGTGTCAAGACCATTGGAGCAAGAGGGGGGACGCGGGGGGGGGGGGGGGGGGGGGGGGGGGGGGGGGGGGATTCCGAGAAATTTGCCATGACACCGGTACATATAATATACAATACAAAGTCAAATGAAATGCTATGCAGTGGCGTGAAAAAAAAAAAAAAAAAGTAGATTTACACATTACGAGAGGACCACTTGGCATGCTGACACGGTTTAGGTGACATCACAGATGACGTGTGAATATGTCCATGGACTTAAAAAAAAGTGTATGATCTGTAGTTGTAGCTTATTACACAGATAAGAAATAAAAGAAAACCTGTCTAAAAAGCTTTACCATCATGGCAAAAGACTACTTCAAGCAAACCTCTACATTAGTAGAGAAGAGTTTACTGCTTGTACATATTAAATTAATAATAGATATTGCTTTATTAAACATTTAACTCAAACTGTGGCAAAAAAAAAAAGTATGCTAAAGAAGAAAATGGTCTTGTGCGTGTTTTGTGTAAGGATGCAACAAACACAAAGAATATTATTATAATAATAGGAATAATACATATACTAATATTTGATACTGTAAATTATTAATTAAAAATTATTTAGTGTTGTGTGTAAGTGTTTGATATATGACGTCAGTGGAGCGTCTTGAGGCATGTACTGTTTTTTATTTTTTTATTTTTTTTGTGCAATTATCAGGATGTTTAGTGTTATTTTTATTAGTGTTATTGTTATTTACCAGTTCGACGTTGGTTATAAAATCCAGCCCTGCGAAAGTCTTGCGATGTGATTTTTAGCTGGAATTGAGTAGATTTAGTCGGGCTATAGCAAATCACTCCCCCTTCTCAACCCACTTGCAGTCAACAAACGATTGTTGTTTTTTGAAGGGCAATAGGGGTTTGTTTTAGTTACGCAAGATTTCGCTTGGAATTTTTCTTCTGTTTTATTACTGCGAATGCTGTCGCATCCTCATTCGTTAATGCTAACTTTGATTTGGTCCAGCCCTTATTCTGTTCATTTCATATGTTGATGCACGTGCATCATGACAAGTAATACATATTTATTTATTGATTCATGTTGTGTCTGGTGGTCAACTCTGTCTTAGTCTACTGCACTTGCTTCTCGAGGGTTGTCCTCTTAGCCTACTATTTATGAAAAAGGAGATGCACCATGAAGTACAAGTAGGCACCAGGTTCTGATACTTTCATAAACTGTGTTAAAGATACATTGTAATAACGTTTCTACATAAATGTAAAACTCCCAATAGTGACAAACAGGAGTCACTCTGCATAAGTCAAACATATCAGATCCAGACTACTGCACAAAGCTAAGAGGACAGGTACATCTCTGTTTTGAGTCTCTGTCCTTCATGTAAGATTGAAATAGGAAATTAAGGTAAAACAATAAACTCAAATTAGCCATGGTAGAGATAGTGTTCAGATTCTGAAGAGCAGAAGCTGGATGTAACCTGAATCAAACAAGCCAGTGATAAATAACATTAAGACTGACTTAAAAGCCCTGATCCACCTGAATTGAACCTAATATAAACTAGGAGTGATATGACAAGTTCAGTTTACTTAAAAGTTCTAAGGACTGATTTTAAGAAACACAGAGGAGACTGTGCTTAAAACCTATAGTCCAGGACATGTCAAATCTGATATGAACTAGCCAATCAGAGACTTTTCCTAGCCCTCTGTGTTCCAGACCACATAAAATCAAGACCTGTAGCCACTAAGGGCAGGATTTTCAAAAGTTCATAAATGATAGCTCCAGTGTTAGTTAAGGAATCGGTATGTCGCATTGATTTGGACATTTTCAAGAGGTCGTTATGCCTATCTCGTTATTAAATAATCATGCTTGAAATTATGTTGAGTTCCAAAATAAAGTTAATATCTTAAAGAGCAGCGCTTTTAGCGACTATTCCTTTTGTTTGCGTGGGAATTTAAAAGAAAATCTGTGTTAATTCTCATAATTTATCAGGAGTTAATTTGCACTTGGAAAAGAGGGTTTTAGTTAACGAAAGACTCTAAGTCACCTTGAAACAAAAATTTAACAGACTGGCTGTGACGCTGACGATACAGAGACTACCTAGATAATTCAATATTTGAAGTTATGGCTTGCTTGCTTTCAAAACATATTGCCACTAATACCTAATTTGATCGAGATAATTGACATTGATTTTGCCTAATGTATTTGTAATGTAATGTTCCGCCCACACTGTATGTACAGTGTACACTCTCACCTTCACACGTCTGTATGCACATGTTATAACATCTTATAATACTGTAAGTGTTCGATGGCTATACTTGTATCCATGTTGAGTTTTTTTATCGTGGAGGCAAGCAAACAGTACCAGAGAAAATGCATGATTAGAGGAATTCACCAAACAATTAGGCCTAACTATTAACTAATTGTGTATTGGGTTGGGGAGTTCTATTATAAAAGCTTTAAAAGCATAATAAATATATAATGAAGTGTCACATACATGGTATACATGTACAACAACTAACAACTACAAACACAAATGACACTTCGAACATATTTATTTATAGCCTACAATCGTACATTCTAAAATACATACGAAAGAATATAAATTCCAACCAATCCCATCCAAAAAATACATTTTAAAAGTTTTTATTTATTTATTTATTTATTTTAATCTGTGCTGCCCAATTTTTACCCACACGTCAGATAATCTTAAATCGGCATTGTATATGAGAAGTTTTCTAAATAAATGTACATTCTGCATGACAAATTGTATACAAAATAGATATTCCCATTATTTATTTTTTTAAATTTCCATTTGGCTGCTGCTCGCTGGTGGGAGAGCTGCCTCCCTGTACGCTAGTAGTTTCCATAACAGCGAATTTTCTTCCATTAATTTTTCTTGATCTTGTTAACTTGCATTTTAATTAACGAGTTATCCTTAATTAGTCGCTGAGACAGGAAGTGATGTATGTGACCTGCGATGATTAAGCTTATTAACGAGAAATGTGTTCATTAACAACCTCATCGACTCAATTTCAAAGCATTAACAAATTGATTTAATTAACACATTTAGTTTGAAAATCACTTGCTACTAAAGCTCTTGTTACTGTACCACAAGTTCGATACAATAACACTGGTTTTTAAAAATCCTACCCTAAATTTCTTCATAGTGCCTTCCAAGCTGTTATTGTTGCACCACGGTCCTCAAACTGGTCAACAGAAGAACCTAGTCTTGTTGCCTTAAAAGAAGTCCTTACTGCTTTACCTAGGAGGATGCTAACTACACAACAGAAACTTTACGCAAGGTTAATGCTTATTAGGTTACCTAAAAGAAGAGGTGAGCCATAATTTGCAGTTGAAATCTATGTGTGCATGAGGTTAAATAACAAATATTTTGCCATATAAATGTTAGTTTAAAAAGTTGTTCAAGAAATAATTATGGTACTTCTTTTATTTGTCTGATTGCATCCAGTACAATCTGATTTGTCCTTAAGAAACTATGAAAGAGTTCACACTGTAGACCAAATTGTTGTAACTTATAGTATCCATTGGTACTGTAGGAGTTACTTTGTCACACACTGGTGGAAAATATCTTAAACCCCTTTCACACTAGTTACTTGAATGTTATTATTGTTTGTCATGTTGTATAAATAAATCATTACTATTTAAACAAACTGGATAAACTCAATTGCAAGCTTGTTGATATATCAACCTCAGGCCGGAACTTGAGTTAATGGTAATAGCCTGAACAAGTGTTCAGGAGTGTGGTGTCGTATTTTAGAGTGCACACTACACATATATTGTATTCTATGAACTGTTAAATCACATTTGCTACCTGTCTTGTGATCTTAAGTTCATTTATGTATTTCATGTTGTGGTCGCACCATTGCTTTAATTAGTGTTAGCAGAGCTCCATCACAAAACAAGTACATTGCGAATGTATTCATAGTTCTCAAAATTCTAAATAATTTTGTCCGTACTTCATCTCCCACTATAAATATGGAAAATATCTGTCTTGCTAATATCCATTGTTCCCACGGCCACAGACAATAGACAAAATGGAAAATAGCATGAATTCTTCTGGGAACAAGTCCCTTATTTAAGATACATTCATATTTACATACAAACATGTTATTTTTACATGTTAGTATCAGTATATGAAAGATGTCTAGAAAACTTTAATGTTATTTTTAATACAACATTGGTACAAAGTCATGTATTAGAAAACGGAGTCTCTTTTTTTTACTATTAAGTATATTTTTAACTGGGTTAATTAGAGGATTGTTTGGATATTCAAAGGGCTTCTGTTAACACCGTGTAACAATTTTTTTTTTTTTTTGTTCCTGGATGGTAAGTGTTATTTCCTAATTACGCCTCAAAAGTATAGAAAATGGCTATTATTCCCCACAAACTTTGCTTTTGTGACCAGGACAGTGATATTTCAAAATGTCACTATTTCCAATGGGAAAACGGGCAAATGTGTGTCTTTTCGTTCACATAAAGTCAGAAAAAAACAACATATGACTCCAAATTAACATGTATTTATACTAAAGTAATACAAAAATGACTACAAAAGATTTAGAAGTGAGTAGTTTTTCGAGATTTACGATTATACTGTATAATCGTAATTTTGAGGCATTTAAATATTTTGAACAATACACTTTTGTAAATCCTTTGTTACTATAGGGGCTGCATATTTACATGTAAACTTTGTAATGGTACTAAATACGTATACTAGTATGGGATGTATTTTCTAATGGGGGTGCAAAATTTGATAACAGCAACATCAGAAAATGCTACTGGGATGCATTTTCTGACGTTACACTGGCGGTAGATTTTTGTGGGCCTCCAGTGTGTTTCCTTTTATTTGGTGGTTCCAGAGGTTCGGCTGGTTTCATTTTCTAATGGTTTAAAATCATATATTTATAACATGCGTTTAAGTGTTATGATAATAATAGATGTTACGGAAATGAGGCTCGACAAAATGCTTGTCAAATGAAAGTTTGACAAGCATTTGATTGCTGGAAAGCATGACGTAAATGTGTCACTTATAGAAGACTTTAATTGGCATATTTGTGTAATTGTGTTGAGATCAGCCAATAGCTTTCAGCTTTACAAAGAACTGCGGAAGATGGAAGCCAATAGGGAGTGAGAAGAGACTAGACTAAGGGAACAAGATGTAAGCAGGATAACAGGAACAAATAATAATAATAATATGGTCTTGTAGATTTTTTGTCATCTTTTATTGATCTCATCCTATTTACACCCATACTGTGTGAACTACTCACCATATAAGCAACTCCCCACAACAATAAACAAATTAAACCCCCAAAAAACTAGTAACTAAATAAGAAATACACCTTGCAGATTGCTCTTAGTCATCTCATTAAAAGTCAATAGTGTATTGTGAGTCTGCAACTGTGAGTGTTGTATCAGTGTTAAAAACTTTAATCATAAAAGAACATACAATACCTACATTTCCTTTCGGTCTTTACTAAACAAACGTACTGTGACAGACAACCTCATAAGAAAACTATTAAAAGGAGCTTGTCTAATACAAGCAGCAGGGTTTCAATTTCAGCCCAGTCCTTGGCCCATGCAAAGGGCAAGGCTGCAGTGTCTCCTCCAAAGTCTAAATCTATGGTCCTTCAGAAAATGTTGTTGCTGGACCAGAAAATCAGTACCAGAGATGTATTTTAATAGCACTTCTAGTTTTAGCTCTGCCCACTTCTGGTGACATCATCTGTGTAAAATCCAGTTAGGAATATTTATACGAGTGCAATTGAATAGAGTTGTTTGAAAGTTTTTTAATGCAAAAAAAAAAATTCTATCATTCTATAAAGTAAGCAGCCCTAACTTCAGGACCAGAAGCATTGAGGTTTAATACACATTTCATTTAAATTGCTTTGTGTATTCAGTCATGAAAATATGTCCAAGGACATCTTATCACTTACTTCAAAATACCATTTAAAATGTTAATGTCTGAAATAAAAACACAGACTCCTTATACATTGCAGCAACAGTCTGCAGCTGCAAAACATTGTATTCTTGCATAGAGTAATTTTGCAATGAAGAAGACAATATGTCTGTACTATACACCGACTTATACTTCTTGAAATTCTACTTTTTCAGAGACACGTTCTCATATCACAAAATAGATGCCAATTTTTATTTTATTTTATTTTTTTAAAGTAAGGATTTGTTCCGAGGTAATGCTCATTTTTAATGTCACTTGAATTCAGTTCCCACTTCCCATCTGTGTCCTGTGGACAGCAAAATAGCCTTAATGGAGAATACAGGTGTCTAACAGCTCTTATAGATATCTTTGTCTTGTGGCTTGATTTTTACAAGTAACCATGAGTTTGTTAGCTGAAAACAAACACCTTACTACTTTGCTTCACAACTGAAGTGCTACAGAACCCCCTGCAGTGTTAACAAAGGAACACATTACTTTTTTTCTGTATCCTGTGTTATCCATATCATAGCATTTATTTTATAACATTTTCCACATTATTTAGACATGTTATTTTAATTGACACGTCATAGGTAAATGGGAATTAGTTGGGAATTACCTTTTTTTTTTCATTTCACTAGGAATGTTCGCCAGCAAAATTTTAGAGACTTTTTTCTTCTAAACATGGTAGTGTATTCAGTTAATGCTGCCTCCTGTAACAATACTTGTGCTCTAATTGAAATGAAATGCATTGTTGCAGGAGAGAGCGTGATCTGGATACACTGCAATCCTTAGAAGAGAACATTCTAAGGACATTCTACTCGAAGAGTACATTTTGAGAATTCACCCATGATGTGTGATAAGTCAGCAATATGTTTATATGTTCTTTGCAGGTTGCTTTATAAAACTTTAAATTCACATGAGCATTACAGTTTGCCTTTGTGTGTGTGTGTGTGTGTGTGTGTGTGTCAAAGCAACACAGCTGCTGGCTCCTCATGTGGTAACTAAATTGTTATTTTTATATTGATTGTATTTCCCAAGGCCTTGGCCAGGTAGAAACTGTTGAAAACATCCTGCTGGCAGGAATGAGGTCCAATCTGTCAGCAAACCTGGCCTGGCACCAAGGTGCTATGCAAAAGAAAGGACACATTTTTTGGAGAAGTGCCAGATTTGACCAGCTGAAATCAAATTCTAAGAAGTTCTCCTTAGACAGAAAATGCCATCCATCTGGAAACCAAGATTATGAGTCTTTTTTTTATTTTTAACAAATTTAGAATTTCCAATTATTTTTACCCCCAGTATTCTCCCAATTTGGAATGCCCAGTTATTATTATTTTTTATTTCCTTCACCATGGCGATTCCCCACACAGCTCAGAAACAGAGGCTCAGTGGGCATCCTCCAAACCCACGGGCCAAACTTTTTACACCCAGGAACTCCAGAACGGATGTCTGCAGGCTACCGGCTTCTGGAGGACAAAGACCAGCCCAGCAAATCTCCGCCCCTGGCCTTTAGGGGTCACTGCAGAGCGGCGAGGAGAAACAATCTAAGCTGGATCCCACCTCCCCAATCCCGGGAGCGCCAAAGCAAAGACCAGCTGCCTCGCACAACTAGGATTCGAACGTGTCATCTCTGGTTATATGAGCTGCAGTGCTTTTACCAGGTGCACATGAATCTTTTTTAAATGTCTTCGTGCACTGGTTTGTTGGTGCAGGAAAAATGTTTGTTGAAGCAGCGCTTAATTACTTTTGCCAGGTGGAGGCATTCAATCTGTTTATATAATTTGCAGTACAAAAACATAACAGTGAAAAGTCTGCACTCAAAATATATTTATTTTGATTTAATATAAAAAAGCATTAAAAAATATGAACATGTTTCCGTCCTACCGCACGTCCTCAGTGTGTATCGAGTGTTTAACCCTACCTACATTACATAGGTGATTTAAATCACTACATAATTACCAATTAAAAACATCAATGTAAATAACAGATTATACCATTCATAATTAGAACAATCGCTGACAGTATGTATTTAATTAAGGCAAACCATCTCTTTCCCCCTTCCCCAAATCAACTACTCTATGTCCCACTGACACATTTTCAATCTCTACACATCGCAAACTGTAAATCGGATGGATGTGTGTTGAAAGTGTCTTGAAACAGAAGATGTTTTGTCTTTACGCCTAATTGCACTTTTCGTCTCACTAATTCTAGTTGTCTGCTTGTTTTAATTACATAGCCCCAACTACAAGGACATTTTAGAAGATATACGACTTGTGGTGATGTACTCCTACTCTTTATCGAAAATACATTATGTGTTCTAGGGTGCGAAAATGTATTAGTTTGTGTACACATTGCCCACATCTATAAAATCCTGGTTTTGGTTGAAAAAATGGTTTCGGGGGAATATATGAATCTGATCTGACCAATTTATCTTTTAAATTCTGGCACCTTTTGTACAAAAATAATTTTGGGCTGTGCGGTTCTGATGATAGATACCACTTCTGGGGTGATTAAAGGTCCCAGGCGTGGTATATATCATGGGAACCCCACAGGCCGTCGTGGTTTATACCTTACACACACACACACACACACACACACACACACACCACACACACACACACACACACACACACACACACACACACACACACACACACACACACACACACACACACACACACACACACACACATACACGACATATAAGTGTATGTATCATAGTGCTGTGTACCTGTACGTGTTTCATTACTGAATGCAGCGCTTATTCAACGTCGGCGGTAATTCGGCGGCATGCATTTAGATTATAAAAACCATATATTTAAATGATAAAAACACATGCATTTAGATTATAAAAACATATATTTAGATTCCAAAAAACATATGGAAAGCAATGTATGTTACATATACTAACACATAAAGGGGTATATGTAAGGATATGCGCAAAGGGATTTGCGGGCGCAAAACCCCCATAATGCAGCCATAAAGTCTGATTTTAGCGGCTGCTAAAATGTGCCGTATGTAAAGAATGGTGTTGACATGGTGTTCTGCACTTTGCCATCATAATTCCATTAAAATTATATTGAAATGCATTCAAATGAAGAACAGAGCATGGAAATGGGTGGGATCTGGATACTAAACGGGCGCAAACATTATAATTTGATATAAGGATTATGACATGCACTTAGGTATTTGCTGACCCTCCAAAAACTGTATACCTCACAAGGTGCAAACTATTGTAGAAGAGAGTAATTAAAGCTATATAAAAGCAAACCCCTGCAGAGACCTGTCATTGGTTTCAGGATGGCTGCTGTTGTACACTTCCTTATGCAGCGACACTTGGCTCTTGTTGAGGAGAGGCAGAAACACGTTTGGAGGAGAAGAGCAAGACGAAGAAGACCCACATATTCAATCCCAGGGTCAGTTTGTTTGGGATGCTAAAGTGCTATCGTCTCACTCCACAGGTGATTCTAGACCTAATAGCTGAATTGAGGGATGAGCTAGACCCCACCATCAATCTGGGGATCACTATCCCTGAAAGTGCAGAGTCCTCTGCACTACTTAGCCTCTGGTTCCTTTCAAAACACAACTGAAATGTCTGAAGGGATAGCCCAATCCACCTTTTCCAGTGCTAGGTAAATTTCTAGATATCATGCTAAAACAATACATATAATTTCCTAAGGAAACTAATAAAACTGATGTTGGCTGTTTTATGCTGTGAAAGGACTCTAAGCTCCCCCATCCTCTGACAAAATTTTTTTTGGTTTGTATTTTCGTGGTCCACAAATGTCATACAACGACTTCTACTCTCTGTACTACTAACTCTGTTACCTCTGGGCTGCTAAATAGACTGATGCGCTCATTGGGACTCTCATTATCATAATTGCAGATCATTATTTGTGCGAGTTGAGTGCATGGCCGCAATGCAATTTGAATTTTGCATCCACAATTATTTGCACTGTGCCTATACTTACATCTACACCAGAGTCCTTATATGAAAAATACCATAAAATCAGGCCAATTTTATTCAATTCCAGCTAATGTAAAACCTGAGGTTTGTCTTTTCCATGAGAAAAATCTTCCAAGTGTTTAAGGGCATAAACTGTCTCTTGGTCATTCAACTATTTCCAACATTTTAGAAGAAAAAGAGAAGTGGCTGGTTAGTTTATCCACTGACATGTCAACAAAGGAGAGGAAACCACAACAACTGCAACTTGAAGATGCACTATTTTTGTGGTTTATTGACAATCCATGATGACATTCGGATCACAATCCCAAAATCATTGGGAGAGCGACTTGGAGTACGTGCTACTTTTTCTTATTCAGTTGGCTGGCTTTAGAGATTTAAATGTCGCAAAATTAGCTTTTTATAATCGGCATGGGGATGCTGAGACTGTGGATGATGCAGTTGTGACTGATGGTCGTACAGTTTTGAAAACTCAGTATCTATTACCTGAATGATATTTAAAACATGCACGGAACTGTTTTTTTTTAGAATGGAATCGCATGCCAAATTCCGGAAAGAAGAAAAACAAGCTAAGACTTACGGTAGCTTTTGGTGTGAACACATTTGGCACTGACAAACGGAAGCCACTGGTAATTTGAAAATGCTTTGGAAAAGACTTTGATCCAAACCATGTTTGCTGTTGATAGTGGAAAAAAAAGCCTGGATGACTGCTTTGATTTTTGAATAATGGCTTAAGGAGTTTGACAGGTCAATGCGTATCCAAAACAGACACGTTGTTCTACTGCTTCATCACACACAAATATTGCCGACCAACTGACCAATGTGTCACTTCACTTTCTCCCCCCCAACACATCTTCCAAAATCCAGACACTGTATACAGGAATCATACAGAACTTGTAACTGCACTGTACCACCGCCAACAGCTGCAACACTATGTGGAATGTATTGATGATGGCAAACCACAAGATTTAAAATTTCTTTATTTTATCAGAGATAATTGGCAACAAGTTAGTGCTGTAACAATATTAAACTGCTAGACACTACAACATATATCCAAACGAACCAGCACCTCTTATCCCTGGACCAGATACCAATACAACTGGAGAGGGAATCAGATCCATTTCGGAAATTTGTACACACCTACTGGCACCGCTGGAATGACACCTGACAGCATCCTCAGGGCTGATGAAGACGTGAAAATCAGCACTACATTGGCTGATGATGGCTTCATGAAACTAGTGCAGCATTCTACTCAAGATTCAGAGTGAGGCTATGGACGTGGATGACAGTGACCCCCCAAAGACCAGTAACAGCAAGAGAAGCCTCTCATGGCCTGGAGTCAATACAGGCATATGCAGAGCAAACCCCTGATTTCTTTGGAATCATCGTGGTAAATTATAAAAAATATATCATTAGTTAGGCAACAGAATGCACAACAATGAATACTTCAAACAGTAACTTTATACTGTAATGCACTTCTACACATTAAACAGTTCATCAAAAAGTTGTTTTTTTAATCCGTGATCTTTAGTTACTTTTGCGCATTTTCATTTACAAGTTTGCAATTACGCCATTGTTCGAATTCAATCTAAATTATAATAGGCCGCTTGCCAAGGGTTAATATGTTTCCTAATACCCGTGTATGACGGAGAACTCCGCATCTATATGAACATGTTTGGAACTGGCAGGGAGGGGGTTAAATTTCTCCCTGCCAGAAAAAAAAAAATTATTGATTAATTGGGCTCTAGCCACAGGGGATAAAAGCCAGGGGAGAGGCACTGGCTGGCAGTGAAGTGTTTTCTGGAAAGGTGTTTTCTGGAAAGGTGTTTTTTGTTTTGAAGGGTGTTCTTTTGTTTGGGAGTTTTTGTGTTTTTAAAAGAAAGGAATACCTGGAACCTGACTGTTCTGTTTGAATCTTTTTTTGTTGGCCCTTGTGCCTGTTTTATTTGACTATTTTTGTTTAATAAAGAGCTTTATTTTGCCTTTACTCTGTCTCTGAGCCTCAATCCACTTGCCAGCCTGTCACACCGTGATATTCCAGGCATTTGTTTATTTTAATCTAAATTAAATAACAAAGGTACCCATTGAATAAAGGGGGAATCGTGCACATTTTTAAGCTAAAAAAAAATACTAATTAATTTATCAATATTATCAACCTCACAACTGATTTTGGTTCTCAATGTGGACATATTTCCTAAAGTCTTTTTCCCATGGTTCTGGATGAATGCCAGGACTTGGACTAGGATATTTACTGGCATTTTACTTAAACATTATTCTAGGGTTACAATTGGACATACTGGATCACCAGGGTTTTTGTCACTGCGAGACCAGTGTTAAACACTGCTGGTGTTTTTAGTTTCTTTAACTAGTCATTTTAAATTATAAAAGGAAACTTCTAGCTTCTGTCTTTTGTCTCCAAAAAAAAAAAGGACCGCTGCAGGTTTGTGCCTGGTTTTGACAATTCCATCAAGCCAGCATTACGCAAAGGTTATTTTACTATATATGTTGAAATCAAGATTTTATTTTTTTTTTTTTTGTTCTCCAATATGGGGCGGCTGTTTTTTTTATTTAACCGCTTCAACTCCAGACTTAAATTATATTTCGAAAATAATGTTTTCAAACCTGTAATTGCCATAAAATGTCAACATTAGATGAATAAAACACAAATAAATGACCTAAACCCATATTCAATATAAAAACTTTTTTTTTTTTTAAAATGAAAACAAAAATGCTGCTAAATAATCAGTAAACAGTAATTATCAAATACAAACCAAACAACATGAACATGTGTGTGTGACAAAGTGGTTAATAGGGTGCAGGTGCAGATTATCAAAGAACAGACAGACAATTGTAATCCAGGAGAAAAAAGGTTTGTTTATTTTATTCCTTATGTCCAGTGCCTGACGGCAAAACAAACAGTAAATATTAATGCTTGTAAGTAATACAGCGGCATGTATTATTAACATTTATAATCCATTGGCTGGTTCCGAAATAATAATAGTGTTATTGTATCCCCACATTGAACACAAAATACATACACGAGTCTGTTTAGTGTAAGAATTAGTGATTGTGGTACAATACAGTTTACAGTGGTACAAGTGAAGTGCTGTCCCGGGTTTATACTGGCCTCTAGGGACAGCTCCAGAACGTGTTAGCCATCTAGTGATTACAAACAGCAATAGACAGAACAAAACAATCACTCACGATTATTCACCACACAAATACAGGTCATTCCAGGTCACTTATTAATAACCATAAACGAAGGAACAGATACATTGCTTCGCCCCCTATTTATACCATCACTCATGGTAAACGATTGCAGCTGCTTTTTATGATCTGCAGCTGCCACGTTATTTGTCCTCTGGGTCAATGAGTTAGTGTACCGAAGCTCTGTCTCTTTTTTACATGACCGACTTCCTTTTAACCCTCGGAACGAAGTGTCAGTTCAGGTAGTCAAAGTATTCTGTTCTCGTTACTTATCACTCTTGCAGGTCGAGAGTGAGGTTTACCACCAAGAATCACTGTCTTTCTGTCACATATCCCACCACTCAGAGTGGAGCCGAAGGAACACTTGGCTGAAAGGTTTCTCATTACTCCCCCCTCCCGGGAAAAATAATCAGCATCTTGGTGGTCTTTCCCTGCACGGTGTAAAATGTGGTACATGAAGGGCTGCAATGCCAGATACCACCAAGTTATCCGGACATTGCTATCCTACATTGTGCTTAACCACTTGAGTGGGGCGTGGACTGCGACAAGATCAAATTAATGTCCCAGCAGGTAGTATCGAAAGGAATGAGTAGCTCATTTAATGACCAAATACTCCTTTTAGACTACGGAGTAGTTGCACTCCCAAGGTAGCTTATTTTTTTTACTAATATACAATATCGGGTGTTCTACTCCATCAACCTTTTGGGACAAGACTGCACCCAAACCCACGTCTGATGCATTGGTGTGGAGGATGGATCTCTTGGTGATATCAGGTGTGATGAGAGTGGGGGCCTGGCAGAGTCTTCGCTTAATAGTATGAAACACCCCCTGACACTCTACTGACCATTTAATTAAATTTGGCACACTCTTTTTGGCGAGTTCGACTAAACCACTGTGGCATACTCGGGGATAAAGCAGCAGTAATAACCGAAAAATCCCATTAGTGATCTCACCTGAGTCTTGGTTTTGGGGATCACCGCCTCAACCAAAGCCTGGATTTTGGTGACCACGGGTCTCACCCTTCCGTTTCCCATTAAAAATCCCAAATATTGAGTCTCTGTTTTGGCAAACACACTTTTTCTCAAGTTAGCTGTTAGCCGGGCTGTCCTTAGAGACTGAAGGACGGCTGTAATCCTAGCCAAATGCTCTCGCCAGGTGGAGCTGTAAATCACCACATTATCAATATACGCTGCTGCATATTCATGATGTGGCCATAAAACCTGGTCCATCAGTCTCTGAAAGGTGGGTGCACCATGTAGCCCAAACGGAATGGTTTTGAAATGAAATAGACTATCTGGTGTTGAAAATGCAGTTTTCTCACTAGAACTGCGTTAAGGGGATCTTCCAGTATCCCTTTGTCAGGTCCAGAGTCGAGATTAACTTTGCCTTTCCCAGTCTGTCTAAAAATTTGTCGACCCGAGGCATAGGGAACTTGGCAATAGCGTTTACCTTCCGGAAGTCTATACAGAAGTGACTGGTGCCATCTTTCTTGGCCACTATGACAATTGGACTGCACAACTCGCTCCTGCAAGGTTCAATCACCCCAAGTTCTAGCATGTTCCATACCTCTTTGCGAACGCCACTTCGTTGTCTTTCTGGGATCCGGTAAGGTCTCTCTCTTACTGTGACCCCTGGCGGAGAGATAATGTCATATTCAACTAAGTTAGTTCTGCCAGCCAAGTCAGAAAAAAATATTGCTGAGCTCAATAAGCTTATATAGCTTGTTTTTTTGATCTGGAACCAATTGTTTCCCCATCGAAATTTTTTTTGTGCTAGGGGTCTCTGGACAGGGGCCTAACGATTGACCAAATCCAGATGATCTCTTAGTAGGAGCACATGCTTCACTACATTTTTGGATGAGCCTTTGTGCTCCTCCCACCCCTCTCGCAACAGATCAAGGATGCCGCAAGGCTGTCGGCCATACAAGAGCTCGAAGGGGGAGAACACTGTCAAACTCTGCAGCACCTCTCACTGTAAAAAGGAGGTAGGGAAGAAGCGATGCACAATGTTTCTGCTCTTGCTTTACAGACCATCTCAGCATCAACTTCAGTGTCTGATTAAAGAGTTCCACCAAACCATCTGTCTATGGATGATAAACAGACATCCTAATGGGATGTATTTTTTGTATTTTGTACACCTGCTGTAGCGTGTTAGAAAGTTGGTTCCATGATCAGTCAAGATCTCCTTGTGGATCCCTACTCTAGCCATAATCTGCACTAATTCTGTTGTTATCGCAGCAGCACTAGTGGACCACAGTGGAACTGCCTCTGGGTATCGTGTTGCATAATTTACCACTACTAATATATGCGTATACCCAGAGTCAGAAGGTAGCAAAAGGCCCAGTACGTCCATCGCAATGTGTTCAAAAGGAGCATAAATAATGAGCAGTGGAACCAAAGGGGCGGGGCACACTCGACACATTGCTACTCGCTGGCAGTCTTGGCAGGTGGCTACATATCTCGACACATCAGTATGAAGACCTACCCAATAGAATCTAGCCAATATCCACTCCCTTGTCTTGTCAGCTCCGAGGTGTCCCACAAAAGGGATATCATGCACCAGCCTCATAACCTCAGTCCGACAAATGTGGGAACCAATAATTGTGTTACAGGCTGTCCTGTGCCCGCGGCAAGGTTTACCCTGTACAGTAATTGCCCCTTAATACTGAAGCATGGATATACATTCATTCTGAAACAGAGATTACAGGCACTAAATCTTCATTCAACATTCGTGAACATTTTACATGTGCCTCTAAAGGAATAGTCTACTGCATTATCTGCAAGAAAGGCAACAAAGCATATTGGGGAAACTAAAAGGCGTTTAGCAGACCGGTTTGTAGAACACTTAAGAAGCATTCACAATAACACCACTGCATTTCCAGTAGCCCGTCACCTCAACAGTGATGATCACACTGCTGAAGACATCACAGTCTGGGTGTTCAATCAGTGCTATGGAACAAATGTTGCTCGGAAACAATTTGGAACCTCTAGGAATGAACATTCTATTTTAATAACCATGACACCATCTACATAATTTTTGTATAATTACAATTCTTGAATAACAACTTTATTGCACTGTGTTTAATTTTCTTTTTAAACAGCTGAAGAAGGGCTTTTGCCTGAAACGTCCTGAAAATAAGTTTTATTTATTTTTATTTTTTTTAATCTTTTAAACCTTTGCTATGCCTTCAGTTTTGTACAGCAGTTTTATATTTAAGCAATATTGGAAACACCAACAGATCTCATGGAAAATCAATAGTAAAATATAATAATTGTGGACCACTGATTTCTACTGATTTTTTTTCTTGCCAAGCAATTTCTGTTTCCCGTTCTGATAAGTTGCTTCACCATTCTGTTAAACAATTTTGTAAGTGTCTTTAATATTGATATTTATTAACACACACTTGCCTATTGCCTTTCTCTTATTCAGTTCATTTCATATGTTGATGCACATGCATCATGACAAGGAATACATATTTATTTATTGATTCATATTGTATCTGCCGAAGAGAACACTTTGCTTGCTTCCCGAGGGGTGTTAAGACATTAGTGGGGAAAAAATACAATAAACTGATTTCCGAAGGGAGCCCTATGGTACTTGTACATCCTCACATAGTGCTCTGATAAGAATACCAACATATATTATTTGACACCATAGTTATGGTCTTATTTACCCTTATAAAAGCTTACCAAAGTATTTTTGCATGATCATTTTGCAGTTTGTCCATGCCTTTCCTATGGTTGTACTATGCATTTTACAGTAGTCTACCATGATTTGCCATGCTTTTTAATATGTTTTAGCATACTGCACCTCTCTGTGCTTTACAATGTTTAGCTATGAGTTACCATAATTCACTATGCTTTATTACACTTTGCTATGCTTTTACTATTGTGAACTAAAAGGTAATTGGTTTCTTGGAACTTTACTTTGCTAGGAATATAGCTTATTACATGTATATGCAGAGGGAGACTTGCTGACTGTTTTTAAAGATTTGTTCAGACACACTATTTTCAATTTTTTTTATAAATCAGAGTTGTAAATTAACGCAAGGAAGAAAACCATGCACACAACCCATTTCGTTATTATTTTATTAATTTAGTTTCTTGTATAAACTTCAGTAATAAATATTGGTATATTTTAATCTGGAAGCATATTTCCATCCAAACAAACAAAAATGTAAATACAGTGCAGATTGTATTGTGTGTTGCAGAAGGTTAATATCCTAGGTGACAGGAATAAAGTGAGATGTACATGTGTACTATTTTTAGATCCATCTAAAGAACTGGTAATGCAATTGTTTTTAAACTTGAAATGAATATTATGTTGCACAAGACCGTGAGGTTATCTAACAATTAAAACAGCACACATTATGCATCTGACTTCTACAAATCAGGTGGTGTGATGTTCTGCAAAAGCTGTCAATATTCAATTCACTGGACCTGAAAAGATATCTGCAAAAATAATTGAACCTAAAATCCATCTAAATAATCACAAGTGTGAAGAGAATCACAGAGGCTCCCGAGCCAAACCACGATCACTGACAGTGTGAAATCTGCAGATAGCAGACGGGTATTTGTTGAAGATTTTGTAGCGTTATGTGCTGAGGCCAATATCCCTCTGGAATATTCCACACTATACTGCATGATTGCAGAATGTTTTGTTGAAATTGTTGGTATCTTTTGTCCAGTTATAATTCTGAATAAAGATTTTGCACATAATTGTTAGGCTATTTAATTGTTATCACTGCATCAAACAATTTTGATTTAAAACAACGGAAACACGGAATTACATTTTTAATACGGAAAAAAAAAATGAAACAAATTTCATAGGGACTTACAAAAAGATACATTTGTTGCTGGACTTTAAATTTGGTATGTTGCTATTTTCAGGGATGAGCCTCAGAAAGAAAGACTAAATATACCACCTTGTCAGAACAATCACAGCTGAAAAGCCTGAATATCACCATTTTACAACCATACTTATGAGTAAAAAGCAATCATCCAGCTATATTAGCTACAATGCTCTATGCCTGCTGTGCGCCACTGATAAAACTGAATTATAAACAGCCTCTGCTTGTCCTCTTTTGTGATTATCCATTGGTTGTAGCGACCGCAATGTATTACAGAGCATTAAAACTGCAGTGACCCTCAATCTTGTTCAGTTTTGCAAGACAGTCTAATTCCTTGGTGTTTGTTTAATAGACTTTTTCACAGTATTTCCTTCGGTGCACTGTGCGTTATCAGATAGAAGAGCTTGTAAACAGTCCACTTTATTTAAATTCCTCAATGGCAGATTTATTTATATGGACACAGTCTTTTCTTCCATTACTGTTATTCTCTGAGACTAATTTCTGTTATAGGGGATTGGCTATAAAAGTTATAGCTCAAAAACAAAATTAAAATTGCTATCTTAGACAATTAACATTTTAAACTTCTGTGAAAGAGAACAATAAAGAGCACCATGTCATAAACCACCTTTGTTATTTTAGTAATCCAAACTAACATTAAAAATATATTTTAGTTGCTAATAAATGGAATCCCTGATTTTAATTCACAGTATGTTTATTGTTCTTTTGAAGAAAAAAAGTATTGCATGTGTAATGGGGAGTGTTGTGTGATACACTGCCATTATGGATTCTGTCCACTGTTAGAAAGATTAGATAAGCTTAAAAGCTCTATAACCACGAATGCAGACCAGCCTGGCTGTTTTGCATTGTGGTTAAGATGCTTGCTTGAGGTGTGCGAAGTTGCTAATTTCTACCCAGGCTCTGACCTTAAACACATACAACAAATTATTAGCCCAAATTAAAGCGAAATATAATCTAATAGCCTAAAGCAAAGATAAAAGAAAAAATACATAGTACTAAGTAAAAAGTACTGCAAGGTATTTTTTTTGATTTACTGGAACCTGCAGGAACTATGGTCTCCATAAAGCATTACTTTTGTTACTTTTTGTAAATCATGTATTTTACCATAGTCTTCATAGACAACACACACTCATTTACATATTATTGAGGATGAAGAGAGGTGCCTTATTTGTGAGAAGATTTTTTTTTTTTTTTTGTGAGACAAAAATAAACACACTCACAAAATGGAAAGATAATGTTAAAGTAAGTTTATACAGAGACATGTACAAGTTTACTAAAGAGATATGATTTTAATGCAGTTTCAAATGTTTTTTTTTTTTTTTTTTTTTTAAATGAGGCCAATTCTTTTTTGTGCTCAAACATCTAACCTGAAGAATTGTTAATGACCATGCTTAGAACCCAACATTTTAAATCGCTATAACTCCTGAACAGATTCATATTTTTTCACCAAACCAGTGATTCTGGGCCAGTCCCTTTTGTATACTGAAAACCAAAAATTTTTGGGTGGTAGAGAGTCACAGAAAAACAGCAAAAAATCCAGATTTAAAAAAAGAATTTCACTATCCGGATTATGGAATCTGCACAGCTGAGCAGTAGGAAATGGGTCACGTCAAGAGATCTGACCCATGAGACCACACATGCAATATTTCATGCAAATCCCTTGAACGGGGTTATTAATGGGGTTAATATTGACGTGCAATCTCAAACCTATCTGTAATGGTGCTACTGCGCCACTATAATAGAAAAAAAATAACCAGTGTATTTCAAGCTTCTTACTATAGGTAAGCACTGCACTGAGACGTGTGTGCAATTGTGAAGCATGAATAACAATCTGGATCTTTTTTTTGGAGTACGAGTGTAGAATACTGTATAGAATGTATTACTGTATTACTTTTTAGACCACTTCTTTTCTTTTCCCCTGCCCACTTTCCATAGTAAAAACAATAGAAGTAGAACCATTGTCAATTAATGATAAAGCCCTGTCAAATGTTTTTGCCAGGCACGCGTTTTTTTAAACCCATTCAGTTGCAGGCCTGCCCACATCCATCAGTATAAAAAATACACATTTGAACTTCAAAACTTTAAAGTCATTGACACTATAAAAGAGATGGATTATTACAAAACTTCTGGTTGGAGCCCTGTACACTTACATGTACTCATTGTTCTTACTATTTTAGTCAACTCACCTGCCTTAATGCTTTAGACAAGTATCACTCTTGCCTGCAGCAACCCTTTTTCCCATAATTGCTAGTGTACGTGGTAGGTCATTTAAAACAAAACCATTTCACTAGGTGTTAATCCCATTACATGCTTTCACAGTATATTATTCAAGGGAAGTGGATTGTTTTTTATAATCCCATTAAATTTAAATTATAATCAAAATTCAATAAAACAAGGTCAAGCTTGGTTAGCTTTTCTGTTGTACGTCTCTCAACGCAAACCAGTAGGCTTTCATGAAAAAAATAGTTTGCTTCCAGTCATTGTTTAATATCTGGCAAAAAATGATGTCAGATCATTAAACATTATTGTGATATTTAAAGCTTTAAGGCAAATGAATGTATTTACATTTTTGGTGACATTTTAAATTATCAATCATTTTGTTCTATAAGAAGTAGCTGGACTAACATCACTGGCATCTAACTTTGTTGTAAAAGGAGGGGCAAAAGAAAGGGCTATCTGGCAAGGTAGAAAGGCTTTTTTTTTTATATAATAACCACGAGTCACCACTGGTTGTCCAATTTGTTTGTCTTGTCTGTCTTCTGCTGTGTACATGTTTTGTGTATTGTTCAAAGTGCCACCACGTCACTCAGAATAGGGAAGGGAGCAGAGATAGATCTGGTTGGTTAGTTGGTAGAGTAGGCGAGAGCAGCAGTGGGAGGTATAAGTACCGGCGGCGCGAAAGAAGTGAGGGAGAGTCGGGATGAGCTTCAGAGAAAGTCTGCAGGTGCAGAGTGAGAGCCGCAGGAATGGAAGTAGTAGAGGGAGGTGGGCTCAGGTGCAGAGAGGAGTCCTGCCTCAGGACCAGAGATAGAGAAGGGGTGGGGGTGAGGCTCAGGCATGGAGAGGGGCCAGCCACAGAATCCAGCTGCAGGGCACAGGGGAGAGACGGCCTGCGAGATAGGGCCTGCGTGAGTCATGGCGAGAGAACAGAGCTGGGAGTAGAGTAGAGAGAGAGTGGTGAGTTGAATGAGGAAGGGGGGTTTATTGTCTTTGTGGCATGGTCTTGGCCTAACAGGGACTGTTGTAAATTTACCAATAAATTGGTTTATTTGTTGCACCTGAAAAAATGTCTCCGTCTTCTGCTTTACCTTGCGAGGGCACGGGTTGTTACAATATTTAATTGAATTGTATTATTGTAACTTTTCCAAAAGTAGTGCAACGACACATGTCCAGACAGCAATAGACTGTTAGTGTTTAACTAGATTTGTAAAAATATTCTTTAGTCAGAAACGGAGCATCTGTTAAAGCTGCAGTAATCTTACTGCTGAGCATTACAACAATATTTGTACTATCATATATACATCCAATTGTTTATAAGTTGGATTTGCTTTAGGGAACACTGTGCTTATTTCAATACAAGGCATACTAACACATTTAAATTTTTATGTTTGAGGCAAGAAATGGCGTTGCGGTGACGTCAGACCAGAAGGAAGCACACACAAAAACAAAGGTACGGTGCAATGGCGCTTACACCGTTTGACACAAAAATAAATAAAATATTTAAACAAAAATAAACACTTTATCACAGAGCGAAATAAAAGGATTTATTTGCATGTGCTGCAGCAAGTGTTTGGATTTTTGTTTAGTTGATTGGTTTCAGCTATTCCAAAATAGTCCCAAATGACAGTATATGTATTTTTCTTATGGACTAAATTCTGTGTTCTGTCCTCATAGCTGGTTCCCGCTAGTATCACTGCCTCCTTGCCCAGATGCCATTTTGCTTGTGTTATAAAGTCCGCTTCACTCCAGACATGATGCGATTTTTCATCGGGCGTCAATATACTTTCGCAACGACATGACCAAACACAACTGAAGCAACACAGGCACGATGCAACAGATGCAAACTGCCAGATCTGTAAGAAATTGCTATTGACAAAACTATGATCAGGAAATTATGAGTGTTTTCTCTGACAGTATTTCAGCATATATGGCAATAAATCATACATACCGGGCTTTTTCCACTTCTTCCAAAATGGACTCCCACATGTTATCTTTCATCTCTGTATCTTTATATTTGCAATGATCTTTGTCATAAATCTCTTGATATTTCTCCTTGCAAGTATTATTTTTTCTTGCATCATTCTGGACACTGGTTCAGTCCTATTTATTTCACGTCACCTGTCGTGTGAAAGATACTTATCAACAGAGTAGGTTTTATTCATTTTGTTTCATCGCTGAACAGCTTCACTTGTCGCATCATGTCTGGTGGTGTAGGGGCCTTAAGTCATACATAAGCCTTTCACATTGTTTAACTGACAAGGAAGGTTTCTAAGTGTGGATTGCAAGATAATGCAAATATGACTTACTCACATTAAGCGGGCTATTATCCTGTATTGTTGATTTAACAAATGAGACAAATTATAACAATTTCTGTATCATGCTACAATTGTATAACCGGTGGATCACTGCAAACCTAGTGTAACAGGTGAGTGCTGTGTGGGTGAGTATTCGTTGCTTAATTGACAGGCAGGAGATTGAGAGATGGAGTTTGAGCTTGACACGCCCCACAGGCGAGCACATTTAATTACAAACAAACAGAGACAGGAAAAGCTCACATGACACTACCAGTAATGGTAGCTCACAGAGGACATAAGGCCCAGCATACAAAAGGCAAAATAAAACACATACAAAAACTATAAAATAAAAGCTGCTGTGAAAACACCTTGCGCTACTCATGTATTACCATAAAAAGTTGATTTTCCAGGCATTAAAGGGGGCATTAAAGGGGGGAAAGGTCTAATACACCGGTACAATGTACCAGTGTATTAGGTGTATACAATGTACCGGTGTATTAGGTGTATACAATGTACCGGTGTATACACTAAGATGTTTTGTTAACTGGTTATTAGATGGTGTACTGTTTAGTTTATTTATTTATTTGTTGCTTTTTTAATTGATGCAAGCAGCGCTGTTTAATACTTTTCTTTGAAATTTGAATTAATACAATGAATTTATAAAAGCCAATGCATCGGGAACTATTGTCTAAGTATGGTTTTGGAAAGGACTGTTCAGTAACGCAATGATATGTTCTTGAACTTGTTTGGTTACTTAAGCTAAAATAAAATACAGATAGGTTAATACTAGGGATGCACCGAATCCAAGTTTTTGGGAATCCATCTCAAAAGATTTGGCCGAATATCGAATCTACAAAAACTGTCAAGAAAACTGAAGGAAACTGTTCAATGAAAAATAGACAGGCAGCTACTAACAAGGGACGAGCACAATCCATAGTTTTGAGCCTTTTAGTTAATAATATTTTTATTACCGAATAGAAATATATCCTGGAATAAGAATTCAGTTTGAAACGTACACAATTTACCGCTATCCCCCTCTCACCACAACAGAAACGTCAAAATACAGAACCGTTTACCTTTACAAGAAAGGAGAGCTGCGTCTTTGCCAAAACCCATCATTTTCTTTAATGTCATTTAACATTAAACACAGGCTCAGGAAGTAGCGGGGCAAAACTGAGCACAACGGCTCTCAGTGTTTTATTAAAAAATAAACAGTGTGAACAAAACAAAACACTCACAAAATAAAGGGTGTGTTGGCCAAACGAATAAACAAATAATAAACAAGTATTGTGCTGGTGTATAACCCAGCACGTATAGCAATTGTTTACTCTCTTTAACTACCTCTTCTGCAGACTTACATCTCTCCTCTGACACTCTCCCCAGAGGCAGACAGCTGCAGGCTTTTATAAGGGTGACCATCTCCCGATTAGTAACAATTAATCAATGAATTAACTCAGGAAATGGCCACCTTCTGCACAAGGTTTTTATGAATGGGGATTTTAACCCCATTGATGTGACTATATTATGAGACCGAATTTTGGCCGGTCTCACACAGCAGATAATAAATCTGACGGCTTTTGCCCGTCCGCACAAAACATAAATGCATACATTACAAATAATAATAATAATAATAATAATAATAATAATAATAATAATAATAATAATAATAATAATAATAAAACAGCATACACATGTATATAGTGGCGGAACGCTACGCTAGGGAGGTAAAATCAGCAAGGACTGTTTCTCCTCATCGCTCTACAGCAAACCCTGCTGGCCATGCACCCAGTGTGCTCAGGGCGGACATCTGCAGGGCTGGCCTTTCTCCTCCAGAGGTCATTAGCTGGCTGGCATCCTCTCTCGAGTTCCAGGGTGAAAAGGGAAGCTGGCTTGGTCATTCGGTTTCTTGAGCCATATGGGGAAATGCTGCGGTGAGGAGAAAAGTGATAGGGCATTCCAAATTGGGAGAACATTGGGGAAAATATTGTAATTGGACACAATAAATTAAAAAATAAATAAATAAACAAAAAAAACCTGACTTGGTGTCTGCATTTCGTAGATGCACCATTGTTTATGGTTTTGTCTCCCAAAATAATTCAATAGAACAGGGGTCAGCAAGTGATGGCCCGCGGGCCAATGGTGGCCCATCTGAGGTTTGGTGGCGGCCCCTCTGAGTTTCTTTATCAATGTATTACATTTAAAAAAAAAAAAAAAAAAAAAAAAAAAAAAAATTAATTAGATTCGCCGCCTCGGCACTTGCGCAGCCAGCTTCTGTGTTGTTGTTGCTGGAATGATTTTCTCACACCGCATGTAGTCTGTCAATGGTTTCTAGGCAACAGTTCCAAGGGATGCAGTCAACGTCACGTGGAAGTACGTAATCAATGCTTATGCAGTAACTGTATGAGAAGAGTTGAGCCAGCGGAACGGCAGAGGTGAAGCCCAATTAAATAAATTGTTTGTTTTAATTTAAGAGAAATGTTTTGGTTTTTTTTCCTTTGATGGGAGCAAAATGTACAATTTAATAACTACATGTAATGTTAAATGGGAATAGATTAAACCTGCATTCGTGTGTTATGGCTGCTTTTGGTGGGAATCCACGTACCTTCAAAATACTATTTGCGCACTTATTTTTCGTTTCTTTGAGAAACACAGAAGTAACGTGCAGGTAGTAATTTAAATAGCTACACTATGTAACACAATTCTTGTTCCTGGGTAGTAAGTGTTATTTCCTAATTGCTTATGCCTCAAAAGTATAGAAAATGGCTATTATTCCCCACAAACTTTGCTTTTGTGACCAGGACAACGATGGGAAAACGAGCAAATGTGTGTCTTTTCGTTCACATAAAGTCGGAAAAAAACAACACATGAATCCAAATTAACATGCATTTATACTAAAGTAATACAAAAATGACTACAAAAGATTTAGAAGTGAGTAGTTTTTCAAGATTTACGATTATACTGTATGTAAATACTTACTACCCAGGAACAAAAAAAAAAAGTTGTTGCACGGTGTTATTTATCTTTGCTGTTGCACGGATAAGCACTGTTTGAATTCTGTGTGGTTTTACATTGTGAACCCTGTGTGGTTTAAGATTGTTGACTGAAAAGACGATAGCAGCGGCATAGCAGTAATGTCTTTGTTCAAAGATTTTTTTAAAAAAATACAGTATAATTACTTTGCCCAGTGTGTTTCTGAAAGTTCGTTGGTATTGTATAGATATTATAACCTGACAATTGAGTTAAGTTAGTTAGTTTTGTTGGCGGCGGCCCACAAGCCATTTTGTGGGCCGCCACAGCAGCCCCTGGTTACGTTGAGGTTACCGACCCCTGCAATAGACCACAGTGGCCTCTGCTGATATTTTAATATTTCTGCTGCCACCTGGTGACAGGAATAATGAAGTACTGAGTTTTTCAGAAAATTCACAATTGCTGCCATGCGACACCATCACGACAGAAGGCATGCAGTAAACTGCGGTACAGGTCTAGGAACATGTGTTTTTAGCATACAAACGTTATATATTTACTTATGAAATCAGTGATATAAGTACACACAGATTCAGATTCAGATTTGTTTAAAACATGTCCTATCTTGAAGTTCATCTTCATCTAAGGGCATTGCCTTCTTGCAATTTTAATAAGCAGGGATGTTTTATTGTGTGTGTATAAACAGAAAATTTAAAAGAACTGCATCTAAATAGTAAACATAAAAAGGAATTCTTAAGGCACTTGTGCCCACATTATGTGTTTGTATGCAGCTTTAAAAAGAGATTAACTCCGTGATATCATACTGAAAAACTCAACTGGAAATTTATCTGTTTATCAGACTGAAAAAAGACTGCTGTGGCTCAGCAAAGATAATATGCTACACACATCCTGAAAACCACTATATCTGACTGGAATACAACTGCTTTGTTTTGAGAACAGCATGCCTTTCTCCTGGCTCTGTGTTTTACTACCCTATAGTGACTGGAAGCTGGTGTTATATTTGGGGGCAATTTACATGTGAAATGGCGATGCGCGTGCACATTTGGGAGAATTACTCGTGTGAATCAGGTTTGTGGCTGAAAAAAACAGCTAAAGAGAGGGATAGGGTAAATCATTTACTCGTGTAAATAACAAAACACATGGGAAATCCATGCCCAGTTTTGCATGGAAACCCGCATTTCACGTGTAAATGTTAATGAGCTTGTTTATCCTTAAGTATTAATAGTGAAAGGGAGCAGGTCAGTTGTTACTGTAGATTCCAAGACAGCAGAAAGTAGGGGCTGATGAGCGATTTTATGGTTAGCAATGGTGTAGGTCACCTTAATGATAATGCGGGCGGGTTTTCTTATTATTGTTTTTTGCTGTGTCTGGACTGTCAACTAGTTGTTGATGCCCTCTCAGAACTGACCAAATAAAATTGCAAATGAATGTATTAACTGTGTTTTATTTGTTTGTATCATTAATATTTAACACAACATCAAATCCAACACAAGAAAGATGAGAACCTCTGACAGAACAAGCCTCCTCAGATTGCTGCTGTCCAATTAAAATTGGTGGCTGAGGTAACCTTCACAACTGTTAAGTCTGCATATAATAAGCAGGATTAGGCTTGTTTTTTGAGAGTCGTGGGTTAACATTTGCATAGTTCCCCATACTCTAACATAGGTCGCGCTTTTTTTTCTCGTGAGACTTGGCAACAGTGGTAACCTTCCCCGTCTGTCTCACAGGGAGCCACTGATTCCTGAACACCTCAATTTGCTGTTGACAAGAGTTTGTGCAGAATACAGCAGGCAGTGGCAATTTTGGGAACTAACTTATGCTGCACTTCAGTCCATTTGATCAGTATCTGCCATCTCCCTTTCAAGTGCCCACTACCAGTATTTTCCTAAGTGTGGTGTCGAATCCTTCCTCAGCAGTTGTCAGCCGTCCAGACGGGTAGGGTAGTATAGAGCGCATCGCGTATAGACAAGGGGTATATATATATATATATATATATATATATATATATATATATATATATATATATATATATATATATATATATAGCCATGGTATGACGTAGACCACTAGCAAACAATCTTTTGTTATGGTTGTTACAAAAAGCATTTAAATGGTTTAAAAAACAAACAAATTAAAAGACATTCAGAAGACTCCAGAAGGACGACATTGATTAAGGAAAAAATAAATAAAAAATATGCACTCCAAAACAAACATTGGTTTGACCCACGGTCTGCACTATTATATCAAAGATGTGTATGCAGCAGAAGCCGCTGGTAGATTACAAAAACAATTAATTAAACTTAGGCTAGGTAGTTGTAGGTAGTTGTTATCGTAGTATGTTTTTATTCTCTATTAATTAAATTATATTCATTGAAAAGGCAAGAGAACCAGATTGTTATTTTTGTATTGCTTTGGTTTAATATAATATAGATGGCTAATGTTTCGACTGAAGTAGACTACAATATTTTTTTCATTAAAAAGCTGTTTGTTGAAATTAATCAGCTTTCATATTTTGCCTTGTGCTACTCTTTTAATCAAACCAAGTCGTGTAAGAAGTTGCTTGTATTGTTCATGACGTTTTTCAAATCAAGTAAGCGTATTGTGTATAAAAAATGACAATGGAGTTGCAGCCAGTGTCATCTTAGCACTCAAGCTGAAATCATAAAGTAATTTAAAGTAGGCTCCAGATGTGGCAGCGGACTGTCTCTCTTTAGCGCACGCAAGAACTTACAGACTTGATACAACTGTTGAGAATTTAAAAAGAAGGTTCCATTCAGTAATAAAATATTGTTAACTAAAAGGCTCACAACTATAGATTGTGCGTGTCCCTTGTTAGTAGCTGCAAGTCTGTTCATTCAACAGTTTCCTTCAGTTTTCTTGATGATTCTTGATGATTTCTGTAGATTCGGTATTCAGCCAAATCTTTTGAGATGGGTTCAGTATAAGGACGAATCCCAAAAACTTGGATTCGGTGCACCCCTAATTTAAACTGCAATTACTTTAACTTAATGTTAACCTTAAAGTAACACTTCTATTCAGTACGCCAGTGGGACAATATATTATTCTCCATAAAACAGATGCCCTCCGCATGTAATGCCGGAAAACTCCATTACCTGCTGGAAAACACTAAAGTACGACATATATAATACACAAATAAAGTTTAATATAGAATAATTACCTTCCTCTATTGGAAGAAGAAGAAGAAGAAGAAGAAGAAGAAGAAGAAGAAGAAGAAGAAGAAGAAGAAGAAGAAGAAGAAGAAGAATTATTATTATTATTATTATTATTATTATTATTATTATTATTATTATTATTATTATTGTTGTTGTTGTTATTATTATGTCTTTATTTTTATATAACACCTTTCATAGTGGACCACCATCACAAAGCGCGTTACAGAGGTAGGCTGTGAACTGGACATTATATGCAGAGTCACTTACAATAGGGCATTGATTTAACATCTCATCCGCAGGATGGAGCACAAGGAGGTTAAGGGACTTGCTCAGGGTCACACAGTGAGTCAGTCAATGGTAGAGGTGGCATTTGAACCGGTTATTGAAGAGCAGCTTGAAAATATTAAGTTACACATTTTGAAGATCTTAAGATGCCTTGAAGTTTATTGTACAGAAGGAATGTCACTGGCCAATCTAGTAATAAAATATTTGGGCTACAAAAATATTTGGCTACAGTTTTATGGTTATTCAGTATTATTTTTCTTCTTAAAACACATTTTCCATCTCAGGAAACATGCACCAAAGCATATTTAGGGACTAGTATGCTCAGATAAAATTTTCTGTGAATAGTGTATAGCTATACCCTTGATTTTCAGTTACAATGGGAAAGAGGAAGAAGAGCAAAAGATGAAAATTAAAAACATCATTATTTTAGCAGGTTAATTGAGTATTAGTTTGCTTCGGTTTTTCAAGAATTTAACAGCAAAAACTGTAGTGAGTGACTGCAACCTGACTGAATATGCAGTGTCATGCTTGGAAGTATGATCCCTGATAAAGCCTGCCAGTTTCTTCCTTGACTCCATGTGCCACTGGGATCTATCTAGTTGAAGTAATTTAAAATCAATCCTGTTCATTTCCATCAACAGCTGAGTATCAGTGCAATTTGAACTGGCTTTGACAGAACAGGTTTTCAATACACACTACTTAGAGAATAAGTTCAGATACATTCCCTCTGATGGATGAAGTGATATAACAAGTGCCTGTATGTAAATGGATCAGTGATATATAGAGTACCATGTATGTGGTTTGACTTTAACCCTAAACAGAACAACATCCTGCATCATGTCAGTGGCTATGTTTCTTTGGAGTGGATTTGTTCGATACATTTCTGCACATGAAAAAAAAAAGTATGACAAGCTCAATGCAAACAGGTGTAAATCGTAAACTTTTAAAATATGCTAGACTTTAGTGTCAGAAAATGCAAATGAAGGTGTTAGTGCGCATATTTTTAAATGGAAAGGGGTTTTTTCACATAAAATAAGCGAATCCTCCAGTTTGCACCGCACTCCTATTTATTCGAGTAGGCTATACAAAAGGAAAGCAGGACAAGCGCAGAACAAGTTAGATGCAATTGGAAGAAGGAGGAAATGTGTTGTTTTTTAGAATTTATACAGAACTCTGATGTATCTAGCGCCCTTGACAAGAAACGGCAGTGAAATGCTGCAATATTTGAGTCTAAGATCAGTTCTAACAAGGGTCTGTGAAACCATAGCAAAGTAAATGTTTTATTACGCTCATAAGGTGTAAACCACATACTGTTTCAATATAGAACTATACTTATTACCTATGTGAAATGCTTTACTGAGGGAGTTATTTTAATAAAATGCTCATAAACAGCTGGGAAGAGATAAACCACTTGTTCAGATATGCAAATCATTCTTACATGACCGCTTACTACAACATATGCACTTGGCAAGCTGGTGTTATTCACTACAGATAATACGTCATCATATAAGAAATGCATATACATTTGTCAAACAAAGTTGAGAAATAGACTAGAAACAGGTTAGCGTACCATATTTCTAAGCACTGTTTTTGTGAGTAACTTTAGCTCTGCCCATTATGTCATCACGTTGGCCAGTTTATTCTCTAGATAGATTGTTTAGTGGAAACCTGACTTTTAGGATGATTAAGCACGTAAATTTTGCTGAATTTCAAATGTGCATGTAAGAAATAACCCACACACACACTGGAGTGTGTTATTTCGCTTATAAAATGGCTACATTATAAAAAAAAGAAAAATACACAAACTAAATTTTTTAAGGAAAAAAAATAAGAAATATATTATGTATCCTTCCACTGAGAAAAAATAGTCCCTGAAAACTGTTTGATTGTATCATATATTTTATAATTGTTTTTATTTGCCATAAACATTACATTGAACATTGACATTTTATAGTAAAATTTTATAGATTGAAATGGCATTTGTGAATTGAAAGCAGACTGATTTCCCACATCTGAGGGAGGATTAATGGAACAGCCAAACACTGCACTGGCACTCGAAAGGAGTGGTTTTCTTCGGGTTTTGTTTTTTTTGTTTTTTTCCTACTCAAGGCTTTGCGGTCTTCGAGAGGCTGTTTTCACAGCTTCTGTTTTGTGGTAACTGGCATAATTTCCCTAGATTGTAAACCAGCATTAGATGATATGTGAACTAAATTACTTCTGTGTCAGTTTGCGTAGTGTCGCAGTCCTTCCCGTCCGCGACGAGCACAATAGAATTCTATGCCCAACAGTTGTGTCAGCAGAGAGCAGGAGAGATTTTAATTTTGTTTTAAATATCTTTCTGAAATCGGAGGATAGTTGTGAGATGTATCTGTTGTAGTCAGTTTTATAAAGTGATATTTACTTTAATAAGTAAATACCACTGCTTACTATATATATATATATATATATATATATATATATATATATATATATATATATATAAAAAAGGTGTGGCTCTCCCAGGTCAGAGGGGAAGGATTCCTTGAAAAGAACTTGTGAAAGTGCACATTTGTTAATTAACGAAAACAATAAATTGGTAATTAGACTCTGACACTCCATTAACATTTAAATCTTGGTCCATGGTCCAGGGTATTTCTCACGTCGGTAAAACAGTCATGTCAGTACCGACATCCCACCTCGAACAAACACACTACCACACGTTTATGTTTCTATGGTGTGCAAATACAAAGATAAACCTCAACCAAAACAAAAGGGTGTAGTGTTTTGTTTTGTGTTATATGTCAGGTAAACAGCTTAGCTGTCCTGTGTGTTAGTCAGGGACCTGCATAACTGGGTCATGTTTTTAAAGGGACACAAACCCAAATAACGGCCAGCCTGTTCGCTATATATCTATAACATGCTGAGTGAGATTTGCGTGATTTCTCAGATGGCCTTTGAATAGTGTTATTGCTACTGCTTGCCTCTGAGTTTTTTTTTTTTTTGTTCTCTTCTCTGACTAAGTAAATACCACAGTATATTTGCCAATTTTTCTATAGTTCTTAGTGACAGATGGAAAAAAAAACAGAGTGAGTGATTTAACTACTGTCATATTGACATTTTTACCTACAGAAACACTGTTTCAATAATTGTTATTAAGGCGTGCTAATATTAATAGATCAGGTAAGTAAGTTGGTCTGTGACGTCATAGGCGTGCGGTAAGACAGTTATTACCACACGGTCACAGCACTTAATTTCTCCAAGCCATTTTATAAAAACATCATTTGCTTAGATATCTTAATGGAAACATAGCCATTGTTTAGGCAATTATATTGTGTCAAAGTAATTTCTCTGAGTTCGGGAGATAGCATGGCCCTGTGGTGTGACCTGTGCTGTAAATGTAGGAGCTGATGGAAATTGAGCACATAGAAGCAAAGCGTAAGTGTAATTTTCCAGTATTTCCAATAACACATTTGTGGGGAGAGTAATTGACACCCACGATACACCCTGTCTTTCCATCAAACCTCAAATGTAGCAGTGCATTTAACTGAATATTTATATGCCAGTAAATATGCCAGTTACATATATACAATTGTGTGGGGTAAATTATTAAATCTAAGAGCTAGCATATTTATTTGCAAAGCACATTAAAACACAATAGACTGCTCTGCTTGATAATTTCTCTGTAATTAGGCACTAACCAATACTAAAACCAAATTAAACCAGTCCCAAAGTGTTTAGCATAATGCATTTATAAGTTGTCATTCCATTGAATCCAGAGTTTATATTAAAGGACGATGATTTGCATCTTCACTATGTTCAACAGGAACAATCCCTGGTTTGCTGTAATTAGTTTATGAAATCAAAATGACTACCTTTATCATAACAATTATACTGCTCCTGCGTACTCATTGAAGTGATTTGAATCGCTTTTTTCTAGGTGTGTGAGATGTGTCATATGTCTGAACAAGTTTTTTTTTTTTTTTTTTTTTTTACTTGTTGTCTTTTAACATACACAGTGAGGCATTAGCTCAAATTTGTTTTTATATGACTTATGTGGAGTGTGAGGCTTTGATATAGCTATCCATCACAGTAAGGCTATTAAAATGATAATGAAATACAACAGTTATTACAAGGTGGAAGTGAAAGTAAAAGGCGTACTTTAAAAACAGTTTAAATATTTGGACTGAACACATTTGCAATCATTTACTGTAATTTTTAGAATACATCCTTTTACAAATTTTACAGGGTGCATGTTATATTGTGATAATTACGGTAAGGAGTCAGATGTGTGCCGGCCTAATGCATGCCTAATGGTTGTGATCTTTTTTTTTTTTTTTATATAGTATGTAAATTTCAGATCTCTTACACACTAAAACAAACAAAAATCCTGTTAAATAAATGCTAAGTGGACTAAACAAAAATGGCTTCTACAAGGACAAATTATACAGTGAAGAAGACATTAAGTATTTTGCTGAATTGCCAAATGTTTCTCTTGCTATATTTATGAGTAGGCTTGCTATTATTATATATTTTTTTCCAAATCGATGATTAACATCTACTATTATTTTATAAATAATTTACCAGGGGTTTATTGTATATGTATTTTTCATTTCAAGCAGAGAATGGGTGAATCCACCTTTATGCTTAAAAGAAAATAATTGAAAAATGTCTCATCTAGCGAAATCTCTTTATTATATTCAACATGCAACAAAAACATGGTTATCAATATTGTAATTGAAATAACGTTTGGTCACAGCGGAGTTATATCCTATCCTACACAAATTTAAAAAAAAGTCTCAAATAAACCTTAGAAAATGCAACATATAAAAGTGTACACAGACTTATATAAATTTATGAGTAAAAATAATATGCACAGAACAAAACATTAGATAGAACTAACTTGCACATTATTCTGAGTCTGAGCTCCCTATCTCCTGCTTCAGCACAGCTGGACTCAGTCACGGGGAGGCAGGGCAGACGGGCCCGCTTCATCATGCCACAGAGACTTCAGCCGTTGGTCAGGGTATTGTGCACAATATTCAATAATTGATTTCCTCTTGCGCCCCATTTTCAAATCAAACTAGTAACTATCACTGTATACCTGTTGCAAAAGCCTACCTACACCTTAACCTGATAATTTCAAAGTAGGCGCTTTGAATTGCAGACGCTGTAGCTGGCAAATAAAAGTGCACAATCGGGGCAGGTCTGATGATTGACAGTCAAATAAACGAATGAGAGCATTCTAGCATTGAACCAGTCAACAAGATCTGTCAGAACAGGGTGAAACTACAGCAGTACTGGATCACTGAGATGACTGACAGCGACCCCCAGCCATTCAGAGAGGAATGGAGACGGGACAGACAGCATAAAAACTACACAAACTAGAGATGATTATTTTGTTCAGTCAAACTCATATTTTTGGGGAATTCGATATTTAATGAGCTTTACCGATTTAATATCGAAAAGTAGCAAGACTAGTTATGAGTAATAATTTGTTGAAACAAAGCAAGCAGATAGATATATTACATTATTCAACTTAAAGCAAATCACATTTGACAATCACAAAAAAAAATACTACAGGCAGTAAACGAAACAAATGAAAGCCCAAAATGTACACACTGAACAAAAATATAAACGCAACATGTAAAGTGTTGGTCCCTTGTTTCATGAGCTGAAATAAAAGATCCCTGAAATTTTCCATATGCACAAAAAGCTTATTTCTCTCAAATTCAGTGCACAAATTTGTTTACATCCCTGTTAGTGAGCATTTCTCCTTTGCCAAGATAATCCATCCACCTGACAGGTTTGGCATATCAAGAAGCTGATTAAACAGCATGATCATTACACAGGTGCATCTTCTGCTGGGGACAATAAAAGGCCACTCTAAAATGTGCAGTTTTGTCACACAACACAATGCCACAGATGTCTCAAGTTTTGAGGGAGTGTGCAATTGGCATGTTGACTGCAGGAATGTCCACCAGAGCTGTCGCCAGAGAATTGAATGTTCATTTCTCTACCATAAGCCGCCTCCAACGTCGCTTTAGAGAATTTGGCAGTACGTCCAACCGGCCTCACAACCGCAGACCACGTGTAACCACACCAGCCCAGGACCTCCACATCTGGCTTCTTCACCTGCAGGATCGCCTGAGACCAGCCACCCAGACAGCTGATGAAATTGTGGGTTTGCACAACCAAAGAATTTCTGCACAAACTGTCAGAAACCATCTCAGGGAAGTTAATTTGCATGCTCGTCGTCCTCACCAGGGTCTTGACCTGATTGCAGTTCAGCATCGTAACTGACTTCAGTGGGCAAATGCTCACCTTCGATGGCCACTGGCATGCTAGAGAAAAGTGCTCTTCACACATGAATCCTGGTTTCAACTGTACCGGGCAGATGGCAGACAGCATGTATGGCGTTGTTTGGGAGAGCGGTTTGCTGATGTCAACATTGTGAACAGAGTGCCCCATGGTGGCGGTGGGGTTATGGTATGGGCAGGCATAAGCTACGTAAATATCTACATTTGTAGAGCTTTTTGAGATGTTATAGTAATAAAATAATGACTTGGATCACATTATTGAGGAGTCTGGTGATAAAATGAGTGATCAGGAGAGGTATGTGAAAAATACAGCGAACAAGAGTGGGGTTTGGCTGGAGATACAGTACTGAGTGTCCGTGATGGAAAGACAATGAGTTCTGGTGGTAAATCTCACTCCCGACCTGTGAGGGTGCTAAAGAACGGGAGAAGTGTCTGGAAGGGCTGGGAAGTCAGTCAGCCTGGAAAGAAGCGAGACTCTGTTGTAAGACCTTACTGACCTGAAAGGTAAATGAGGGGCAGTTGCAAGCAATAAGGCAGCTGCAACCGTTTACCAACATGTCATATGGGATTGCATATAGAGGCCAGGGTAACGCTGATCTTTTCCTTCATTTGGGTAAAGCTCAGCAGAGAGAAGGACCGAGAGAGGAGCTCTCATTAAGAAAGAGACATGTTACTTGATTTGTGTTGTGCTTTGTCTGTGTTGTAATTGTTCGTGTTTTGCACAGCCAGACAGCTAAAGCACAAATCTGGAGCTGTCGCCGGGGGTCAGCACTGTTCGGATCACTACTGCACTACCGTCATGAAATACCCATGTGTGCACACACCACAAGCATGACTGCACTCACCCAGGACTGGTGACCGTGTGTTCGTAATTGTTCGGGACTGTGTCCTGTTTTGTTATCCCCGTGCCTTACACATTGTTGTGTATTGCCGGGGATTTATTATTTTACTGTCACCAGACCTGGAATATAAATACAAGCACTTTCCACAGGATTACAATTGTTTGCCTTTCACTCCTGCACCGCATCACCGTTACACCTGCTCCCCATTCACCAGCCACTTTGCCACAGTGTCCTTTTGCAATTCAATGCCTTTTAAACCTGTCTTTCTGTGAAAAAAAAATTAAACCGTGTGTGTAAAGTAAACAGCGCGTGTGACTAAATTGGACCTGACGTGCCTGATAAGCACTGAATAAATGGACCACTGAAGGTTAAACAAAACAGGGGGAATGTGGACTTAGAGGCTAAGTTTTAAAGACAATCATGCATTTTGTCAGAGTGTAGCTAAACTGCACATGGTTTGCAGTTGTGCTCTGATGTCAATTGATTGTTCATGCTCGTTCAAACGGGAGGCATTACAGTTTTGTACTAAAGTCAATATAACAGCCAGTATAAAAAGTCCTGTCAACTATAAATACACCACAAAACACTCACCCTTTTTTAAGTGTACAGGAGATGATAGGCCCACTAAGAATCTAAAATGATCTGCAGCGTCCTTTTTATAACATTAATGTAAATGTGTATTTATACTACAGTAACCATCACTTACACAGTACAGGCTTACTTCAGGCTGCTGTTTATATCGGAGAAATAGCATTTGCCATCTGCCTTTCCCATTGATTTCAATAACAAAGGCATCGTTTATACCATGTTAAGCATGCCATATATTTTGGGAAAACTCAGCTATTTGGATCTTGTTATGTGCCATTCACATAGATATAAATAACAAACTCACTGCTTATTACTGTAGTAATCGCTCTTACTAATCCACCAATCATCTGTTTTCATCTCGCTACCTTGCCAGTCTCATAGTTTTCAGTACAAAATGCAACACATTACTATAGTAAAAGCTTGACAGATCGATCAATCTGCTGTTTGTACCTCGTTACTGAACGATTACCCATGTACTGTACCTTGACTATTTAAACCCTGTACACATTGTTGGGTTAATAGTTTGAAAAAACAGCACTGACTACAAAAGCAAGCATGGCTGGAAAAGAAAAAAATTTCAGTCCTGCTTTGCTATAATGTGGATGGCAGTGAAAAATGTGATTAAAACACCGTGGGGTTTTCGATTTATCAGAGGAGTTCACCACCTGCCTGTGGTTTACCGTGTAAACAGAACCACCTGGATGACTTGGGATTTTTTTCTGAATGGCTACCTATGTTCGTGCTGCACTTTTAACCCTTAGCGGTTTATTTATTCAGCTGTTGTCAGGCGTGTCAGTTCCATTTTATTTTCACACATGCTGTTTATGTTACATGCGCTGTTTAATTTTTTTTTCAGAGTAAAACAGGTTTAAAAGGCACTGCAAAACAAAAGGTCACTCAGTTCTGCATCTCCAGCCAAGCCTCACCCCTTGCTCACTATATTTTTCACATACCTCTTCATAGTCATGCATACTGATAAATCCTCTCCTGATCACTTGTTTTATCACCAAACTTCTCAATAATGTGATCCAAGTCATTATTTTATTATTATAACCTCTCAAAAACCTCTGCAAATGTCTGTGATATTCTTTGATCGCTGGATGCGGAAGCAACTATCTTCTTTGTTTGTGTCCGTGTTATCTCTGTGGTGATAAGAAAAGTGACACAAACATGCATTCGGCTCCTATCGGTCTCACTCTGCCATTGAAAGGTTTTCTCTGCTTTTTCTGGAGAAAAAAAATGACAACAGACCTATTCTTGACATCTTTATGACAGGGTTCGACATCGGACTGGAAAATGAAAATTGTAATGCTAGACCTGGTCTGACATAGGACTGCAAAAGGTTAACCCTGCAGCGCAGCATCCTCATATAGAACTGAATTGTGATTTTTTTTAGAAAAAGCTGACAAAGTTTGCCATCCATACTTGCAAAAAAAGACCATTCAGATGCGTATATCATACAGTTCTTCACTGGAAACAAATTTGCAGAAAGGTAGCCTAGCTGTACTGTACATTTATGCACTTGCATTACTTTTTTGCACTTTTTATTATATTCATAGGTTTTAATAAAAAAAATTATTAACGTAATGCGTGTCTTTATAAAGATTTTTAACTGCATACGTGCTGTGGCAGACCTAAGAGCTGCCTATGCCTTTGAGGGTTTATTGCTTACGCTGCACCCTTGTTTTAAAAACGCAGGGTGTGGCATAGTTTGTCGTCATCTGTTGGATAACACAGTGGAGACCGCTGAATTTAAACCAAAAGCCAACAAAAAAACTGAAAATGTTATCTGTCTGGAGTCTGAACAAATAAAAAGAAAGCAGAGCAACACTTTAATGCAAACAAGACGCTGTTAATTGTTTTGTTTCACCTGGTCGATGCTGCAACTTGATATTTTGTTTGTTAGGAACTCTGTGGAACTAGCTTGTGTGCGTTTGGTGATTTTAAAAAGAATATTGACTTTGATATTATTGTTATTATTTGAAGTAAATTAAAATTAAAGAAAATGAGGCGCTATGATGACCTGTGTTTAACTATTAACAAAGTGAGTTATCATTTGGGGTTCTGATCACCACCTGCTTTCAATAACCTGGGATACATCTATTTTGTTTTGTTTGTTTGTTTGTTTTAATTTATGGGAGTTTATAGCATCCATCACTTATTGTGGGCAAACCACATTAACTGAAATGCGCTTGTTCTAAGCGGTGGCGACTGTATATCTTTTATTTCACAAACATAAACAAATTGAAATGAGTTTCAGTGATCGCAGATTAAAAGCACTAAGAGCATTCTACTAGTAAGACCAGACCGTGATATAAATAAAAAGTATATGGTAATAACAATACTGTAATAATCATATTAGTAAAATCAGTTTAATTTACTGTGAAACAATTAAATGGGTTTTTAAATCTTCCATGTCCTTACTTTCTTATTTAAATGTGGAATGAATAACTTGAATAAATGATTATAATAGTGTGTCCACCTTTAAAAAATATGTTATAACTTTATTGAAGATTAGTCACTTATTTAAATGTTGCACCTTTGCCGCTGTCCCAGTTGTACTGTATCCTAGTAGAACCTACAGCAGGCTCAACTCTACAATATTATAATGACCCAGTGATTTCCATCATTGCAGGATTTACTAACTGCCTGTTTGTCTTTTACATTTCTGTATTACATAATGTTGTGCTGTGTTCGTTGTCAGTCTGTCCAGGCTCACCAATCCTGAACATGCATTTGCACTCCCAGAATGGATAGTGTAAGTAGATACTGTAGCCCTTTTTTATCCAATGAACCGTCAGAAAGTTTTTAAAAAAATAAACTTCCCATTCACAAGTCCTTCAGTTTGAGTGCTTTGCTACATAATGCAGTTCCGTGACTATTTTAATATTCAAATGCTGACTAAACTCATTCAAACCTGGCATGCACTCGAGTGTATTAAAAGGGTGCTGCAGGAAATTAATTACTGTATGCTAAGAGGGATAAGACAGAGGAGTGTGATTAACATATGTTTAAAAAATGACTCTCTCAAAAAAGAAACGTGTTAATCACAGAAGTTAACTGTGATTAATTGACAGCCCTAATAAAACTCAATTTTCTGACATTGAATGAAATATGTTCTAACATTTTTCTCAACCAAAAGTAAATTATCATGACCTGTGATAAAAGTGGCATCTCTGTTGTCTGTAGTACTGTTTCAGGAAGGCAAGTGAACATTTCCAGCTATAAAAATTTGTTACCATTTTTCCTAACAAAAAAAATAAGCAATTCTGACCATTTTAGCTGGCCTCTAATGGAGGATGTGTTGCTCAAATACTGTTGTCTCTCTTCCTTACCCCATGGATTGGCTTGCTATCCCTAGACTTGAGATTGACAGGCATCTCTGCCCTATTGGACATGGGAGCTGGTTAGTAATAACAAAATTATTGGTGTATTTCCCGTACTCAAGAAAAAATGACCATACTCGTTACACATACTTGTTTGTACTAGTAGTCAGGCACATACTTTTTTTTTTTTCTGGCATGGTAATTTTGGTACATTTCATAGATGAGGCACTGCAAAAAAAAAAAAAAAAAAAAAGAAAAGGTCACCAAATAATGTAGTTTTAGTTGCATTAACATACCCAAGAGCTTTTAAATAGTACACCAAAACCAATAATATAAAAAGACTACCCCTTATGAAACAAACATATATTTTTAATATATGGTAGAAAATAATGATCCTTACAATTTTCATATGTAGAAATTGGCTCCTTTTTTATATATTTAAAATATTTTGGATCATACTTTTCTACCATATATTAAAAATATATGTTTTTTTTTTTTTCCATAAGGGATTGCTTTTGACTAAGTACTGACAAGTTTAAATGTTACTTTAGATTACAAAAATTACAGTACATACTTCAGACTTACAACCTTTTGTGTAAAGTACAAATTCAGCACATCTACTCAAATGTCAATGTATCCAATTTTGCGAATGCAGTCTGTTTTTAAAGTATGAACATCAGCTATGACCACTTTGTGCAGTAAAAAGGGTTGCGACACAATGCGTCCCTGACAGGAAATAGTGAAGCTGCACAGAACTTATGAGCCAGGCTTTAGAGTTTTTCATGATTCTGAAACAGCATGTTATAAAGAAAGCCACTTCTGTTCTCAGATGCATTTCTTCTGTCTTGTTACAGAAAAGAGCTCACTCACTAATCAAATGTGTTTTTACTTTAATTTCCATGAATCAGATTCATGATTTTCATGATTTCCGTGACAAAATTGTAGTCTTAACTATAGATACATGTTCTGTGTTGTTTTAATTGTAAACAAATGCAAACATTTTGATTAAAAAAAAAGCTCTTACAAAATGTAGCTGTTTAAATAATAATAATAATAATAATAATAATAATAATAATAATACATTTTTGACATTAGAAAAAAGTATGTTTTGTATCATTTACTGCACATATAAATGTATGTACATTTTTTTTTATTGAGTGGGTTTGTAGCAGGGCAGCAGGAGAGAGCCCTCCACATTATTAAAAAGGGACACAAAGCCCTGCTTGTATATATGTTTTTGCTATTGTAATTATTATTATTATGATTTAAGTGAAAATATGACAGTGAAAGCCATGATATTCTTTATTTGTATTTATTTAAAAATATATGTGACAGCGTAGCCATGCGTTTTGTTTTGTATTTGTGTTGCAGCGTGGATGGGAAGCCCCATCCACATTAATAAACGCGTGCAGATTGTGGCCACGGTATTTAAGCCTGCAGTTCTTCCTGCTCGAGGTGGGTGTTCAGAGGAGTGAACGAGAGCGAGAGAGGAGGGGAAAAATAAAGATACAAATAACTACGATCAGTGAAGGCTACTGCCCAGCCTGATCGCATTGTTAGTGTTTGTGATTTGTTTTTGTTTGAATATTTATTTTCCTCTGTGAGCACTGTTTTTGTGTGTTCAAAATGAACAGCACCACATCGTCTTTTGCCCCGCAGTACTGTGTTTGTTGCTCCTGCATTCTGGCCTGACGTCACCACATCGGCTACCCTGTCACAGGGTTCATCTGCATGTTAATTCCATATCCCTAGCAGAATGCTCGTGTTCCACAGTACCTCAGTTTAGGAATTGCTGCTGTACGCTATTATACTTTATAGGAGATATAATAAATATATCTTTATATTGGGACATTATCTCAGCTCTTATAGTGAGATTTTTTTTTTTTTTTTTTTTAAGTTTCATATAGTGTGATCAAGAAAGACAGCCGATTTTGTGCATTTGTTCCTTTATCATTTTCAGAGTAAAAGATTTGTGCCCAGCACTTGACTACACATGTATATGACATATTTGGTATAGAAGATGAGGGAGAAAAAAAAAAAAAACTCTGATCTACGAAGCTTGCAGTAACTGGACTCTGTAGATTTTTTGTTCTCGTAAAATAAACTTCAGCGAGTGACAGCTAAACGGTAAGCTAAGAGACTTTACTAAAGGACTATGCTGTGCCAAAATGAGCACAACATTAACAATATGTAAGGTATGTGCATAATGATTTCTGTTCAGTTTTCAATTAGCCTAAACTTGCTGGTCGATGAATGCAGTTTGCATTATTGTGCATTTAAACATGTTATAAATGAAGATGGATGATATTGAATTTCAGTGAAATAATTAATGTAGCATAATGCATTCTGTTAATGGTAATGTCATATTTTATGTCAGGACCCACTTAAGTGTAATCTCTGTTTAAGTGTACAAATATTTCTGAAAACTCAGTTATCATTGTTATTGGTATTATTATAATTAAGTGTAACGCATAATTGTACAACCAATTTTTCAGAAATGTGACTGCTATTGGGGGTGCATATACATATATGTGTGTGTTGATATGGTTATATAAATAAATAGCATTACACTCACTCACCATTTCAATGAAAGTCCATACGCTGTGGAGCTTTTTAACAATGAAACATCAGGTAGCATGGCCAAAAGCACCAGTAGGTCGAATATATCAGGATACAGAAGTCCCAGGTCGTGTTCTTTACAGACCTTCGTGAGTTCTGGCAGACATTCATTGTCCGATTCCTGAGCATTAAAAATAGGCTCAGTGTGATGTACAAATAAATCGTACTGCATTTCAGGATCTCTGCATTGAAATTCTTGATTCAGCTTCACAAATGTTTTCCTTTTAGCATATTAAGTCTTCAGGTTTTCAAGATAGGACTTGGCCTGGGGTATTTCTTTACTTTTCTGATTAAATTGTCTGTCGATCTCACTCATTGCAGCATCAAGCTCGGGAAGTGCAAGTCCCATAAAAATGTACCAGTGTTTTTGTTGGGCGCCTTTTCCTGAATGTTGGCATTTGCAGATTCAGTTCATTGGCACGATTTTCAGCTTTTAAAAAGTACTCATAGAACTAACTTTTTGTCCATTCCCAGGCTGCGCAAAACTTTTAAACAGCTCTACAGCACTTACTGCACAGGCTAAATCAATGTTCTCCCTCTGCAAAAAAGTGCTAGCATAATATAGCATAATTTTAAAAATGTGCTATTTTTCCACTAATTGTACTACTGCAGCTGGACTCAAAACATTAAGTGGACACGAATATGCGAGCGTCCTTAACTGCGCTTGTTGGAACATGTGCAAACCGAGCAGAGGTGCGTGCATAACTGCACATTATGAGCAGTTATGTGAAGAGCATAAGTCTTGGATCTTAAGGAGATTTACAGCAGATGTATTCTGACATTCCCCAAAACAGGTATGCCGTGCTTATCTGGCAACAGCACTTTGTAATAACCGTAATAATTTTTCCCGGTATGCCAGTTTAAAAAGCCAAGCAATGCTACTGTTAAGGAATGATCACATCTGTTCTGTACAAATTTGTACAAGAAGGATTGTTTAATTGCTTTCGTAGTCTGTTGAAAGATAAATCTTACTGTTTTGATTAATCCCCTGCAATCTGATTAAAGTCAGAATTAAACACAATCAGAACATATTGCGCGGAATTAAAGATTTGATTAATTTGCACTATATTGTTATAAAGTAAAAGCTACAAAGAGATCAAAACTAGGACTTAAATTTGCTTTATGATTATTAACTCTCAGATGTATCATCTATTCCTATACTTGGATTGACTACAGGAAATTGTTTCTATTCATAACACAGAGTTTAATTTCAGCCATGCTCCCATGCCACAAGGCCCAAGGTCAGAGAAGGATCCAGCTGCACGAAAAGAATGTGACAAAGGAGCTAAATTATTGAAAACCCATTGTGCTGTCTGCGCTCATTTCTTGGGAAATAATATGGTAAATGTAGTTCAGCCTCTAGAGACATAAATAATAATTTATGGAATTTAAAAATAGAGCTTGAAGAGATCAAAGACATACTTATTCATAACACGAACATTTGAATGTTTATGATAATATCCACTGCCATATAAAACTCAGAAAAAGGAACAGAATGATTTTTTATTGTTATTATTTATTATTAAAGAGTATGGACAGCCATTTGTTTTCAAACCTGAAAGTGTTTCTACAGTATATATCTAGGTTTTAAGATGTGTATCTTTTTTTTGACCTCAGTAACCTAAAATGATCTTGTCTATTCTTTTGTTCATGATTGATAGTAGCAGAAATACCAACCACAATTACAATAGAAATAACTACAGAGAATAACACATGCAGGCATTGACAGGACTATGTTTATGGTGGGACTGGTTTAAGCAAATCAAAACAGCAGCACTTTTGCACACAACATTCAGTATAAGAGGCATTCTGTTCCCACTGTAAGTGCGTGCCACTTCTCATTCCTCATCACTACCAGCTGTGCTACTGGTGTTGAAGGCCCATTTAACTGCTAACTTTCTCAACAGTGGATGTGCCCCCCCAGCAGCTGTGCAACATTTAGACCTGGAATTCCCTAGCCCGGTTTACATTCCAGCAAAAGTGAAGGCCTTTGTCTTTTGAAAATGGTCTTGCATTGTGTTGTAATTCCGTTGCAAATGTTTTTAGTGTCGCCTGTGGATATAAATATTTGTGTAGCTGGTGTTTACAAAGAGTGGTCTTAGTCATCCTTTCATCCCAGCAGTAGTTTGGAGCACCATATTTTCATATTAGATGTTCTCACATGCTGTTATTCACAAGAAATGGTCTGTTTATCAAGCATTTGAATGGCCACCCCAGTCACAAAACTTTCTAGGCTTATCAAGTAACCTTGGGATGATCTTAAAAGGTAAAGTTAAGGAGGTTCTGACTAGTTAAGGTGAAGAAAGAATGGAAGAACAAAAATCCTAGGTGCTTACAAATCAATCATTAGTATTGATGTTAAATTATGTTTTTATTTTGTTAATTACCTTTATATAACCTTTTTCTTAAATAGGAGATAGTCAAAGTATAAAATAACAAAGTTGGATTGTATTAAAAACACAAAGTGAAATAAAAAATGAAGTATTGAACTTTCCATTTGCCATCAATTATCCTTTGGTCAATTATCAAGTTAACAGTTCAAAACTGTTTAATTTGTTTATACTTTAAAAGTACAGCAAATAAAGTTGCAAAGCCTCAGATTCCTTAAGGCCTAAAAAATACTAGGGATGTGCATTTTGGTAAATTTTTATGAATATTTAAATGCTACATAGTGTCAGCATTTAAACATTTAAACCATATCTACATGCACACGCACGCACACACGCACACGCACACGCACACTCACACTCACACACACACACACACTCACACACTCGCACTCGCACTCGCACACGCACACTCACACTCACACTCACACTCACACACACACACACACACACACACACACACACACACACACACACACACTCTCTCTTTTGTATTACATTATGATATATACCGACAGCCCTGGTAAGCAAAGAAACCCTAATAAGTTTTAACATTGCAAAGATCTAAAAAAAAAAAAATGTTTCTTTGTTTTTAAACATGTACTCACTAAAGTATATATTAGAATGTTTATACTGTATTACATTGATTTACCACCACCCTGCACTCAGATATCAGCTTTGTAAAAGACCCTGCCCTCGAATAAACGGAGTCCTCCATAATGAAACGTACTTTTTTCCCCTATTCCAACTCAAGTCAACACAGCAGTTAATAAAGAAATGTATAAAAAACAGAGTATGGCAAAACATTACAAATAGAAACAAAATGAAATGAATAAGCTTGAATAAAAGAATACAATTACACACGGAAGCATACCAGTATTTTACTGTAAAGGTTATGGAACCCTGTGGCAAAGTGCCCGCCCCTGTGTATATTTTGTGTTGTATGTTGTGTGTAATGTTGGTATATAGTCATTGGTACATGGGATATAAAGAGGTCTGTGTAACACAAGTGTATAAAATGCATATTTGTATTTAGGCACGAGGATTGCACAGCACTTCACGTGCAAGTAAAAAGTAATAATATGTGAGCATGGGGAATTGCACTTTATTAATTCACGTACAGTTGTACTGCGACTCCACTTGAATGATTGATTAGCAATCGAGTCTCGGTACAGCTGCATGAAAGTAGCATGTTTTCACTCACTCGGGGTTGTGTGTTCGGTGAGTGGAGAATGGGATTGGAGACGGAGGTAATAATAATTGTAATAATAATAATAGTTAAAAATATCAGCTCACCGTGTTTGTTTAGTGTTAGTCCGTTTTGTTTCATCTCTTTGTTTTGGTGAATGTGCCGTGTCCTGTGTTTTTGTTTGTCTTGCAACCTTTTATTTTCTGACTTGTTTGTTCATTTATTAAATGCTGAGCGGTACCAGTCGCTCAGCTCCACTCAACTCCACCTCTCTGTCGTTTATTTCCTGGTTCCTGTTTCTGATCTGATGTCCCCCACTCCAGCCGTCTTTGTGACAAACCCAAACAAACAAAAAGTACCGTAGTTACACAGCACTATGTACTGACACTGGTGTAGGAGTAAATACAGCAGCACTAAAATAAATACTGTACATAATTGGGAATTAGCATGAAAAATAATAAATTTTAGTTGTAATGCAGGAGCTTGTTGTGGGGTGCCCCGCCCCTGTGCATATGTCATGTTATATGTGGTGTGTTATTGTTGGTGTATATGTATTGGTGCACGGGGTATAAAGTGGGCTATGTAGCATGAGTGATTTAAAATGTGTATTAGTATTTGGGCACAAAGTAGTTCACGTGCAGACTGTGCTGAGATTCAGTTGAATGACTGATTAGCAATCAAGTCTCGGTACAGCTACATAAAAGAGCCAGTGTTTCACACACACAGGGCGGGGTATTCAGTGTGGAGAGAACGGGAGAGAGATTCAGGAGGTAAAAAGAATAAAAAAATAACAATTGCTATTCATGCTGGTTATACTGAGGGGTTAGTTCAGTGTTTTTTGTTTGTCTGTTTATTTTGGCCAACGAGCTGTTTTGTTTGTTCTGTGTTTTTTGTTTTGTGTTTAAATTTGTTATTTATAATAAGCTGGCGCAACAACGCACTCACTCATTTGTCCGGTCGGTCTACTTCCTGGCATGACGTTTCCACCAGCCAGCCTGTTCGCAGACCTGTATGATTATGATTTAAGTTTAAGTAAATGCATTTCTGTTTTGGTTGTATGCAGAATTCTGATCCAGATAGGAAGTTCGGAGAGTGGGGGGTTTGGTGTTTTGGAGCGTCAAGCAGAAGCTAGTGAAGCTCTCGCTGTAGCTTTGCTGTTTAGGGGATAGCGACGGGATCATCTCATCTTCCTCACCGAAGCCCTGTCTGGAGCAGGAGACCGTGAGTGTTTAGTTTTCTTGACTCTTAGCAACTGCTGTAAGAAAGCAAAAATAAACCTACCTCCTCAGTGTTGAATTGACATTTGTCTCTTGTTATTTATTATTTCCCTCTCCATGCTACACTGGTATGTGTCCTCACCTAGTCAGACACTGATCTATCTGATCTGTGAGCTCAACAGCTTTCAGTTTAAAGTATTAGGACTTCTTCACCATCCTATGGTGAATAACCAAGCACAAATTACCATTTTTTCAGGATCAAAAGAGAGCAATCCTGGCATTTTTGTGTTCCTCAGCAAAGATCTCCACAAATGTATCCAGGTCCAAAGCTTGTGCCTTCTTATGTTCAATGTTAATAATAGCTAAGTCACTGAGATGGCTGTCAGACATTGTATTGAACAGTGTGGCAAAGCGTAAGCCTTGCACAATGGAATATGTAGTTTATTGTATGTTTTTGTGTTAATTGTTAATATTGATTTAATTGTTTAGCTGCTGTGGCGCTCCACTGGGGACGATTACCCGTCTGCGTGGAGCAGCAGCTGAAAGCAATCAGCTGTTCCCGCAGGCGGGTGGGCGTGTCTCAGCGGAGCGTCAGTATAAAAGCATGGCGATCGCTGTGATCGGGGCTGCTGCAAGGCCTGCCGTTTTCACGGCACCTTTTGAGTTATAGTTTGGGGTATTGTGTTTTATTTTGCACTTTTTGTACGGTTTACTGTATTTGTCCTCTGTGCGTTACCATCGCTGGTAACGTCACATGACCGCCTTTATTTTACTTTCACTTTCTGTTTGTTGTTAATAAATCCTGCGCGCCTGTGCCGGCGTTTCAACACCAACCTCAGTCTCTCTGTATGCTTGAACAGCGGCTACCCACGCGTGTGACCCGAGGAAGACCCTGCCACAAACAGCTACATTTTTTACAGTTTCAGAGCTGAGAAACTCAAGCAGTTCACAAGCAGCGCTTCACACTGGAATTGTAACTCCAACACAAGCAAAAAAGTTAGTGGAAATCATCTTTGTAAAGTTCAAGAAATGCTGTGATTTGTAACAAAGTATATGGTTTCTCATTGCACCAGGTCTTTACTGTCAGAGCAGAATGATTCAGCATATGATGGCACTGCATCCACTTACAGAAAGGGCTTACTCCCCAGATCTAATGCCTATATGCCAGTTATTATGGAACAGTTTTCTTTTGAAAATATACTATTTTATCTCTGTGATGATTGCACTGTATGGGATAATAGACTTGAAGGTTTCTTGTTTTGGCGCTCTGTTCCACCATTTGTTATGTGACCAGAAGATCCTTAATTCTTGCAGGTGAGATTCTTTTTCGAGTAGGTATCATTTCTCCACACTCTGTAGATGTGCAGCAAGGTCTGTAGCTTTTTGCCTATCTGGTTGCAATGCCTCAATGCTATCTACTCATGACAGCAACTCTATAGTAAGCTTGGCCAACAAGATAGTTCTTATAATTCAGTCCAAATGATTCAAGGCAAAGTAATATTGTGTTGGTAAGTCCTTCTGCATCTAATACTTAAGCTGCCTTAAAAACAATAAAATACACTATATCATCACGACAGTATCTGAGAACTAGTGAAAACTGCTCAATAGACTTGTCTACAATTATTGCAAACTCCCCACTCTTTCACGTCATCAATAATTTATTTTCTTATCATTTCAGCATGTGTGTTAATTATCTCATTCTGTATTGTTGGAGATTGTCACAGAGACGGCCGAAGTGGGCGGCGTCAGAGCCAGGAAAAGTAATGAAATACACAAAACACAGGACGGATGAAATGAAATGATGAAGACGCCTGTTGGCGCCGGTTTAATACAAAATAAAAGGTTTAACAAACACGAAAAACACAGGACACGGCACTCTACGCCAAAATAAATAGACAAACAAAAACAGACTAAACTTAACAAAACGGTGCACGGACAGACACTGACAAACACGGTGAGCGGATACTTTCTCCTCTTATTATTACTACTGCTTATTTCCTCCGTCTCCAATCCCGTTCTCCGCTCACCGAACACCCAACCCCAGTATGTGACAACGTGCATCTATATATACTATTGTGCTGGGATTCAATTACCAATTAATTATTCACTTGAATCCCAGCACGTGAATTAATAAAGTGCAATTCCCCGTGCTCACATATTACTACATTTTACTTGCACGTGAAGTGCTGTGCAATCCTCGTGCCTAAATACACATATACATTTTTAAACACTCGTGTTACACAGACCCGTTTATATCCCGTGTACCAATGTCTATACACCAACATTTAAACACACCACACGCAACACATAACAGATAATATACACAGGGGCGGGCACTTTGTTACATATACCCCCTCCTGTGCAAAGCACACATGGCCTCAATGGCCACCTCCCCCCTTAAAAGCCCAAAAGTCCCGCCCAAAGTCCTTGGCCAGGACCAGAGGCTTCCAGGGGCCCACAGGTCGTAATGCTGTCAGCAGGGTAGCATTCTCCTGCCAGGGTAGTCCTAGCAGCGGAAAGGCTGCTTGGGGTGTGGTCTCCTGACCTTCCCCCTCCTTCGGCGCCGGCAGCTCCCCTTGGTGGGGCTTCAACCACCGTTCTTCCTGCAGGGAAGAAACTGCAGAGGGAGCAGGTCTCCGGACCTCCTCCCCCTCCTCCGGCAGCGAAACTGCTGCTGGGGTTGGCGGTCTCCAGACCTCCTCCGGCAGCGAAACTGCTGCTGGGGTTGGCGGTCTCCAGACCTCCTCCGGCAGCGAAACTGCTGCTGGGGTTGGCGGTCTCCAGACCTCCTCCCCCTCCTCCGGCAGCGAAACTGCTGCTGGGGTTGGCGGTCTCCAGACCTCCTCCCCCTTCTTCGTGGCCGGCAGCTCCCCTTCGTGGGGTTCCGGCCACAGTACTTCCGGCTGTGATGCGGAGCGGCGGGCAACCCCAGGCGATGCAGAGCGGCGGGCAACCCCAGGCGATGCAGAGCGGCGGGCAACCCCAGGCGATGCAGAGCGGCGGGCAACCCCAGGCGATGCAGAGGCATCCTTGGGCGAAGCGAGGCTGGCATCCTTGGGCGAAGCGAGGCTGGCATCCTTGGGCGAAGCGAGGCTGGCATCCTTGGGCGAAGCGAGGCTGGCATCCCTGGGCGAAGCGAGGCTGGCATCCCTGGGCGAAGCGAGGCTGGCATCCTTGGGCGAAGCGAGGCAGGGAGTCAGGACAAGCTGGGGTGAGGGTGTTGGCCCTCTTTTCGGCCACTGCAGCCAGGAGGTTCTTCCCCGTGCTTCCCTCAGCAGCCTATGCAAGGGCTGCTGAGGACCGCCAGCATCTAGTCCTGGTCCTTCTGGTGCAGGGAGAGGCAGCTCCTGCTCCTCTCCCCCTGATGGAGGTGGAGGCAGAGGAAGCTCCAGCTCCTCTCCTCGTGATGGTGGGGGAAGTGATACCAGCAGGCATTCACCCTCTGCTGGTGGGGGAAGTGATACCAGCAGGCATTCACCCTCTGCTGGTGGGGGAAGTGATACCAGCAGGCATTCACCCTCTGCTGGTGGGGGAAGTGATACCAGCAGGCATTCACCCTCTGCTGGTGGACAGGGACCCAGCAGGCATTCACCCTCTGCTGGTGGACAGGGACCCAGCAGGCATTCACCCTCTGCTGGTGGGGGAAGTGATACCAGCAGGCATTCACCCTCTGCTGGTGGGGGAAGTGATACCAGCAGGCATTCACCCTCTGCTGGTGGGGGAAGTGATACCAGCAGGCATTCACCCTCTGCTGGTGGACAGGGACCCAGCAGGCATTCACCCTCTGCTGGTGGACAGGAACCCAGCAGGCATTCACCCTCTGCTGGTGGCGGAGGCAGAGGCAGCTCCTGCTGCTCTCCTCCTGCCGGTGGAGGTGGCGGAGGCAGAGGCAGCTCCTGCTGCTCTGCTCCCTGCCAGTGGTGGTGGTGGCGGAGGCAGAGGCAGCTCCTGCTGCTCTCCCCCTGCCGGTGGAGGTGGCGGAGGCAGAGGCAGCTCCTGCTGCTCTGCGCCTGCCGGTGGAGGTGGCGGAGGCAGAGGCAGCTCCTGCTGCTCTGCTCCTGCCCATGGAGGTAGGAGCGGCGTGTAGTCTCCTGTTGATGGAGGTGGGAGCGGTGTGTAGTCTCCCCTTGATACAGGGGACAGGTGCGGCTCTCCCTCACTTGCAGGGGACTGGTGCGGCTCTTCCTCCCTTGCAGGGGACTGGTGCGGCTGTGGAGACAGCGGTGGGACCTCTGCCTTCCTCTTCCCCTTTCCCCTTCTCTGCCACCTCCTCACCTTCCTCTCCTGCGGCAGTTCCTCCTCTCCCTCCTGGTAGGGGCAGCGGAAGGGACAATTGGCAAAGAGATGGTCCTGGTTGCAGAGGAGGCACCCCGGCAAGGACTGGTTACATCGCCGGGGATGTCTGGCCCTTAGGCGGCACTCCTCCTCCCTGTCCCTCACCTCTTTATCCTCTTTCCTGCTTCTCCCCATTTCTTTTTTTTTTTTTTTTTGTAATCCAAAGACGCCCCTTTTTTTTTTTTTTCTCCCACACACAAAAAAAAAAACCTCTCCTGGTCTGACGCTTGGAGGCGCTGTTAAATCCCACGCAGGACACCACGTGTCACAGAGACGGCCGAAGTGGGCGGCGTCAGAGCCAGGAAAAGTAATGAAATACACAAAACACAGGACGGATGAAATGAAATGATGAAGACGCCTGTTGGCGCCGGTTTAATACAAAATAAAAGGTTTAACAAACACGAAAAACACAGGACACGGCACTCTACGCCAAAATAAATAGACAAACAAAAACAGACTAAACTTAACAAAACGGTGCACGGACAGACACTGACAAACACGGTGAGCGGATACTTTCTCCTCTTATTATTACTACTTGCTTATTTCCTCCGTCTCCAATCCCGTTCTCCGCTCACCGAACACCCAACCCCAGTATGTGACAACGTGCATCTATATATACTATTGTGCTGGGATTCAATTACCAATTAATTATTCACTTGAATCCCAGCATGTGAATTAATAAAGTGCAATTCCCCGTGCTCACATATTACTACATTTTACTTGCACGTGAAGTGCTGTGCAATCCTCGTGCCTAAATACACATATACATTTTTAAACACTCGTGTTACACAGACCCGTTTATATCCCGTGTACCAATGTCTATACACCAACATTTAAACACACCACACGCAACACATAACAGATAATATACACAGGGGCGGGCACTTTGTTACAGAGATCTATACTTAACATTTCAGAAAGGAGGCATCCAAGAAAGTAACAATTTATTGATAGCGAAAGATATGCCCGATGGGCACATGAACAATTGGCAAACAGTTATGCCTGACATGAACATGATAGCCGACAGATACATAATACATTCACATTTATAGTTTGGCCCATGGCCTTATCCATTGGGGCCTGATAGCCGCCCCTGTGCTGGCCGAGCTGAGATGAATGCAATACAGTGATTAAGAATGACTCGACCAGCGGGTCGGACAAGAGGCACTTTGGCCACCTTCCCCTAAAAGATAAGGCTGCCTCCAGTGATTTGCATAGTTAACCGTCCAGCCCATGTTTTAGGGAGACATGGCAGGTAAAGTCCATTGATAATGTGAAGAATTAATTATGTACTTGACCAGTCGTCTGACGTAATACAAGATGAGATTGAGATCTTGCTTGTAATAATGCATGATGTTTACTTTTTGGTCTTGCATGGTTCAAGGAGCTATAACGCTGTCTTGCACTGACAAACATGGATGTGGATGCCAGCAGCAGGAAGAGTGGCACTCAGCCACCTTCCACCAAAAGAATGAGGCCACCTACACCTCCCACCTTGCAGATCTAAACCACTCGGGTAAGGAAATCCCCCCTACTTACCAGAAATAGTGGGAAACCTTAGGGAATGTATGGATGAGGGTTATCCTTCGTCCAGGTTCTAAAATGACAATTCAGTAGTTCAGAATTAACCACATAGCATTTTTTTGTGCCAATAATAAGTCTGAGACATTCTTTCCAATGTAGAGTTCGTATGCACTGGAAGTTCATCTCCCATAGCCTTGATTTTAGATGTGTAGCAATATTCCTGTAAGCAGCAAAAGTTGCAGCGCTGAGTCTGAAAGAATGTCTGGAGTAGTTGTCAGGAGGAAGACCAGCGCAAAGGAGACACAGACAAAGGTGGTTCCAGATCCAGTTCTTGGACACGACTATCCATTCTGGGGTGAGAAACAGAGGATCCTGGGTGCTGGCCGTCAGACGCAGTGACAGATAGCTGAAAAGAGCAGAAACAGGACAAATAATACAATGTGTTTTTGATAAATGAACATGCACGTTTTACATTTCTCAGTCTGATTTTAAATGTGTTAAACATAAAGAATACGTGACCTAGGATTGAAGATGGAGATCTATGCAGAGGTCTGAGGATGGATTGAATGACTGGTTCCGGCATGTGATTTCGTCACATCATAGGAACCTACAGAAGGTCGACACGAACATTGCTTCCAGGAAGGCATCTTTGTATGAAGAAAAGCAGCCTGAATGTAGTGTTCATCATGGATTCCACGACTTCCTTTGTGATAGGCAACTTGGAAGATGAAGGTTTTGGAAGCAGATCATGTAATCCCACGGAGCAGCATTTGTATCCGAGGAAGATGAGATGGGGGAAGGATAGTGCTTCTGAGCAAAGTGAAACTGTAGTCCTGAGAAGTATCGGTGTATGGTGGAAAGGGAGTGATTGCGTTTTTTAAAGCAATAAGTAATGATTTCTATGATGGAAGATTCAGCAGTAAGGCATGAATGTGACAGGGAGCAATATTTGATGAAAGACTGCCACCCTGTATTATAAGCAGCTCTGGTGCTTTGTGAGACTGATTCTTGCATGAGATTAACTGCAGATTCAGAGATTTGGATGTTGGGAGATGATTGACTTTGTACAATATGAGGTCCTTGAACCCTAGGCATGGATGCTGTAAGGGGTCTCCTTAAAATAGGAGATATCGGCCCGGCACCCCTCATTGATATTTACATGGTGTTGTAGTTCGATTATAGAAGATACTAGTTTCAAAAGATAAAAAACAAATGAATGTCCTTGCGGAATGATCGTTGTTCGTCGCAAAATTAAGATGACCCAGTAGAGAAAGAAGTTTGCGTTTAGTGCAAGATTTGCTGTCCTGAAAAGATTTTAAAATGTCTCAAAGTCGATGAGGTTTGTCTTGGGGGAGATGTGCTCCATTTTCTTGGAGTCTAGTTCAATCCCGAGGAATTCCAGGCAGGTGGTAGGTCCCAAGATTTTCTCCTCTGATAGAGGGACTCGAAAAATGCATTTCTTAAAATACTAATAGAACGAGTAGGGGGCTGATCATTAAAGTTCACTAATATAAAGTCAATTAATAGATAGAGCCGTAATGGCAATTTGAAATTATTTAGGAGAATCCAACACAATGCTTCAGATAGGGAATTGAAGATGCCAGGGCTGCTCCTACAACTTAAAGTGAGGCGCACTGAGAAATAAAATTCCTGTTTCCGTTGAACTCCAAGGATGAATGGCCATGACTTTGAATGCATTTGTGATATCAGCCTTAGAAAGCCATGCCCCTTGGCCTGCTGTTTTAATAAATGGATAGTATCATCTATTCTGGTATAATGTAGAGAACTGATCAGGGGGAATTAGATCATTGATGCTGGAAATGGAACCTGAATGAGGTGAGGATAAATCAATAATTAGCCATTTCTTGCCTGAATATTTGCGAATTGCGACCCCCAGTGGACTAATGTGAAATGACGGGCAGGGGGGTTCAGGAAATGGGTCGATCATGAAACTTATGGAAGTTTCTTTCTTGAGCAAAAGATCAAGAGAATCAGGATCGTTTAGAGCAGAAGTTTTTTTTTTACTGTCTCTCAATGTCCTTCCTATGTTCTGTTCTGCTGTTAGGAGGAGGACCTCTGCTACAGTTTTGATGTATTCTCGGTTTTCTTTCACTGCCTTTTAGTAATTTAATCATTGACTGTGTGTGGAAATCTGATTTTGAATGGCAGTGAAAGTGGAAATGGAACCTGAATGAGGTGAGGATAAATCAATAATTAGCCATTTCTTCCCTGAATATTTGCAAATTGCGACCCCCAGTGGACTAATGTGAAATGACGGGCAGGGGGGTTCAGGAAATGGGTCGATCATGAAACTTATGGAAGTTTCTTTCTTGAGCAAAAGATCAAGGGAATCGGGATCGTTTAGAGCAGATCTTAGATGACTGCAAATGTGGAAAACAGAGGGAGGAGTGCTATCGCCACAGAAACTATTAGATATGGAGAAAACTACAGGGGGAATATGCACAGACATTCTCATTAAAGTTAAAGCAGATTTGTTTCCTGGCAGAAAAGAGAACCTGCCTCCCATGTTTGTCGTTAGATTGGACTGGGTAAATTAACTGAAAACTATGGTTGGAAGGAACTATAGCTTGGAATTGCCAGATAAACGTGGGAATACATTTGCTGATTTAAAGTGGACTGGGCTGAAAGGGTGCAGAGGTTAGTTTTGTGGAAACCGGAGTGCAAACCTGGCAAGTGAGCTCTCAGAACAGTGAAATGGCGACAAAATAGCTCATTGTCTAAGATGTTCCAATTAACTCTGATATTAAATTGTTCCAAAATTGCAGCGGCCTCAGCTGAAAAAGACTTGTGATAGTCGTAAAAAGCTGTACCTCCCTATCTCTTAGACAAATCAATCATGAGCCTAAGATAGACGTCCAACTCTTGACAGCGCACAGGAAATGCTTCACAGAGAATGTTTCTGTACAGACTGAATGCCGTAACAAATTCTGCCAAGGTAAGTTTTTTGAACAACCGAAGGTCTTTAGATTTTAAAACAATGCATACTTCTCCACTGTCCAGCATGCTGATATCATGCACCCTGAGGGAACAGAGAAGCAAAAGAACTAGATTTATGTCCTACTTTCTTGAATTTGAGTACAGAATTTGTTGGAGACTAGGGCTAGTCTGGGCAGCAGGGAAGCCGGGTTGTGGGAATCGGAGCTGGCTACTAGTGAGTAGTGAGTGAGCTCGAACAGGGAGCTACACAGGGGAGCTGAGATGGAGTGGCGAGGAAAGCTGATGCAGAAGGACCAAGAGGTACGGAGTGGCATTCAAGGTAAGAGAGGAGTTTATCCAGCCTGGAGACTGAAGCTTGAATCATTTGTAGGGCTTGGAGGATGTCCGTGTTGGAGACAGAGCTGGCATGAATGGAGGACTTTACGATGATGTTGGAAGAGTCCGACCTGGACTGGGTCGCTTGAACGGTGGAGGCATCATCAACTGGAGACGGGTCCGGAGACTTGGAGGTTGATGCATCAGACTGATTTAGCAAGGAGATGAGATCCTCGTAAGAAATTTTCCTGGAGAACAGGATATTAAGAAGCAGAGGAATTTTCCATGACTGATATTTCCTCTTTTTCTTAGTGCAGCGTGTTGAAGAGACAGCCGAGACGTTCTCTTGAGGTTAGGTCGAACTAGAGGCTGGGCTCTCAGGTGCAGAAATGCGACTTTCAGATTGAGTATTCGAATCCATAGTGCCAGGTACTCGTACCAAACAGAGAAACAATAGGGGTCTGTGGGCAGTGAGACCTATTTAACTGGTTAAACTGGTAACGTATTTGATTGATGGGTGGAGTCTCCTTTCGGAAAGGCAACTAGTTTCCCATTCTTGGTAGAGCAACCAAATTTTTTGCTACAACTGGGTTGTGTTTGCCAACCAGGGACAGGCTCTCACAGAAGTTTTTTTTTTACTGTCTCTCAATGTCCTTCCTATGTTCTGTTCTGCTGTTAGGAGGACGACCTCTGCTACAGTTTTGATTTATTCACGGTTTTCTTTCACCGCCTTTTAGTAATTTAATCATTGACTGTGTGTGGAAATCTGATTTTGAATGGCAGTGAAAACCTCAGTCTTTTTCCTTGCCTTCTTCCAGTTGGAAAATCTAACACTTGTGAAAGCTTCTGGTGGTAAACTGGGAGGGGAAAACTGGCGGAAGGCATACATCAGTGAATACAGAATTTTCTAACCATGGACAGTCTCAGAACAGAGGAGCTGTATCACTGTTGAAGGAACGGTTCTGCAATTACAGTCCTGCCCAGTGGCCCCCAATAATGCTGTAGTTAGTAATACAGCCCCCACCCCCCATTATATATATATATATATATATATATATATATATATATATATATATATATATATATATATATATATATATATACACGATATATATATATTACTATTATTATATATATTATATTGTATAAATATATAATATATTCTCATATATATTATATATATTAATATAAGTTTATTAAAATTATTAGGCGATCTTTTTTACAAATGTAGTGACCAAGATTAATCCAAAAGTCAAAAGAACAGAAAAAAAAAAAAAAAAAAAAAAAACTGGAATTAAATTTTTAAACCATTATAGGTGTTAAGCTTCCAGACCTTTTGACATCAAAGAAAAAGGATTAGACAACGTTATGAGAAATCCAATGTAGTGCAAGGTAATATAACAAGCCTTTTATTCCATATTCTGGATCAGAGTCCTGCGCTTTCAACCCGGACCCGTTACTCGGGACCCGACCCGAACCGAACCGGCAACAGCACCATCTTCTTACCCATGACCCAACCTGACCTGACCCGCTTTAATAAGACCTGCAACCCGACCCGAACCAGCAAGTGTTTGTCTTTTATCTACAGCCTGCGTCAACTGGCTCTCTCACGCTCTCACATTCATAAACAGATAGATTTTCCACTACGACTGATTGAGTTTACACAATAGGCTGTACAGCGTTGTAGCTTTCTGTAGTTGTTTGGCTATATTTTAACATTGTGACATATTAACTACCTCTACTTACTTTACTATAAAATACCTGTCCATTCCTTTTGCACCAACAGTTGAAAGAGAGCTACACCTGTGCTTTTGCAGAGATGTACCAGTTTTGTGACTGTGGTACACAAAAACATAATGCTAAGCACAGTTACATGTTCATTATTTTCATTCGCTATGATTCCAAAATAATTCCACACTTCAGTTTTACCTCTCAAACTATTATCCCCTACAAAATATAAAACCTGCACTATCTTTTGTTTCACCTTGTTCACAGGCATTTTTAATATTACCAAGCAGACATGGTAAAAGGATCTTGCAACTTATCAAACAAATGAGAACAACATTGCTTAGTCAGCTGACTCCTCCCTAATCGTCTCCTGCTTTAGTGCAGGAAATACTGGTACATTTACCTTCTAGTATGTTATTCAGGAAAGATTTACAGACGAGTACGCTGAAAGGACAGAAAACATTTTTTGGTGATTTTAAATTCAGGCACCAGCCTCACCAGAAATATTACATTTTCTTGACCCAAACAAAGTCAACATTCCGACCTGAACCCGACCTTTTGTTGGGGGTCACCTGCGGGTACCTGACCCGATACAGGACTCTATACAGCATACATGAAAAAATGTCATTGGGGAAAAATTACTTTTTTCAATTTCATAGATTTTTTCTGAACAAACAGATTTATTAACATGGTTGGCTGATTTAAACCAAGTAGATTATTACCTATTTTATATAGTTTCTCAAAGAAAAAATATTAAAAGCATGTTTTAAAATCCTTTTACAAACATCTTAAACTCTTACTGTCTGTAAACTAATACCCCCGATTCTGTGGTGCATAAATGGAGCGAAGACGTAAAAAAAAAAAAAAGAAATACAGCACAGAAATGGTATTCTGAACACATGTCTTGTTCCTTTAGCGTTTGCCCCATCATGAACATATTCACTGAAGCAATTCTGAAATAGACAATTGAGCACTGTATTACAGCTGAAACCAGGTTTATTGAGTCTTGCAATCCGGAACTTTAACAATTGAACACACTATAAGAAGCAAAGTAGTCCTAAGTAACAACTACACGTGTTTGGACTGACACATAAAGAGGAAATTAAATAAAGAAAATTAAAAGAAAAGAATGGCTGGGATGAGTGAGGGGGATTTTTCTCCAGCGTACTCCGTCGCTAAATTCTTGTAGTTCACATATTTAGAGGATGCCACAATGGTAAATAAGTTGCTTTATTTATGTATTCATTTAAGATTGAGTAATTTAGTTTGGTATGTAACTATTCACAAACCACCATTTCCAACGTCCTTAAATTTACAGTTTGGAGGTACTGTAGAGTTACAAATAAAATTACATAATTTAAAAAGAAAATAAAAAAAAAATCTGATCTAAATCAAATAAAGCCTTAAAGGTGTGCATGTGGTTATTAGAAGAGGATTTGTCGGAATTCAATATTATTATTATTAAATATTAACTAATTAACTTGTGCCAAAAATAAATAAAAGTAAAGAAAATTAAACTTTGCCACAAGACTATTATTATTATTATTATTATTATTATTATTATTATTATTATTATTATTATTATTATTATTAAATTTAAACACAGGGTTGTTTAGATAGAGCTCTAAAAATTGGTATTTAATGTTTAACATAAATTATAAATTGTCCATGTTATTTATTAAAACTTGAAAGTGTTGGTCAAGTGGTTAGTCACAGGTAATCAAAAACATACGACACTCCTCACTGAATTCACAGACTCTTGCCAAACGGTTACCCCGTGACAGCCATCAAACTTTTGTATGAAGCAAAAGTTGCTTTTGCAAACATCCCATCCCTTCACAAAGCAGCGAGAATTGTGAGTTCATTTGTTGAGCTTTTATGAAGTTAACTATTTTTTCTGCAGCAGTTAATACATGTGACAGCTCTTTTGGCAAGCGCTTCCCTGTGAATGCAACAATGACGCCACACAGAGTGTGGAGCAGTAGCTTTTATGCGAGCTGAAAGTCCACTTTTCCGTCCACTGATGGCATTTGCCACATCCTTACAAATCCGAGCACAACAATTCCACTCAATGTTTTTATCCGTACATTTTTAACAGCTCCTCAGAAGAAGTCCTCTTTAACCCTTTACAGATGGCTCATTGTAATTTCAGACTAATTCATCTGATGACGTAATTGCACACAAAGCTGTGACAATTACCTTATTTTTATTTTCAAATTAGCACAAAAACCTTCGTCAGACATCAGAGAGTCAACCAAACATCAGGTTAGTCTGGTCTTTAGGGCAAAATCAATACTTTTTTTTTTTTCTGCTGAGATTCAGCGACCACAATGAGTACAAAAAATATCCTGACAGCATACTAAATCACCCTCAATGTTTGTAAACAAATAAAACATTTACTGAACTAAAATGTCAGATGTGACTAACCAAACAAAATGCATTACCATAGACCAGGGGTTTTCAACTTTTAAAATTTAGCCCTTCTGTCTGGAGGTTCAGCTAAAGTACTCTTGACAGTTTTCACTCTACCACAGTTGCAATAAAAGGCAGAAATTTTTTTCCCATTTATTTAACATGTAATCTTTCACAACAGTTTGGGGCTGACAAACTGTTGGTTTAGACAGAATATCAAACAGTGGGCTTCATTCTTAAAACTTAATTACAATTACAGAATTAAATTACATTATGGATCTCTTTGAAAACACTGGCAATTACTTTCTATTTGGCAAAGTTAATAAAAATAATACAAAATAATCTGTATTGTAAATGTTTATCATGCTAACATTTACTTCCCATCTCAGCATAATTCTGTGTGCCATTTAAAATGTTTACAATATCAAAAACATTAACCTCAAAATAAAACTATAATAACTATGATAATTTTTTTTAAAGCTAGCAAAAAAAGATATCCAAAGGGCCTCTATATAACTCAATTCCTGTCAGTTTCAAGTTTTTCAAAATTAGAGTGCTTTTGTAAACTGAAATCTCAGTGCCTGAATTGAAGTGAATACCTACATAAGACAAAGGCATGCAATTATTCCACTTTATTACTTGGTAGAATGATAGACTGTGATACAGGACTCCTTCTAATTACTTTTAAAAAGGAAAAATATTAAACAGAAAAAGAACCATGAAATGCTTCACAATCAAAATCTCTCTTGGCCCCTGTGGTTCTTATTGTACTGTTGTAGGTGACTGATTTGGCAGCAGCCAATACTTTATAAACAGGTCAATAAGTCCATCATACATTAAAAATAAATAAATAAATAAATAAATAACATGGTATTGCACTGCACATGTTATCAGTCATGCTGAAATTGTAATGGAATCGTCTTTCACTATGTGTGTGACTTTTACACTTTCCTGCAGAATACTTTGCAATTTGTGAGTCTGAACATGTAAAATCTCTGCAGATGTAACTTTCTTGATCTCCATTTTTTCTTTGGTGATAAAAGATGTTAGAGACTCACTGGTTCTGTGAGCGTCACTGGCTGTTTGGTATTTTTGTGATCTCTCCTGCTTAATACCACAACCATCATTCTTGCTCCCATATCCCAAATACGGGAGAAAATAGGTCCCGTGAGTTGTCTGGGAGAAGTGTCCAAAAAACAAAAGCGTCCCAGCAAATAAGGGAGAGTTGACAGGTCTGATAACTTTCTGTTGCTTTGAACTTTCTTCAGTAGACTCTTGTGTTTTCTTCCTTAGTTTTTCTTTCGCAAGAAATGTATCCATTTCCAACACCAAAAACAAATTGTTGCTAAATGCAGCCGCGCCTAATAAATAAAACTAAAACCATCAAAGTATGAGTGTTGTGATTATTTATGTTTCTCAGAGCATTTTTACTTCTAAAAAATGCAGAAACGGATATGACAAGTTGAAAACAGCAAAGATCATGGGCAGCACAGTGGTTTTTATATATATATATATATATATATATATATATATATATATATATATATATATATATATATATATATATAGTGATGGAGTGTACATTCCAGAACAATATTGGTCAGCTGGGAGGCCGTGGCTGTAAGGAATGTACACTCCATCTGCCTAAAGGTTGTACGGTTAGGTTGAAAGGAAACTAAAATAATGTGAAGACAACATAAACAAACTGGCCAGTAAACAAACTGGGAAATAAGGTCATGGGTTTTAAGACCATGGGGAACAGGGTGTTGTCAAGAGTAATTATCAATTGGTCTTAATCGTGTAATTACCTGATTGCCTACAAGTTAAAACTGGTAGAACTGAGATGGTCAGGGAGAGAGAGAGGAGAGATCAGGAAGAAGAGACCAAAAGGTGAGGTAACAGAGAACTTTAAAAGTGAACGGTTTATTTTTTGATTGTTTTGTTTTCAAATAAAACCACACTCCGGCGTGTTTCACTGTAAGAATGGCTCTTGTTTGGATTTATTCAAATATTCTACACAACATAACGTCTTTAACCTGGTAGACGACAGCGAATTCTTCACTATATATATATATATATATATATATATATATATATATATATATATATATATATATATATATATATATATAATACTGTAAAAAATGTATTCAAGATCACTATTTTCTTTTACTTTGATTTGTATTTGTGCATTTGTTTAGTCATTCTGCATACCCCCGATGACCCTTAGACGTACCCTCAGTGTTACGAGTACCCCTGATTGAAAACATATATACTATATACTAATGTGTCCAATTGTTTAGTGTGGGTTAAGATGCTACACTTATGAGTACAGTATAATCGTAAATCTCGAAAAACTACTCACTTCTAAATCTTTTGTAGTCATCTTTGCATTACTTTAGTATAAATACATGTTAATTTGGATTCATATGTTGTTTTTTTCTGACTTTATGTGAACGAAAAGACACACATTTGCCCGTTTTCCCATTGGAAATAGTGATATTTTGAAATATCACTGTCCTGGTCACAAAAGCAAAGTTTGTGGGGAATAATAGCCATTTTCTATACTTTTGAGGCATAAGCAATTAGGAAATAACACTTACTGCCCAGGAAAAAAAATTGTGTTACATAGTGGTATTTATTTGTATTGCATTTTTTACATTATTGGTTCCTTTTCAAGCAAAATGGACAGTTATCATCCACCCCTGGCTGAATGGTGGAGAGAAATGAGTTTGTGGCCACAATGGTGTGTAACACTCTCCACTGTAAATCACAGACTATTTTTGGTATTGGTGACCTATACAGATTCCTCCATGCAGGTGTGAGGGATTCCTCTAATTGTAGCCAGTGTGTGCCAGGCATGCCCTATACATATTCTATGAAATGTAACATTTTCACACATACCCTATACCTAATCTTTTTTCCAACTGAAACCTTGTACAATTTCCCAACCTGCCGAATCTGCCTCGGGGTATCACTGGTCTGCTGTATTGCTTCCAGAAACAGGACCACCCATACTTAGTATTACTTAGTATTATAGTAATTTTTTATGTGCTTATTTTTCAGTCAGCTATATTGTTTATTGTGTGGTCCGCCGAGATTAAAAAGAAAAAAATTCGGGTGGTCCGCTAACAAAAAAGTTTGAGAACCGCTGTAGTAAAGAGTTACAGGACCGACAAACGGAAAATATACAAAGTGATATTTAGGAATGAATTGCGTTGGAATCTTGTTTAAATGTTATATTTTTATTTGTATTTTCTGTTTGATCCTAACCACGCGTGCGTGTGGATAATGCATCTGAATGAGGGCTATGTGGATGCGACGTGTGTGTTGTGAAAGAGAGGCCTAGTACATGTGCACCAGCTGGTGTTTTATTTCTTTATTTTAATATTTTTTTGTGTGAAAGATGATTGGTTTCCGCTTTGATTGATATAGATGGCTGTATTGTGAGAGGCGACTATTCATTTCTTTCATGTCTTACAAACAGGCTGCCCTAGCACTGTAGTATCACTTCCTCATTATCTATTTCCTTCTTCTTTCCAGGGATTGTGTTCATTTTTTTTTATAAAAATGAAATTGACAGCTAGTGAAAATGCTATTAATTCAACAGTAACCTCTTTTCCTGTTGCATTACCAAAAGCACGATGTCTGGGTAATAAATCTCTCCAAATTAAGGATTTTATTCTGGAATTAGAAATAGACACCCTGGCTATGGTTGAGACAGAGCTAAAACAGAATGAGACTGTCCCATTAATAGAGGCCTGTCCACCCGGCTTCTCCTGCTACCAGAAGGCATGTAACCAAGGCCGGGGTGGTGGCATTGCTACCATTTTTGGTGAGGAACTTGATTTTTACCTGATGGTTATACATTGTTCAAACTTCTTACTGCTTCAGTAAAAAAAAAAAAAAAAAACTCACTCTATCTACATCATAGTAATCTACCAACCACCCAAAACAAATTCTCCTTTTCTCTCTTTCTGAATTATTATTTATTAATTAATTAATTTATTAATAATTATTATTCGGTTAAGCATGATCGAATTTTAATATTGGGTGATTTTAATATACATATTGAGGTGGATCTAAATCCCTTTGCTAGGACTTTTAGGCCACTGATAGATTCATTTGGGTTTTCCCAACAAGTTACTGGTCCCACCCATATTCATGCTCATACTTTAGATTTAAATCTCACTCGTGGTTTAAATATTCAAAATCTAATAATTACAGATCTTGCACTCTGACCACTCAGCCATTCTTTTTGAATTATCACTACCTAGCTGTATTAAAATATCAGTGCTCTTTGTTAAAGTTCGTCTTCATAACTCACAAATTACTGATTTATTTCTGGAAGCACTGCCTACTCAAGCACCCATCCAGGCAGAATCAGTGGATATGCTGGTTGATTACTATAATACCACTTTGAGCACTATTTTTGATACTGTAGCCCCTATTAAAAACTAAATAATTACTGCTACAAGATGTTCTCCATGGTTCAATGAAATTACATGTGCACTTAAACATACATGCAGAAAACTAGAATGCAAATGGAAAGATACCAAGCTGCAAGTCTTTCTTCTCACTTGGAAAGATAGTATTCTGAAATACAAGGCAGCCTTGTCTTCAGCAAAATCAGCTTATTACTCAAACCTAATAGAAACAAACAAAGAAAACCCCTGTTTCCTATTTACAACAATAGCCAAACTAATTAATCAACAGAAAGAACGCTCTCTGGGTGCACCACCTTCAGCTAGCAGCAATGATTTAATTAACCATTTTAACAACAAAAAAACAAATTGTATAAGAAATCAGATTTCTAATACTACTGACAACTTAAACAGGCTGCTCAGCAATAAAGACACAGTGATTTGCCTGGGTCCTGCTTTATCAGACCACACCTTTGATTCTTTCGTTTCATTTATGTTTCGTTTTAAAGACCTAATTGGTAAGACTAAAACCACCACATGTGATTTGGACCCCATTCCTACTAAATTGCTCAAAGATATTTTTTTCTAAAATAAATAACACTGTCATTAATATAATTAATAGCTCTCTCTCATCTGGCATGTTCCTTAGTCTTTCAAGGTTGCTGTAGTATGATCCACAAACACTGAACAATTTTAGCCTTATTTCAAATCTCCCCTTTCTATCTAAAGTAAGCAACCAATTAAATTCCTTTTTAGCAGCCCATGACATATGTTAGAAATTACAGTCGGGTTTCCGCCCAGGAAACAGTACTGAAATTGCTCTTGTAAGAGTGGTGAACGATGTCCTTATGTCCGCAGACACGGGTTTGCCTACAGTCCTTGTTCTCTTAGATCTAAACGCAGCTTTTGACACCACTGACCATGCCACCCTGACTGACTGTCTAGAGCATCTTGTGAGATTTCAGGCACTGTATTGTCCTGGTTTAAATCATACCTCCCAAATAGGCAACAATATATTAAACCTGGGGACGACATCTCCTTACTACCTGAGGTTACTTGTGGTGTTCCTCAGGGTTCTGTTCTTGGGCTAATTTTATTTTCATTATATATGCTGCCCTGAGATGACATTGTCTGTTGTCATGGGGTCAACTTTCACTGCTATGCTGATGACACCCAGCTATATCTGTTTCTAAAATCAGGTGGTGTCTCTTCTGTAATAAATGTGCTAAGCTGTCTTGCTGTCACCAAGGTATGGATGTCTAATAATTTCTTTGTAAGAAATTCAGATAAAACAGAGAATGATTTTGGGATCAAAAGATCAAAAAAAAAAAAACATAGATCTGTCCGCCTTCACAGAGGATAATTTCCCATACTCTCAGAAAACTGAAATGAGGAATCTGGTTGTAATCTTTGACCTTGACCTCTCCTTTGAGCTACATATTTGGAATATAATTAAAGTATCTTTCTTTCACCTTAGAAATATTGCCAAAGTGAGGCGCTTTCTTTCACAGCACGATGCTGAGAGACCTTGATATCTTCTAGGATTGATTACTGCAATGCCCTGTTCTCTGGAATTCCAAACTCTGTTCTGTCACAATTGCAAAGTTGTACAAAATGCTGCAGCCAGGGTGCTAACCAAAACAAAAAAAAGTGAGCACATTACCCCAGCATTAACAGCCCTCCACTGGCTCCCTGTGCTGTCCAGGATTGAAGAAGGTCCTTCTTATCGTCTATAAAGCCCTAAACAGTTTGGCTCCAGCCTATTTGAAGAATCTTTTAGTCCTGTATGCCCCTGACCGACCACTCCGATCTCAAGATGCAGGGATGCTATCTGTCCCAAGAATTTTAAACCAAAGGACAGGTGGTAGAGCATTCAGTAATAGGGCACCTGAACTCATGCACAGTGAGAGACGCAGGTGCACAACGCATGTGCACAATGCAGGTAAATTGATCTATGTATAATTTTTGGTATTATCTCCTTTATTCCTTTGATTAATTATTTACCATAATGTAAGTTTTGTATATATGTTTGTGAATGTTTAATATGTATTTGTTATTTGGTTTAAAATTGTGTTAGTATAGTAATGTTAAGTAGATTATATTTTTGGATTAATGTTGTATAGTCGGCATCTGATGGTGTTCAGCAAGTACACCACTGCCCAGTCAGTGGCACATGTGAATGAGGTGGTTGTATTGTGAGAGGCGACTATTCATTTCTTTCATATCTTATGTTCACAATGCAGGAAAAATAAATTAACACAGGGAACCCAAGATTGGTCTGAAACTGCCTTTATTTCATCTTTTAATCCATTCTAGGAGTGACAGTTTGCAAACACCTACACAATTCACAGTCCTGTGCGAGCTCACAAGCACATCACAGTCGCACAACGTTGATGAAATGGGCCCCAGGTCTTGGTGCTCATCTGATAACCTTGTCAAGCCCCCCAGTTTGAAAACCTCTGGTCTAGAGCATTGCTTCCTTATAGCAGCCTGGTACTTTGGCTGTCAAAAGTGTTTTCTCAAGGCAGCTTTAAATAGCGGTATCTGGATGCTCCAAAGTTTCTGGCTGGAGAAGCGTTATTAACGGCACTCATTTATGTCATCTCTGGTTTTCCCATACATTAAGCAGACAAGAGCCTCAATCTTCTGCCCCTATCAGCTTATTGACGGTCATTGTCATACATTGTTGTTAATTAATTCAAAGGATAGTTTCTTACACTAGAGGCAACTGAGTGCACCTGAACTCTTTCAGGAATGTCCTTCACTGAAAACCAGGACTCTAATATCTGTATCTGGTTTCTTGATCATCACAGTTGTTTGGCATGCAGAAACATACACATGTCTGCCTCCTGTGTAGTCTTCATTGCCACTTTATTGCTCCCATTGCTGGCATGGAACTGATGGCAGTGTCTGCTAAATCCCTTTTTAAATAGCATGCGTACCAGACTTTGCTGCAAGTCATCTTTGAAGAACCGCATCTGGGCTACCTTGTTCGCATCATGAAAAATAAACTTCTTTTTCTGGGTACTGTTGCTGATTTTATCTTTTGATCACAAGTTAGCACTGCTAGCATGATGATGACTGTGGTCAGTGGCTTAGAAGGAGAATCATAGAAGGATATTTAGTTTGTGATTTTGTTTCATGAACTGTAACAAGGCTTCCTTGTCCTTGGTGTGGGGTTGTCGTAAATCTGGTGTGACTTGAAGGCCTTTGTTTATTCATAATTTGACATAAGGGCTTGTTGATTTAAATCACCCAAAAGTGGTCTTAGTTACAGCAACTTGAAACTAAACTTGACCAACCTTGTTTGCATTGTGTTACATTTCTCAGGGATTTTTTATTTTATTTTGGTGAGTTTTAGTCCGATGTGGATTAGGGTTAATTGATATACATTTACGGATACAGCAAAATTAAACTCCATCAAAATTCCACATTTCTTTAGGTTCTCTGCATTTAATAAACATTTTTTCTTTCTCGGCATTGGATTTGAATGTGCATAGGACATGTTTCAGATCTGAGATTAAAAATGGATGTTATATTTGACTCAGCTTTGTCCCTGAAAGTGCATATTGGAAATGTGATAACATTTTTTTTCACCTTCGAAATAATGCTAGATTAATGCCTTGTCTGTCCAGCTCTGATGCAGAACAATTGGTTTACTCTGTTTTGACCTCAATAAGTTATTACTGTTGTGCTTTCTATGCTGGCCTCTCAAATGAAGTTGTTCCAGGCGACAGATGTGTTACATGATTGACTTCAAATTTAACCTTTTGGTTTTTAAGACTTTTAAAGGTCTGACCCTTCCAAAATGTGTCAGATTAAACTTCTTCCTAAATTGAGGGGTATTCTTTTTTCTCTGAATTTCTGTTTTGTTGCCAAGGGTCAAATTCTGCTCTCATTTCTGCACTTGGAATTAATTGCCAACAATGATCTATATCTTTACCCTACATAAGGTGGTGTCGGGTGTAAAAACAATACAATAAAATCTCACACAAATAAATTCACAGTTCTCGATGTATTTTAAATATAAATCATTGCACTGAAATAACACTAATGTGTTTTGGGTAGGCTACACATTACATTATGTAAAATAAATCTGTACAGTAGGCCTATACAGTATACAGTACAGCAGTAAAATCAAATGAATACCTAGCACACCTAGCACACTTTTTTTGGTACTTTAGCCTACTGGTATCACAAAATAAATCATGCTGCATATATATATATATATATATATATATATATATATATATATATATATATATATATTATATATTATATATATATATATATATATTAACTTGGTCTACTTAGTAGCCCAGACAATTAACACACAATAGATCATGATCCTATACAGATGCTCAGAGTGAGCTGGAGGGGTTAGTGACACATGTGTGCAGTCTATTGCTCCCAACATGCTGGGAAAATCAGAAATGTCATAGAAATGTGTTTTCAAGGCTTGTAAGTACACCATGACTTTAGTGAAAATTAAGTACTTGGGTGTTCATCTCAAAAACACACTTGGTAACACGCGAGAAAAAGCAGACTGGGAAATGCCAGCAACAATTGCGACTGTTTAAAACATGCTTTCAAAAGTTCTTTAGTTCATCTTTAGTACATCTCATTACAATATTTTTGATCCCTCATTTGCACGCTCATCTCCACGCTGTTTTTGTGAATTTCTGCAGGAACGCCCAGAATTACTTATTCATTTAAGGCTAAAGCGCAAATAAGAACTGCAGCTGCAAAGCATTCATTAAAATGATGCTAACAGCATGGTGTTTGTTTAGTACATTTCACGCTACACTTCTGACTGGTTTGCATGTGGTTTGCAACGCTTGTGAAAGAGGCAACAATTTACTACATCTACTCCATAGTGTTACTCAATGACCCAAAACCTTACCTGGAGTGCTGCTCATAGCTGTGCACAACACTGTATGACATAGATCCAAATACATTTTCCACCACTGCCTGCAAAAAAATTGCATAAAACAAGTCTAAAAAAAATGAAGTCTAAAGAAAACATGGGCTATTTATAACTTGACAAATATGACTCCTCCCTCAAGATGCTAAACCAAAAACAGTGTCAGAAACTTTACATAACAAAAATACAGTAGTAGTAATTACATTTAGAAAATATACACAAATTGCAAAACTTGCTTAAAGCAACTGTTTTAATACGTAGTGATGTATTGCCTGCTATTGTGAAATTACACATGCCTAAACACCTATCCAGACAGTTCAGACATGTCAAGTCTCAAGGGTTGGGTTTACATGCACATGAAAATCGATTCTACAGTCCTGACTCTGTGACATTGTCACGCAAAACAGCAAAACGTTCTTTGGTCAGCGCGAATTTAAGGGCAGGGTCAATTGCTTTCTCATGATAAAAATAGCTGTAAAAACCCATGTAAACCGGAGCAAGAATTGTGTTTGTGGCTCACGAGGTTTCAGCAGTCAAGATCCCATTTTTCTGTCTTAATATCATGTAATCTCCAGCAGAAAGGTCGTACAAAACCTAGACACCACCCAACACACACACACACACAAATACACTGTATGTTTATGGACTACTTAGAACACTAGAACCGCTGCTGTTATACTCATTCCTACAACCGCTGGTACATTTTTAACACCATCAATATTAAAATGAAAGACAAACTATCGGATACAACTCAAAAGTTTTATTCAAGCACATCATATCAAACATTTGCACAGCCGAAACGTCATATTTAAATGAACAATTAAACATAAAGGGGTTTATTTTCTAACTTACCACATATAAAGCACTACTTAAAAAAAAATAAAAAACTATAGTAAATATTTCAAAAGAAACTAGTGTGTAAACAGGTATATACACTTACAAAACTGTAATTAGTTTTTAAGTAATTGTAAGTAGTTTTTAATCTAAAACGAAAGTAACATATGATTTATCTTGCGTGTGTGTCGCTGTAACCTGCAGCTTTGCAGTTTTGTGATCAAAATGTTTCTGCTGAAGCGCTGTGGCTAGCTTCAATATTAAATCTCTCCTACCTTGTACAAAACAAAGGAATTGGTGGCTGCCAGGTACAGTAGAGATAACAACAAGTGTGTGTGTGTGTTGACTATTGTATTGTAAAAGGCGGTTCTACTGTTCTAGTGTTAATGAAGTGTAACTTTTAGATGTTCCACAATGCACACCTGACTTGAGCGAGTGAATAAAAATAATTAAAACTATTGATTTAAATAGGGTAATGCACACTACAAGCTAATATAGAAAAATATTTGTTTTATTTCTATTTGCGCTACGTGATGTTCACATTGCAATGGACACCCCCCGCCACCCGAAACTAAATCTATTGGTCTAGGTTTAAGGTTTTTCAGCAATACCAAGGTTTTTCAGTCGGGGTCCGTGACAGGCTGGCCGTGAGTGGTGATGTCACACCAGAAGACAAGAACACTGCTCACGGAGCAAAATAAATGGTCAAACGAAAACAAAGCCTCGAACACAAAAGAACGTTAAGGTCAGGCTGAGCAACTGCCTTCACTGATCCTTATACGTTCTTGCTTTTAAATATCTCTCTCCTCTTGCTCTCCAGTTCTCAACTTCTGAATACCCACCCCGAACAGGGGAAACGACAGGGTTTTTAAACAGGTGACCGTCTCTTGTTTAGCACCAAATTAATCAATTAAATGAAGACATGGCCACCTTCTGGATGAGGGTTCCACTCTACCTATCCACGCTGCTAAACAATAAACAAACACATGGCTATGCCGTCACATGTATACACAAAACAACATGGCTCTCGCTATGATATTTAAATACATAAACAAATCATAATACAAACACAAAATACAAAATAACACAAGACACAGGGGTGGAGGGGGAGAGCCTGTTCTAAAAATGAATAAACAATACTATACAGGGCTCCTCACCCTGTTACAGGGTCTCATTGGTGTGAACCCTTAGGGCAGGCCTCTTCAACTGGCAGCTCGCGGGCTACATCCGGCCCGCAAGCGACAACAAAGTGGCCCCCCGACAGTCAGCAAAAAAACATGCCGTTTGACAGGCAGTTAATTCAAACAAAAATAAATGTTTTATTAATAATAATTATATACACGGGCACGATGGCTAAAACAAACACAAAACAGCAAAATCAAAACACAACAACAACAACAGCGTGGTGCCTCTGGCAGCAGCAGCTTATATCCTGCCGGGTCTGGAGCAGTAGAAATCTTAAATAGAAAGACACCTGTTAGCACATCACGCCTGCTCAGTGCATTTGCTTGCGTTTCACATCGACTGCACAGCCACTGTCTGGGACCTTGCCACAAGAAAAAAAATAGTTTGTGAATCAATCTGTGTGTATTTTTTTTTTTTTATTTCCAATCTCCACTCAGCACGCACGTCTTATGCAAGACAGCTACGTTACGTTCTGTTTTGCTAATGCAAGCTATTGTACTTTGTGGGGGAAAGTGATCTAAACTTGGCTCTCTCTACTCTAGCTGGTAAGAAAAGAAAAAAATGATGATGAAAATCGTCACTTCAGCAATGAATGGACCATGAAGTAATTGTTTATTTTTCCAACTGTACCTAATGCAAAGCCAATGTCTTTACTGTGCAATGAATGTGTGTCAGTAGTTAAGGAATATAATGTGAAAAGGCATTTTGAAACCAAACACGGAGCTTTTGGAAAAACGTATCCAGAGGGCTCCGCAGTTAGAAATTCAAAAGTAGAGGGGCTGATCTCTTCCTACCAACAAGCTCGTGCAACTGTAGTGCGATCTTGCACTCAACAAGAGAAAGCTACAGCGGCTTCATTATGTGTGGCGTGGATACTCTCGAAGAAAAAGACTCTGAAACGATGAAGGAGTGCATGCTGGCAGTTCTGATTGAAATAATCAGTGATGAAAAAATGTTATCAAGTGTTGTTTCGTATAGTCAGAAAATTCCCCTTTCAGTCACTTCTACCATGCAATGTTGAAGTTTTGGGAACTGTAGGTTCTATAGACATTGCCATCACAAATATATTGCAAATGTCATGAACTTTCCTATGTTATGTTTTTATGATGTTATATTATCAGGAATCTACATTGAATGAACCTTAATCTAATTTGTATAGCTTTGCCTAGAGATAACGATCAACCTCACACCTTGAATGCACCAGGCACTCAAGAAACAAATGGCTAATCAAACCCATCTCTGTGATTTAATTAACCCGTCTAGGGAGAGAGAGGTGGTTTAGCATTGGAATCTGAAAAAGAGAGAAAAATATCTTAAGACTTAAGACAAATTTCACATAATGATTTAATGCCACTATGAATACAAGATGCAAGAGTTTTTATTCTTAAATTGTCTAACAAGTATAGAATAAACCAATGAATAAATCCCTAAGAGAATTAAACTGTTTGCAATGCCAAACCATAACCGAAACTAAACCATAACCAAAATCGCAACCAGACATGTTTGGTGTCTAAAGAAATGTAATTTCTTATGGTAAAAATAACAGGAATTCAGAATAAAATCTGAATTATTTAGCAAAAATTATGCATGTTTTAAAGTTTCCCCTTTCCAGATTATGATAATCAGACAGAGGAAGGGGGGTTAGCAATCAATCAAGATTGCATACCCATGTGCTACAGATAGCCAATCGAAGCATGCAGCGGGAAATTCAAATAATCTCTTTGTTTGAAAAGTATAAAACCCCTGCTTTAGACCAGCTCCTTCCCGTCCAACCTTTTGCTACTTCCCCAGAACTCTGCTAGCTGCCGCAAACCGTTGATGCTCCCCCGGACCTCTGACTGCTGTCCCAAACCTTTGATGCTCCCCCTTACCTGCGATAGCTGTCCCAAACCTTTTGCTAGCTGCCCCAGACCTTTGATAGCTCCCCCTGGACCTGTTAGCTGTCTCAAACCTTTGAAGCTGCCTCAGACCTAAGAAGACTAAGAAACTAAAGACTACACCTGGAGCCCTCAGCTCTAAGTATTTATCTATCAAGGTTGGGAGCCCTAACACTTGGAGAAACGCAACACAACGGAGCACTGAAAGTGACTACTTTTCAGGCTAGGTAACAATACTCTTAAAATATCTATTCAGGTATTGTGACCCCTTGTGTCAGTATGTAATAGTATTTATTTGGTGAATTGTTGTTTTAAACCTTAGTTCTCATTGTAATGCTTTTAATGTGACATTTAATTGTGTAACTGTTTTGTGTGATTTTCAAACTTATTTTATTGCATACTTAATAAATACCATCTTTCTAAGAAGAGATTCCCAGTATTAAATCATTTGCTCATGTTGAACAAACACTATTCATGAACTTTGAACAGTCTGGAATGTGGTCTATTTTCGGCTTGTTGTAACTTGTAAATCCACCATTGTTTTCAGAGAGCGATATTAAAAACGGGTTTGTACATTACAATATGTGGAGCATGGACTTGAACTGAATAAAGTTTGTTTTCTAGTTACAGACAGTGCTCCTTCAACGATCGGAAGGAAAAAATTGTATGATAGCGAGGCTTTCTGCTTTAGCACCACAGATGCTGTCCTTGCATTGCATTATCCATCAAAGTGTTTTGTGTGGCACACTTTGCAATGAGCTGAAAGAGAACATGAATATAGTGATGGCAATAATAAACTTCATCCGATCAACATCAAGCCTTCAACATCAGCTGTTCTGGCTGTTGCTAGCTGACATGTCCGCAGACCATCATGATCTGCTAGTGCACAACGACGTACGCTGGCTCAGTAAAGATAAAACACTGAATTGCTTCTGTGAACTCAAGGATGAAGTAATTGGATTTCTCAATCATTCTTCTCATAAGAATGCAGAGAAGTATTCAAATATGGTTCGGGATGATGAGGTCATGGCAAAAGTATGTTTTTTGAATGATATATTTGGACACTTAAACACACTTAATCTGGAACTACAGGGAAGGGTTAAAACAATAATCGATCTTGTGGAGAAGCTGAATGCATTTCAGAATAATTTGTCTCTCTTCTTATCAGATTTGAGTTTGCAAAAACTTCTCCACTTTCCAAAGCTGTGCAATTTCACTGCCTCATCATCAGTGAAAGTCAGCAGTGTGATGCCTGATTTCTTGATCAAGCTGAAGAATAACTTTGCTGACAGATTTCAAGATTTCCATGTACTGAAAGAACTAATGATGTTTCATCGGAATCCATTTAACGTTTCTCCGGAAAGTGATTTTTGCATCTAATGCAAAGCAGTTTCTCTCATCAGTTGAAAAAGGGCCACTACAGTTGGAACTTGTGGACATTCAGGCATCTTCTTCTTTGAAACAGTATTTACAAAATGATGACGATGTCACGTTTTGGACCGAACACATTCAGCAGTTTCCAAATGCTAGGAAATTAGCTGTACTTCTGTTTGGCTCTACTTATCTGCACTATGTTTGGCTCTACTTATACATGTGAGTCCAAGTTTTTCTGATATGAATGTGATAAAGAACAACACACACAGTTCACTGACCAATGAAAGACTGCAACACTGCCTTTGAATCGCTGTAACGTTATATGAGCCTAACTTCTTTCATGTGGCTCAGGGAAATAAATGCAATTTTTCCCATTAGACCCAAGTTGGAATAACAAAGAAGGACAGTCACAACTCAACAGCTGTGAGTATATGATGTTTAGGCTGTGCAGTACTGTACTTCCTTTAATTAATTTGCTGTGAAATATAAAACACTAGCCGTTTTTTGTATTGTATACTCACACTGACATCAGGTATGCAAATGACAATTGTAATGTATGAACAGTGTTTTTTTTTTTTTTGTGCTTTGTTTTTTTAATTTTACATTCATTTAAAAATATTAGCTTTAAAATCGAACTAAGTACTTAAGAATACTAAAATAATAGTAATTAATAATACTTGTGTGCACTGTCTGTTGATGATACAACGGTAATATTAAAGTGTTCTGTTAAATTATTATACATATGGTGAAATTATGTAAATATACTAACATTAGTTCATATAACACATATTATGTTGCTTAAAAATGTGCCGAATAAAATGTTTCTGGCCCACCTACTCTTAACTTTTTAACATTCTGGCCCCCTAAAAAAACTAGTTGAAGAGTCCTGCCTTAGGGGTTGACATGTCTGTATCATGTACACTCCTCACGCTATAGGAAGTGTGTCGTCAAAATATGGTACAACTTAAATGGATGGGTAAACTGCCTTCTCATGTTAAAAATCCTGAAGGCCGTACCAAGAAAGATCTGCTGGAAGTAGCGCTGTGAAGCTTCTTTGATCAAACAGGAAAAATAAACATACAAAACAAGAGGTTAGAGCTTTCTTCATTCAAATTCTTTTACTATGCTACACCATTTATTCAACGTTTTGAAATACTGCCATTTGACTCATAAAATAATAGTGCTTTATAGTTACAGTTCAGTTGTTTTATAAGAAAGGCATTGCATTTGCTTTAAAAATAGGGCTCAAAATGTTAACTTGCCCAATTCACCCTCGTATATCTTTTTGTATTCTCTAGTCCTCACATTTTGTTTTTTGTGCTTCAGTGAAACAATTCAATGGAAAACCATTCTCATTGCTCTGTATACTGTACCAGAGGAGCTTTGGAGAGCAATGAGTATAAACTGTATTTTAACTATTTTAACTAATGTGAATACACATATGCCCCTTGTGGGATATGTCTGGTATTATATTATATTAAAAACAGAAACACATAAGTATGTTAATATTAGTCTTTCTATAATTCTCTCACCTTCAGTAGGGACTCATGTTGTGTTTTTCTCCCTCTCTGCACAAAATATTGGTTTACAAATAAATTATTTATAATATTCTGTCAAAAAATTGCAGTGTTAACGTTTCATAGTACAGAAGCACAAAGGCAACTATAATGGTATGAGCCATCAGACCATAGCAATAGTATATTAAATATTTGTCAGACAAATATTGCCATAAACCAATACACACTGGTAACCAATACGAGTACATTGTGTTGCCATTGCTGATAAGAGCTTTGCTAATGTTTTCCAACAAATTATAAAAAGCACTCCAATTATATTTTATCTAACTAGTCTCAATAAACAGTATTTGACTTGTCACTAATTTCAAAGTGATACCATCACACTACCTCTATACTAGCACCATTGCTAGTATAGAGGCAGGCCAAAAAATGCTGCAGTTCTAGTGTGCAGTTGGTAAACTTTTAAGTACCTGTGCAGTTACTTTAAGGTTTACCAATTCAAATCAAATATGTTCCATAGGTGAGGCTATACTACTTCTATTTAGAACCCATTATGTGAAACCTTGTTTTCAGTATAGAACCCAATCAGAGATCCAAGGAAAGGCTGGATGTAAACCATAGGAACTTATATCCTTACAAGATTCATAGCTTTACTACAAGAGTTAAAAAAACAACAAAATACAATACATATATTATCCTAAATTATAAGACACTAATAGTGTTCAATTTACTAAATTCAACTTTCAAAAACTTAACATGGTCTCATGGTAAGACTTGCAGAGAAAAAACAGATGGACAAATTGGTGTTTGATCAAAAATACATTATATGCACAAAAAGGTATAATGTTAACACTGTTTACAGTTGACTTCAACTACAAGTCTCTGTCTAACTCAATGTAAATGTTTGTATTATAACACAGTTCAAGGAAATGTAAAGAACAAGTTATAACAGGAAAAAACATATATTTATACACAAACATCTTGGGTGATTCCCCTCCCATTTCCCTGTTCAATATCCATATGTTATGGTGGCCACCCTGTTAACACACACCTCCTGTTCAGGGGGGAATCAGTCTAAATCTATAGAACATTCTATATAACACTAAGTTGCCAAACATGAGCTTTAAAGGGAAAATGTTACTGCTTGTGGTAAAGTGCCCGCCCCTGTGTTTATTTTCTGTTATATGTTGTGTGTTAATGTTGGTGTATATTCATTGGTACACAGGCTATAAACGGGTCTGTGTAACACAAGTGTTTAAAATCTATATTTATATTTAGGCATGAGGATTGCACAGCACTTTACGTGCAAGTAAAAAGTAATAATATGTAAGCACGGGGAATTGCACTTTATTAATTCACATGCAGTTGTACCGCGACTCCAATTGAATAATTGATTAGCAATCGAGTCTTGGTACAGCTGCATAAAAGCAGCATGTTTTCACATACTCGGGGTTGTGTGCTCGGTGAGTGGAGAATGAGATTGGAGACAGAGGTAATAGTAATAATTATAATAATAATTGTAATCGTTAAAATATCTGCTCACCGTGTTTTGTCTGTATAGTCCGTTTTGTTTGTCTTTTTATTTTAGCGACGAGTGTCGTGTCCTGTGTTTTTGTTTGTTGCAACCTTTTATTTCCTGACTGTCTGTTCACTTATTAAATGCTGAGCCAGACCATTCGCTCAGCTCCACCAAACTCCACCTCTCTCTTGTTGTTTATTTCCTGGCTCTGGTACGCCACCCACTTCGACCGTCTTTGTGACACTACTTTATAAAGCTTGTGTTTCAGTTCCCCTCTCTCCGTCTTGCACTGTCTCCCCACATCCTTGTTCCTTCGTATGCGGTTAGCTAGGATATTTATTTCCACATAGCTGATCTTGCTGAGGGGGAAGTGAGAGAACTCAAAACTCTGCAGCAGAGCAACTTAATGTAAAAACATATTAAAACCAGTTTAAACATAATGCAAAACTTTGAATGCTGTAAAAGCCAGTTAAAACTAGTTTGCTGTCTTTGGTTGTCTCCCTTCACACCTTGCCCATGCATACAGGCTTCTTTCCCTCTCTCTGTGTATCTAAACTAGACACCTGTTATTTTGGCTGTCTGCCCAGACATTGTATTTGTGACTTTTACATCTGTGAAAGGATGCAGGTGTCTGGTTTGCTTCTGTACAGAAAGCCACAGTGTTACTTCTGTTTGCCTTAGCTTAGTACATATTTAAAATATAAAAAATATATACAGGAAAACTTATATTTTTTGTAATGGAAAAGAACATTTAATTTCTCCAAGCAGCATTTTAAAAAGGAACTGCTTTCAACTTGATATTATAGCAGATAGAAAGCCAATGGATATTCCCTTAAAATGTGCTGATGCTGAAGCCTGAAAAATAACTTAAAAAATAAAACATCTGTTAAAGGCTCCACATCCAAGATAACAGGTAATGATACACATGGACATGTACACTTCAAATCTTCAAAAAGGGATCATTTTAGATAGTTAGCTGGATGTTTGAAATTGCTTTTCCTCCATGGGTTTACAGTCTTGACTTTCAATCTGATTAATTTTACTATGAGATCAGGGCTCATCTTTATCTCTTTAGCCTAGTCTAGAAATGCTAGCCCTGCAAGATTCATGCATATTACCATTGCTGCTTCCTCATTCACTGTAACTTGTATTACTTTTTTTTTTTTTTTTTTTTAAAGTTCACTCAAACTTGAAAAAACTCAAACTCAAAAATGAAAAAGTTGTGGCTACTTGGAGGTACTGTATTTTTGTTAATCATTGAAAGCCTAGAAAATTAATAACTGATTGATTAACAGCAAATTTTTCACAATTATGTAGGATTGTAACAGGGGTGTACTGTATTACGTGTGTGGGTATCCAATGAGAGACCACAGAGAGACTTGAGGTTGTATTTGACACACCATGCAGGATTTATTTACAATATTTATTGCAACATAATTGCAGAGGTAGGTGGCAGCTCCTAGGGTACCAGCAGCCCTAGTATGGGAGAACATACACAAACAAGATGTCATAAATACAAAAAGTAAAACCAAAGCAGTGAGCAAAAACAGCTAAAAAATAAAGGTTTGTCAACAAGCAGCTCAGTACTGTTCACACTAAAAGGGAGGTCCCTCTGCAGTAACCTTCTTTTTGACACACGCTTAAATATATTGAGGTGGGACTAGAATCCCCTAAGGCAACATTTCCCAAAGTGGCCGCTGCAACCCAAATATGGGTTGAGGCAAGGTTTCTGATGGGTCGCCAAACAATCTAAAAAATAAGACGTTCATTGCACACTGTTAAAATTTTGTTTCGCTATTCAACTTCTTATGCTTATATTCAAAATAAATATATGTTGCATACAAATCATTAGCAGTATTATATTGTTTATCACCAGTCTTCTGCTTTAAATATCAATCAAAGAAATAAAACATAAGGTGACATTCTCTGTGCGGTTACTTCTGAAAATAGTTGCTAAAATGGATGCAAAACGGAAAATGTCTAATCCAACTCGCAATTACCATCTTATATTAACTTCGATTTTTCTTACATTGGTGATGAGAATGATTCGTGTCCTCATGTGTCATTTGTTGTGAAGTACTGGCTCACGAAAAAGCCTTTAGCAGTCAGCATCTTGAGACACGGCATCCAGATTGCGTTGGGAAAGGACACAAGTTTTTCCAGAAGAAAGTTGATCAGTTAGCTAAACAGCAAGACGTTCTTAAAAAATCAGTCACTGTCTTACTGCAAAAAACAAAAAAACTGCACAACTGACTGTTGGTCGGTATGTTTGCAATGCTTGATGTTGAATTGAAAATTAAAACTGGTATTCATTATGCTGCAACACAATTTTAAATTGATATTGTAACGTGGAGGTAAAGGATGCAATCCAGGCAAATATTCTGGTCTCAAATGCATGGTTTATTTTACAAGAATGAGTAGTTCAATAAAAGAAATGCAATAAACAATAAAAACACAGGATTAATAAAAGGGTTTAATAAATAGGCTAGTAACGCACAAAGATAGCAGTCTCTGTGTATCTGACTTGGTAATTAAAAAAACAACAGGCTCTCTCCCACAGCTCCAAAACTCACACTCTTCACCTAGCCCCTCCCAATGTCAGGCTTACATTTTGCGGCGGTGTACGTGCTCCCCCATTGACAGGCATGCATTCCTATCCCACCACCCATTATCTCAATGCACCCACATATTCCATCAATCCCCATGGGGGCTCTCAAATGCATGTCTGCAATCGGCTGCAGTCCCATTGTCCACATGAAGGGGACCCTTAACTCAAAAACCTGGGCTGGCTGTGATGTCAGAGATTGCTCGTAGAAATGGTACCTCCTCCACCAGGATCCTCTGCCTAGTTGTTACAATATGTTAGTTTAATATCGTTTTTTATTATAATTAATTTGATAAAAGCAAACATTTTAGCAACCTGTAAAACTATCAACGCCTGAATGTTTATACATTGTAGTATAGTTACAAATAAATTAAACGTCGCTTTTTGATTGGTTAAGAGGTATTTCAGTTAAAATACCAAATAGTGAATAATTTTGGGACGTGGGTTCATTATTCTTGTGTTCATCTGGGAAACACTGCCCTAAGTGGATCCTCCCCTGGGAATCTCTGCAGCCGCAGCTCTGGCTCCTCTTCCTGGTACAGCAGCTTTTCAGACTCACTCTGGACCTTGAGCTCCTCCCTCTCTAGGTCAATTTCCCAGGCTAGCTCTGGGCAGTTTGCCACCTCATGCCCACACAAGAGGTAAGATGAGCACCATTCTGCATTGTCCCAGGCCAACCTGGACTGCCCCACCTTCTGATGGATCCAGCAGACTACCTCTCATGGCATTGACAGGTTCCATCTCCAGCCACCGTGGAGTCCTGGGGTCTACTAGACAGGCCTCAGATATCTCCATCTCTCTCTAGTACTGGTAGTCTTGCCTTGTCATGACAGGATGCAGCGGATCCCACTTCACTCATCAAGTGTAACGGGTGTGTTACGGATGTGGGTTTCTGCCGACAGATAGGCGAGGGACAAGTGGTTGTATTTAACACACCATGCAGAAGTGCTGGATTTATACAAAATATTAATTGAAAACATATAATCTTTATTTACAATAACTCAAACAGAAAAACACACTATTTACAGGTGCAGGGCCTCACCCATGCCACAATGGTACTTGCTTAGTACCAGGTATCTAGTGAAGCATTAATCAGGTTTTTGAACCAAATGCGTTAAAGCAAAACATATTCAGCAGAAATGTTGGCAAATGATTCCAATAAAGAAGTATAAACTGCACAATGAATCATAAAGTGTTATTACATTTATATAATGGGCAAATAGGTTGACTTCAAATAAACATTAACATGCTCTTCAATAGCAATGCAATGATTTTGTTCTAAGGGGCAGTGGTAGTACAAGGTCAAATGCAATGTACCAATGAGTTTAACATTGAATGAACCAATATTGTATTTTGGTTCTAAATTCATTCTGTTGCCATGACTGGTAATGCTTTAGTATCCTAATGGTTTACTGGGGTTTACATAGGGTAATACAACTATGATATAATGTAATACAAAATACAAATATGAGAACAATGCATGGGGTAGTAGTGTGTGGTATGAGAATTTAATGCCCATGCAATCATCCCACCCCTAAAGTGCACATTAAATTCACATTTATCACACAGTGCCCATGCAGTATTTTTTATAATCTCAATAATCTTTTTTTTTTTTTTTTTTTTTCCTGGCTGAGAACCTAGCGAGAGAAGACAGCAACTATGTGAGGTATGATTGGACTCCCTTTCAGTTTGACAGCTCACGCTGGGGTCACATTCTGTTGCTGGTGTTAATAATTGGTTATTAGTGGGAAATATCAACTGAATGATGTCAAATTTTCATTTGAGTGGTGTTCATAATAGCACACGAATACCATGTAGAGGAAAACAAAAACACATATGCTAACTAACAAGTGAAATCACAGCGGCATAAAGAATTATAAAAACCTCATCAATCAGATGATTCAATTACCTGCTAAAATTCTGAGTGAAACAGAATGTGTGACTAACAGCCACTCCTTATGCGTCTATATGATATTGCTAAAAACACTGTAATGTAACAGAATAATATGCCCTTTTAACATTTAACATTGTTTTGTTTTTTTTTTCATTCTGAACAATTTGACCTAACCTCAGTTTCCATGCTGTGTTTTTGTATTATCTTGTTTTCCCATACCTGAGAAACCCGCCTCCTGCAGGGCTATCTTATTCACATCGGAAGTTGCTGCAGATCTGTACAGCTAAAAAGTGGGTTGCTTCCTCAATTAGGCACTGCCGCCAAAAGTATTCAGGGACATAGCTTGGGTTTAAAGAAGATCTATATCTGTCTTACTCAAAGTGCGAATGAATAGGTGCATCTGACTTATATTGGGTATACCTTGACTGGAAACAATGATGATATTGGAATAGCAGCCCTAAATATAAACACTGCTACCAGACTTTGGGGGCACATCAGAGTTACCTGAAGCTATCACATAATTTTAAACAGTACTGAAAGATTTAAGAAGTTGTACAGGTTATGAATTATATACGTGTGATGCTGGCTCTTTAAATTTCTGCCTAATGTATATTACAGTATGTATTGTAAAACAATTTTAAAAACTTGTAGGGGTTGTTAATCAGCTGAGAATACTACCCAAACTGAATTTACATAGACTCCACCTGTACCGCATGACACTTTTATTTAGACAAAAGCATCTACAGTAGGGAATTCATGAGATTTAATGGAGGGGTATGACCAGAGAGGATTTAAATGGCCCCAGCCTGGTAATTAAACATTTCCTCAGGTTGTTGCTGTGTCTTCTGTAACTATTTGTTGATTTGATACCAATGAATGGCAGAATAGATTTGCTTGCAATTTTAGTGATTAATAATCCTTTGTAAAATGATTTACATGCTAGTGGTTAAAAAATAGCAGCATGCAAAGCTTAACACAGGACTAAGGTTTTAGAAATATATTCCAGTAGATTTATAAATTAAAATAAAAATGGAACCACTTTCGTTTTGATAAACAAAACTGTTCTGTTTTGGGAAATCAAATCTGCATGGGTGTGCAAAATGGAGCCTAAAAAAACAAACGAAGCTATTGTTTCATTCAACAAAGCCAGCAAATTGGAAGAGTACAGATGGCTGTAGAAGATAACACAAAATTGTATGTACAGTATGTAATCTATTCTGTTTTGTTATTTGGAGGTGAAGCTTAAATACTTGCAGGCCTTAGAAAGGCTTTTCAAAGTCAGCATGTAATTCCATTTTCTTTGTGAATGTTAAAATACAGACATTTAGAATTGGGTACCAAGTTTAAATGCACAATAAATACATCCATATTTAGTCTGTTTAGTCTGTTATATTATTTCCAAACTGGGGGACACCAGCCTAGTACAAACTCTGAAGTGGTACATTTGTTTATTAAGAAGCCACCGCACATTCCATATTTTATTCATTTCTCCTGGTGATGTATTTTGAGCTTGTAGCACATCTTATTGTGTTAAAGTACTGCTTGTACCAAAACCTCCAATTCCATATTGCTAAATTGCAGTTTTCACTTCTGAGCATCCTCATCACCATGGCTAGTACCAGGCTGAGGTCTTTGTGTGCCATTCATTTTCTTTTGGAATGTATAGCCAGGGCTGACCCAAACCCGTTATTTATTGTGAGGTGTGTGTAATTCTCCACCGCTAATTGCAGTGACAGGTATTTAAATTGGTTGATTGTTGAATCGTCTGCTTTACATAATTAGTCTTATAAAATAGGTCGTTATTTTGACGATGAGTGAGGCAGTACTGAACACGCACATTACATGGCTTTTTGCGGTTGGTTTTCCCCCTTTATAAATTTAGTCCAGAGTGTACAATTACATAAACTATGGAATCTGAAACAAAAACACATTATTATTAAAAGTGCCCAGCCATTTAAAGTGGAGATATCAAAAGCACAAGCCAAGTTTCAAGACACCACTGGGGCAACCTTGCCCAGCACAAAGCAAATAGACACAACTGTAAGGTTTCCCCAATTGTTTCTTCTAGCTTGTATCAAAAACTCAAGCTAAGCTACAAGAATAATTGGGGCAGCCTTGGCCAGCACCAAGCAAATAGGCACAACTGTCAAGGCGGTGGGGTCAAGATTGCCCCAATTGTTTTTACTAACTTGGGTTGTTTTGATGCAAGTTCAATCCGCTTTTATTGTGCCTGAAGAACACAAGCCAAGTTTTAGAAACAATTGGGGCAACCTTGACCCCCACTGGTTTTACAGTTGTGTCTATTTGCTTTGTGCTGGGCAAGGTTGCTCCAATGGTTTCTATTAACTTGGCTTGTGCTTTTGATATCTCCACTTTACATGGTTCGGCATTTTTTATACGTTGTCGTTTTTTCACGTTTCCAATGTGTTTTTGTTTCAGATATCACTTTTATCACTTAATCGATATTATAAAATGGGTATTTTAAATACTCTATTCTGATTGGTCTAAACAGGTCACATGGGGGTGCTGATATTACAGCATATCACCACTTTTTTACAAAAACAGGCAAATGACTGACAGATATCTATACCACTAGAATATAAAAACAAAAAAGGCAGACATATTGGAATTTATTGCAATAAACATGACCAATGAGATTCTCTTTTCAGGGAAACAGGGTTATGGTAATAACCTACCATTTCTTTTCAATTCGAATGACAACCATTACCGAATGGGAAAGCTGTACCAAAGCTGTCGTGGCTCCAGATTACCGACGGTACAGCCCCATGGAGATAGTAACAGAGCCCACATGACGCCTAAGGGCATGCTGCCTGCAAAACTCTAGAGCCCCTGGTAGAATGGGCCATAATGTCCCCTGGTAACGGAAAGTCCGTCTGTTCATATGCCAAGCTTATCGCATCTGCCACCCAGTGCAATAGACGTTGCTTCAATAGGGCCTGACCTCTAGAGCGGGATCCATAGCAGACAAATAGCTGGTTGGACTGTCTCCAGGACGCCATGCTATCCAGGTAACAGCGCAGAGCCCAAACCGGGCAAAGCATGTGCTGTCTACGGTCCTCCTCGGACTTGTGTGGGGAAAGTCTGAAAGTTTCCAAAACCATTGATTGATTAATATGGAATGAGGATACCCCCTTTGGCAAAAAGGATGGATTTGTTCTTAATGTTACCCAAGAGTCATTCCCAGTGAAAGCCATACATGTGTCATCGATGAACAGTGCATGAAGTTTAGTCATAAACTTACTCGTCTGGCAGACGTAGTGGCTATTAAAAATGCCACTTTCAATGAAACAGGGCGTAGTTCTGCTGATGCCATGGGCTCAAATGGGAGACCCATAAGGGCCCGCAGTACCAGTTCTAGATCCCACCTGGGGACCATACTTTTCATGAGAGGATGAAGCCTCCGAGCCCCTTTAAGAAATTGCACTGCCAGGAAATGTGCCCCAGGGGACACCGAGTCAGTTTTGTCTTGGCACATTGATATTGCTACCAGGTATACCTTCAAAGTGGATGCTGATTTTCCTGTCTCAAGCAAGTGTTGTAAGAAGATTAATATCGTCTCAATAGGGCAAGTCACAGGATCGTGGCTTTTAGCAAGGCACCAGTCTTGGAAAACTTTCCATTTATATGAGTACTGGGCTCTAGTGCTCGGTGCCCTAGCAGACTGTAGTGTGTCTACTACCGCATCTGGCAAACTTCATCTGAATAGATGGCTACGTTCAACGGCCAGACCCAGAGTTGGAGCTGGGCTGGGTTCAGGTGCCATAATAGCCCCTCCGCTTGGCTCAGGAGGTCCTTGCACAACGGGAGTTGCCAGAGCTGATCCTACAACATGTTGGAGAGGAGAGCAAACCAGAGGTGTCTCGGCCATCTGGATGCAACCAGCAAAACCTGTGCTCTCTCCACCCTGATCCTCTCTAGTGTCAGGGGTAATGATGGTAGTGGAGGAAACGCATACAATAGCCCCTGTGGTCAGGAGTGAGCTAGCGCGTCTACACCCAGAGGGCCCCCGTCTCTCTCCATGGAGAACCATAGGGGGCAGTGAGTGGACTCAGCTGTGGAAAAGATGTTAACTCATGCCGGTCAAAATCTGCTTCACCACTTGAGGATGCAGCCTCCACTCCGAGCTGTCTGGAGCTCTTCTGGACAGGAGGCCTGCTGTCTTGTTGTCCACATCGGGGAGGTGAACTGCCCTGATGGAATGCAAGTTTCTGTGCGTCCAGAACAGGAGTCTGTGTGCTGCGTGGTGAAGGCCTGGCAAGCGCAGGCCGCCTTGGTGGTTTGTGTAGGCTATCACTTGTATTGTCTGTCCGGACCAGCACATGTTTGTGCACAAACTGCTGGCGAAAATGAGATAACGCCAGGTTCACTGCTTGCAGCTCTTGCACACTTATGTGAGCCCTGCTGCCAATGTCCCTTCCATTGACCACTTATTCTTCTCCCATTCCAGACCGCTCCCCAGCCCAGGCTGGAGGTGTCGGTAGTGATCATTTCCCTTCTGTGAGGGAATCCGAGGGGGGGTCCGAGGGGAGACCCGAGGCGTAGGTTGAGGGGACGGAGCCACCACTCTAGTGTCTTCCGGCATTGTCTGGACACTCGCACCAGCCGGTACTGATCTTGGACTGGGTGCACCTTGAGCGTATTTACCCAGGCTTGAAGAGGGCGCATTCTCACAAGCCCTAGTGGAAGGATTCTCGAGGCAGCTGCCATCAGCACCAACAACCTTTGATATATTTTGACCTATAGGAGAACATCCTTTCTGAATAGGGAGAGTGTGGCCTCCAATGACCGAATCCTGTCTTCCAACAGTGAAGCAAGCATGCTCACAGAGTTCAGTTTGATCCCCAGGAACACTGTGGACTGAGACAGTACAAAGTTGCTCTTCTGTTGATGTATTGAGAGCTTTAACTTCGTCACATGATCTATGACCTGCTTTGTGTGCGCCTCTGCACATGCTTTTGAATGCGCGCAAACTAGCCAATCATCCAGATAGTTCAGGATCCGAATACCCCGCAGCCTGAGTGGAGCCAGTGCTGCATCCACGCACTTTGAAAAAGTGTGGGGCACCAGCAACAGGCCAAAAGGCAGCATGCAGAATTGAAAGGCAAAGCACACATATTTTCTGTGAGTGAGACGGATCAGGACGTGAAAGTAGACGTCTTGCAGGTTGATTGATGTGAACCAGTCGCCCGGTTGGACGGACTGGATGATACGCTGTGCTGTCAACATGTTGAACTTCCTCTGTTTGAGGAACAAGTTGAGGACCATGAGGTCCATAATTGGTCTGAAACCGCCATCCCTTTTGGGCACCAGGAAGTACCTGGAGTAAAAGCCGCTGAGGGCATCGCTTGGGCTTAATAAACGTACAGCGTTCTTCCTTTGAAGATTGGCGATCTCCTGTTGAAGGAGTATTGCCCTCACTGGTTCATGGTGGTGGGGAGAACAACCTTGAAGGGTGATGGACCTATGCAGAATTGTAAAGCGTATCCGTGTCTCATTGTTGATAGCACCCAGAAGTCCTGAGTGCAGCCTTGCCATGGGTTGTTGCTGTTGGTCAGTCCAGTTATGGGGGGGGTTTGGTGGCAGCCAGGGACCCTCAGGGGCGGTCTCCCTTGGGCTTGGGAGGGAGTGGGTGTTTCTTAGGTCCTGGCCTCGGTCTCCAGCTGGAGAACAGGTTACCCCTGGCCTGCGGTGGTCCCCTGCCGCTCGCCCTGCCTCTGCCTCTACCTGCTTGTCTATTCAGTGGTGGAGGCCCACCAGCGATGTTCAGACCCTTTCGCCCCGGCAGGCTGCCCATGCCACCTTGGGTGCTGATGGTAAGCCGGAAGGCGTGAAAACTTGAAGGCGACCTCCATGGCCTTGTGGGACCTCTCAAGGCTCACATCAATGGTCGCCCCAAAAATCTGCCTTGGTGTAATGGGGGCATCCAGTAGTGCCACCTTCTCGGTCTCCACGACCTTGGCTAGTGTCTGCCACAAACGCCGGTGGGCGGCCACCAGTGCTGCCAGCAATCTCCCTGATGCCTGACCTAACTCCCCTATTAGGTCGGTCATAGCCACTGCCTGGAGCTCCCCTGTGTCTACTTGTGTAGCCATCTCCTGCAGCCTCTCTGCCAACTGATTCTGGTAGAGCACCAGTAAGGCCATGGCATTTTCTGCTCAGGCCGACAGTAAACGGTGACGGTTAACATCTGCGCCTGCGTGGAGAAGGGGAGCGGGAGCGGTCGCCTCAGAGGTCACTGTAAAAGGGGGAGTACTGGAGATACCTCCGAGACTAGAGGGCTGAGAGGGGACCATCCTTCTCTCCGAGATGACCCCTATCCTTCGGGTCGGACTTGACAAGAGGGCAACGAATCTTGTTCTCCTCAAGAATTTCCGACATGGAGAGCAGTCCAGCTCACCTGCCAGTGCCTTGGCCGCATGTTCTGGCCCTAGACACCTGGCGCAGGATCGATATTTGTCCTGCCTGGGCAGCTTAGCTGAGCACCGGTCACACTGGTGGAAGCCAGCTGAAGACCCAGTCAATTTCACTGACATGTTTGCAGTTATTGTTGTTTTTTGGTTTTGTTTTGTTTTTTTAACTGCTGTGCTCATTGAGCAGCCTGCAGATGTGTTTTTAAAACAATTCAATCGGAACCGGGATCGGGCGTCGAGGCAAGTGCTGTCAGTGCCGAGGTCGGCATCAAGATGTGCGCGGTCGGTGCCGAGAGGTCGGTGCAAGTCGATTGGCACTGAGGTCAATGCCAATGTGTAATGTGATCGGAGCCAGGCTGTAGACGGCCTCAAAGAGGTTTGCAGGTGCCAAATCAATCGGTGCCGGAAACGGCGAAGAGAAAAGCGTTGTCAATGCCAAGACAGTCGTTGCCGAGTGGACCGATTCCAAGGTCGGTGCCGATGGTAGGCACAGTCGGGGCCGAACTGTAGGTGGCACCGAGATGTTTACATGGGTGCCGAGTCAATCGGGACTTGGTAGGCGTTGTTTTCTCAACCTCACGATCGGCGGGAAAAACCAGGGTCTATGCCGGCTTATGCAGCCGATTCAATCGACGTGGTCGCTAAGGGTAAGCACAGCCGATCTAGGAAAGCCCAAGGATTGAGAGGGGTTCTAGGCCCGAGATGATTTTTTTTTTTTTTTGGTCACTGTGACCGATTAAATTGCCGTAGAGGACGACTCTGCAAGCCCCCGAGGTCTCCTTACAGCAACACACAGCTCTCCACATGGTGTATCAACAACACAAGACCTCGTGTAGTGAAAAGAACAATGGCCGCTCGCTAATCTTTACAGAGGGGTCAAAACCAGCTCTAGTCAGAAAACTGATGTGAGAATAAAGCAAGGGCACTCTTTTGGACACGCTTGAAGTGTGATTTTACTGTGAATTATTCCTTAATGTGCGGATAAATCCAACAAATTAGCCAAATTCGGTGCGTAAAAAGCAAAAGCAATGTACGATTTGTCTCAGAGAGATGAGAGAGAAAATGGTGATGTGCTACTGTGTGGACGTCCCTCTTCAACAGGAGGTGGGCGGGACTTCCCCCTCACAGCAGGACCCTGATAGGGCAGCTTTTGGATATTTGCTCAGAGATTGACGGTCAGAGAGGCTCTTCCCTTTCGGTAATCGTTGTCATTCGAATTGAAAGGGAACCTAGATAAACAACGTAAATATGCACAACATGAATAAACCAAGAATTACAAGAAGTCTAACGAATCAAAACTGTACTTTCAATGGCAATGTTCAACTCAACATCTGAAATTATTTTTTAATTAATGCATTTTTGGTTTCATATTTTTATGTTTTAAAGGACTATTTTTTCTAAGGTCAGGCAGAGGTAGAAGGATATTTAATAAAAATGACTTTTTTCTGTTAACTAAAACATGTTTTTACGTTTGTTTGTTTTTTTGTATTGTTAGTTGATCCATTTTCTAAGCACAATAAGGTACTTCAGGGTGTGGGATATCCTCTAATATCCACAAGCCCCGGGTGGTTAAAGCCACTCGGCTTTAACCACTTATAACTCAACAGGGGTGTGTGGCTATTAGAGTATATCCCACACTCTGTCGTGCCTTATTGCTTACATAACAGGAATAGCAAAATTGTTCAACCTATATTGAGCCAATGTATTGCCATTTGGATAGGGTAAATGTAAATAGTAGCCTAGTCTGTTGAAAGGGTTAAGATGTAAATCTGTGTAGGTTATGTAGTTGGAGTGAAAGTATGACTAGTTAGGGTTCAAATCCTGCTTTTTATATATATTGTTATTAATATATATATATATATATATATATATATATATATATATATATATATATATATATATATATATATATTAATCACAATTAATCCTGCAATAAGCAGTTTTAGTCTTAGTTTTTAATCACACATTTAATTGATACAATTACTGCATCCATCCTATTCAAGTTTGTTTTATTACTGATGCTATCGTTATTATTATTGTTATTGTTGTTGTTGTTGTTGTTGTTTTTGTTGTTGTTGTTGTTGTTGTTTTAAAATTCTTTAAATTTGAAATTACCTATAAGGCATTACATGGTCTTGGACCTTCTTATTGTCAAGATCTGCTGACCCCATACTTCTCTGGTCGTTCCTTGAGATCAGAAAACGCTAATCTTATGACAGTTACTAAGTGTGTTTGAACTCTGTCGGAACCAAAGCATTTAGTTATAACGCCCCTCGTCTTTGGAACTTGCTCCTGATTCATATCAGGAATGCTAGCTCAATTGAATCTTTTAAATCATGTTTGAAAACGTATTTGTTTGGGTCTGTTTATTTGTATAGCTGGATTATATATTAGACACAGGCTTTCCATAATGATTTTGTAAAGCACCCTGGAATTCTTCCATGAAGCTCGCTATATAAATGAAATTTGTATTTTATTATTATTATTATTATTATTATTTATTATTATTATTATTATTATTATTATTATTATTATTATCCAAAAAACAATGCAGCATAAAAAATATGGATTAATATTGTTGCCCCTTCTTCATAGTTTTATATTAATTTACACAGAATTATACAGAAAAACTCCAGCATTTGTTGTTAAATTGTTGGAACCAACTGCTAAATCACAGTGGAGCCAATTTATTACTCACCTTAATGCATTTCAAATTATACTGTAAATTTTCTTATTAATTTCCTTTAAAAGGGTATCCTTTACTGATGTTTTTCATTGCCTTTTAAAAAAAAAAAAAAAAAAAAAAATTCTCTTTTATTAATAACTTAAAATTGTCTAAATAAAACAAAGCATTAATTGTGTAATTGTTCTATTCTCCTTAATTGTAAATACTATTATATATTGGGTATATTATCATACTTTGCTTGATTCGTGGTCTTGCAGGATCATGAATTTCTAAAAGGGTAGTCTGTCGAAACTCTATATATGCTGAATTCTTAAACGCTAAATGAGACTAAATGGAAATATCGCCAGCCTCACCAACATTTCTATCTGACAGACTCACTGCCTGCAAAAAGTGTATGAAAGAAAGTGAATAGTTTTGTGGAATGTTTCCAATCAATTATAGGACAGTGCAGTGAGCTCCTGACCTGTCCTTGGTATTTAAATAAAACCCTACATAGTTCAGAGGCCAAACACAACAGTATGTTTTTCTTGCAACTTTTTATGAAACCCTGTTTTAACATTAATACTCTAAAATGAAAAAGAAATGTATTCCCTATTTGTAGTCAGCTTAACTGAAGGGTTGTGTGACACTGTAATAATACAAAATGTTCTGAGAAAATGTTAAAATACAGTACACTGACAGTGATGGAATGGTTGAGACGATAATTTACAATTCCAAACAGGCTCCACAAATCAACTTACAGTGACAGACATTAATTTATTTTCTTCAGGTTAATGTGGAAAACTATTATCCCTTGAAGAAATGAGAGCGACCATAATGACTTGAGCTTTGGAAATTAAGCCTGAACCAGATGCCCTCAGTTCTACCTATACTGTATGAGTCAATTTACGTTTTTACTATTTTTAGTCATTACAGAGCGTAACAATGGGCAGATAGGTTACTATGAAAGCAAGTCATTGTCCTTAATGCTGCAGCAAGTTTGCAGTGTTCTTCCCAATATGGTACAGGGTTATAGGATGTTGAATGTCTGTGTATGAGAGGAATATTGAGTAGAAGTGAAGAGACCAAGGCTAAAAGCAGAGGTCTACTTACATGCTATGAGTGCTGATATAACCCATACACATCACCTTGTAGTCATCTCACTCCATTTATTATTAACACACAAATTAAATAATCCATTACCAACCTCTATTTAGTCCATTGTCATTTTAATTGAAAAGTGAGAAAAAGTTGATGAAGAGAATGACGTTAAGTGGCTGAGGTAGGTGTCACCATTTTGAATTGAATTTGCAGTTGATTGTAATTACGAGAGGTGACTGAGGTATGTTTTTTTTTTAAAGCAGGTGATGTCAGCTATACCTGTCTGGAGATTACAGTACAGTACAAATCAATATGGTACAGGTGATGTCATGAATTGGGTTTCTCTGTGATGTGCTGCAGAATACAGAATGGAAAGCATGCGTTCTGATGGGCTGAATCAACTCCCCAGTAATGTTGTTGAAGCTGACACCCTGGGATCCTTCAAGAAGCTGCTTGATGAGATTCTGGGATCAATAAGCTACAACAACCAAACAAGCAAGATGGGCCAAATAGCCTCCTCTCGTTTATAAACTTTCTTATGTTCTTATGAAAGATCCTTAGCAGTCTATAATATACATTACCCATACGTCTCTGTTCTTTACCTTGCTTGCCTCTGCATTACTACACTTTGCAACACATAATATACTACAGGAAAATGTTCTACAATTAGATTGTAAAAATATAATACAGTGTGGACTACATTTTACTCATGCATGTCATTTTGTATTATACCATACCCTGTACACAGAGTCACATAAGGTTATAGCATTTGTGTACCAAGGTTGTAGTTTTGACACAGCAACACCACACTGTCCCTCCTTTAAAGAACCAGTTATCTTGCAAAGGAAATTATCTTAAGCTGAAACAAATAATTTTTTTAGACCCATAGAGAACGCCCAATCTCCAACTTTCCTTACAGGGGAGAGTATCAACAATTAAAATGAACATTCTTCCCCCGCATACATTTTCAGTTTTTTATTACACACATGGATAACTCTTAGCACTGCACCACAACAGATTTGGTTGGGTATGTTTAGGGATACTGCTCAATTAGAACACTCTACAGCTTGTATAATAAAACCTGTGCTGCAACACTTCAGGCTTGGACTCTGGCCTCTACCACTCTCACCAATCTCTTAATGGCATAATCATCCTCTCTCTATTCATTACTAAATCCTTGTCTTTCCCTTTTCTGAGTCTTTATTTACCTGAAAGCTCTGGTGTATTGAAGTATATATATATATATATATATATATATATATATATATATATATATATATATATATATATATAGTTCTATTTTTTTTTTCTCCATGTGTTTGTGATTTTCTGTTTGTTGTATGTTTTTTTAAAAAATAAAAACAATTTAACAAAACAAAAAAAAAAGAACCAGTTGTCCAGAATTGACCTAAGCTAGACAGGTCACCCTCTACCAGCGGTCCTCAATATGTAGAGGGTCACATTAGTATCAACATGATCTTTGGGGCCCGCATGTCAATATTTTAATAAAACATTTCTCACAAATGTGTTGTCTCACAGGTGCTGCTTAGGGATTTTTAAATATTGTAAGAACACTTTTCTATTACAAAGGATCTTAGCCAAAACCGTTACTTCAGCATTAATGAAGGTCACAAATGCTTCAGATTTGTATATTGTTTAAAGTCACAAACTACAGGGACTTTAGACATAATAAAAAGTGTACAGTTTACCTGGAAATAGCAGAGGGGAACCTTGCCTTTGTTATTAGGGCCACTGATGTATACTGTATAGAACAAATTTGAACCCAATACCCAACAACAATATCAAAGGCATAAACAGAAGAGTTTGTTGAATCATTAAATAATTGGTAGAAAAAACAAATATGAGCTATGCAGAATCAAGCAACAATTCCCAATATGATGTCTTTCAGAAGGAAAATGCTCTACTGTACAATTATATTTCTGTGAGATGTTTTGTCACATGTTCACTTTACTGTAATTAAACATGGCACCAAATAAGTGGTTCATTCATTTTGCAGAGGGAGAAGATAAAAAAATATATATATCAAAAATGGTTTCAGAAGATCATGTTTAATATTGGGAGTGGGGGGGAACAGAAGGTAGGGGTACAATATGAAACAATAAAGAGAATAGATTGTTTTATGGAGTGTGCAAAGAAACTTGAACAGGCATTCAAGGCCATGTTTCCTGAAAAACAGCTGGTGAAATGCATGCTTTATTTGGACACCTGCAACCAAAAGTTTCAGAAATTCAAAAACTTGCTGCAAGATTTACAAAGCACATTGACTCCAACAAAGCTGAAATGCAATATACATTGCACTCCGAAGATGAGGCTGTCAAGACACTTTTCAACACACCGCTGTGGCAGTGATGTTACCAAATTGTGGTGTCTTTTGATTAAGTCAAGTGAGGATGAATACAGAGCACTAGCAAGGCTGTCACTTCTTTTACTGACACTGAGCCCTGATACATGTTGCTGTGAATGAGGCTTCAGTCACATGAACTTAATTAAAACATCTCCAAGGAATCGCCTTGAAAACTGTCGTGTTGATGCATGTCTACATATTGCAACTACGACAACAAGCACAAAGGACTTTGGTGTAGCTGCGGCACCTAGGTACTAGGTTGAATATTATTATTATTATTATTATTATTATTATTATTATTATTATTATTATTATTAGCTAACTAGCTAGCTAATAATTGTGCTGCTTTCCATTGATGTTTGTCTGCTTAGCGCCTTTATTTATAGAGGAAAATGTGCTTTAAACTGGATTGTGCTCTGATGGCATTAGGTTAGATATACACTTTATACACTAGATTAATTGCCATCCTCCAGTAATTTTGTCAAATGTCCATCACAAAACATGGTGGTGTCGACCCCTGTTAGTATCAGGTGATTTGTTTTTGTGTCCTGCCATTTCTCATTGTGTCACTTTTAAAATTACATTTGTACCATGTACAATTTGATTTTGCTTGCATGTATTTTTTTTGTTTTGTTTTGGCTGTCTTTTTTTGGTTCAAGCCAAGGCAGCATAAAACCCTGTACAGTAAAAGTCAGATAAGAAGCTCATATCCACCATCTAGTGGACTAAACAAAAACGACATTTAGTAGAATTTTAACTAAGGGATAAATAAGTCATTGAATAGAATTGATACTTTATGAGCACATAATGTAAGGTTTGCTGTTAAGATACTTCCTTTTTAATTACGGCAGTGAGTTCTGTAGTCATGGATATGAGAGCATCTACCAACCAAGCACCGGCCTTCAAAGTCTGTCCAGGGACATTACAGAACAAATCTTCAAAAATGCAGCTACATTCGATTTAACTTTCCCCATCCTTCCAAAAGTAAAATAAACTCTTTACAGACTACTTAGTGGTGTTTATCCTTCAGGAGAACGACTCCTTGGAAGATTTGGTATTGCTTACAACCTTTGTCTTTTTTTTCAAAAAATAATGTTTTAGATGCTAAACATCTGTTTTACTGTTGTTCATACACAAGATCGCTGGTATCCACACATGGCTGTTTTTAAAAACCCCAAACCTGTCAGCTTTATCTTATGTTGACATAGTGTGGTACTTCAAATCTGGTGAAAACAAGGGCCTTTTACTAACTCTTAATGTTATTATTTTATTATCTAAGTATCGTTGAGGGCTGTCCTCAACCCCTCCAGTCATGGAATCAGTGTCACAGCCCTCGATCCCTTTCTGCCCTGCGCTTTTGATTGCCCCCATTTGCAGGAGCCCTGGAAAGGGCTGGCAGCTGATGTAGCTCTAGCAGGGGGATGGTCCTGCTCCAAACTTTACCACCCCTTTCAACAGGTCCAACTACCCTCTTGCTTTTTGTAGGAAATCCAGTCTCATGATGCGCTGGTCTTGGATGTCATAAACCCAAACCTTGTGTTCAAAAGTGGCTCCTCCAAATTGCAGTTGTAACAGTCCTCTCCCTCTGATTGGTGACAGCTGTCAAGTCACAGTCCGTAGCCTGACTGTCGTGGGCCCCACCTTGTGTTTGCTGGTCTCCCGGTGGACCCGGTGTCGACCCCCGTGGTGCAGGGCACGCCCTCCACCTGGCAGCTTAAATGGAGATGACCCTCAATACTGGTCCTTCCAACAATAACTGATGCAGTATGGGTTATGTCTGGGTGGGGGATGGAGGTGTGGTTTAGTGTTGCTTTCCTCTCTGATCACGTCCTCCTACTCTTGAGCAAGCTGGAGCACGGACTGCAATCAATAATTTGTGCTTGATCAGCCGTATTTGTGGAGCTACCCCCGCTTCGATAAATTAGAACCATGCTTGCTGCTCTTGGTCCCGGGCTGTGGCATCAGTATACACTTGATGATCCTCCCTCTCCAGGTCAGTTGCTAGTCGGGCTAGGTTCTCTCCTGCCGTCTGCTCTCTTCTGAATCTGGCTTGCAGTAGCCTCGGTTCTCCCATGTTGCTGAACCGGCATGGGAGGGTGGCAACTAAAGTGTTTTAACTGCTCATCTCTTCTTCACCCAAGCTCAACAGTACTATTTGGGCATCCCCCCTCAGCGTTGTCATCAGCTGCTGGGCTTTGTCTTCCCCCCTCCAATTGCACAGCTTGCCCAGTACTGTCAGCTGGGCATGGAACGCTTCCCAACTAGTGGTGTCGTCAAAGTAGGGCTTGGTATCAGCAGCGTCTTCACGATACAATACGTATCGCGACACAAGGGTCACGATACAATACATAGCACGATACAGTAATGAAGTGTGAAACATAAAAATCAAACAAATGTCCTATTTGCTTGTGCAAGTGTTTGCAACTGTTTTGTTTTTATTTCATGTTTATTCTTTAAAATATATTTCTATATCTGACAAAGTTTTCCAAAAAAAAAAAAAAATTCTAAATGCAGATTCTTCTTAAAACAAATATAATTATTTTATATTTTGAGTTTTTTCTTGAGGAACACTAAAGGGTAGACGTGCTAAGATGGGCCAGTCACAGCACAAACAGCATTGCGATTTTAAATGTATAAATCATTGCGCTGAAATAACACAAATGTGTTTTAGTTAGGCTACACATATGCCTATACAGTACAGTAGTAAAATCAAATGAATACCTAGCTCACTTTCTTTTTACTTTATCCTGCAGGCTACCGGTAGGACAAAATATATCAAGCTGCTGCATTGTACACACTGGTGTACAATGCGAATAAAAGAGTCTTTTAAATTGAAACTAAATGATTTTAGTGTTTTTTCTAATCATTATTATTATTATGATTAACTTGGCGTACTTAGTAGCCTAGACAATTAACAAAAAATAGATCATGGTGTCTCATTGACAAGTTATGACACTTACAAGGCTGTCAATTTGCGTTAATACGAATTTCAAGGGACCAGCAACAAATTTTACATTATATCACCAATTTGTATTATCATGAGTAGCCTATAAGTCAAATGTATACTGTCAGTTTTTATTTAAGTTAGTCAATGGTGCATTTCTAAATTGTGCACAATTACAAACCACCTGCACATCAATAGAATATGTGTATTCTCTGTTCATACAGATGCTCAGAATGAGCTGGAGGGGTTAGCGGCACATGTGTACAGTCTATTGCTCCAAATAAGTTGAGGAAACCTGAAATGTCATAGAATAATTTTTTCAAGGCTTGTAAATACACCCTGCTTTTAGGGAAAAATAGATATCTGGGTATCTGCCTCAAAAGTGTATTGACTTGCATAAAGAAAGGAAAAACATTGAGTGAAATAGCTTGCATCAGTCGATTTTCAAGATGTGGTATCCGAAGCATAATCAACAAGTACAGAGAAACATCATTACTAAATGTATGCCGTTGTATATGTTATATAGATACTCTCTCTCTCTCTCTCTCTCTCTCTCTTTCTCTCTGGAAATATTACAAAACATTTTTTGAGGGGCATAATTCTGCATACTGTGATGGGGGTTGGTGGGTGTAGCGCCAGTGGGACTGGAAGTGACAACACAGAGGAAGGAAGTGAGGTGCAACCTGCGCACCAGCAAGGCAGGGCTGGGCAGGGTTTTATTAATATTCCACGCGGAGAATAATAGCAGGGGTCAAAGACAGGTACAGGATCACACAAACCAAATACAAAGAAACACCAAATCAAAACAACGCAGTCACGTGGTTCCTCCACACGGCTCCATAAACACAAAGGCACAGAGACAAAAAGGTGCCGCGCTGCAGATCCATCCAGGCACCCAAAGGGGTAGGGAAAGCAAGGGAACGCCCACTCACAGCTCATTAAGGATCTGCAAACACAGGGCTTTAGTTGGGAAAACCAAACAGACCAGCAGCACATCTCTTCTGGGTGTTAATCCAGGACAGGGAGACTGAAGCAGGGGAAGAGGAGCTGCCTGGTCATGTTGAGTCAGGCTGCTTAACATGGCCGCTGCCTGGCTAGCAGTGTTACTGCTGGTGGCTCTCCAGCACTGCCAGTGGTCGGGAGGGCGCATTACAGCACCCCACAGCACTCTCCCCGTGACAATATACAGTGCCTATAGAAAGTCTACACCCTCTTTCAAAATTTTCACCTTTTGTTGCCTTATAGCCTGGAATTAAAATGCATTAAAATAGTTTTTTTTTTTCATTTATCTACACATCCTACCCCACAACTTCCAAGTGAAAAAAATATTCTAGAAATTTGTAGAAAATGAATAAAAAATGAAAACTGAAATGGCTTGGTTGGATAAGTGTCCACCCCCTTGTAATAGCAATCCTAAATTAGCTCAGGTGTAATCAATCACCTTCAAAATCACACACCAAGTGGCCCCCACCTCTGTTAAATTGTAGTGATTCACATGATTTCAGGATAAATTCAGCAGTTCCTGTAGGTTCCCTCTGCTGGGTAGTGCATTTCAAAGTAAAGACTCAACCATGAGTACCAAGGCACTTTCAAAAGAACTCCGGGACAACGTTGTTGAAAGGCACACATCAGGGGATGGGTATAAAAAATATCAAAGGCCTTGAATATCCTTTGGAGCACGGTCAAGATGATTATTAAGATGTGGAAAGTCTATGGCACCACCAAGACCTAGATCAGGCCGTCCCTCCAAAATGGATGATCGAGCAAAAAGCAGACTAATCAGAGAGGCTACCAAGAGGCCAAAGGCAACTTTGCAAGAGCTACAGACTTGTATGGCCAAAACTGGGCAAAGTGTGCATGTGACAACAATATCCCAAGCACTCCACAAATCTGGCCTGTGTGGTAGGATGGCAAGAAGAAAGCCATTACTCAAGAAAGCCCACCTTGAATCCTATTTGAAGTATGCAAAAAAAACATTCTGTAGCCAGGTGGCAAAAAGTTTTGTTGTCTGTCGAAACTAAAATGCAACTTTTTGGTCTAAATGCAAAGCATTATTTTTGGTTCAAACCCAACACAGCACATCTCCCTACTGTGAAGCATGGTGGTGGCAGCATCATGTTATGGGGATGTTTATCATCGGCAGGGACTGGGGCACTTGTCAAGATAGAAGGGAAAATGAATGGAGCAAAATACAGAAAAGTCCTTTGAGGAAAACCTGATGCCCTCTGCAAGAAAGCTGAAACTGGGACAAAAGTTCACACAGCCAAAGCTACACTGGAGTGGCTAAGGAACATAAAGGTAAATGTCCTTGAGTGGCCCAGTCAGATCCCTGACCTAAATCCAATCAAAAATATGTGGCATGAGTTGAAGATTGCTGTCCATCAACGTTCCCCAAGGATTTTGACAGAGCTTGAACAGTTTCGTAAATAAGAATGGTCAAATATTGCCAAATCTAGGTGTGCAAAGTTGGTAGAGACCTATCCCAACAAACGTACAGCTGTAATTGCTGCCAAAGCATTCACTGGAGGAATAAGGCAATGTCCAAATTTGGGGGGCCACAAGGGGCTCATGATGTGCATATCATTTAATAATACAAATACAAAGCAAATACATTTATGATTGTACTGCTATCAATTGTAATTTTATTAAAACTATTACATTAAAAATAAACTCTGTAGCTCTTTCAAAGTTGTCGTTGGCCTCACAGTGGCATCCCTCGTCAGTTTCTTCCTTACCCGGCTGCCCAGTTTGGAGAGACAGCCTGATCTAGGCAGAGTCTGGGTGGTAAAATGCACCTTCCATTTCTTGATGACTGAGAAGACTGCGCTCACAGAGATATTCAGATACTTCGATATTTTTTGTACCCTCCTGATCTGTGCTTTTCAATGACTTTATCCCTGACTTGTTTGAAAGCTCCTTGGTCTTCATGGTTGAGTCTTTGCTTGAAATTCATTACCTGACCAAGGAACCTCACAGAGACAGGTGTTTTTATTCTGAAATCATGAGAACCACTAATATTGCACACAAACAGAGACCATTCAACTAATTGTGTGGCTAGTTAAGGTCATTTTGTGCACCTGAATTAATTTAGGTTTGCCACAGCAAAGGGTTTAAATACTGATGCAATCATGAGTTTTCCATTTTTATTTTATATTAATTATCTATTTACTTCTTTCTTTTTTTTTTGCTTTAAATGTGTGGAGTAGGTTGTGTATATAACACATATTAATTCCTACTTCAAAATGTCATGACTGCAAGTTTTAAAGGAACACAATGTGAAAACTGTGAGAGGGTCTGAATACTTTTGCAAGTCACTGTATATATCTCACAGGGTCTAATCACTGGTATGCTGCAATTGACCCAAGTGGTCTGAATAATAATAATAATAATAATAATAATAATAATAATAATAGCTTTAAAACAATGTACAGTAGTTATTTTATACACACAACTAGAAAATGTTCAAATGTACTATAATAATGACTTTTTGTATAATATTGCAGCGATGTCAAGAAGGACACAAAACAGAGTTGCTTAAAAGTAAACACTTGGTTTAAACTCCCCAGCCCAGAGATCCTGGAAAGTCCCTGCCTGGCAGCTGTGGGGAAAATCCCCAGGCCAGAGATCCTGGAAAGTCCCTGCTAGGAGAAGTGGGTGGTACCGCCGTCACACAATACTTAAAAGAACGACGTTAATTTCTGTATTAAAATAAACAACAATAAAATCGTTTATTGCAAAATTAGATTACAATGCTGGACATTGTAGTTTATCCCGAAGTTGTTCTCCATTTAACTCAAACAAAGAGCTCTTGGAAAACTACAATTCCTAGAATGCAATTTGAAACACACAGGAAGTTACAGTTGCGTGGTGTATAAGACCTACACATAAGGAAGATGGTGTTTTAATATAAAGAATTGGACTAATACCTAGATATAAACCGAACCATTCTTAGTCGTGTAAAAACCCACCGGGAATACTACAAGTTGTAAAACATTTAATACAGTATTTTTTTATGTTAACAACATACCTGCAGAAAACCCCTTAGCAGATCGTGGAGCCTGTGAGTACGACAGCTCAGTTTTATTTTAGTTTTAAAATTCAGTTACGTTATTGTTTTCACAATACTAAGTTAAACAGGTGATGTGGACATATAGTGTCAATTGCAGCCTACCAAAGTTAGTCCACTTGATGTGTCCAACTAGTGGGTTAAACCGGTTTAGTCCACGTTGACTAAAATTAGTACAGTTCTAATCCCGTTTGCAGTGTACATCATAGATTATCTCCTAAATCAGACTAAAAAAAATCCCGATTGCAGGGTATAAAATCAGATTCGTGACGATCCTGTTCAAGTGGATTAATTTTGAACTGTGAAGGATAAGACTAATTTAGTACTTTTGCATGTCCCAAGCATTTATGCTTCCCCATTTATTTACACTTATGCATTCTCTGAATTAATATTGAATTTTAAACAAAAAATACTTCATTTTAGAATCGTGTTATACGTATTCACATGGATGTAAGGGCTAAATAAATGTTGGTTGCCATCTGGAGAGTTCTGTTTATTGTGGATGTTTGCTTTTTACTACCATCAGTAACTTCATTCACAGTCATTTCTGAATTTGCTTGGCATAATTGTTTACATACCACGGTTTTCTCGTCCGATCAGGTACACCAATTACCGGAATCATCTGTTTGGTACGCTACAATCAGGATTAAGTTAGTACACATATGCTGCATTTTCTAGTCTGCATTTTAGTCCACTTGATGTCACTGGCACGATGTATTTGATTTTTTACGATTAAATGGGTAAACAAAAAAGAGTAAAACAATCTTTTTTTTTGTCAAGAGTCTGAAGTATAAATCTCTGTACTGTGTATCTTCTTTCCTTGTATAGATATGCTGATATGATATGGATTTTTTCTACATAAGTTGCCAATTTTCTAAGCGCAGTAAGACCCTCAGGGTGGGGATTATTGGGAAATACCAGACTTGTGGCATCGGGCCTCATTACACCCTAGGGCGGTCCGGTATTGCCCAATATCAAGCACCCTGTCAGGTCTTATTGCTTACATAATATTACGTTTCATTAGTGAGAAGTCACTATTTATTTATTTATTTATTTATTTATTTATTTATTTCTCTGATAGCTGTCTCAGTTTTTTGGAAATTGCTATTGACTATCAACATGCTTCTCTTGTGTGTTCAAGGAGATGAATTCATCAAGGAGATGAATTCTATGAAATAATGCTCAAGAGTTTACACCAAGATTCAACTATAAAAAATCTTACAACCCTACAACTAAGTGGTAGTAAAGTGTTACTTAAAATAAGACAGAAAACTGTATTTGTTTGTACTAAAACTGATGTGTTAAGGGTCAGCAGTTGAAATGGAGACAGACATGGAGGCTGTTGCAACAGCCGTACAGAGAGCTGCTGGGACCAGACCAGTTAGATAAAGTGGCCCCTTATGAAAACACCCCCCTCCCAAGACATCTGTCCACATCAGCAAGTGTACCCTCCACTTCAACGCTGCTTGTTCCATCCCCATCGCCTTTAAGCATGAAGGCAAACTGCTGCCTGAACAACAGAAATGGCTTTTTTGGGTTTCATCCTCATTGGCCTGCTGAACACTGCCCATCTGCTCACCAAAATACCAAAGGCATTTTCAATTACACATTGGGCACGCGAGTGCCTGTAGTTATAAACACTGGCAGATTGGCAGATGCTTTCCAGGGTAGGGTCGCATGAGGTAAGGCTTCATCTCCATTTGGCAATGCTCTTGGCAATGGGACAGCTAGCCTATTCTGTTCCAGCGCCTTGCCCAACTCAGACTGATAAAATGCTCCCGTCACTCCAGTGACCACTGCTGCTGATGTCAACAAGTGTGAAGCAACATCTTGCATCACACATGGCAAGAAGCACAATGCTGAACCCCCTTTTATAATTAAAATACTCTGATCCAGAGTTGATGGGTGCCTGGATAGTGACACGTTTCCCATCTATAGCTCCAATGCAGTTTGGATAATTCCACATATCCCAAAATTCATTAGCAATCTGAAGCTATTGATCACTTTGTGCTTGCAAATACAGAGGTTTGAAGAATGACCAGATCTTCGCAGGTCTCCTGTAGGATGAAACATACCGTTGATTGCCCTATCCTGAAACTAAACGCCAGGGAAGTTTGGTTATCACCAGAAACCAAGTATCTGAAAAAAAGTAGTAATTACAAAATTATAGTTAACAGTTCTGTCAAAACCACATTTGTGTAGTATTCACAATCAAAATGTGGTAATTAACAATTTTTGGTTAGTGATGGGGTAATTAGTGGATTAAAAATGTACACTAAAAATGAAATTGACATTAAATAGAGAGAAATAATCAATTTACCTTAACGTAACAGCAAGTCTGCCTGTGACAGGGTAGCACTGTAGGCCCAGGTGTTATCAGCAGAAAGACTGGAAGACAAGAAAGCTGCAGTTTAAGCACTAGAGTGCACATGTATTAAACAAAACAACAAATAAATGGCACCAGGGCCAAAATACAAGGTTAAAGAAAACAATCAGTGCCTATAGGCTAGGCATTCCTGCATGACCCCAGACTCCAGACTAAGGATTTTTCCTGCCCTTTTATACATGTGGCCATTCCCCAATTAGAACTCAATTACCTAATTGGTGAATGGATTTAACCCCATCCCTGCCAACCTAGGGACGGTGGAATGTAACAGACTTCCAGTATCAAATTGACAATAATAGGCAACCAGATTTAACCCCATCCCTGCCAACCTTACATTCCAACTCACAGACTTCCAGTATCAAATTTACAATGCAATATATTGTAGCGTTTCACAGGCAACCAGAAAATAGGAGACAGACACGCTTGTTTCTCATTCCAATAGCTTCTTTATTCAGCAATCAGTCACACACACAGCTCTCTCTCAGCTACTCCGGAACCATGGCAACCACAACACAACAACAACAAATGGCAGTGCAGGTTTGCCATCCAACCGGGTCCGGGTTGGGTCGGGGTTGCAGCAGAGAGGGACTGGTCGATCTCGAACTCACGCTACTGCTTGATGCTGAGGGTTTGACTCTTGGTTACATCCTGACACCAAGTAGCGTTTCACAGGCAAATAGGAGATAGGAGAGAAAATAGGAGAGATCCTTGTTTACCGTTCCAATAGCTGCAAGGTTCCAGACTCAGTCAAACAACAGTCGTCTCTCAGTGTGTTCGGAGGCCTTGCGTACCGTTGGTGCATGGCAACCAGAGCCACACGTACAACAACAGGGCATGTGGCCTGTGTAGTGGTAGTCCCCCCCCCCCCCGGCTACTTTATTCAACCTTACACATTGCATTGGTCATCAACCACACATTTCGTGCTAATGGTAACACACTTAACACATGAACACACAGTGACCCACAGACGGGACCAATCACAGGGGAGACACTGACCATGCACTACACGACTGATACAGAGGGAAGGGCTAATCACAGGGGAGACACAGACCATGCACTACACGACTGATACAGAGGGAAGGGCTAATCACAGGGGAGACACAGACCATGCGCTACACGACTGATACAGAGGGAAGGGCTAATCACAGGGAAGACACAGACCACGCACTACACGACTGAAACAGAGGGAAGGGCCAATCACAGGGGAGACACAGACCATGCACTACACGACTGACACAGAGGGAAGGGCCAATCACAGGGGTGACACAGGACATGCCCCCGCACGCAGGCTAGGGTCACCAGCAACAGAGAGAGTTAAAAAGTGCAAAAGTGTCTCTTCTCGCAACAATTTTGCTTTTAATTAAAAAATTACTGAGTTTTCTAGTCCATGTCCTGGAGGTTACAGGACCTCATCAGCTTTGATCAACTCTGAGGACACCCCATTTTTTAGTCTTGTCCAAATAGTACTTTTGACAAAATCAGCAGAGTATTTGTAGTGACTGGTAAAAGATACCTTTGCACATGCGCACAATAAGCAAGATACACTGAATTCTATGGGGAACAGAATTCGATACTACACCAGGGTCTGGTTACATAAAAGTACATTAGACTAGTCTAAACAGCTAGACTGCTCTTAGTTTTGTCACTTAGACTAGACTAATACAAGTTAGCCAGTGACATAAAAATTAAGACCGACTAAGCCTTAGCCTAAAAAGTTAGCCTCCTCACCCCCAGGCTAACTTAGAATTTAGGTTTACGTTTTCATGGGAACCACTAACTGTCAGAAAGAAATAATGGTCTCCCACCATAATCTCTGGTTGTATGAACACTGTCTGATACTAAGGTAATTGAAAAGCTTTGTTTACCAAGGCAAACCATTCTAACATTAGCAGAAGATCTACAGGATAAATTGAAGCCTACCACAGAAAGAACCCATAGTGTCTCTGAGGTGTTACAGGTTTGCTTGGCACTTGGATTTAATATGACGGGTTGTTTTTTAAATTATGTGGGTGATTTCATGGGGTCGTATAAATCCACTGCCTCACACATAGTCTACAGATTGTCTGTATGGTCTCATTGAATGTAGCTCGTATCTAACCATCCAGTCAGCTAAACACTCATTCAAATGATTCTCCAAGAGACAGGGTGTATCTTTAGAGGCTTTACTTGAATAAAAGTGTGAAACTGCAAATACAAATCACAAATGCGTACTCATGTAAGTATACATTCTCACAACAATGTAAGTAATATTCACATGACGCTGCCTAAGTGCAGTAAAATAACAGCATGAACTACACATAAAACAGATTAGCGTAAGATAAGTATTGCAGTAGCTACGAATAACTAGTACTAAGTAGCTAACTAGCTAACTAGCTGCTTATCCGATGCAGCTTACATGCAAAATAACATCAATGAAAAAACATCTTAAAAACATGTCAAAAATAATGACTTAATTCAGTAATAATATGTTACTATCAATGATATCTGTGTAAATAATGAACACACTTACAGATATTGCTCTCTTAAGAACTATGCATGTGAGGATGACACAGGATTGTTGCCAAGCATTGCACAACACTAGCCTTGTGTATAAACTGTAAGTGTCCAAACCTCTAGGTTCTCACTTCCTATAACCTAAATAACGCAGGAAGTAGTTGCTTTACTGGAGAATAATGAGAATTACCACTAGGTGGCACTAAAAGTAAAGCGAGTCCAGAACAGTGTCAAAGAAACTTGCAACAAGACTGCTAGTGTTTCCTGTAGTGACAGATTGAAAAAACTGTATGTGAACAGGAAAGAAACCACACCATAAATGTACAAATGACATGTGATGCTAACCTGAAAATGATCAACTGTGTGATGCGCTGGCCTGGTTCCACACATGATTCTCGCATCCTGAGGCAGTCTACTATACATGAAGCTTCTGAAGGTGGCGCAATACCTGATATACTGCTCGGATATCAGCTGATACTGTGGTTACTTACACCATTCATCAACCCAACAAATGAAGCCCATACTCGCTATAACAATGCTCACACAAGATCAAGAAATGTGATAGCAAGGTGTTTTGCTGTGCTAAACAGAAGGTTCCACTGTCTACTCTGAGGATGTTGCCAGAGCGAGTCTGTAACATCATCTGTGGTGCTGTAGCCCTGTATAACATTGCAAGAGCAAATGTGCGTTCATGTTAATTCTCCCATTGACAGGTGTAATCACATTTAAATGTACATGTATAGTTTGTCTTTAACTATTTGTATAGATACTGAAATAAGTATAAATAACGAATTAAGAAAATAAAATGTTACTTACTTGTTTCAATGCAATACAGCACATTAAATTATTGTTCATGTAATGACAGAGAACTTGCATTGCCAGCCCCAGAGGGTACAAATGGTGTACCTGAGTATGAAGAGGATGAACTGCCTGAGAAAGCAGGAGTGGATGAAGATGGTTCAGGAAGATACACTCGACAAATGACTGTAGCGAATTCTTTCCCCATTTAATGTTTTACAAATTAGTATTTTCAAAGCCATATAAAATCTCCCGCAGAATTTAAAACCACAACCCCTTGTATAAAATCCAAGTGTAAAACAAACCTCTAGCACCTCAGGGATTCTGATTTTTGCCTGTTGCAAGCCTCAAAATATCCGTTAGATCTTCAGCAAATGTTATAATGGTTTGCCTTTGCTAAACAAAGCCTTTCAATTACCTCAGTAAGTGAATAATAATAATAATAATAATAATAATAAACTTATCTTGTAGTGATTTCTGATGTACTACACCTGCAATGACTTATTATTAGGATAATACTTATTAGGACAAATATAGATATATTCAAATGAAACTTGTATTTAATACTTAGTACATTTTCTGAAAAATATCTAAATAAACACCAACTGCACTCACAAAGTAAATGGCTTAGTTTTTTTAATTTAATTTTACTTATAGTAATGAAAATAATTACTCATAACATTACTATAAATTACTATTACATTTTTTACTAAAATGTTATAAATATTTTTGTATAACTTATAATGGAACACCTTAATATTACTGTATATTGGAACTTGGATATATACATATATATATATATATATATATATATATAAGATGTTAATTAATATTTTGTGTTCTTAAAATACAAAACACTCACAACTTTTATGAACGTAATTTGATAATTGTTGCATTAAAACATTAAAGTTTGACATCTCTGCTATTTCAAAAAAAAAGTTTTTTTTTGTTCCTAATTAATTTTTTTTTTTTCTAAATTAAAGTTGTATTTCTAAATTTAGCTTCCTCTCCTCAAGAATTAAATTGTGGGTTTGTTTCTCCATGATCGTAGCCCTGGTGCTGCACTCTGGTTGCTCCTGTACAGCTCGTTGTATTGGGACCTTGCTTTCTCGTTCTGTCTACAGAGATATGCGGAGGAAAAAAAAAAAAAAAAGCTTACTTTACTAACGAGCTATTTCAATAAGAATTTCAGTTTTTCTATGCTAGTTACAGTAATGTCAACATCCTTTCTTTTAACTTGTAAAAAAGCTAAATAACACATTTAAATTAAATAGCCACCCATAAGAACATAAGAAAGTTTACAAACGAGAGGAGGCCATCCGGCCCATCTTGCTCGTTTGGTTGTTAGTAGCTTATTGATCCCAGAATCTCATCAAGCAGCTTCTTGAAGGATCCCAGGGTGTCAGCTTCAACAACATTACTGGGGAGTTGATTCCAGACCCTCACAATTCTCTGTGTAAAAAAGTGCCTCCTATTTTCTGTTCTGAATGCCCCTTTGTCTAATCTCCATTTGTGACCCCTGGTCCTTGTTTCTTTTTTCAGGCTGAAAAGGTCCCTTGGGTCAACACTGTCAATACCTTTTAGAATTTTGAATGCTTGAATTAGGTCGCCACGTAGTCTTCTTTGTTCAAGACTGAACAGATTCAATTCTTTTAGCCTGTCTGCACATGACATGCCTTTTAAGCCCGGAATAATTCTGGTCGCTCTTCTTTGCACTCTTTCTAGAGCAGAAATATCTTTTTTATAGCGAGGTGACCAGAACTGCGCACAATATTCAAGATGAGGTCTTACTAGTGCATTGTACAGTTTTAACATTACTTCCCTTGATTTAAATTCGACACTTTTCACAATGTATCTGAGCATCTTGTTAGCCTTTTTTATAGCTTCCCCACATTGTCTAGATGAAGACATTTCTGAGTCAACAAAAACTCCTAGGTCTTTTTCATAGATTCCTCCAATTTCAGTATCTCCCATATGATATTTATAATGTACATTTTTATTTCCTGCGTGCAGTACCTTACACTTTTCTCTATTAAATGTCATTTGCCATGTGTCTGCCCAGTTCTGAATCTTGTCTAGATCATTTTGAATGACCTTTGCTGCTACAACAGTGTTTGCCACTCCTCCTACTTTTGTGTCGTCTGCAAATTTAACAAGTTTGCTTACTATACCAGAATCTAAATCATTAATGTAGATTAGGAATAGCAGAGGACCTAATACTGATCCCTGTGGTACACCACTGGTTACCACACTCCATTCTGAGGTTTTTCCTCTAATCAGTACTTTCTGTTTTCTACATGTTAACCACTCCCTAATCCATGTACATGTGTTTCCTTGAATCCCAACTGCGTTCAGTTTGAGAATTAATCTTTTGTGCGGGACTTTGTCAAAAGCTTTCTGGAAATCTAAATAAACCATGTCATATGCTTTGCAATTATCCATTATTGATGTTGCATCCTCAAAAAAATCAAGCAAGTTAGTTAGACACAATCTCCCTTTCCTAAAACCATGTTGACTGTCTCCCAGTACCCTGTTACCATATAGGTAATTTTCCATTTTGGATCTTATTATAGTTTCCATAAGTTTGCATATAATAGAAGTCAGGCTTACTGGTCTGTAGTTACCTGGTTCAGTTTTGTTTCCCTTTTTGTGGATCGGTATTACGTTTGCAATTTTCCAGTCTGTCGGTACCACCCCTGTGTCAAGAGACTGCTGCATGATCTTGGTTAGCGGTTTGTAAATAACTTCTTTCATTTCTTTGAGTACTACTGGGAGGATCTCATCTGGCCCAGGGGATTTGTTTATTTTAAGAGCTCCTAGTCCCTTTAACACTTCTGCCTCAGTTATGCTAAAGTTATTTAAAACTGGATAGGTACTGGATGACATGTGGGGCATGTTGTCAGTATCTTCCTTTGTAAAAACTTGTGAAAAGTAATCACTTAATATATTTGCTATTTTTTATTCTTTTTATTTTTTTTCTTCATCTACGATTTTGCCATTTGTATCTCTTAAACATTTAATCTCCTCTTTGAATGTTCTCTTGCTGTTGTAATATTGGAAAAACATTTTGGAATTGGTTTTAGCTCCCTTAGCAATGTTCATTTCTATTTCTCTCTTGGCCTTTCTAACTTCCTTTTTGACTTGCGTTAGCAGTTCCGTGTACTCTTTCTGCATACTTTCTTTTTGGTCCTTTTTTAATGCTCTGTAAAGTGCCTTTTTTTACTGAATATTTTTTTTAATTGATCTATTAAACCATTTTGGCAATTTAGTTTTACATTTAGATTTGTCTACTTTAGGGATGTAATTGTTTTGCGCCTCTAGTACTACATTTTTGAAGAATAACCATCCTTCTTCTGTGGGTGTTTTCTCTATTTTACTCCAATCTACTTCTGTTAGTCTCTGTTTCATACCTTCATAGTTTGCTTTTCTAAAATTGTAAACCTTAGCTTTAGTCATTACTTTTGGGATTTTAACAAACACTTCAAATGAGACCATGTTGTGGTCTGAGTTTGCCAGTGGTTCTCTGACCTCTGTTTTAGATATTCTGTCTTCGTTATTTGAAAAGACTAAATCAAGGCATGCCTCCCATCTAGTCGGTGCCTTGACAAATTGTGTTAGGAAGCAGTCATTTGTCATTTCCACCATTTCAATTTCATCCTTCGTGCTACCCACCGGGTTTTCCCATTTTATGTGGGGGAAGTTGAAATCCCCCATTAGTATGTTTTCTCCTTTGCTACACGCATTTCTAATGTCATTGTATAACAGATTATTTTGCTCACTATCTGAATCTGGCGGTCTATAGCATGCTCCTATTATTATGCCCTTTGAATTTTTGTCTGTTATTCTGACCCATATTGATTCGGCTTTATTTTCTTTGTCCAGGTTTAACACCTGGGCTTCAAGGCTGTTTCTTATGTATAGCGCTACCCCTCCTCCTCTTCTGTCCTGCCTGTCTTTCCTATACAGTGTATACCCACATATATTATATTCGTCCCCATCACTCTCAGACAACCAAGTTTCAGTAACACCTATCACACCATAGTTACTTGTTAGTGCAGTAGCTTCAAGTTCTAGAATTTTGTTTCCCATCATGTATTTAACGTACATTATGAACAAAATATTAATGCCTTTTAACGTATTATCAATATTTATCTAATAATAATACCTGCTGTCCTTTATTTACATTTTGTGTATTCAATTAGTCCTGACAGATTTTCTTTTCAGCATAAACCATCCTTTACACGGCGTGGACAATGACAGCAAGCCCATCATTTAAATTCTTGATTTGTAGCAAAGACATTCTTAAACCAAGTCTTTAATTAGTATTATCATTCAGAGACAACTTAACAACTTCTAATTAACATTTAAAGGGTGTGGAGGATAATTTGTGCCAAAATTAAAAAAAATAAATAAATAAAACAAAAACGAAATAAAATTCGAAATAATTAAGTAAATAAATAAATAATAAAGCAAAATTACGTATGTAGTTTTTTATTTCTGTATTTATTTAGTTTATTTGTTTATTTATTTTAATTTTGGCACAAATTATCGTCCATAAAAGGGAGGTAGTGATTTGGAAAATAAAACCCCAAATAATTAAGTTTTTTTTTTTTTTTCCCCCCCTCCTCTGCGAAATACAACACATTTTTCTGTACCAGCACGTGATTGAACGCTCGCTTAACACAGCGGTTTCTTCTTAACAGATTATTTACTCCTCCAGTACGGGTAGGCAATACTGCACAGCAGTACACGTCAGTTTAATAAAGGGGACATATGGTCAAATTATATAAATTTGTATACAAAAAAACTGTTCTTTCGGCTTGCCTGAAAGAGCGCATTTTCAACACTGTGGTAGAAATTGGACAGTGTCAGTAAAATCAGTAAGTTTCTTTACAGTCATTCGTCAAAGGATTCTAAGCAACATCTCGCAGGTCACGTGTAGGTCCAGTTCAAGCTTCGTTCCTAACAAACAGTTGCGCAGTGTATAACACTGATGCCAATAAATACGATTGCCACCATGCGGTGATAGTTAAAAATAAACGAGCTAGCAGCCAGGTGAGGGGACTTGACTGTTGTTTAGGCGCCTGGAGCTGGAAAATTATCTTCTGAAGCATGGAACTCGCGCCGCAGGCTGAAAACACTTCAACAGGACTGCAAGTAAAGGACGAGTTATCTGAAAGGTGTCAGAAACTTTTCCTCGAATTCTTGGAAGAGTAAGTGTTGTAAATGAACATGCGAAATACGGTAAAATAATGATGTTCTGTTCATTCAAAGGAAATAAACCAAAAAGATTCTTCCGTAAAACAAGCTTTGCTATTTATGCAAAGTTTAAGTACAAAACAAAGACGACGGCTATCCAGTCCAATTTTAATTAGGGTTTAATAGCTATTCTTTTACGTGCCTCGGTAAAATACTTAAAATAATTACAAACTACAGTATATCCAGTAGCCTGCAGGGGGGGTTTACTGCATTAAAGTTGAAAATGTATCATACAATGTTAATCTGTATTTCTTGTCGACTAAAAATTGTGCTATTGCCAGATCATTGTTATTCCTACATCCATTTAGCTCAATTAAAGCATGCATAACTTTGTCAGGTAGTTGGAACTTTTTTTTTGTAAAACTTTTGCACTATTTTTTGATAACTCGACATCAAATACCTTACAAAAACAAACAAAACAACACCTTTAGCTTTCTGTCGTTATGTTGCATGTGTACAATTCATAATATAGTGTGCATTTCTATATAATGTTCAAGTTGGACCAATTAAAATGTAATGTATTTTGCTTTTATAAATTATTTTAAAGAATTTATTTAAATGCTTATGCAGGATATATGTGTAACTGAACAATATCAATGAAATGTTTTTGTATGGTCCTTTTTGTTTATTAAATGCAACTTTTAATATGGATTTTCTTTCTTATAAATACCTCAGGATGAGTACATTTTGGAGATAAACACTGTGGCTCAATATTAAATCTCTGTGTTATGTTCTTTCTGACAAACTAGGTTTCAGAACCCAAATGGAGAGATACATTACCTTCATGATGCAGAGGAATTAATTCGACCTGAAAGGAATACTTTGACTGTAAACTTCACCAACATAGAACATTACAACCAACAGCTGGGAACAACCATTCAGGAAGAATATTACAGGTGGCCTGCAGGGTTCATGGTTCTTGAAATTTTAGGCATAATGGAAGCTTAATTGCCATTCAGCTGTATGTTAAATGTGTTGGTGAGCATTGCGATGGCAGCTGACCTAGCATTGCTGCAGGTCATGCGATATTCTAAGGTACAGACAGAACACTAAGTTATTGTCTTAATATTTATGTACATAGATTTTTTTCCAGTATAATATTACTGTTTTACTGGCATATTTATTTAACCTTACCTCTGGCTGTAGCACTAATGCAGACCACCCACTGGGATACTTGCTGGCTTTACAGCTGGAACACAGCTGTTTCTGTTGTTTGTTTTTTTCTGTCAAGTTACATTAAGTGTTGTAACCATGAGCCATATCAATGAGACAGATCTCTTTTCACACATCCATTTTACTTTGTGTATAATCTCCATCAGAGACACTATTCCCTTGTGGTATATCATGAGGATGCTTTGTTTTCTCCATCTGAAGTGCAAATTTATAAAGGTACTCAGACGTGACAATTTGTAATCTGAGAACTTTAGACATTAGCCACTCATTCCTATACTGTACTGTATTTACCACTGAACAACTTAATAGCCCCTTTACATTGACTGTTGATAATTACTAGGTTTTGAAGATATGAGTTGCTCAAAGGTGTTGTTGTTAGACCAGTTTGTGAGAATAAGCACAGCAGCATTTTATATTGGCTGTAGATGTGGCCACTTCCATAGAAGGGCAGGGTCCTTGAATAGCCTGGCCAGCTGACATCCATGCCACTTGGAGCATCCTTTCCTCTGTCAACTTCTAGTATCTAAGGGAGTAATGCACCCACCTACCCTGTAGGGAAGACCTTGCTTCTGGTCATTTTTGACACTGATGCATCAACTTTGGTGTATCCTAGGTTCCAGCTAAGTCATGCTAATAGAAGGATACCACAATGTAGGGTTGTTGTGACTGAAATCTGTCCATGTAGGATGGTTGCTGCATGCTGATTATCCTTGATTTACATTTTTCTAGCATTGCTGCAGTTCTCTATACTTTGGACAGGCAGCCAGGATAGTACAGTAATACCAGTAACAGCAACAATGACAAGTAATATTGAAGACATACAGAAATGGTGTTTCATTTGCATTTAACATATTTTTATTTCTTTCTTCACCGATTTCAGGGTCTACCCCCATCTCTGCAGAGCTGTGAGAAACTTTGCCAGGGATCATGGAAATATTCCTGCAACTAAAGAGTTCTATGTTTCTTTCTCAGATTTCCCAACTAGACAGAAGTAAACCACTTAATTAATTTTCAAGAACACTATTTTAAGTTGAATTGGGACTTGTACAATTAAGCTCTGTTATACAGAGTTGTAAAATGTGCATTTTTTAAAATTATGATTTATATATACAACATTTTGAGTGACTAATAGAATATTATATTTCTTGTACATACTGGTTACATACTAGAGTAACCAAAAAAAAAAACGGTTGGATTTGATGCAAATAAGTTGTGTATTCTGTATAGCCTTACTGTAATCATGATTGTGTTGACATTGTCTTCCTTTTTTAAGTGTGCTTTGTTAAAACTACAGTGTATTGTGCTGCTGCTAGGATTAGAGAACTGACCGCTGCAAGGATTGGGACACTGCTTCGTATCAGTGGACAGGTGGTAAGAACTCATCCAGTGCATCCTGAACTTGTGAGTGGCACTTTCCTGTGTATGGATTGCCAGTCTGTTGTCAAAGAGGTGGAGCAGCAGTTCAAGTACACCCAGCCAACTATTTGCAGAAACCCAGTCTGTGCAAATCGCCGCAGGTTTATGCTGGATACCAACAAGTCCCGTTTCGTCGACTTTCAGAAGGTTTGTGTTTGTATATATAAAAAAATTGAAACTCAAATGCTATTAGGTAGGGGGAATAAAAAACTACTAGATTGTTGCATTCTAATGCCAATTCTTAGTACAGCTGATAATGCATATGTTTGATGGAGGTAATCTTCAGAATGGTACCTGTAGTGATTGCCTGTCTGAACAGGTGCGTATTCAGGAGACACAAGCAGAGTTGCCCAGAGGTGCCATTCCTCGCAGCGTTGAGGTTATTTTGAGAGCAGAGGCTGTCGAAACAGCACAGGCTGGGGACCGATGTGACTTTACTGGGACTCTCATTGTGGTACCAGATGTGTTTGCACTTTTAGCTGGAGGTAAGTTCAACTGGTTGCATCCCAGAAAATAGAATTACAGTAAATCTATTAATCCAGGGATTTTACTTTTTATAGCTTTTTACTACAGATTCAGCTTGCACCATTTTGTTTAGGGATATGGTTGGGCGAGTCATTTTATTTTACAAAAAAATTAGATTACAAGCCTTCATTACATTTCTGTGTTTATGTAGATAATAAAATAAGTTTGGTGAGTACCATTTATAATAATTTACTGAGAACCATGTCTATTTCCATATACTACATATGCTAGTTTGAGTTTTCTGTACCTTTTTTAGTTGGAGGAGGAAATGTTTTGGTGGGTGATTTGTTGTAGTAATCAATTACCGATCTGTGTTTGATAATGCACATCCACCCCTCATGTTTTACACTCTGCGTGCTCTCAAATTCAGAAATATGACATTGTGAATTGTACGCAACCACAATGAAAGAAGCTTCCAGGTGCATTTGCTGGGTAACGTCCACCATGCGAGCCCACCTATAGCCATCGTATTAAGCCTTATGTCACTAGAATGCAAGCAAATGGGATGCAATTAAAACAGTGATGGCAATGGAATTGGTCTGCAATCAACATTTTTTAGAAAAAGCATGTCTATGACATTCATACCCGCCATGTTGCAAATGCAAAATTAGAGCTATTAGCAACATAGAAAAGTAGATCACCATGATCTACATTAACTTCAGAATTTTATTACAATATGGTTGTAAAGCCCCGTTTGAAAGGTCCAGAGTTTCCCATCCCTGCTCCAGTATGACTTGCGGAAAAACTGTACAACTCTGCCATGTTACATTTTAGCGACACAGCGTCTTCCTTTTTAAAACCACTTTTCTGACTCCTGGCTGCATGTTGTATAGGGGCACGTACCGAGACCAGCAGCAGAGTGACTGGACCAGAGGGTTTCCAGGCAGACGGTGTCCAGGGTTTGAAGGCCCTGGGTGTTCGGGATCTTTCCTACCGACTGGCTTTCCTGGCTTGTAATGTAGCACCCACTAATCCTCGGGTAAGCAGCACAGGTTCAGCACATCTCATTACCAAAGGTTACATTTTTGTGGTTGTCGCAGTAAAGCTACTCTGTATACAGTAGTAGTACGAGATCCAAAAGAAAATGTTTTAATACATTCTCATCCGTTTTACCTCCTCCCTGTGTGTGTGATTATATATATATATATATATATATATATATATATATATATATATATATATATATATATATATATATATATATATATATATATAAATGGGGGGGGGGCTGTATTACTAACTACAGCATTATTGGGGGCCACTGGGCAGGACTGTAATTGCAGAACCGTTCCTTCAACAGTGATACAGATCCTCTGCTCTGAGAAACTGGGGGGCTTGGCATATTAGAAATAAAGGCAAGTCCACAGCTTAACCAGAAATGATGCATACTGGGTCCCTGGGGTTAAATTTATTTTATTTATTTATTTATTTTTTAGGTGGTGTTTAGGGTTCTAGTTGGCTTTTTAATTCTGCATAGCAGTAGTGGCCAATTCATGTCCCTAATCTAAACAGTTTAACCAACTACTCTTTTTATTAGTACTTGTTTGCTACTACTATTATTATGATTTATTTCTGCGCACGTTTTAATAAAGTGGTTTTGCAGTTGGTGAAAGTTCTGTAAACACGTAAATCAAAGTGCATGACTCATTGTGATGCTAATTCATAAAGAAAACTCTATCCTGCAGTTCAACTTTGGGAATTGACTAAAATTAAGGTACTACTGGCTCTGTTTGGAAAAAACAAACAAACAAAAAAAAACCCCTCCAAGTACAGTTTGTGCAAGCAATCATTTTAAATGTTTTGCTTTGTGTGTGGATAGTTTTTATTGTAGTCCAGGGTATGTGTAATGTGTTGTATTTGAACTATTGTAACTTCAGATCCTCTTTTGATTGGAAATTGAATATGGTTTCTTTTTTTCATCCTAGCTGTGTTTTGTGTGTGTGTTAAGTGTCCTACATCAATTTTAAGCTTTGAGTATATGTGGGACAATTGGGATAATGTTTGTTTCATTTTTAATTTGTGGCTTTTGCCTCGCCTGTCAAAAAGGTTACCAGCCGTTACTGCTTCATAATCAGTTTACATTTTATTCTGAATGTTGATGCTTTAGTAGATATTATGCAGGGGTGAGGACAAATGCCAAGAATTTACAGTAAACAGTCTTGGAACTGCTTCTGCTGCTTTGTCAAAATCTTCAGTAGCAGAATCTTAAGCTAATTGCTAGTCATTTGCACAACTTATTGGTGAGCCAACCATGTATAACAAATTAACACAAATAATATTTCTCAAGTTTGGAGGCAAGGAGCTTCGAGAAGAAGACCAAACTGCTGAAAATATTAAGAACCAGATGACTATTCAAGAATGGGAACAAGTTTTTGAAATGAGTCAGGATAAGAACCTCTACCACAACCTGTGTACCAGCCTCTTCCCTACCATACACGGTAAACCATTTCTCACTTATCTGTGGCAAGCATAATCTTTAGATGTTTTTAGTGGTATTTGATTGGCGTTATTTATTTCCTTGAGTTAGTTCCACATCAGTAGTGTATTCCATATTCCATCTGAAATAGTTGTACCTTGGATATAAAAATTCTTATGAACCAGTCTGATTTTCTGGGAATTTCATCCCAGTTCTAAATAGGTAAGAGCTTGTTCTCTTAGGAATCTTTGTTTTGTCAATAATGCTCATGGTTTGTTAACTGAGATATTTCTCTACGTTATCGCTAAACCGCAGGAGAATCTTACAATGTTGTGTTTTTGATTATAGGGAATGATGAGATAAAGAGAGGCATCCTGCTAATGTTGTTTGGGGGGGTTCCCAAGACCACAATGGAAGGAACGTCATTGCGGGGTGACATTAATATTTGTATTGTTGGGGACCCAAGTACATCTAAAAGCCAGTTCTTGAAGTAAGCCAGCTCAGTATGTGTGTTTTCTAGAACACAGTTACTTTTATTCACATTTTTTAAAACGCAAATGCATACCGTCGGTCCATTTTTAGCAAGAAAGCATTTTTCAGCGAGGGTGCATATTATCTGGCAGTGGTCCATACCTGCCTAGCCTCAGAATTTCCATTTAGTCTCAAGGCCATAATTAAATACGAGTCCCCATATTGCTAGCGCTATCATTGGCTGCTTCACAGTTTTATAAAAAGTAAATGGAGAGTGATAGGTGGAAACTCCAGTTCGTAACCAATTATTTTCTTTTTATTGGGCACTTGTAGCAACCAATGATAGGAGGGATCTCGATTTAGCTGTCCATTCAGAGAAGAGGGATGTAGTTACGGGGACTGGCAATGTGAAAGCTTGCTGATGCTTCGCTTCCCAAACTGAGCGTGGATGAGAGGAGGTGACTGTTTTTAAAAAAAAAAAAAAAAAAAAAAAAAAAAGCGTTTTACTTAAAATAATATTTTGTTTCCCACAGTTATATCCTTCTATAAATACTGTTGTGCCGTCAAGCTAACGTGTTCAACAACAATAATACAGTGAATGTGTTTTTTTCGCTTTTGAATCCCTGGGGCTGAAAGTCTCGTGAGAATCTTATGTGAACCCTTGATTTATAGTGTGTGTGGTTGTTTGTTTTTTTTGAAAATGATAATTATTTTTTGTTTTAAATAAACTTTCTTACAATTTAAGGAATACATGTTTAAAACTATTACATGGAGGAAACCTCATTCTTAAAATCTTATTCATTATTTTTTTATAGAATGGTTTTTAAAGGCAATTACAACAAAATATAATTTGCACTATTTGAACGAAATACTGTGTGTGCAATACAAGCAATTGAGATTGTTTTCAGTGTCAAGTTCAATTATAATATTCATATTGCCCTTCTATATTACAAACAGGCTTAACACAGTCTACCAAAATTGCATACAAATATATTTTTTAGTGTCCCTGATATTATTTTCCCCTTTAGACATGTTGAAGAGTTTTCTCCTCGAGCAGTCTACACCAGTGGCAAAGCCAGCAGTGCTGCTGGTCTGACTGCAGCAGTGGTGAGAGATGAAGAGTCTCATGAGTTTGTGATTGAGGCTGGGGCCCTGATGCTGGCAGACAATGTATGTGAGGTTGCCAATAGATTTCCCTGAAACATCGCAAAACTAGTTTTGAGTGGCTTTAAAATGTTGTACATTTCTGGGTTTGATCAGGGCGTCTGCTGTATTGATGAGTTTGACAAAATGGATTTGAAAGATCAAGTGGCAATTCATGAAGCTATGGAGCAGCAAACCATTTCCATCACCAAGGCTGGAGTCAAGGTAATTCAGCTGATTTTATCTGAACTGTAAGATGTACTGTAGGTACCCCTGGACATAATGCATATTATAACAGTGAAGTAAACCAGCCACATTCCTAAATGTTTATAGGAAGCCACCATAAATTGTTTATTCAGAGGATCACTTTTTTTTTTTTTTTTTTTTTTTTTTTTTTTTTTTTTAAGCATGCAAAAAACCAGTGCTATTAGCCTGAGTAATCGGGTTTTTCACTTGGCATCTCAGTCTTTTGAATTAAATGGAAAGCCAAAAGCTGGGCATGAACTGGTAACCTCTTGGTTCAAAAATGAGTGTCTTACAATTCAACTAAAGAGTGAACTCTGTAGCCAGGAATTCTGTGTGGTGTGTGTGTGTGTCTAATATACAAATACAATTAACAGAGTAGCCACACATGCCAAAAAGTTCTTCATGTGTGTTTGTGCCATATAAAAGTAATGGCAGAAACTGTAGTATTGTCAATCACGTTTTGGCTGGATGCAGGCTAATCGTTTTGATCATTTGAAATCTAGGCCACGCTTAATGCCCGCACATCCATCCTGGCAGCTGCAAACCCAGTTGATGGAAGATATAACCGATCAAAGTCTTTGAAGCAGAATGTTAATATGTCTGCTCCCATTATGTCAAGATTTGATCTGTTCTTTATATTGGTGGATGAGTGCAATGAGGTAAGAACTTACAGCTATTTGAAATTCATAACATCTTGACAATTTCCAAATACAGTATCAACATGTAACTCTGTGACAACATACAATGGCAAGAAATAATTTCTGTCCAAGGATTTTTTTAAATTTTTTTTTTTACAACATACGTGAGTGGGCAAATATATTATCAATTACAGAAAGAAATATCTGACTCTGTGTTTGTGGTATCTAAGCAAAAGCTAAAACCACTGCAAAGGGCACTTATTACTTGTCTTGTACAGTATGCAGGGTTCTGCACCATCCACAGTTCTACTGGAACATTTAATAGCTTGCTGAAGAGACCGTCAATAAAGCAAAACGTATGTGGATGTTAAGTTTTCAGCAGCTTTACTAACAGACAGAATTGGGCCAGTGCTAAACTAGTTTTGTACCTCCGAAGGATAGCGGTTGAAGCAGGAAGTGATGTTTGTGGCTCAGTTGTCTGGCTGCTTCTGGCAATGCCCCACCTTGGAATTAGGGGGAGCATTGGTGGTGGTGTCCTAAAAAAACGTTGTGGACATTAAAGATTGCATGGTACTTTTTCAATCGACAAATCTGATTCATGGTGTTTAATTCTAATGCAGGTATAGCTCTGTGTTTGGCCTTGAAAAATGAAGTTCCTTCACCCCATCACAGTAGTCGCTTTTTTTTTTAATATAAATAAGCCCTAAAATGTAGCAACCTGTTGACAATATACTAACTAAAGTTTTAGATGTAGTATTTCTTTCATGCTTGTAAATAAGTGTTACAAATTGTCTTAGGTTACAGATTATGCAATTGCGAGAAGGATAATTGACCTGCATTCAGGAAACCAGGAGTCCATAGAACGAGTATTTTCTACTGAAGATGTTCAAAGATACTTACTGTTTGCTCGTCAATTTCAACCAAAAGTAAGTTTTACCTTTTTTTTACCCCCCCCCCCCCCCCCCCCCCCCCCCGGTATATCTACCCGGGCAGGACCTGGTGTCATGCGGTACACAATGCACGTATCAGTACCCAGGAAGCAGCTTGTTACTGACATTTCAGTCCCAGCTTACCTGGATTGAACCGTCTACCACATTTAATTAGAGCAAATGTTTCTACGTTTCTAATGCAATCTGACTCCTGCTATGTATCAATCACCAAAAATACGGCTAAACAGATGTTCGATGGGGAGAAAAAGTAAATCAGTTTATGAATATACAAAAGAAAACAAATGTGTCGATGTATTCAAATAGTAGAAATGGGTCAGATGAGGCAGAGGATGCATAGCGCTGCAAATACTGCTGCATTGAGGTACATGTTCACACTGACAATAAAAGAACACACTGAATATTAGGCAATATATTAACCTTGTATGCCGCCCTGTCCCGCTGGCGGAACGTGGTACTGCAATTACACATTACATATCATAAATCATCTGTAATATTATTACAAAAGCAAAAGAGCAAAAAAAAGCTGACAACATCAAAAATGTTGTTTTCCTACCGTCAAACAGCGAAGGAATTTTCCAAATTAGCCATTTCACCACTGAGTAGCCCCTTCGCAATGTGTCTAGTACCTCATGGTTCAAAAACAGCTCCGATCGACGAGCTGTGTGTTTCGCTGCTCTGGCCTTACAACTGTCTGTAGGTGGTGAAATCTCCCTGATTACGTTGTAGGGGAGGTCACAAGCTGTCCAATCATACCATGACTTTGTTTGTAGTTTGTACCTTTAGGCTCCTCCTGTTATACTAGTGTAACAGTAAATTAAACTCCTTTTTATAAACTCGCATGAAAAGCTTTATTCAGAATGTTTCACATCATATATTCAGGTAATTTGAGAACATGCATATATTAACACCTCATTTAAGATCATTTATAAGGATGCTTATTTCAAGTCAATTTATTGTAGTTAAGGCTTGTTCATATATAAGTTAATCTTGTGTCTCATGAAGCTGAGCGGTTGTGACACCTTATAGCAAAGTAATGCACTGGAATGTTTTGAAAGCTGGCGTTGGGACTGGATGAGAGTGGCTTAATTATTTGTAATAGAATTACTTTGGTAAGGGTCTGGGATTAAATTGATGGCACCACTGTTTAAAATGTGTTTGAGCTAGGGAGAAAAAATCTTCCAGAAAATAACGGTAACACCAAATACTCTTGCAGAGCAATCCTGGATCAAAAAATACTGCTTCCTGTAGTATGTCCATTTTCAGATTTACATTGCTACCTGTTGTAGAGCTACTCTTCTAGATTAAACTACAGAATATTAGCTTTAATTCTCTTGTAAGTTGGTTTGAAAATGACTTGCAAGATCACACTCAGGGGGTGGCTGTTGACAGGATTACATCTGACCTGGCTATAATCTTTTTTTTTTTTTTTATGAATGAGTGTTTTTGCCTGTTTTTTTAATTAATTTGTCTACTTTTGCCATTGATTTTATGTTTCTTGTCCCCTTCTCCTGCCAGAACCCCCTTTTTGTAAATGAAGCATGTCTCAAGGGTTCTATACTGGTTGTACACATTTGAAAATGCAGGTGACTCCTGAGCAGATGTGAGTGGTTTTTATTTTCCTCTCTGCAAATGATCTACAGATTACGAAGGAAGCGGAGGAGTTTGTCGTGGAGCAGTATAAGCGTCTCCGGCAGAGGGATTGCAGTGGCGGGATGAAATCTGCTTGGCGCATTACAGTCAGACAGCTGGAGAGTATGATCCGACTCTCTGAAGCCATGGCTCGCATGTACTGCTCCGATGAGGTGAGCACAGTTTGGCTCTATACATGTGTGTAAAATTGCAAACTAAACACTTTTCAGGATTTAGGGCAAGAAACACCCAATTGCCAAGTGCTGGCTGTCTGCATAACAAATAAATACTTGCATTGCATCAGAGGAGAGTAATGTGGGATTCTATATAGTTCATGGAAATGAGTGTAAACAGGAACATGTACAGAAACAGCCCAGTTGAAAAAAAGGGTAAGCTGCAGTGATATAAAAATAGTAGTGATATAATGTAGGTCTTATACAGTATGTGGGTAAAAAGATGAACAAAGTAGGCTAAATATTGGCACATCTTTATGAATGAATATACGAGTGAAAATGACTTGTATGTCAGATAATTAAGATTGTTGTAATGCATACTTATGTTGGAATTGGGATTTAGTTTTAGTTACCTGTCAAATTGTTACTCTTGATTTTTTTTCAGAGAACACGATTGTACCGAAAAGCTTTATCCTAGTTTTAAAGGGAATATACAAACGTAAATACATTTTCTTCCCTGTGATAGTAATAGCTTGCTGTTCATGTTGTTTAGCAGATGTCACTAACTTTTTGATTCTGCCAAATTCACCTACTGTGTTACTTGTTAACTATAACTTTAGTAAAAAGTTTTAACACCTGACAGGATTAAAGAAAACAAACTTGCTAATGAGAGGTTTGGTAAGCAGTGTTTTTTGGGTGGTACCTCTTCACTTCCTGTGCCGTGGGTTGCATTGTCATTGTGCACAAAGTGGAATTGGGTACAAGGACGAAGCAGCAGCTTTTAATCAGTAGTGCTGTACTTGAAGCATCAGCTTGTTCTGCTGCAGATCTAGCTTTAGTTGCAGACAGTGTTGTTCTGCTGCAGATCTAGCTTTAGTTGCAAGCAGTATTACAGATTGAGAAAGTATGTTTGTGAAGTTGCCTTTTCACTATATCTCTGAAGAAAAGCAGAGACTTAATGTCACGTTTTGATGTACAGCTGAATTGTGGTATTTTATTGTTTAAAAGGTGCAACCAAAGCATGTGAAGGAGGCATTCCGTCTGCTAAATAAGTCCATTATTCGTGTTGATTCCCCAGACATCAATTTTGATCAAGAGAACAATGAAAATGATGTAAATGGTAAGATTTGTTTGCCTTTTCTTAAACTTTCCCATGCCACATTAAACTTGGATTTAAATAAAAAAAAAAAAAAAAAAAGGTACATCAATGATTTAGGAGTGGTTTTAAAACAGCTGTCATTAATTAGGGTCATTGTTACATTACAATAACAGAGCTGACCTCCATAGGAAATAGGAGAGCAGTGTACTGTTATATCTTACAAAATGGATTGGGTGAATAATGCTGTGTTACAGTATGTAGTTTATAAGAAGAAAAAAAATAACTCCACATAACCTATATATTTTATTTTTTTTTCTTCTAAATAATCCGGTTTAAAAAATTTCCATTAGATGAAGCGGTTAATGGCGAAGCTAAAGCTGTGACTAGTGAAGAAGCTATGGAAACTGAACAGGAAGCTGTCAAGTCTGAAAAACTGAGTTCTCAGAAGCCTGCTGTTAGGATGTCATTTGCTGAATACAAAAAAATCTCCAACCTTCTGGTTTTACACATGCATAAGATGGAGGATGGTGAGTAGTACCCAACTGGAATGTCTACTTTAATGTTTCAAATGTATTCTATGATAAAAGCCGTAATTGGCATTGGCTTCTTGGCTTGCAAGACTGAAATTCTAAATGTTGGAGGCAAACTAATGTTGCCGTTGTGTTGCACATTATGCCCGTTGCTCAGTACAGCCCAATACAGTGACTTCTGAAAAATCAGTCATACTTAAATTATTTAGGGGCATACTCAAGACTAGGACTAGTTAACTGAACTATTCTTCTCCCTAGACTGCACCAACAGTTTGCCTTTTGATGGGTGTTATTTTGAAATGTCAGTTTTGAAATATCAAACACTTTGGCACCCTCTTGTGTCAGCACTGCTGCAAATATCGGATTTCATTTTCTTAAAAGCAAAAATACCTTACCCAGCCTTCATACTAAAAATATGCTTTTGTGTTTGGATAAAGAGTTTACTGTTTACATTTTATATGTGTGTGTGTGTGTGTGTGTGTGTGTGTATATATATATATATATATATATATATATATATATATATATAGCTCTGGAAAAAATTGAGACCACTGCAAAATTATCAGTTTCTCTGGTTTTACTATTTATAGGTATGTGTTTGGGTAAAATGAACATTTGTTTTATTCTATAAACTACTGACAACATTTCTCCCAAATTCCAAATAAAAATATTGTCATTTAGAGCATTTATTAGCAGAAAATGACAACTGGTCAAAATAACAAAAAAGATGCAGTGTTGTCAGACCTCGAATAATGCAAAGAAAATAAGTTCAGATTCATTTTTAAACAACACAATACTAATGTTTTAACTTAGGAAGAGTTCAGAAATCAATATTTGGTGGAATAACCCTGATTTTCAAGCACAGCTTTCATGCGTCTTGGCATGCTCTCCACCAGTCTTTCACATTGATGTTGGGTGACTTTATGCCACTCCTGGCGCAAAAATTCAAGCAGCTCGGCTTTGTTTGATGGCTTGTGACCATCCGTCTTCCTCTTGATCACATTCCAGAGGTTTTCAATGGGGTTCAGGTCTGGAGATTGGGCTGGCCATGACAGGGTCTTGATCTGGTGGTCCTCCATCCATACCTTGATTGACTTGGCTGTGTGGCATGGAGCATTGTCCTGCTGGAAAAACCAATCCTCAGAGTTGGGGAACATTGTCAGAGCAGAAGGAAGCAAGTTTTCTTCCAGGACAACCTTGTACTTGGCTTGATTCATGCGTCCTTCACAAAGACAAATCTGCCCAATTCCAGCCTTGCTGAAGCACCCCCAGATCATCACCGATCCTCCACCACATTTCACAGTGGGTGCGAGACACTGTGGCTTGTAGGCCTTTCCAGGTCTCCGTCTAACCATTAGACGACCAGGTGTTGGGCAAAGCTGAAAATTGGACTCATCAGAGAAGATGACCTTACTCCAGTCCTCTACGGTCCAATCCTTATGGTCTTTTGCAAACCTCAGCCTGGCTCTTCTTTGCTTCTCATTGATGAAGGGCTTTTTTCTAGCTTTGCATGACTTCAGCCCTGCCCCTAGGAGCCTGTTTTGAACCGTCCTCGCCGTGCACTTCACCCCAGCTGCCGTTTGCCATTCTTTTTGTAGGCCACTTGATGTCATGCTATGGTTGCTGAGTGACATTTGAATGAGTTGGCGGTCATCCCGGTCAGTGGAGAGTTGTTTTCGCCCTCTGCCGGTCTGTAGCTTTGTTGTCCCCAATGTGTGCTGCTTGACCTTGTTCTTATGAACCGCCGTCTTTGAAATTTTAAGGGCGGAAGCAACCCGACGCTCACTGTATCCCTCTGCCAGTAAAGCCAGAATTGAACCCTTCTTTTCCTCACTCAAAACTTTCCTTTTCAACTCTTTGGGCATGGTCAATAGTTATTTTTTGATTCCAATTACTTTTGAGGTACTACTAGCACTGTTTTGCCATCCAGCTGGTCCTGTTGCAAGAGGATAGTGATGACCACAGGAGTGGTTTTTATACTTTTACTTGTTAAATAAGATCTGGTTCAGGTGATCCCCTAATCAGTACCTCATTCAGGAGAATGAGGTGTGCCTGTGTTGGAATTCAACAGACACTGGAATGGAATGGCTGCCATACATGTAGAGATGCTGATTTAAGAAACATTTGCAGTGGTCTCTTAATTTTTTCCAGAACTCTGTGTGTGTGTGTATATATATTTATATATATATATATATATATATACACACACACACACACACACAAACACTGATGATTTTCTGCATTTTTTGCATATTTGACACTGAATGTTATCAGATTTTCAACCAAAATCTAATATTGGATAAAAGGGACCCTGAGTGAAATTGATACTTATTTCATTTATTTATTTATTAAACAAAGTAGTGCAACACTCAATGCCCCCGTGTGAAAAAGTAATCTCCCCCTTAGACTCAATAACTGGTTATGCCACCTTTAGCGGCGATAACTGCAACCAAACGCTTCCTGTAGTTATTGATCAGTCTCTCATTGCGCCGTGGAGGAATTTTGGCCTACTCCTTCATGCAGAACTGCTTCAACTCGGTGATATCATGAACACTGACCTTAGCCGAGGCGAGAGAGGCCTGCAGATCCCTGGATGTTGTTCTAGGGGACTTTTGGCAGGACGTCCACTCCTGGGAAGATTCACTACTGTCCCAAACTTTCTCCATGGGGACAATATGGCTCTGACTGCGGTTTGGTGGAGCCCCAGAGCCTTAGAAATGGCTTTGTAACCCTTTCCGGACTGATAGGCATCAACAACTTTTTTCCGGAGGTCTTCAGGAATTTCTTTGGATCGTGGCATAATGTGCCTCTAGAACCTGTGTGCTGGCTCGAAAAAGGGCTGGCCCAAATCAGGCCTGATTTGTTAACCAAAGTATTCAACTCTGACCCTAATTATCCCTTTAATTGGGTTGAGTTAACTAGGGGGGGCAATAACTTATTCACACCTGAAGATTGCATGTTTGATTACCTTGCACACCAAACAAATGAAAAAACCAAACTTTGGTGTCATTTTTTCTCTGACTCCCTCTATATACTACTACAACCCACGAAAAGATCTGACCAAATTCAGTGTGAAAAATGTGCAAAAATGCATAAAAGACAGTGGGCAAAAACTTTTTCATGGCATATATATATATATATATATAATATATTATACACACACTGTAATCCCTATTACAGCTGATGATGAGTCCTCATTAAAGAAAAGTGAGCTGGTCAATTGGTATTTGAAAGAAATGGAAAGTGAGATTGATACAGAGACGGAACTAATTGCAAAGAAGAATTTAATAGAAAAAGTTCTTCACAGATTGATCCACTATGTAAGTATAGAAGAGGTATTTTTAGGTTGACTTCTATCACAAATATCATATTTCTGCACAATCAGCAAATAAGTTGTAAAATGCAGTTGGTTTACTGTCCAGTTCTACAATGCATACCAGCTACAGTGCCACCATGACTGATGATGGTAGTCCAAACATGTTCCAAGTTTGTATTACTTGTATACTGTATGTTCCTAATTGGTGCAGTAGCCCAGTTCTACAGACCCATTTTTTGTATACTGATTACTGTAGTGATGAACAGTCCCTTTAATCAGATATACCTATTAATCATTTCAGCTTTAAATTACTGTACAGTGTTTTGTTTTTTTTCCTCAACTGTCATCAGATCTTGACTTTTAGAATTGGTAAAGTGGGCAGTTATTTGTGTTCAGGCATGTGTATCTCTTCACTTCAGGATCATGTTATTATCGAACTGACCAAAACAGGACTGAAAAAGGTGACTGATGAAGGGGAAGAGCCTACCATGGAGGAAGACCCATTTTTGGTTGTCAACCCAAACTATACCCTGGATGATTAACAGAACCTTGCTTTGCTCAATACAGCAGTTTCTTTTTATAAAGGCTGCTGATCAGTATTGTGTAAAATGCATTTATTAAATACCTATGCATTTATTAAATATATTTTGGTATCCAGTATATGCTGTGAGGCTAACTAAACATTTGTTTAAAAAAAAAAATATATACTTTCAGTGTAACTAACTGTATTTTGTGGGTACCAGAAACCTGTGAATTGATAGATTTATTTAAAAAATAATAATAAAGGATTCATATTTTCATAATCTGCATATTTTTATTTATTCAAAACTATTTCTGAATACAGAATGAAAGTAATGGTGTAAAGAAACAAACTGATGCTCTCTTTTTTGTTTTGTTTTTTTTTTTTTTTTTTTTTTTTTTTTTTTAAATTTACTCTGAGATCACTGAACAATACCATAATCCGCGTGATAAAAAGAACTACATATATATATATATATATATATATATATATATATATATATATATACCTTTTAATATAAACAGTTTCCCCTGTAAAGCAGGGGGCACTTGTTAAAGATAATATACTTAAGGTAATAGTGCATTACAATTGTCATTAATTTTTACAATCCAAAATTTTTGGTAGTTTCTTGTCTCCCAGGAGATGGGAGATGTCTGAGTCGAATCAGGCGACTTGGCCAGTATGAGAGTGTGGTTTTTGCTTTTAACATGAACAGAAAAACAAACTATTGTTAAAGGCTGAATTTGAAGGATTTAATGTATTTAGGGTGGTCATACAGGTATTCACTTCAAATTCACAGAGGATTTAATCACACTAAAATGTTTACAATAAACAAAGCCGTGGATTTTGTTTTGGATGAATTCCAAAGGGAATCTCAGATGCTAATTAACCTCCATTTAGCAATTTTACTGCAGTGTATTTTCACTAGTGTACAAAAAAAATAATAATAATAATTTAAGCAGAAAGAAAACCTACATTACCAGGGGTTTAATCAAATATTCACAATGTTACTGTTTAAGGCCTTTTAAAAAAATGTATTGATTGTTTTTTAGGAGCGAGACTGATAATATTGACATCTAAAACGATTCTCAGTTCACATGAGTGAGACCTACTCAACTCTGCTGATTTATCAATGGACACTTCCGACAGGGTGTGGGGAAAAGGTTATTCTTGGATATGAGAGATAGCTCTGGGGAACATTTTCTATTAAGCATTTGAAGTAAATGTCACTTTTGCCCAAGGTCTGTCAGAAAACCCCAGCATTGACAAGTTATGTCAGTCTCAAAATGTTACATAATTAATGTGTGTGGTATTTTTTTCCCAACATTTGTTTGGTTCTATAAACAATTAAATTTATATATATATAATAGTATATATATATATATATATATATATATATATATATATATATATATATATATATATATATAATAAATTTATTTAACCCTCCTATTAGGTTTCGGATCTGTTTGACCCGACTAGTTTCCAATTAGTTTAAATGCTATTCTTTTCACGTTGTGTATAATATTTTATGACTTTTCCTAAGTTGGAGTCATGAACTTATACACAGAAAACAGAACCTTTTGAGGTATGTGTGCATGTTGTGTTCTTTTTAAAAAAAAAAAAAAAAAAAACAGGTCATTTATACAAATAAGACTGTGTAAAAATAATACAAATGTGACCTGTGGCATTTATCTATGTAGATTTGTGTGCAAGAGAAAAACAAACTTCTTTAATTTGTTTTTTTATTGCTATTATATTTGTATAGTTATTTCTGGAAATGGCTGCACCTGTCTGAAGATATTTATAAACAAACTAATATTCATGGTGATTTGAACTCTGCTCTCGCCAAGATAAGCACTAACTAAAATGTAGCTTTGCAGTAAACTAATGTGATCCATCTGCATCTCCATCCATTTGTGTTTTCCGTCTGATGATGTAGATATCCTTCTGTCTGGTGTTGATTGCTGAAGTGTAATGCTGGCTCCAGGGATCGGTTCATTTTGCCTCCCCAGCCCATCGGTGATGCCGGCTCCGGGGATCAACCCAGTGCGGTCTCCCCAGCGCATCAGCATGATAATCGTCTGGATTGAGCCAAGTAGGGTACATCTCTAGGGTCTTCAAGTGGGCACCTTCCATCCTCGGTGTTTCGTTGACTAGCCCACTACACCTCAAGAGGGCTCAACAGTGATTCTGGTGTCCCGGCATCACCCCCCTTCATCCCCCTTAGCCCAGCTTACTTATCTGTACATCAGCGTTGCTTTCTTTCGATTGTGCTTGAGATCCCCATCCAGAATCTTTCCGTCTCAACCATAGCCAGTTGCTGCTCCTTTCTGCTGCTTCATATAAGTTCTTCACTGTGCGACGCAACTCTTGGCCACTGAACCCGACGTCTCTGAGAAATCGGGTTGTAGAGTGTGCCACAAATCCTCGACAACCCACCTCCACTAGGTAAACTCGGACTCTCCATCCTCGCTGTTCCGTTTCAGCAGCTAGTTGAGCATACCGAAGTTTCTTCCTCTCATACGCCTCATCCACAGCATCTTCCCATGGCACTGTTAACTCTACCAGATGAACAAGGCGTGCTGATCCAGACCACAAGACAATGTCTGGTCGAAAGTTAGTGGTGGCAATCTGGTGGAAAAATAAGCCGTTGACCAACATCTGCCAGCATCTTCCAGTCTCTAGCAGCTTCCAGTTGTCCTAGGTGAGGCTTGGTTTTAACACCTTTTCTGGGTGTTTGCTCTCCTGGATGGAGGAATATTGTCTTTTGTATGTAATGCTTTGATGGAACTGGTGGCAATTTATTGGTCAGGTTATGCTTGTCTTCGAATGCTAAGGCTAAACATTGCAGCACCTGGTCATGGCACCAAGTAAACCGTCCTTGGCTAAGAACCACCTTACATCCTGTCAAAATGTGCCTTAATGTTGCAGGTGATGAATACAAAGGACATGAGGGATCCTCACCCACCCAGAGATTTAGGGTCTCTGGTGATGGGAGAACATCATATGCTGATCTGATGAGGAAACTGATCCTGCTCTATTCCATGGTCCATAGGTCTTGCCAGCCAATCTTGCGTTGTTCCATACTCTCCCATCTCATCCATTCTCCCTGCTTGGCCTGGGAAATGGCCTTCACACACCTAATCCTCACCTCCTGCTTTTGCAATTCATTGATTACAGCTTCATCTGTTGAGCTGGGGTTGCCTTGTGCCATGTAGGAGTAGCTGAACTGAGACCAAAAACTCCTTTTCCATGCTGAACTTGCCACAGAATTTTCTTCCAGTTTTCAATTTCCAGCTGCCTCCCTTATGCATTTGTCACGTGAATCTACTAATGTCATTTCCAGTTGGACTTTGGCGCACTTGCTCGGTTAGAGCAGAGATTGGTAGCTGCAGTATTCCTTTACCATAAACTCCCACTCTGTTGAGGCAGTGTGGAACTCCCAACCATTTCCTGACGTATGAACTGATTAAAGCTTCCAGTTTCTCAACTGTTGTCAAGGAAACCTAGTATACAGTCAGTGGCCACAGCAGTCTTGGCAAATTACCAAACTGAAAGCAGCAGAGTTTGTTTGCCTGGTAAAGCGCCGCTGTCTATGCTCTTCAACCCTTCCACTGCTTGTTGTCTAACTTCTGCCACACGAACTGTGTTCTTTAGATCCCCATCGTACCATCTCAATAGACTTTACACTGGCTTCTCGGACACTGTTGATACTGGTGTTGAACCTTTTATATATTACTTCACCTTTAATTATAGGGATGCTCCTTGATTTAGTGGGCTTGAATTGCATTCGTGCCCATTCAATGTTATTGGTTAACTTGCCCAATAACTGATTAGTGCAGGCTACTGTTGTAGTCATTGTTGTCATGTCATCCATGTATGCTTGAATTGGTGGTAGTCGCATTCCAGAAGCCAAGCTCTCTCCTCCCATTACTCATTGTGATGCCCTAATAATTACTTCCATTGCCATGGTAAAAGCCAGTGGAGAAATGGTACTTCCTGCCATTATTCCAACTTCTAGGCGTTGCCATGTAGTGCTAAATTCTGAAGTTGAAAAACTAAATTGCAAATCTCCAAATTAGGCTTTCACTATATTTGTTATTGTCATCGGTACGCTGAAAAAAATCAAATGCTGCCCGAAGATGTTCATGTGGCACTGAACCATATGCATTAGCCGAATCCAGGAATGTGATATGGCGCTCCTTCCTCTCCTTTTTTGCTGATTGAATTTGTTGCCAGATTACACTGATGTGTTCTAAGAATCCTGGGAAACCTGGAATGCCTGCTTTTTGTACTGAAGTGTCAATGAAGCAGTTCTTTAATAGGCAGATTGACAATCTCTGAGCAATAATGCTGAAGAAAATGTTGCCTTCTACGTTTAATAGGGAAATAGGATGAAACTGACCGATGCTTGTAGAATCCTTTTCTTTTGGTATAAAGACTCCACCTACTCGGTGCCATGCTCTTGGTACAACCTGTTTTTCCCATGCCACATTCATCAATTTCCACAGGATTTGTAGAACTCCAGAAGCACTCTTGTACACTCTGTATGGAACTCCATTAGGCCCTGGAGATGATGATGCCCTTGCTTTTTTCACAGCTTGCTCTACTTCTTTCCACTTAGGTGCACAGTCCTCCATTTGGTATTCGGGTGGATTGATAGGTGGGATGTCTGAAGGAATTGACATAGGCTCCTGTCTTTTTGAATCTGTATGTATTTCCTCCAAATATCTCTCCAGCTCAAACTTAGATAATTTTAGTGTGCTATTTTTCTCACTGGTGAATATCTTCTTTACAAATTTGAATGGATCTTTATAAAAGTTAATTCTGGCACGCTCGTTCTTTTTGTAGCGTTTCCGTAGGCGCTCAGCTCTGTGCAATGTTGCAAGCTTATCTTTTATGACCCTTTGTAACAGATGGAGTCCCTCCTTCTGACTTTGTTCTGCCTTTCTCCATTGCTCCTCAACTGCCTCCTTTCTCTAACTAAGTGTTCAATCTCCTGCTGCCGTCTAGACTTTCCAGGAATAGTTTGTACTTTTTCCTTCCTTTTTTCAATTCCAAACCTCTCGCTTCCATATGCTTAGATGATGTCCACAAATTTATCCAGCATCTTTTCAACTGTTCCATTTAACCTTTCCAAAGTAAAACAGAGATCCGTGTTTACTGTGTCCCATGCAGTTTTCTCACAAGCTCTTGGCCATTTAACTCCAGGCTTGTGCCCATTGAGGTTCTTTTCTCTCTAACGCTGCTTTGTCTGATCGTGTTTGCAAGGATCATTAGGTTCATCACTAGTTGTATCTGGAGATTGGGCTGACCATGACAGGGTCTTGATCTGGTGTCCTCCATCCACACCTTGATTGACATGACTTTGTGGCATGGAGCATTGTCCTGCTGGAAAAACCAATCCTCAGAGTTGGAGAACATTGTCAGAGCAGAAGGAAGCAAGTTTTCTTCCAGGACAACCTTGTACTTGGCTTGATTCATGCCAAAGCTGCCCGATTCCAGCCTTGCTGAAGCACCCCCAGATCATCACCGATCCTCCACCACATTTCACAGTGGGTGTGAGACACTGTGGCTTGTAGGCCTCTCCAGGTCTCCGTCTAACCATTAGACGACGAGGTGTTGGGCAAAGCTGAAAATTGGACTCATCTGGGGGTGCTTCAGCAAGGCTGGAATCGGGCAGATTTGTCTTTGTGAAGGGCGCATGAATCAAGCCAAGTACAGTGTGTGTGTGTGTGTGTGTGTGTGTGTGTGTGTAATATATATATATTTTACATTTTTTTTTTTTTTGCTGTTGGCGGTAAAAATAAGGGACTGTTTAAATAAAACTATGATTTGTAACACTATATTCTGGTGTAGCAGCTTTTATTTTAAATTGTATTAATGCTAACAGACGGTCATTACAATATGCTGGTGCCTAAGCAAACTGCAGAAACACTGTACAGAGATCACATCCCATTAAACTAATGTTTTGATTACATTGTGAGGAGATACAGAATTATTTGGTTTCTCAATAGCTATGGAATACTGTACCCCCACTCCTGAGGAATATTGGGGGACCCAGTTTTTAATACAATTGAACACATACCTCACAGGACAGTCTATAAAAAAACTAACAAACAAACAAACCAAAAAAAAACATATGACTCTCGACTTCAACGCAGACTTTCTAGAAGTAACGCGAACGCAGACAAAGATGTATTTGCAGTCTACATCGAGGGATAAAGAGAGCTTTAACCAAACAGAAAAGTAAAAGACACTTTTAAAAAAGACACGCTGCCCAGTGTTTGTTATGTTTTACTTGGTCTGACTTCTATTAATTGCTTATTAAATATTATCAAAGTCTTTCTGGACAGTGATACCTCATTAATTAGTTTACATTTCAGAAACAGAATTTCACGTCAAAAACAATATATCGAATTGCTAAAAATAAATATAATGTGACGCTTTCGTGCCTCAAACTAAGTAAAACAATAAGCTTGAGTATATCTAATAATTAATAGTGTGGCGCGTATACACAGATATATTTGACATTCCAATTCAGCCGTCTTTTGGGGGAAAAAAAAAGAGAAAAAACGCATCTGCGCAGGCGTGAAATCACAAGGGATACCGAATTCCATGGAGTACCAAAATCCGCGTCTCGCCAGTAACCGAGAAGCCGCTAAATCGATAATTGTAGTTGCTGTGATTTATATTCTGTTTGGCTAAGTCAGTCTTATCAGGTTCTGCCACCTTTCATCCTGGAGTAAATAAAGGCAATGTCTATTCAACAGCTGTCAACGGTAGACATCAGGAACTGCAGGAAACCAGTTTTAGGAACTCCCAGGATTCCAGAAAAAAACACTAGCACTGATATTGAGAAACACGTGAAATGGATTACGGAATTCCAGCAAACTCGCAGCTTTTATTCCGAGCATGTGACGAGGGCGATTATGAGAGTGCCAGACGAATCCTAGAACCAGATGCAGCTGAAACAGGGACACCGGGAAGGCTCCGTTCTGATGTGGTGTCCGAGTGCAACGCAGACAGCTCGGGCCCCAGGTCAGCTTCGCTTGTCCCGGTTGATTGCACAGATGAGGAGGGCAATACAGCTCTTCAGTTCGCAGCTGCTAGTGGACACGATAAACTAGTTCGGTTCTTGTTAAGGAAAGGCGCTTCGGTGGACAGCCGGAATCACTACGGTTGGACCCCGCTTATGCAAGCAGCAAGGTGTGTATCAATAGTTCTGTAAACTTGTTCTTAAGCACACTGTGTACTGAATAATAGGATGCACTGACATCAAACAATTTCAATCACTTCTTGCAACAGTTCTGAAGGATAGATGCTTATATGTTTAAGAAGGTCGTGTCTAACTTAATTTTTTTTAATATACATTTTGGCATTTGGATATGTAAACAACGACATAAGGTGTGATTTGGTAGGAATGCACACTGTTTTGATAATGAATTAGGTTGCATTATAGCAAGCAAAAATAGTGACCATTTGCTTGAAAAAAAAAAAGCAATCTACGTTTTCATTATATTACATTTCTCACCTTTCTAATATCATGTTATGTGTTTTATTAGTATTCCTGTTATTTACCAACCCCAATCTTCACTTTCAACCTGAGATAAGGAAGTTGGAAAAATGTACCTTTGTTATGTTTTTATAGTGATTTTTAACACATCGGTATATGAGTGATATGTTGCCACCTTTTCCACAGACTATACACTGACATTTTCAGTCAGCCGTGGTTTATCAAAACTGCACTATACTGCCATACAGTTTAACACAAGTAAGCTGGCTGGTGATTTCCAGTCCTTGCATAAAACATGTCTTTACTGTTAATAAAATGTATTGTGCTATTTATTATTTTCATTCACTAATGTGAAATCACGGACACATTATCATTTAACATATTTAAAAGCACAATACTTGTAAACAGCATCCTTCTGCCTGTAATTTTAGGCAACTGGAAAATTGAACAGAAATCGTACCTGACATATTGTTCACGCTGTGCACCTTTTTGCACAGCTTAGTCCTTTTAGTACAGTCCCATTAACTTCACCGTTTAGCTGTTACTCGCTGAAGCTGATTTGACAAGAAATCGACAGTATGTTGTTATCCCTGTACAAAGTGATGATACTCTTATACCAAATATGGCACAAACATTGTTTTAATTGTGAGTCTGTTTAAAGGAAGATGTTAAACGTCTATACACGAACAACATAGAAATGCTGTTTGTAATTCATGTTAGTACTGGATTTTGTAACAAACTATTGAACATTTTTTTTTTTTCTTAATTGGTAACATGTACCGAAAAGTAAGTTTAATTAAAAGGAAAAAAAGAAACTTGGTCACATCAAGTGTGATCGTTCACCGGGGGTGCACAGTAAGGGCACATATTCCATGTATCTGGCACATCATAAATTATATCTTTCTAATTCACGTGACTGTAGGTAAAAAGTGTGCTCAGTGGTTGCAAGTACATTACATTTTGCTGTGGAAGATACAGTTTTCGCATTAGCCGCCACGGTTGTTTTGACCGCATGTATGTAGCCTGCTGGGGTCACGTGACTACAGACCCTCACCTGGAATGCTTACATCACGTGGGTATGTTAGTTATTCAAATGCTGGGGACAAAGTAGACTCAACAGATAAGTACTAAACAGTAGATATGTAACAATATAGTGGAAATAGTTTAAACAACTAATGTATGTCAAAGAAAATATTATAGGAAAGTTGATGTTTCTTATGCGTTTCAGTTAAAAACCGGATATTAGTGCATCCTGGCTTGTTAATTCCAGTCACCGGGACACAGATGCCAGTTCACGGATTGTCCAGGTCAAACTCGGACAGGTGGCTACCATAGTGCAATGTTTACTTTGGAATTTGATAAATATATTATTTAAAAAAATAAATAAATAAATAAATTGTTAAACACCCACCAGGTGTCAGTTCTATGAAAAGGTTAATAAACATAAACTGCATTCCCAGTACATGTAGAACACTTCACAGTGGGCACTGGACACACAAGTTGTCATTTCTAGTGTAGTGGATGCAGTGTGTCATTTCTAGTGTTCTTAGTGGATGCAATGTGTCATTTCTAGTGTTCATAGTGGGTGTATTTTGTCATTTTTAGTGTTTATAGTGGGTGTATTGTGTCACTTCTAGTGTTCGTAGTGGGTGCATTTTGTCATTACTAGTGTTCGTAGTGGGTGCATTTTGTCATTACTAGTGTTCATAGTGGGTGCATTGTGTCACTTCTAGTGTTTATAGTGGATGCATTGTGTCATTTCTAGTGTTCGTAGTGGGTGTGTGTTGCATTTTGTTTTTAATTATTATTTTTTTGCTTCCATTGTGAGCAGTGTATGCAAATTATATTTTCCCTTTTCCATTTAGATTTGGCCATCTGAATGTTGCTCACATGTTGTTGGAAAATGGTGCTGAAATAAATGCCAGAAACAGAATCGGGGCCAGCGTCCTTACAATGGCATCAAGGGGTGGTCACGTCAGTGTTGTGAAACTGTTAATGGAGAGTGGAGCCTTTGTCGACGACTACGATCATTTGGATGTTAACATGGGGAATAACAACAATAACAAAGGGGAATTCCCAGACATCACTGCCCTGATGATTGGAGCACAGCACGGGCATGAAGCCATCGTGAGGTTGTTACTGGAGTGGGGTGCGGATCCAAATTACAGCATCAAAACAACCGGATGGAGCCCACTTATGCTGGTAACACTCAATGGGAAAGTAAGTGTGGCACAGCAGCTAGTGGAACGAGGAGCAGACCCAGACCACAAAAATGTGTTGGCTAAAACCTCATTTGAGATTGCACTGAACTACAAACAAAAGGAGATGAAGAATTACCTGGATGCCATAACCACTATCCGCCCACAGTCAGGTAGGGTATATTTTTTCTTGGAGACTGGGTTTAAATTGTTCTAAAGGGATACATGAATATTTCTAAATAACTACTGTACCTCCTACTTCTTGTGGACAATTGACCAATAGAGTGTTAATTGTTTTTAGGACAGCAAATATGACAGACTTTGAGAGAGAGCTGGTAACAGGTAGCTATCAGCTCTCTGTCAAAGTCAGTCATAGCTGCAGTCCTGCCTATTGTGACAGAAATGTACTTGGAAGATGCAGATTGTATTTAATTTTTTAGCTAATTGGAACATAGTTATTCATTTAATGTGCTGCAATAGCACACATTCAACACATACCATCTACATGTAGTGCCATGGTTCAGTTCAAACACAACACATCTCAATTTTATTACTGAAGTTCTGTCCAACTTCTTAAATATACGTAGGTTTCTGGAGCTGTTTTTACTTATGCTGGCTGCATGCAAATATTCCCTAGTAACCAGATGCTGCTATTTGAATATACCATTTATAAAGAATTTACAAATTAATCTCCATATTATCGTCTAACTTTGGAAATCACTAAACTTACTACAGAAATAAATGTGACGTTTGTTAAGCAGCTATGATATCCTAGTATTTTATAATGAATTGTAACTTCATACCACAGGGGAATATAATCTCCAGCCTTGGATAACAGTATATGTACTGTAGTTCTAAATTTACAAAGCTGTTATCTGTTAAGTAATAAGCAGTTGAATGTCCAAATAGGTAAGGCCCAAAAATAAGCTTTCAAGAATCACTAAGGTGTTGTATCTCATTTTTAAAATGAATAAAGAAATACATGTATTTTACTGAACTAATGTTCTAGTTTTGTCATTTTATTATATAGAAAGTAGCATTTTCATCCATTTTGTTGGAGCTGTAGAATTGTGTCTAATGTGCAAATGAGTTATCCTATTCAGAGGGTGACTGTGCAATTGTTAAATCAGCTGGGTGTTAACAGTCCTGTCCACATTAGCAAGTAAATACATTCTTAGCAGAGCAAGCAATACAGCATTAAACCTCAGCTGCCCCCCATCTTTTTTTAATGCATCCTGTAATGTACACATCTTACATTTATTTAAAAAATGCAGATGGATTAGCATTAACAGTTATTAAAAAATACGTCAATATGGGACTTTGCACTCTGTTGGTAAAGGGTTCACATATTTGAGGTGTGTCTTTATCTGTTGCCTAGCACCCAGAAAGCAGTCTCTTCCTGGAAGAAATGACCCCATGGTTGAGGGAAACAGACTGTGAAGAGAGCACATGTTAACGTAGTGAAGTCTGCTTATTATTTGAGGAATATATCTCATATCTGTTTGTATCTTGCAGAATCTGACGTAGAAATTTTAATTAGTGCGTTTGTTTCATCCCGTCTGGACTATTGTAATGCCTTATTGGCTGGTCTACCTTGTAAACTAATCAATTGCTTACAGCAGGTTCAGAATACAGCTGCACAAATTCTGACAGGTACAAAAAGATTTGAACATATTACACCTGTTCTTGCCCACTTGCATTGGCTTCTGGTGAAGTACAGAGTTATTTTTAAAAATGTATTAATGACATTTAAGGCTGTCTCTGGAAATGGCCCTGCTTACATTAATAAATTTACCTTATGTCCCTGGATGCCAGTTGAGATCTGCTAACGCTGGCTTCTGGTGACTGCAATGATAAAGCGCAGCTATTGTCGTGGAAGAGCCTTTAGTCATTATGCACCTGTATTATGGAACAATCTTCAATTGAAATCTGTAAAGCTGACTCAAATGCATTTAAATCAAAGCTTAAAACACATCTTTATGCATAGGCCTTTTTTGTAGATTGGGATGGCATATTTTAGAATTTTGTTTATGTATTTTATTTATTTATTATGTATATTTTTTTGTTTGTTTTTGGATGTGTTTTGATATTTTATTGTATATTATATTATTGTATAGTATATTTATTTGTAATGTGAAGCACTTTGGGATACCTTGGCATGAAAGGCGCTATACAAAATAAATTCGATTGATTGAGTTGGACAGCAAACAGCAATAGGACTGTTTGGCTTTATATTTTATCTTCAAGATTGTTTCCGAGCAAGCCTTAGCAAGGTAAATTTCTTAAAGGAAATCGGTATAAAAACTAATGACCACCACTTGGGAGCTTTCCAATGAAAGCTAGTTAAAGACTCTTGTGTGTAATTGTCTATTTCAGGAGAAGAGAAGAGGAGGCCAGATGTCTTTCATGCTCTGAAACTTGGTAAATCCCATAGCATTTGCTTTATTTTAGTTTTTTACACTGTCGGTCTAAAGAGTTAATCTGTCTGTTAAAAATAGTTGTTACCCTAATGTGGAATGAATTCCGAGCGCTTAAAATTGTTACGAATGCTAGTTGAAATAGTTTGTTGTGTTTATGATTACATAAAAGGTTCCCGGGATCAATTTATTTCAGTTGATTCACCGGCAGTGAAATAAGAACTCTGCTGCCTTTGTATTGGTGATTTGTTGCTTTCACAAATGATTTGGCAGGAACCAGAATCCCAAACTTGTTTAGTGAAATGTAGTTTCCAGTCATTTGGAAATAGTGCAGTATATTGCCAGGAATTGCCTGTACAATAAAGCCAAACAAACATCATCATGTTGTTGTTGTTGTTTTTTTTTTTTTTAAGCATCAGCAACAGAAAGAGTACCACTATACCTGACCAAGCAATTCATTCACCAAAGAGAAACTAGTGACGCGGTTAAATCCTACCTTAATTTGGTATATTAGTTTCAGCCATCACCAAGATAAGCCTTAACATAAAACGTGTGTACCCTAAATTTTAGTTTTGTACCCCTAGTTTATATACAAGGAGGGTTACACTGTACCTCTGAATGAAAATCAGTTCAGTGGGAACCTTGCATATATATGTAAGTAGAGTAACTTATATCTAGGTGATATTTGGCTTGTGCTTTGTTATGCTTAAGGTGCTATTCTTTACTGAATAATTCTACCTGTCTCATTGTTGTATTCACTGTCCAGGAAAGTACCAGTTAGTTAAGGAGATATTAGATGAAGATCCTGGCCAGGTGAACATTGCTAATCCTGATGGCGCCTCTCCCCTGATGATCGCTGCAGTGAATGGGCAACTAGATGTTGTTCAATTGCTTGTGGAGAGAAATGCTGACATTGACAAGCAGGACAGTGTTCACGGTTGGACAGCACTGATGCAAGCTACATATCACGGGTACTTGTTAATTATATTACAGTAAAGTAACTGTAGCTAATTTAGTCTCAACTGCAGTTTTGAAACAAACACATGTTTTAGCAAATTTCTTTTAAAACATATCTGGTACTGCACCAGATTAAATACAGCTGTTTGCAACCCCTACTTGCACTTCCTGGGTCATTTGACCTGGAGGGTGAAATTGGCCCCAAACCTTCACCGGCTTCTTTCTTGTCAATAACAAATCAGCTGCTTTCCTTAATAACTGACATGCTTTCAGCAAGTAATATGGAGTGAAATGGCTAAGGAAGCAATGCAGTAGCAGACTTCATGAAAGGCAAGGCAAGAACACTAAGGACTTATTGTAGTAGCAGATGTCTGATTTAAAATGGAAGTACATGTCTGCTGTAACAAGTGTTTCTTTCAAAAGTGCACATTAAGTGATCTATGGATTCATTGGACATGTTCACCCCTCACTGCGGTCGTGTGTTTTTGTAAAATGGAGTATTAAAACTATTACTTAAAATGCCCCACTATGTTGCTGCTAAAGCTTTATTCTTTACAAGGTTGTTTCAAAGTCAATATGCTACTTGCCGTTCAGTGCACAAAATTCATGACAGATCTGAAAATTCCATCGGCTAAGAGGTGGTGTGTGTCCCTGTGAAAATGCTTCTTTTATAATGTATCACTTCCTTAAGACAAACCATGCCAATTAAAGAGTTTATAACCATGCTTTACTGTTTAACAGGCCTGTTTTCATTGAAACTTCAAAGAAATAAATTTTTTTGTTGAATGTAGTAGTCGCCAATTGCTTGTATTATTTTCTTCACAATTTGGAATAGCCAATTATTTTTAGCCAATTATTCTCAGCTTACAGCTACCACCCCTGTGCTGACTAGGGAGGGTGAAAACAAACACACGCTGTCTTCTGAAGCGTGTGCCATCAGCCGACCACTTCTTTTACACTGCAAGGCTGTTCAGAGCTACAGTGCCAGAGGACAACGCAGCTCTGGGCAGTTTACAGGCCAAACTACAAGGCGCTGGCGCACGGTGAGCTGAGGACACCCTGGCCAACCTAAACCCTCGGCCCTTGGCCAATTATGCTCTGCCCTCTGGGAACTCCCATCCATGGTCGGCAGTGGAATGGCCTGGACTTGAACCGACGACGTCCAGGCTGTTGTTATGCAGGGTAGCAGAATTTTCAAAATCTAAGCACAGACTACAAACCTTCCAGAAATAATTTCATTTATAATTAACAAAAGTTATTCTATTCTAACATTTCTATTTCACTTCAAATTTGATAAGATAAACAACATAATTATTTTAAAACATAATTGGCTGTGCCCCGCTGTGACTTACAGTACTATGCTATTACCATGGTATATTTACTATGGTTTTTATCTGGGGGAAATCTAAATATGATGCCTAACATTATTTATATGTAGGCTTGCTATTATTCGATTTTTTTTTTTTTTTTTGCCAAACCAACGATTTAATGTCAATGTTTGTTTCAGAAATAATTTACCATTTTTTCAAGCAGAGAATGGGTGAAATTAACCTTTATGCTTTAAAAAACAAAACAGACATTGCCATTGAAAATCATCTCATTTAGCAAAACCCCTTTATCTATTCGACATGCAACAAAACCATGGTTACCAACATTCTAATGGAAATAACATTTGGTCACAGCAGAGCTATACCTTATAAAGATAAAGATCCTACAAATGTTTACCTTACAGTTTATTTACTACTATTATACATAATTTCACTGAGGCCTCTATTTTAAAGCAATGGAGAAAGGTAAAGCTAAGGAAACTGTTTCTTGTTTTTCTACAGAGCAGTGATTCCCAACCTTTTTCAATGTAGGGATCACCTTGGTGTTTGGATTTTTCCTACGGACCACTTGCCACGCATTTTTTCACAACAATGTTGTAACTGTATTAAACCAGCAAGCAATAAATACATCAAAATAAAGTAAAATAAACAAAAACCTTTGCAGCAAGGAGTAGTTAAATTATTGTTCAAGTATTTTGTCTTTTTTTCTGTTTATTGTTAAAATAATTTTATTCCTATCCGAAAATGTACCTGTACCTTTGCACATGCTTCAAAATAGGGGGTTTACTCATAAAGACTGCAGCACACAGCTGGGGAGGAAGAGCAGCAAACATAGTAACAGTTAATGTTTTTAAAACTTAACATGCTGCATTGTGCGGAAATATACAGATTTAATTATCAAAGCAGTTTTGAAATGCTGGATGTGTTGTATGGCTTAACTAATTATTTTCAGAGGGCTTCCGAGTGGCGCATCCGGTAAAGGGGCTTCATGTTCGAGACGTCGCCGGTTCGAGTCCAGGCTATTCCACTGCCGACTGTGGATGGGAGTTCCCAGGGAGCGGCGCACAATTGGCCGCCCTTGGCTCAACGCACACCAGTGACCCTTGTAGTCTAGCCAGGCGCCTGCAGGCTTGCCTTTAAGCTGCCCAGAGTTGCAGTGTCCTCTGATGCTGTAGCTATGAGGTGGCTGCACAGTGGGCCTGCAATGTGTAAAAGGGGTGGTAGCAGTGAGCTGAGCCTAAAAATAATTGGCTATACCAAATTGGGGAAAAAATAATTGGTGACTACTACATTTAAAAACATATATATATATACACACACACACACAAAACAGTTATATATACGCCAAGGAGTAAGTAGGTTTTGTTATTTGTTTTAATTCAGCTAATGGTCTCTAATTACGTTTTTAATCCTCTTTCTTTCAGGAATAAAGATGTTGTTAAGTATTTGTTAAATCAAGGAGCTGATGTCAATCTTCGGGCCAAAAATGGATATACTGCATTTGATCTAGTTATGCTGCTTAATGATCCAGGTAAATGAGAAATTTAAAAAGTATTCAGAACTGAGTGGATTATCCCAGGGCAGAAGTCACAGCTTCTCTGTGCATATACTGTGATAAGTTATTTTTCCCCTTGAAGAATTAGATTAGTTATCTCCAATTTGTACTGTATATAATTTCTTGTAGATCTCTTCATGTTCAGAGCTTAATACACTAAAGAAGTCTAGCTTAGATGTTTTTATACTTGACTTAGTTTTACCTTGTTGTCTCCTTACCATTTGCAACTGTTCTAATGAAAAAAAAACACACAGTGTAAAGTTAAACAAAATCCATCAGTATATTTTAATAATCAGCTTTAATGGAACCTATAGTCATTTTATAATTGCCTTATTATTTTTTTGTGGAGGATATAGGTATGTAAAAAATATTTCTGTATAAAAAAAAAAAAACAAACAAACAAAAAAACATTTAGGGCAATATTCATAAATCTTCAAGGATCTTTTATACTCGTGTACAATTTTTAGCTGTGCCTGTGGTTATTTTTAGTCGCTTATTCATAAAGCATGCTTATTATGGCTTTCAGACTTTTATGGTAATTCTTAACCGGTCTTGTTGCTGAAATCTGGGCCCATTCTGTCTTGCATATTTCTTTCAGCTCAAACAGGTTTGATACACAATGCTTGGCTACAGCTTTTTTTCAGATCTTTTCCACTTCCGGTAAGGTCTTGAAAATAGAAACAAAAGAAGTTCTTTTGTTTCTCAACTGTGAACTCCATACGAAACCCATCAACAGCATGAAACGTCGTACTTTGCAAAATGTGTTGTACAGTCCGACGTTCTGTCTTCAGACAGAAGAAGTGTACTTACCCTGGTCAGGGACTTTACGATTTGACGACATTGTTTCAAAAAGGACGGCTTCCCTTTTTTTTCTCCAAATATACTGTGGTCTATTTTTGGGGAAAAGTAGCATTTTAGTCTCGCTGGTCAAGAAAAATCTGTTGAAGAATGCTTCAGATTTCTGTTCATATTTCTTGGCAAATTTTACAGTTTTATGAATTTTCTTTAAAGCTGGTTTGCAGTGAGGTCTGTGTGTATACAACTCTTTTGTGTTCAGGTGCCTTTGGACAGTTCTCTCTAAATCTTTGATTTTTTTTTTTTAGCTGCTTGGACGATTCTCATACCTGCTGTACCCATAATTTTCTTTGGACGTTCACTTCTTTCAAGCGTTTCAGTTAAATTTGTTCTTTGATTCTTCTTGATTATTTCCGATTGTGGATTTTGGTATTCCATATTTCTTTGATTCTATTCTGTTGCCATTCACTTTGTTGTAGTTTGCTATGAGTGCTTTTCTCTTTTCTCCCCCCCCCCCCCACCCCCCCCCCCCCAACCCCCACCCCCCCCCCCCCCCCCCCCCCCCCCCCCCCCAACGTGAATCCAACTACTACCAGTTGTCGTAACACACCCCCCCCCCCCCCCCCCCCCCCCCCCCCCCCCCCCCCACACACACACACACACAAAAAAAAGGGTCCTAAAAATGTCCCAAAATGTAAAATGTGCTGATTGGAACAACATAACCTTTTACATTTCCACATTCCTTTTTACATTTCCATTCAACATTGTTTTTTTCATTTCACGCTTGCATTTCAGCAGTGTCAGTCAAACAGGTTACACTTTACACCACTGGCTAATCCACCAGTGTGCAGTTGCAGTTGATTACACTGGTGTGCATAGCAACTTGTATCTGGAAGAACATAGCTAAACAGTGCCTCTATCACATTCAGACACATTTCTTCTAAAATGGTGTTTTAGAATACTGGTGAAGTTCCATTAAAAGCCCTTAAGCCTATTAGCTTAACTACAATTTTGCATGCGTGTCACTCTTAGTCATATCTAAAGTTAAACGTCTGTTAACACCCTTTATGAATGCGATCCTTACATTTTCTGCCCACATACTGTCCACAGGACTTAGAGGTTTTGTTAGTTTTATTTTTGAGCATTTAGATTTATTAATTGTTGACTTTGAGACAAGACTGCCTGTACATTTCCATACTATTTGTTGTACTTTTACAGTACACAGGTGTTCATACAGAATAAACCATATAATATTGTAAGTATGATCTTAACTGTTAGATTTTTTCGTTAATGTAAGTATTTTCATTAATGATATGCTGTTTTGTGTTTACATAGATACAGAACTTGTGAGGTTGCTGGCCTCTGTGTGCATGCAAGTAGACAAAGACAAGGGCAAAAAGAATTCCAAGTCATCACTACCACGCTCAAAAAGCAGGCTGTCTTTAAACATCCCTGTGCCTCCGGATGATAAAGGGGGGCTAAAGGTAAGAAACCATTTGTGGAGATCTTAAAAGGGCAAGCTCAAAGAATCTTTCAAGTTGTCCTTCAATAGGGTATCATGCCTCAACTACTAGGGGTCTTGGGCAAATGGGGTTCAATGTTCTTTTGGAAAAATACATTCTAAATAAAAATACATGGCAGCCCATTCCCTTAGCCTTGAACCCTTTATTAAATACAGGGCCAAATGTATCAAATTCTACGCCAAACTGCAATCTGCATCTTTTATTTATCAAGGAAAAAAAAAAAAAACTGTTTTGGTTGTTTGGAGGATTCAGACATGTGCATAAGATCACCACCCATGGTGGACCGTTGTTACCTTCTATTTTATTTTCCACTAAATATCTTGGTCGTTAACTGGTTTCAGTGATTTATGGGTCCTAGTTTGTATCTCTTGACTTTTGCAGTAGTAAAATATTCATCAGATGAAATCATTGCATGCTTTCCCCCCTACCATAACTGCCTGTCCATTACCAATTCAGGTAGCATCTTGCAGTGACATTAATTTAGTTGATCATACCCTAAACCAGCTGAAGTCGATGTTCCTGAGAACCTGGGTAGCTAAGGGTATAAAAAACGATTGAATTGTATGCTTTATATGAGTGAGGAATAGTTCCAGAATTTTTCAAAGATCTAACTTGATCTGATTCTGCAGTCCTGGTGGAACAGAATGTCCAATAGGTTCCGAAAGCTGAAGCTGACTAGGACACTGAGGCACGGCTTCTCCACTAGTCGTCTGGCACCGTTTCCAGATGATACTGATGTGTCCTTGGATTCTACAATGAAGGCTGACCAGAAGAACAGTGGGAACAATGGACCGATAGTGCTGCCTCCAATCTTAGGAACTGCTGACATGACCACAGCCTGGGCAGTGAAAAGCAAAGATAGCGGTAGGGAAAAAGAAAAATACTATTGTTATTTTTTATATTCTTACTTACATTTTTTTTTTTTAAAGCAGCAGGACGCTGTAGATAATTCATGGCAACAATATATGTGTTTCATTGTTTGCTGGACAAGTAACTGTGTAGTGTGTTTTGTCATTATAAAGCTGCAAGGTTAAAATTAATGTTCACTGGCACTTTAAAAGTCTCATCTACTACATTTTTCAAACAGTTTTGGTTTAAATCTTGTTAAGTGTCTGACCTACTTTTTGTTTTTACAAAATTGTTTAATTATCATACCTGACCTTTTAAAAGTCTTACCCACTTTCTGATAACTATGACGTTAAAACCAACAAATACAATTTCATCAACAAGATTATACACTTAGTACCTAGTATAGTACTAAATTACAGTAAATGTTAGTTACGGCATTTGTTGGCAAGATCCATCTTGAAGCAGTGCGTGTTGAGCATCTTTTTTGCATCTGATAAAGGACACACGAAGATGCGGTACCCAGGGTAATCCTGTGGAGTTAGCAAGTATGCAGTACATGGCCTTGCGTGACAACTGACAATATGAGAATCTGAAATTGAGAAGGCAAAGGGATGGATTTTCAAAAACGGCAGGATATTACGGCTTTACCCCCAGACCATTGAATTAAACTATTATCTTTCTTTTTTCAGGACTTGGCGGTACTAGCACAGAGAAGGATGATACCCTGATAACAACTATGGTATGTCTCCACATGAGAAATAAAAGCTGAATTAAGCTACATGTTGCTTAGGAGAGGATGTTGGTTTGTCCAAATGTATAAAAGACATAATGTGTGATGTTGGTATGTTACTAAAGCTTGCTTTAAGATAAAGCATCAAACACTGCCCAGTTTTGTTGGTATTATACAAACCCACTAACATGTAAAAATTAGGTCATCATAGTTTACTTCTACAAAATGTATTATATCTTCTCATAAGAAATACCCAGACATTAGTTTAATCAAGGCCAGGCTGATTTCCAAAATATTAATGTCAGTATATTTTGTGGTAAATGTGCTATCTCATTAACGCTCCCAGCTCAGAAATGGTGCTCCCTCCACCCGACTCCCCAACGACCAGCTGAAAGCTGTGATTCCTCCATTCCTTCCTCTCTCAAACTTTGAGCTGTGGGACTGTGACAGGTCGCGGATCAACAAAGAAGGCAAGAGCGAACAGACAAGACTCTCCATGCCACAGAGACCTGGTAACAGCAGCGGAAACTCTGACATAGTAAGCAGGACTTTAGTAAAAGTGTTGTTATTAATGGGATTCAAGGACATTATTAATAGGATTGAATGATGCATCACCTAGTACAGCATAGGGACAAGAGTTATGTGAGGGCACAAAATAAACTCACAGGCTCAGTCCTGCTGTGTATAATGAGGTGGATGATATATTGCCTGCGTTATTGAGAAACAACACCTCCAAAGAACTGGAGTCTATTTTAATAAACAATTAATTTATTAAAAAACATTAATGGATAAAGATGAGATTATATTTTAATATAAATATTACTCGATACTATTTGGGTCCTCATGTTTTAATACAACAGTGATATGTGTATTGGGGGACACCTCTGGCTAATGACTAAAAAAAAAATTATTGCTGGTAGTTGTAATGAGATAGTTAGGCACTAATAGTGCTTACAAAGCAGGTGAGGATAATGCCTGCAGAACTTCACAAAAAAAAGATCACATTTTGGTGTCAAGTTTAGCACAAATGCAAATGTCCATTTGTAACATGTTTGTTATAAACAGTGGATTCTGACACCCCCTTGCGACCTATCTTGTCTGCCCTTTCCCCTTTGAATTTCAGTTTTTCTATTTTTTCAAAGGCATAACCAGGTGAAGACTGTGCAGAAGAGCAAATAGAGTAATAAAATGGGTCCTATTTACTCTAACATTGGAAGAGAATGTGCAGAGAAAGCTTTCTAACCTCAGAGTCACTGAATTAAAAACAAAGTGAAAAATACATCTACATTTTTTATTGCCTTTTTAATTCTTTGTGTTCTTGTTTTAAATTTGAACCATAAAAAGTATGTTGTTTAAAAACAAAAGTGCCTGTTTCCAAAGCTGAAGTTTGTGCGCTTTTTATCACAGACGTCTGTCAGCCGTGTTGTGGCCAGGCCAGTTAAGTTTCCGAGTATTGTCAGAAGCCCATCCTCTCCTTCAAACTCTGGCAATTTCAACTACTCCCCTCACTCTTCAGGAGGTTCCAATGGTATAGCTGGCATTAACAGGCAAGGAGGTGATCCACATAATCGATCAGGTATTTCATTATAGTATTTTAAAATCAGTGAACAACACAAAAGATGCCAAGTAAGAAGCTCTCTGCTTACTGTCAAACGAGCATAAAGCATCATGTTGGAAGGTGTATTTTTATACCCTAGTCCAGTATCGGCATGTGACCAAAGCTTACTTGTACTGTAAACCATACATGTACCAGTACAACACCTTTCAATAAAACAAATCTCTTTGCAACATTGCATTGTAATAGAAAATGGTAGTATGTAGTAATATTTTTTAGCATGGATTTATTGATTTTATCATGAGCAATAATTTGGTGCATCTTTAGCAGAGTTGTGAACTTCTGTATAGACGTTCGCTGTCTTTGTACAGAGAGCATATGTTCTGTAATAGTGCTGCTGTCTCTTTCCCAGGTGGCAGTGCTGACAGTGTCCTGTCCCAGATTGCAGCCCAAAGAAAGAAGGCAGCTGGTTTGTCAGAACAGAAAACTCCCACCTTGGACAGCCAGACACCCACAGTTCCAGATGTCACCTTGCCCAGCGTGCATGGTACCCACAGCTTAGTGGGCAGTAGCTGTCATAGTGAAAAGGTATCACTCGGAACAGAACATAGAGTAGGGGGGATGAGGTGGAATTCTCAATATAGATAAGAGAAGCTATTATATAACTTACCAGGGTCTGCATTTGAATTATGGACCTTGTGTCACTATTTTGTTTAGTTGAGTAAATGCATGTGATTTAATATAGAGATCAACACAGAGTTAAAGAACAGCGTTACATGTTGAAATTGATGGTCAAGACAATTAAAATAGACCACAGTGTACCAGCCAAGGTAGTTTTACTCGACACACAGAAAGTAAGAGCATTTTTACACGCTCCGTCCAGAGATTAGCCGAGGGGTTCTCAACCTTTTTAGAATCGCACCCCACCCTGCCACAATAGCAAGATTTGTAAATCGCAGTGAATTATTTTCCAGATTTACAGTACCTCTTACCCTGTGTACAGAATCGGATCTCATCCCTTGCATAGAACACCACACCTACTTCCAATGTTCAACAATCTAAACAAAACACACATACCGGGTACCTTTTGTAAAATGGATCATCCTATGAACTTCTTTAAAAAATGAATGTAAAACTAGTTTCTCCAAAGAAAATATTACTGAAATCGCTGCAAACGTGTAAAAACACACATTTCCCAAGCTGCACTTTAGTTTTTTAATAAATAGTCTGTCATTAGGCAGTACATCACCACAGGTGACACTCTACAAGGACGAGGTTCATCTGCAGGGCCGACAAAGGTAAACCCGATTTCCAAGTAACTTTCTTCATATTTCCAAAATAGTTTTTAGATGACAATGCACCTGCACAGTTGTTTTTTTTCACGCAGCACAAATCAATCCACTTTTTATGTACTGCACAAGGGTACAGTGTGGTGGGAACTGATCTGTTACTGATTCTTAAACACACTCACCTGTGATTGGGTCTCTGCTTTAAGCAAGGTTTTCCAGAATAAATAAGTACCAGTATCTCTGGTAAATCCTAGGCTTTTATTTTCTACAATAAGCAGAGTGCTAGAGCCAAGTAGCTCCTCTGCATTATCTGCCTCTCAAGGTCTTTGAAATCATTTCTTGGAATTTTTTACAACCAAGATTGACAATATTAGGCGCCAATTCCAAGACCTTGCGCCACCTACCTCACTTTATCATCGACATGTCTTTACTGGCACTCCACTGGCTAGTTTCACTCCTCTTACTTTCATTGGGCTTACCAAATTGTTTTTTAAAATGAAGCCAACTGCCTGCCTGCTAGACCCAATTTCTACTTTTCTCATTCGTTCCTGTATCCAGACGCTCGGTCCGTTTGTGACTATAGTCATTAACAAGTCCTTGAGTTCTGGAATTCTACCCTCTGCATTTAAAACTGCTGTTATCATACCAGTATTGAAAAAATCTAATTTTCCCACTGATAATCTGGGCAGCTATAGGCCTATTTCAAACCTCCCTTTCCTATCTAAAGTTCTGGAACGTGTTGTAGCACAACTAAATAATCTTCTTCTGTTAAATAAACTTTATGATCCATTAGTCAGGCTTTCAAGAGTTGCACAGCACTGAAACAGCTCTTGTCAAGGTTGTTAACGATTTGTTGTTGTCTTCTGACTCAGGGGCCCTCTCCATCTTGGTATTATTGGATCTTAGTGCTGCTTTTGATATTGTGAACCATAATGTCCTTCTTGCCCGGCTGGAGAACATGCTCTGTATATCTGGTACTGCCCTTGGTTGGTTTAACTTGCATCTCCTGGAGAGAAAGCATTTTGTCTCACTGGGTGGTTTTAGATCTACTACTGGGTTGGTTTCTTCTGGTGTTCCTCAGGGCTCCATACTGGGACCAATTTTATTTAGCATATATATGCTTCCATTCGGACAAATTTTTATAAATCACAGTGTAAATTTCCAAATTTATGCTGATGATACTCAGATATATCTGCGAACCACACCTGATATTGACTTGGCTGTTTCTGTGCTCACCAACTGTTTTGCTGACATCGAGCTCTGGAGGAAACAGAATTTTCTGCAGCTCAACAGCGACAAGTCTGAAGTGATGCTATTAGGAACCCTGTATCAACTGCGGAAATCGAGTTGTCAAAGCATGACCACTGACGGGGTGCTAACAAAGCTTTGTTCTAAAATGAGAAACTTGGGGGTCATTTTTGACCCTAGCTTAACCTTTGAGCTGCATGTTAGGAATATTAACATTTAGATTTCCATCTAAAGAATATTGCCCGGCTACGCCCTGTCTTGTTGCTGTCTGCTGCAGAAAAGCTTGTTCATGTGTTTGTATCCTCCAGGTTTGACTATTGTAATGCTTTACTTACTGGGGTGTCAAAGAATACCCTTCAAAAGCTCCAGTGTGTTCAGAATTCTGCAGCTAGGGTGCTGACGAGGTCTCGCTCTGGTGGTCACATAACCCCCATTCTGAAATCCTTACACTGGTTACCGGTCAAATACTCCAAAGTACTGACTTTTAAAGCCAATAGAGGTACATCTATTTCTTCCATTTCTGAGTTAGTTACCACCTACACACCTAGTCGTGCTTTGCTGTCCTCCGATGCCAGCCTTATGGTTGTTCCCCCGACTAAACTGTGTACAGTGGGTGACAGGGCTTTTTTCTCCTATGCTCCTAAGCTGTGAAACACTCTTCCTTCTGAGATCCATGATTCTGAGTCTCTGTCTATTTTTAAATCCCGCCTCAAAACTCATTTATTTAAATTGGCATTCTTATGACTTTTATCACTTTTAAGTGCTTTGCGATATTTATGAAAGGCGCTATATAAAATAAAGTACTATTATTATAATTAATAATAATAATAATAATAATAATAATAATTATTATTATTATTATTATTATTATTATTATTATTATTATTATTATTATTATTATTAATATTGTTATTCAATATTTAAAAATTATGAGTTTGTGTACATTAAGAAAGTGATTTTTATTTATTATTACTATAGTTAATGTATTAGAATGCTCACAACGCCCCCGTAAAAAGTTTGACATGCCTGTCCCTGGTTGAGAACCGCTGCTCTAGCAAGCAGTAGCCACCATAGAGAAAAACATTTCTGAATTTCTGGTGTGTACAGCTTTCTAATGATATATATTTGACCTGAATGCCCATGTGTCTGTGTATAGCATAGGATACAGTAACCTAGTCAAAGTCTGTTTTCGCTTTCACTATGAGGAGTAAATCCAGTAAGACTTGCTTCGGGGAGCTGTATTTGATGAAAAATTTGGATGGTCTTTATTGCCTGTGATTGACATTAAATATGTTAGTCTAACCTGGTATTTTACAAAAATGTAAACACAAATAAATAGATAGATTGGAATTGCCCAAAACTGTCTATAATCCTGAAAAAGCTCTAAAGGCTATTTCAAGGGATTTGGGAAGATAAGATAGATCACAGCAAATTCCAATGCATCCAGTGCTTCTCTCAGGTATTGTTATAACTAGGGGTGGGCACCAATGTCGCTATTTTAATATGATGTCGATAATTTCCAAAAATCATTCACCCTCACAAACATACTTTTTATTGCTCTACTGGTAAAAATGCTAATTCAGTATAATCAAGTTTATTTTATATTAAATACAACAAACCCTATACATACCAATCCTTGTTAGTCTCATAGGCAAACACCACACACACAAAGTATTATTTAACCATTTTATTGATTGTTTTTCTTTTTTAAGAACCCAATTTACCACATGTATTTCAAACAATCCGTGTACCCTCACTTTTGAGCTCTACTCCCGTTTCCTTCACTTGTTTCCGCTCATCGGCCAGTCCCTTACCGGAAACTACATGTTCTTAATTTTGTAGAAATCAAACACCAGAAAGAGGCCTCAGTCTGGGACCTCCTCCACGTCCAAGAGCACCTCTCCCACGCTGACCCCTTCGGCCTCCCCCACTCCCAAAGGCCCCCAGGCAGATTCCTCCTTATCATCCTCCTCCAATCGACGCTCCAAGAGCAGTGGTGGCTCAAGCAGTGGCACCATCACCGACGAAGGTAACGCAGCTCTAAATACTGGCTTTTAGGGTCCCCATTCAGGCCCTGAGTAACCTTTACCAGGACTAACAAAACAGACATGCTTGAAAAGGGTCACTAGGTGTCTTTCTGAAAACGGTTCATTGAAGCCTTGAATTGGGTTATATGTTTAAATTGTTGTGTAATGATGTATGACCATTCCTCAATGATTACCAGCTCTAGTTCCTTCACTGTTATTTTAGATATCCTTAGCAGTACTGAAAAATTTGCTGATTCCAGATGGCAGTAATTTTGTTCAGAGGTGGAAAGGCTTTTAAACATATCCTTGGACCATGTGATTCTCACTGGTTAAATAAAACTATTTTACATTGTGTTGTAGTCTATATTTCAACTAGGTAACATGTGCATTAGGTATAGCCAACATTACACTGCATTTGTACCCTTCATTTTCCAGGATGATACTGTCACAAAACTTGTATTTTTAAAACAAAAAGTTAAATAATAACAAATGTAGCAGTAAACAAATACACTTTTTGTAGGTACAAATGAAAAATGTGTGCACTTAATTTCAAGAAAGAAATAACCATTTCAAAACGTTTAAATTGGTCGGGAAGTGCCATCTACTTGAGAGGTTGTGTGACGCATCAAGGATGTTTATAATGTGGTTGTATAATCCACTTGCAAGACTGCACCTAGAACACTGCAAAAAACAAAAAACAAAACTAATCCTAGGGAGAAAATATGAGTTCTGAAAATAGTTTGTGGGAACCTAGAGCCCTAAAACAAAGAAGGGTTAGGGGAGGCTTGAATGTAGTGTAAGTTTTTAAAAGTTGTTTACCATTTCTACACAAGTGTGGATATTACAGTTCAACCAAGACCATGTTTTTTCATAGTTTCTAATTAATCCTGCTATGAACCAAATTCATCAAATAACTTGAGAGAACTAATTTTATGTAATACATTTTACTCTTGTCAACCATATGATGATTTGATGTTATCCAACTGTGTGTTTGATACAGATGAACTCTCTGGGATCTTAAAGAAGCTTTCTCTAGAGAAATACCAGCCAATATTTGAAGAGCAAGAGGTAAGACCGATTGTATCAGAGGACTATGCTGTGGACTTTCTATCCTTTTCTAAATCCCCTAACACATGCATTTTCCTTTAGTCTGTTGTTTTAGTGAGTCATTAAAATTGCCAACTTAATTCCTTAAATGGTGTTTTTTGCATTGGCTATTGTAAAAATGCAAATACAGAAGATTTACATTTGCTTTGTTGGCTCAGATCAGCGAAGCAGTTATCTTTCTTTCTGCTCTAGTTCTTCCTCTGCTTTCTTCCTGTGCTGTCTTTCTGCAATCTCCTCAACAATCTGTTGTTTTCTGTGGAGGCCTCATTTTGGTAAGTGGCAGGTTCTTTTATTGCTCCTAATTGTTAGTGTAGATCTGATTTAGGGGTTCACTCAGCAGCAAGTTATATCCAGATACATAGGTGTTACAGAAAATAAACTTGAACTAGGTTAACAATGTTAGTGTAGATATAAAAAAAGTACTGGATATATCTATTAAATCAAGTAATCTGTAATCAGTAACTATCCCAGTTCTAACTAATGTATTAAAGCTGCTGCCATTAGTATCAATTATGTTATCTTTATAAGTTTTATAAAACAAAGATAATGTCTGATGCCTGTTTTAATACATTATTTTATAGTTGAAAGTCCAATTTCTTTACAATCTCCAAACAAAATATTGCTATAGGGATACAAATAACCTCACAACTCGAAACCTGTTTCCCAATACTGTATGTCACTCTATCATCCACATTGATGCACTTCTGCTACTACTTGCAGTAGCAGTGTTCTACACATCCAAGCTCTGTTATAGTACATTTTGGTCTTCTATACAGTACTTAATTTTTTTCAAGAATTGTGGGTAAATGCCTGTATCTGTAGTTGGGTTGTACCTCACCTCTTTAGTGTTTATATCCCTTTGAGACCTTATGTTTTAATGTACATTTTCTTTATAAAACGGATGCCATTGAGTCTCCAACATGCAGTAATCAATATGTAACTGGAACTAACATTACCGACTCCGTCACAGTTTCATAACCTCTGCTGCTCTTTCTGCATGAAGGGCACAGTTTGGATTCCAGCTTGTTTCAAGTTACACCAGTCATTATAAATTGGATGCATATATTCCTTATATAAACATATTTTCAACAACCCTTTTTTATTTTGTTTTTGTAAACTGCTTTAGGTTATAGTGGCTTGGTTATAGGGTGTGGTGTTTGTTTCTGCAGGTGGACATGGAAGCGTTCCTCACACTCAGTGATGGGGATTTGAAGGAGCTGGGCATAAAAACAGATGGGCCTAGACAACAGATCTTAGCAGCCATCTCAGAGTTAAATGCTGGAAAGGTATGCCTTAAATCTCAAATACTTTCAATGTAATATATGCAGGAAGTCACTTGGTTCAATCCAACACTATTCATCATTAAAAACAGTGACTGAAACACTCTTTCAGCTGTTGGGTGAGTTTCCTGTTGGGCAGCTCATGTATTCCAGGGAATCGGATTTATTTAAACAACAAGATAGTGAGTAGAAAGCTCATACCAAAATAAAATGATTAAATTGTAGTTGTACCGAATGCATTTGCCAGTCAGTATAGATACCTTGGCAATAACTTCCAAGATAATAAAACTACCATTTTTACCAAACTACCAATCCATTTCACTAAGGTAATTCCCCAATGCTTTAAAATTCTCTACAAATCCTGCTTGTGTAAGGAGATCTTTTAAAGTTATTTTCCTTTCATGGGCATCAACATTTATCACAAAATTTAATAACTAAATTAATAAATACTTTCAAAAGAAAGAACAATCTGAGCATTCCTGGGTTCGTGGCTAAATGTGTCATAAATGTGATGTTTCTTTTTATAGGGCAGAGAAAGGCAGATTTTACAAGAAACTATTCACAACTTCCATTCTTCCTTTGGGAGCAGTGCCAGCAACCCTCGACCACCTGGTTATCCTCGTTGTAAGTAGATAAATGCATTGTACCTTACTGTATGTAAGCTTTCTAAAATCATGTTTGTGTGACATTTAAAGTTCCAGATGCATAGAAACCATACTTTTTAAATTATTATCATGTTTGACTGCTGTATTCTTTGAATTCCTGACATACAGTAAGTTCCATTACCAATGTTACCTTGTAAAAAGAAATCTATCATTGCCACATTGCTTTAAACTATTGTCATATTAATGATACATACGATATGCTTTGCCAATGGTCTCTATAATTGGCACTCTTGAGTTATCAGATTTCTTTAAACTAGTTAATTTGGGTATTTCTTTAATGTTTTCTTCAAAGCACCAGCAGGCTGGGTTAGACAACAAGTTCGGACGTCCAGCAAGAGGTAACACCCAATAGGATTGAGCCCCCGGGGGGGGAGTTGTGAAATAAGAGTTATGGGTAATTAAGCCCAGGTGAAAGGAAGACTGCTCTCAAGCTCTTCTCAACACCAGTGTTTCAGTGCATGAGATTGCAGGAAGACACTGAAGAAAGCCTCCAATGTGACTGCATGCCCAGACAAGATTAAGGACCTGGACATATCCATCTGTATTGGAGACAAATAACAGCTACAGGTGGTGCAGGATTGTTACAAGTTCTTCCAAAAATTACAGAGTGCTAAGGAATGTTCTGCATCACAATAATAATAAATAAGATGACAAATTAAGAAGAGGTGTTAGTAAGGAATTCTGGAAAACCTGGATTTGGTCTTTTAGGGTTCTTTTGAAGAAACCAAAAGTGATACAAGATATAAATGATCCTTAGCGGCTAAGTGAAAATGGCAGAAGACAGCCTTTGAAACACACCCAGGCAGAACAGCATCAGGAATGATGTGATGTAATATGAGCATCAAAATAATGATCTACAATCACAAGTATACATATAGCTGTGTTATAAGAGACACTGTTCTGTAACTGTTTTCTGATGGGCTCCTCTTTCGTTTTGCTGACTTCTTTGTTGTAGCTGACCCATATTCATGGCCTGTGTTGATTGGATGACATGCAGGATGATATTAAGTGGCGATCTAGAATTGTTTCCATGATCATCCTGGTTTATGTCACAATTATTTTCCTGTTGTTCAGCCCTTCCTTTTGTTCGATAGCTGCAAATGACTGAAAAAGGTCTAATAAAAAAGATTGCCAGGACTTTTATACAAAAAACTCAGCGAATGAGAATCAGGAGAGTAAGTACAATTCCTTTGGAGCATTTTTTTTATATCTATTATTGGGGGGGGGGGGTAAGAAAAGTATCAGTTTTGTCTTTAATTAATGAGAATTATCATTTCTTTTAAATTTGCCTTTCATCTTAATTTTGCAAAAACTTGCATATGCCAAGATACCAGATTGTAATCACTTTTGTTTTACTTGTGGCTTTTGTAAGAAGGTAAAAAAGCACCCTAATGATTGGAATAATATACTAATGGATAAGGTTTTACTTGACATTTTCTTTTAATCAAATCACATTTTTTTCTGTGTGTCCTAAATTAATTGGGTTTGTAGTATTAACCAGTACATAACATTTCATTACAAAATACCTAGACAAAAACTGCTGTTTCAAGTCCTTCATAATTTTTTAAGTGATAAAAGGTGTTTATGGAAAATGCTAATTTTTGTTACTGAATGTGTAATTAATTAAATCCATAATCAGAAGCTTGTCTGTCTGTAATCTTTGTACGTAACTGTTGTTCATAGTCACACTGCAAAAAAATGACAAACCATGATACTTTCAAGAAACTGTCTTGTGTTAAATTGAAGCGTTACCTGTATGTCCATTTCAAAACAGACTGCAGCCAGCTTCATTAAGAAACTGAATGCATTGCTTAAAAAAACTAAACAAAAAACCAAACACCTTCTATTAACCCTTAGAGGTCCATTTATTCAGCACTTGTCAGGTCCAATTTATTTTCACACATGCTATTTTTTTCCCCCACAGTAAAACAGGTTTAAAAGGCCCTGCACAGCAAAAGTTCATCAGTACTGCATCTCCAGACAAGTCCCACCCCTTGTTCGCTGTATTTTTCACATACCTCTTTATAATCGTGCAACCTGAAATCCTCTCATCACTCGTTTTATCACCAAACTCCTCAATAATGCGATCCATGTCAATATTTTATTACTACATCTCAAAAAGCTCTGCAAATGTCTGTGACATTTTTTGAGTGCTGGATGCGGAAGCAGCTATCTCCTTTGTTTGTATCGGTGTTATCTCTGTGGTGCAGGGGCAATGTGTATTTCTCAGATACTTCACAAAAATGACCTGCGTCTTATATTAGAGGACAGTAATGTGCGTTTTAAAATTGCCAACAAAAGATGTGACTGGCGAGTAACCAAACAACAACAGAGAAGCTTTTACAATTTCAACGTTTCATTAGGCTCAGTTCTAACAAACAGTACAAGCTTGGACAGATTGGATATGCTGATCAGACCCCTGTATTTGACATGCCAATTATAACAGTTCCAAAAAGGGAGAAGAGCAATCACAACCGGAAATGCTTTGTGCGACAGCAGATGGCCACACACTGCCTCCATTCATTGTTTTGTTTTATGCATAATTGAGATTTGTAAATGCACCTTTTATTATTTATAGGGTGGGAAATTTGGGCTGTGACTTATATTCGAAGGAATACTTTATATAGCTGCATAAAACCAAAATAGCAAAAAAGATCAATTGGATGTGCTTCAGACAATTGAGATAACACAAAATTCTGATTTCAGCTTGATCAATATTTTATTTTAAAAATAAGTGTACAATATTTAGTAATTCTAAAATATAAGGCACCATGCATAATGAAAAAGATTAAAACTATGGATATATAAGCACAAATTCCCCCTACCTGGCTTTTGTTAGCTTCATGGTATAAAATTGTTATAGTGCTAGAGAATATATAAATATGTTAGACTGTGACATAAGTAGCTACAAGGCAGGCTTTCTACCTAAATCCTACTTTCACGGTATTTATCTGTAAACATTTGCCAGAAGAGATGATATCTGTTTTAATATTGTAGCCTGGATGCTACAAACACATTTTCATGCAAACTCTAACAAAAATGTACATGCCATTAAGTGCTGACATTCGTATGTACGTTCATGATACTTATTTGGGGGGGGGGGAAAAAAAAAAAAAAAATCTTCCATACATTTCATTTTAGAGGAGTCCTATAAACATGGTGAACTTTCAGATTTGGCATCCCGCACAGTCATAGGTTCCAGTATTTTCTTTTTTTTCTATACAACATTGAAGACCATGGATAAGTACTGTTCATATGACACTTGGATCCAGCCATCTTGATCTGTATCATATCTTCTGAATACATCTGTCAATCTCTGAAACACACAATATTGATCATATACATGTTAAATGAGAGAACAAATGTCATGCCAGTTAAGAATACGGTACTTGTTAAAACAAGTGAATTTTATAATATGTAAAAATCCCTCAAAAGGCAGTAGCTGTCAAAAACTAGTTTTCCAACATTACCAAAAAAAACAAAAAATTTTTTTTTTTTTTTTTTTTTTTTTTTTTTTTTTTTGTCGGCAATGGTTTTTTACCCCGGTTTTCTCCCCAGTTTGGAATGCCCATTTATTATTTTTTTATCCCGGTTCACTGCTGCAACGGCCTGGCCACTCGGGGAAACGGAGGCTGAAACACGCGTCCTCCAAAACGTGGCTCTACTACAGACACCCTATCAGCAACAGGGGTTGCTGGTGTGTGGTGAACCGTGGATTGCCCTGCCGACCTAAGCCCTCCCTACCCGGGTGGCACTGGGTCAATTGTGCGCCGCCCCCTAAAAACCTCCAGTCATGGTCAGCAATGACAGTGCCTGGATTCAAACCTGCGATCTCCAGACTACAGGGTGTATCCTGCACTTCACGCGGCGTGCCTTTACTGGATTTGCCACGGAAGCCACCATTTTTGGGAAATAATGCAACAGTTTTTTATTTAACAAAACTAAAAACAGAAGTTTCGTCTCAGATTTAGACTTTGCAGTGACTCAAATGCAAACACACACACACTGATTTCAGGTTTCAGGAAAAAACTGAATCTCCCTGTCCTGTCAGGGGCACAGACAGCCATCTTTATAGAGAAACATGCACTACATGACAGTATATACACTATCTCCTGTAAACCATGATGTGTTTCCTTACCTGCAGTACAATACAACACTGAACAAAGTCATCAAAAGCCACCTGGCCCCTTCTCTGTCTGTCAAACTTCTGAATGAGAACATCATAGAACTGATCGGAAAGACGATAACCTTAAAAATCAAGGATAATTTACATCATTAGTTAGACCGACTATCGCATGCTACTATAAACATTTGGCATTATGGTAGTTTCCTTCATTTAAACCCAGTATCAGTGTTAATCTTACAAATAAATATTTCGTCACATCAGATAATTTGCATAGACTTGTCTGTTAATTTTATAAAACCCTCTGATAATGGTGGCACATTGATAACCTCTCTCAGCCACTGATTCTGCAAGTAAACATGGCAGAACTGCGTGAAAAAAACAAGTGTACTATGTGCACTTTATAGAAGGATTACTCCAATTCCTGTTTACTATCAAAATAAAGGTAATCTCATAACTATTAAATCACATAAGTTGCCGTTGACAAAGGGTTAGAAACGATTTCCATCATAACATAAGCAAAATCTTTTTAAACCAGGAGAAGGCATTCAGTATCTGAATCTTAATTTTACATTGGCTTTTGTGATACAGTATGAGGTCAGCGCGAACAGAAATCCTCTGGTTATGTTTCAAAATCATTCTCAAGATCCTAATAACTGGACTTTCCAACAAAGCTATAATAAATATATACTGACAGGGGAAGTGCTTCAAGGAAGGAAACCACCATGTTGCCAAATTGGAGTAACGTTGCAGTATAAAATCGATGATTTTATAATACTGACTGTCAATAACCTAGCTACTCTGAATGGCGATACAGCTAATAAGATAAGAGTACACCTAATTGATATTACAAGCAAAACTCAAAGCCTACTTTGCTCACCAAACCCAGTCAATGCTTGCTTGAGTTCATTTTTGTCAATCAGCCCAGAGTTGTCTCGGTCATATGTTCGGAAGATGTTTTGCCAGTCAGTGATATATTTCCATACACCAGCAAATTCATTAAAATTCACTCCACCTTTGTTGTCCCTGTCAAACATGGCTAAACGAAAATAAATTATTATTTTTTTTTTTTTTTTTTGACTGCTTAAACACACAGGGAAAAAATACAATTCACAGTTAAAAAAAACAACTTGAATGGTGAGTATACCCTTTTCACATCAAAAACATGTGTATGTAGCAGCCTCCGAAAAGAAAAACAAATATGCTTTTAAAAATAAATATGGAAAGCAGGAGTAAAGAGAATATTGTGTTTTCAACAACCAAACAGAGCTCAACTGGTATTGTTTGTAATAAGTGCAATGCAATGTACTGCTGATCCATGTCAATAGGGGGATTAATTGATCAGGTCTGTACATTTCATTAAAAAAAAAAAAATTTAAAAAAACCCCAGCGGTAGTTATTTCAGTGCGTAGAGTCTGAGTCTGTCAAGTTATTACAGTAGCCACATTGTGCCTGGAGTCAATGGGGACAGTATATACTACTGTCCTATTTGCAATGTTGCATCTTCAGAGTTTACATTTTCAAATGATACACTACAATTATAACTACAATAATTAACCGGTTTCATTTTGCTGCTTTTTTTCGTAAATTGTTTACTGTACCTTGGCCACACCAAAATGAAATATGTGTTTGAGAACTCTTCAAGAATATACTTTTGATCACAAAAAGTCTTAGGTTGAAAAAAAAAAAAAAAAAAAAATTAAATAGCGATGTGTGGTTTATCAAATAACCATTGATTACATGAACTGTTTCTCAGCGTGTACACTTAGACAATAAAAATCTTACAAATGATTGATCTGACTGTCACCGGATTAAAGGGGGTCCACGTTCCTAAAAAACAGAAAAAGAAACATTAAAAGGAATATAATAAAAAAATGTTTAAGACTTAATTTCAGAATCTGGAAAGGTCTCAAGGGGACTAAAAGGATTAAAAAAAAACAAAACACACACTTAACAGCCAGCCCACATTGTATATGGCTAACACAAACACCTGTGCCCATATCTTTTTTGCTTTCCTGCAGTAATCTTGTGTTCTATCAGTTTTAGAATGATGAGGAATGACCAAATAACTCCCCGAGATGTGCGCTGTCATATTAAGTTATAAAAAGTAATTCTTCATGAATTCCTCGTGTTCTTTATGAAAATGTTAAATCCCCATGCCAAGTCACTCATTTTATTTTTGTACTTAGTTTATTTTACCCTGCATGGTAAGGGGTAAGGTACAGTTAACTCGCACACCCAAAAACACAAAATTCTACAAAATATCTCATCCTTAACCTTTATTAATGGATATTAAAAAAAAAAAAAACACATTCTAAACTTATTCACAAAAATACAGTAAAACATACATACAACTACGGCTCTCATGCAGCTAAATTTTTATTTTTTAAACACCCAAACAAAAACTTAAAGAGGGTATCTTTAGTAGATGTGGCAAATCATATTTTTAAACCCTTCTCTCCCACCCCCCTTCAACAGAACTAATTGAACTAAACGTCATGTTACTCCATCATTCACCTTACCTCACTTACAATTACAAACACCATGTATTTATCCATGAGACTTACACCTAACTCCTAAACTTAACCCCTAAACCCAATGTCACTACTAAACTGTTACTATTATTTCAACCTTGTTCGTTTTGTGCCCTCTAGATAAATGTATATTTGAGTGTGAGAGTTAAGTGTAACGTAACCAGGGTATGTTCATGTAACACATTTAATCTTCATTATTTATACTTTATATAAACATCATTTTGAAATCTTAAATCCAATGACAGAGTAAATGGATGAAATCACACAGTTGCATGTTACACAGCACATTCAGTTCTTGATCTAAAGAAAGTCCTTTTTTGAATTCAGCTCTTTAGGTTCAAAACATTATTTTCTATACATTGTACTTTTCATACTCGATGATGTTTATTGCCTTTATAAATCCAGCATTTATCTAAGACCTGTATATACACTGTAGTATTAATATTAAATAATGTTATGAATCCCTTTGTAGCCTCCATCCCCTATGTTCAATTCCCCTAGTGGTCACTGATGTTCGAGTTCACTCTATGTGTCCCTTCTTTGCTGTGGAACTACAGTATTCCGTCATTAAACTACACTAAGAGAGATAGTCAAGCCCCTTTGCAAACTTGCCAGACTTGCCTCCGTTTACTCACACAGCTTGCTCAGCAAGTTGTTTGCTTTGAAGACAGCAGTTAGTAGCACTTGAATAACAGGAGGAAGATATTTGCACTTTTAATATCTCCACCTACTCAATTATGCTTTCTTTTCTCATATGAAATCTATTTCTACCAAAGTGGAACACACCGAATTAAAGAAAGAGTTTAGAAAGCCTTAGTAAATCTTAATAAAAACACACACACACACACACTTCAGTAATATTATTCTATGTCTGTTACAGCACCTGTGCAGGAAGTTAAACCCAAAACTTCTGAACAGAGTTGTACTGTGCTAAGAACAGAGTGTTCACTTCTCTACTTATACAGTAGTCATGGAGCACAGCAAAGCAAGCAGAAATACCTATTCCACATACAGCCAACTTGTATTCCTCCCAAAGCATCATCAACAGTGATTTTCTGCTCTGAAAAATAGGGAGGTGCAAAAAGCCTTTTATGAACATGTTCAGTGCTCCCGTTAACACTGGCTATACATGCAAAGGATTTTTTTTGTCATAAAATGCTACGGACTTTCTACTTTTAGGCACCAACATGAGAGAAGCTTAAAAGAACAAGCTGGTACAGGTCTGAAATATGACAGTTATCTTAATTAAGGGAATCATATGTGTCCCTTCTTAGTTATGTAACTACGTCATTCCATCACTAAAATGCACCAAACTTCTTAGAGATAGTCAGGCCCTTTGCAAACCTGCCAGACTTCTCTTGGTTTACTTATACAGCTTGATTAACAGGTTGTCCACGTTGAATATAGTGGCTTTAATTAGTGTTTTAGCTGTCACTCTCTCTCACACCCACATTCCCAGAGTGTCTGCAGTTTTTTTTTCACCCAACAAAAAAATGTCCTATTTGTATTTTCTATTTTAAAGGACATCTAATACATGTAAGTCATTAATTTAACAATATTTTTTTTCTGAGAAAGAAAATCCCTTTGTTTTACACCAGAGTACCTAAAAAAGGTAGACTATATTAAAGAATGGATGAAAATGTAGCAGTGTCTTCTGGTCTGTTTTTATAGCACTTTCTTGATTGGAAAGGGATTAAAAGTACCCCTGTGGCATGAAAGGGTTCTCAAATGTGTCTTCTCTCTATGTTCAACTGGTACACCAGTGCGTAACCGTAACCCTAACCCTAACCTGCTCCCCTCACACCTTCTGCCCATCCTGGATGTAAGAAATGCATCAGAAAGAACAAGAGGAGAAAAACTAGTATGCCTTATATCCACTGGGGTCAGGGGCAGGTTATGAGTTACACTTTGGTGTATCAGATGAACAACACATGTCAGACAGCCCTTTTGAAAGTTTTTTTTTTTTTTTTTGTTTTTTAACTTTTGGTTTTAAAGTCACCAGAATATAATGACTGACAAATAAAATACATATTTACAAAGTGAATCTAAAACAAGAAAAATAAATTAGTTAACAGTGATATTTTATATCCATAGCAAGTTGTTCTTTAGTTGTAGCGTGCCACACAGTTTTCAAAAGGGAATACATTTAAAATGCAAAGTCAAAACTTCAGGGATTTAATTCCCTCATCTTTGCAGCTTTCCTCTGCTCTTGGCAGGATGAAGACGTTCCTATACAGCAAATATAAGAGGCACTCAAACACGGATCTGTGGTTCAGTATGACATCCAGTGTACTGATATTAGGGTGCCATTCAACCCTCTAAATTACATTACAGGATGCATAGTTCAGGCAGCATCTACTTATTCAGTGGCAAAGGTCATATGAAGAGTACAGTAATTAAACAAGCTAATTATGATTAGAAGAGACAACGTTCTGCTATTAATTTTACCTGCTTAAAAAAGAAATGTAAAATCTTGAAAAACTGTAACATTCAGAGGGACATGATGTTATTTCACTGGTTTTCTATTGGAAGAGCCTACAAGGTTTCTTGATAGTTTGTGTGTATAATATATTATATATATATATATATATATATATATATATATATATATATATATATATATATATATATATATATATATATACACACACACACACACACAAATATATAGAAAAAATATAGAAAGTCTACACCCCCTTGAACTTTTTTCACATTTTGTTGTGTCAGTGCCTCAAGTGTCATGGATTTAAAGTTAGTCTTCACAGTAGGGATGATGTTCTTTGGGTGATGTGCTGTGTTGGGTTTGCGCCAAGCATAACGATTTGCATTTAGGCCAAACAGTTAAATTTTAGTTTCGTCAGACCACAAACCTTTTGGCCACATGGCTACAGAATCTCCAGAGTGTTTTTTTTGCATACTTCAAAATGGGATTCAAGGTGGGCTTTCTTGAGTAATGGCTTCCTTCTTGCCACTCCACCATAGAGGCCAGATTGGCCATAAAAGCATGTAGCTCTTGCAAAGTTGCCATTGACCTCTTCGTAGCCTCTCTGATCAGTCTCCTTCTTGCTCGGTCATCCAGTTTTGAGGGACGGCCTGCTCTAGGCAGGGTTTTGGTGGTGCCATACACCTTCCACTTCTTAAAAGTCATCTTGACCATGCTCCAAGGGATATTCAAGGCCTTTGATATTTTTTTATACCCAGTCCCCTGATCTGTGCCTTTCAACAACTTTGTCCCAGAGTTATTTTGAAAGTGCCTTGGTGCTCACGGTCTTTGTTTTGAAATGCATTACCCAGCAGAGGGAACCTACAGGAACTGCTGAACTTATCATGAAATCATGTGAATCACAACAATTTAACACAGGTGGAGGCCACTAAACTTGGTGTGTGATTTTGAAAATGATTGGTTACACCTGAGTTAATTTAAGATTGCTATTACAAGGGGGGGGTGGACACTTATCCAACCAAGCTATTTCATAAGTATTTTAATTCCAGGCTATAAGACAACAAAAGGTGAACATTTTGAAAGGGGGTGTAGACTTTCTATAGGCACTATTTATATATCTATATATATTATACACACACACACACACACGTACATACACACACGTACATACACACTGCTGTGCACAAGTCTTAGACATGTTGCATTTTTCTACTCTGCTGCATTATGAGCATCAACAATTTACTCAAAGCCTCCACTGGTGTTTTCTACTATTATAACAACCTTGACTTGCATAAAGAAGGAAAAACCATTGAGTGAAATAGCTCACATCACTCGATTTTCAAGGTGTGGTATCCGAAGCATAATCAGCAAGTACAGAGAAACGTCATCTGTGATTGACAAACCCAGGACTGGAAGACCCAAAAAGCTGTCTAACAAGGATCAGCAGTGCCTTCTGCCAGTTCTGTTGTCAATTCAAAGCTTGTCTTCTTTCAAAATTCCTGAAGGATATTATCTTCAAGTATTGCTCATCCTTGTTAGACAGCTTTTTGGGTCTTCCAGTCCTGGGTTTGTCAATTACAGATGATGTTTCTCTATACATTATGTTTTGGATACCACACCTTGAAAATCATGTGATGCCAGCTATTTCACTCAATGTTTTTCCTTCTTTATGCAAGTTGACTTTTGCACAGCAGTGTATATATGTTAAAATCTCTGTGGTCTGGCAAATCTAGTGTTTCCCCAGGCCAATCAAGTTTTGTTAATGGCTTCTCGGCGAATCGCGAAGTTACCACTTTTTTCGGCACTCGCTCGCGTCCAGTCGAACTTTAAAAAAAATGACTGGGCGAAACCCGTTTTTTCAGCAGTGTTCACTGAATTTGAGAGCTAGCCCGGGCAAGTCTAGTTTTGCCCAACGCTTCAACATCAATGCTGGGCCAATCTAGTTTAGCCTATGCCAATTATTTGGTCGAGTCTAGTTTTGCATTTCTACACTCTCCCCTGCCAGCTTCCAAATGCGTGTCGAGGTACCTGCCTCGCCTCCACTTCTGACAGCAATGTAAAGACGGTGTGCTGGGTTTCCAGTGACGGTGCAGAAAAGGCAGGACACCAGGGATGGTTTTAATAGCAGTTAAAAGCACTCTTTTTATTAGTTCTCTCTCCCAAAAAGTTAAGTAAAAAAATCTTACTCCTCCATAAGCGTTACTCCTTTTTTCAGATGATCAGTATAGTTTCCAGCTTTGTTGCAACATGATTTGTTTCAGAGGCATAGTTACAGTTAAAAAGAGTTGACTTCACTGTGGAGGTGGCATCCCGTGCGTACAGACTGGGATGTTGACAGTGTGTGCTTATGTAAAAAAAAATTTCGGGGGTCCAGGGGGCAGGTTTCTTATTGCCAAAGGTTAGTCATAATTAAGTACTTTACAGTGAAGATGTACTGTACTTAAAATGAAAACCTCTAACACTTTTCTCATGACCTGTGATTTTACCCTACTTGATTCGATAAGAGAATTTTGACAAATAGTATTTAAAACAATAATAATAATTCCCAGCTGCATATCCTGGCTGTGAATCATAATTTTGCCGTAAGGTAGGATTTTCTGGTACTTTGTTTTCCATTATTAACAGGTGCTTTTACCATACTGGCAGTTTAATAGGAATATTATACAACATGTTTAAGATACTGTCAGCTTTCTGGTTTTCCTTTCACACTTACCATTGGACAAGGCCTGCTGAAGTTCTGAATCTGATATCGATCCACTTCTGTCTTTATCCACCCTGCAAATCAAAAGGAAGAATTATATTTAAACCCATGAAACCAAAATTCATTCCACATGTAGCTTAAATGCAACAGGTAGGCCAATGTGACCACAGAGACTGTTCAAACAGACCTACTGTTAAATACTGTATCTCTGATTTGCTCTCCATTAAGAATTGTAATTTATCAGACAGGATGTGTCTATATAGGACATAAATACTTATAAATATAGAGCTACATGTTATTTTGTCCAAATTATATTGTAGAACTGAAAATGGCTATTCGAGCTGGAGGCTTCTAAGCACACAGGCAAGGTATCAATCACAAAGTAATGTAAACTGACAATCCATTGAAGCATATTTCTGTAGAGAAATGTGAATGATTGTGTAGGGCCTACTGCACAGCAAGTGGACCAGCAATTAGAGTGTGAAAGGTTGTAAAGCTCTAAGCAGAAAATAACCATCCGTGTTAGTGTGTATAAGAGTGCAAACGGCTGAATACAAGTTTGCGGAGGTGACATTAGCAGAAGTATTGTTGCTAACACAGCAACAGACTTGTCCTTAGGCCTAGAATGTTGCGTGATAAGGTATGTGAAAGAATGTATGAGAAAGGAAACTATGGTAAACAATTAAGCACAGTGACCTTGTAAGGAGAGGAGTTTGTGGTTGATTGCACCTGAGTGGAGTAACAGCTGAATAACTCATTCTAGTCCTGACAACTAGAACTACCAAGACAACAGAAACAAAGTGTAATCAAATATCAGGTGTAAAGGCATACACAGACGAGAAGTTCCCAATACCTCCAGATCATCGGATGTAGTGTCTGAAAGCTTCTACCAGTGTATGGGTAAACTGATCACTTACTTTATCTCCATTATGCTAGTGGCACGTTATTATGTCTAAACAACAACGTATAATGTATAATGCAATGCTTGGGATTTACAACTAATAAATGGTAAACATTTGATTTGAAACATGGACTGGTCTCATCCTTATTGTGTAACAAAGTAGTTAATTCCAGGATTACCCTGACTTAAATCTTACATGTCAACTTATAGTTTAATGCAACATCTACTCCAGTGTAAAGTTTGCATAAGTAAAAAGGAAACACCTTGCAAGATTAGCCTATTCATGATTCCCTGTACGTAAGGCCCCTTGTTTTCGGTTTTTTATTTTCCTTTACATTTGAATTAGTTGGTTTATTACCGGGGTTCATTTTGGTGGGCAGGAGGACAGCAATAAAAACAACAAATAGAGAAAAGTACTGAAAGTTAAAGCAGTTTAACACTGTGATAAACTGAATTTAATGTGGTAGAACTGCAACTGAACTCAAAACACTGTACGCCACCTCTGAGTTTATGAAACCATTATCTCTAATCCCCCAACTTTTCTTTTTGATAAACAGTTTACTGTTGGTGACTTAAAACCATTTACCATAACTATAAATAACTGTATTAAATAATTGGCACAAATTACTTTACATAATCTTGTGACAGAAATACAATGAGTTCTGGTGATAAATCTTCCTCCCGACCTGTGAGGGCGCTAAAGAATGGGAGAAGTATCTGGAAGGGCTGGCCTGACAATCTGTTTCCGGGACAGGGAAGTGGGTCAGCCTGGAAAGAAGCGAGACTCTGTTGTAAGACCGTATTGACTTGAAAGGTAAACGAGGGGCAGCTGCAAGTAATAAGACAGCTGCAACCGTTTACCTAGATATCATGGGGGATTACATATAGGGGCCAGGGTAACGCTGATCTTTTCCTTCGTTTGGGTTAACACTAGGAGAGAAGGACTGAGAGAGGTGCTCTCAGAGAATATAAGAGAAATAAGTGTTATGTGTTGTGTGGTTTTTTCTGTCTGTCTGTAATTGTCTGTCTTTGTCGCATCGCTAGACAGTTAAAGCCACCTCCGGAGCTGTCGCCACAAAAGCACTATCCGGAGCACCACTGCACAGAGCACCTGCACATTTGGATTCACCCAGGACTGGTGACCGTGCCTTTGTTTTCTGTTCAGGGCTGTCTTGTTTTATTCACCCTCCCTGCGCTTTACACATTGTTGTGTACTGCCAGGGATTTATTATTTGACGGTCACAAGACCTGGAAACGGCACAATAAACACTTATTCACGAAATTACCGTTGTCTGCCTGTCACTCCTGCACCGCATCACCGCTACACATGTTCCCCTTACCAGCCACTTTGCCACAAATCTACATCAATTTACAGTGATATATTTAAATAGATTTACCAGCCTTATGAAGCCCTGCCAGACGCTTGATATAAGGTGTTTCAGTGTAAATTCCAAGACCTGTGTGGCGCAAGCATGCAGCAGTTTTTTTTTTTTTTTAAGGGCCTTTTCCGAGGCTCATTCTCCCCTATTCCGACTTTAGAAAATATTCTCTCCACATCAGCTAAGCCAGATGGGACAGGGGATGCAATAAGCAGCACGGCTCAAATTTTGAAAGTCGTGTGGGGGATTTTTTCAGAATTTAAACAGTGATGCCGCCATTGTCTGGAGAAGGCATTGACATCTGCACATGGAATTCACTTTCCAGTTTATACTGTTTTTCTTTTCCTACCCATTTTAGCATGAAAACGAGTTCATCAACATGAAATTGCTTTCAAAGCTGTTAACTCTCCGCACGATCTGTAAAGGGTGAGATTCATTAACCGCACATACTGATACACATGTGCGTGGGGGCGCGCGTGTGTGTATATCTTCAACTACATTGCCTTACTTTAACAGACAGCTTCGCATACACACATAGCCTAGTTTATTATTAACATACACATATCTAATGTAATGTATTATATTTTCTTAATATAATCATCTATTTTTATGCACTTGAAAATCTGGTGAAAAATCAGTAAAAAAAAAACCAAAAAAAAAACCACTAATAGTTCTTGTAAAACTCCAGAATTTCAGTAAAAATATGTATAAGACAGAAAACGCAGGGCCCTACCTGTACATTACACTACATAGTGAAAACTACTTACTGAACTGGAGTACTTCTGAAGTGAGATTTAATCTATAGCTTTTCAAAATGTACACGTATTCTGCTACATTATAATTATAAACATGTCATGTGGTAAAAAATACTGCATAGTGCAATCCTGTCATCACACTACTTTCAGCCTGACTCAGATTGGGCTATTTGAGTAATCTCCAAAGTCAGGAATTCCCTGAAACATAATTACACGAAATACATATGTTTGAATCAAATAGGAAAGCTTTTAAGACTGAAATTAGATAATTAATAGATCAATTAGGCTGATTGGAGCTCTATTTATAATGATAGACTGAACAGGCTGAAAGTTTGACATGTGGAGGAAGGGTTTGAGATAGTTGTGTGCTGGAACCAAAGAGGATGACAAAAAATGGCTTATTGGGCCATTTGTCTGACCCTTGAGGAAATTGTGTTTATTTTGTATCTATACAAATACACTTTTCATAAAGGATGACTACTATTTTAACAAAACAATACAGTAAAACCTGTATTTAGAGCCCCCTGAACTAAGCAGTCACCAGAATAGATTTTCTTTTTTTCAATAAGGAACAGACTGTCTTACTGTAAGCAGATACAAATGTTTGGGCCACACCCCAAAAACAAACATAAACATATTGTATATATATATATATATTATATATCTATATATATATATATATATATCTATATAAATATATATATACAAAAATGTTTATATTCTGTAGTTGGTGCACTTACATAGTAACTAAGACACACCTACATGCAGTCACTGAGGCAATATAAAAGGAATGCATTTGCGTAAAACTGTAAAATCTTTTGTGCTTTTAAATGCACAGATATTTGTTTTTATGTACAAGAAAAATGTCCTCACTAGCAACTGTCTGAGTCACTACCACCTGACTTGATCTGAGGCCTGGATATCAGAGCAACACTAGCTAGACTGAAACTGTAAGAAGAATGAACCCTATTCTGGTTTTATTCTAGGATTTCTATATTATTTTTTTAAACATTTAAACATTTCCGTTTGTCTGCGTTAAGAGTTTTTGCTATGCAATGACTGCATTAGAGATATACAATGCATTTTTCAGACAGCTTGTCCATTTCAGATGTATGGTGATTAAATCAACATTTAAAATAAAACAAATACCATCTTCCCCATTTAGTACAGGAAAAAGCAGTGGAAGTGAAATGTATTCCTGGTTGAACAATAATATTGATCACATGCACACTAAACATACTTTTGTCCATGAAAAAGCAGAACATTCCACTTTGCATATTTTGTTAAGATGACTGATGGAAACAAATGACTATATTTCTTCCCCAAATGGGAAACAAAAAGTGTAATCTTCCAATGACAATTTTGTTTCTATGACAACTCTGCCAATAAACAAAAAAAAACTAGACCTTTGAAGAGCTGTCTATTTGTTATTCAGTAGTGGTATCAATCACGGGCTGTTCTGTGCCATTCAATATTGGTATTTATGTAATGTTATGTTACGTTTTGAAATTAAAATCATACTCTTGGCCTTATGCATTTTAGGGCTGCAACAAAGGGTACATTTTGACTTTTAAAAGGTTCGGAACACATTACCGAAAGAAGGTTCGAACCTTCAATGGTACTCTTTTGCATAATTTACTGGTGACGTCACCATAGCTGCTTGTTTATATTTTAGTGAAAATCCTATTATTTTACAGGTAATCCATATAAATGGCAAACAATATTCACATATCGTTTAAAAATACGTTTATAGAACAGTAATCATGTTTTTATAATTCAAATTTTTTAAAAAAAATACACGTTATTTATTTACACATCACTGATACTGCTTGCGATATATACAGTAAGCTTGCATTGCAACAGCACTAACTGCTGCGGACCTGGGCAAAACAAAGCGTTATTTAACAGTCACAGTTTCAAGCAGGTTATCAGTCACATTTCGCTACTACTAAAAATATTAATACTAATAATAATACTACTAATAATAATAATAATGATATGAACTTACGCTTATCAAGTGACAAGAGATTTGTTATACCTCCATGATACGAGTCGCTTGCAGTTTGCATACAAGTTTTTTTTTTTTTTTTTTTTTTGTCATCTGGGCACTTAAAGAAATCCCAAACAGCAGAGGGGTTTCGAGACACTTCTATCAATAAACCTTATGCTATACAGCGTTGAGAAGGCGAATGAAGAAATTAACCCTCTGCAGTCAATTTATTCAGGTCCAATTTATTTTCACGCGCAGTTTAAAATATTCCCCCTTCCCTTCCCCCCCTAGAGTAAAACAGGTTTAAAAGGCAGTGCATGGCAAGATGACATCAGTACTGTATCTCCAACCAAGCCCCACCCCTTTTTCACTGTATTTTTCACATACCTCTTCATAGATGTGCATACTGATAAATTCTCTCCTGATCACTTGTTTTATCACCAAACTCAACAATAATGCAATCCAAGTCACTATTTTATTACTATAACATCTCCGAAAGCTCTGCAAATGTCTGTGATATTCTTTGAGTGCTTGATGCGGAAGCACCCAGCCAGCATGCCCAACTGGGCCCCATGTGGGTAGTAGGCGGTTAGACCGGGCTCGGGCTCTAGGTGGGCTTACTGCTGGGTTCTGCGTGGGCCTCAGTTGGGCATACTGCTGGATTTTGCATGGACCCCAGCTGGGCTCTGCGTGAGTTCCCTCACTAAAAACCCAGGTAACTTGAATATGTTTGTTTTTAGCTTCCCTGTGGATTTTTTGTACTTTTTGATACTAATAGCAATCATGGCCTCTTTGCAAAGATCCATATTACATAAAGTTTAGCCTGATTTACATTAATAATTATATATATATAGTATAATATATATATATCTCTATATATATATATATATTATGTATATATATATATATATATACACACACACACACACACACACACACACACACACAGTCTAGATATTGTTATAATTAGTATAATATTAATTATTCATAAATTATTATTATTATAATAATATTAATAATAATAATAATAATAATAATAATAATAATAAAACATTTTAAAGATCATAGTAATATATAGCGAGCATTCCTAAGTAGGCCCTATCAGGGCTACGTCCTGGGCCCCAGATAATTTTGGCCACAGGCTCCATGGGGCCCCAACCGGAGTTTAAGGGTGGGTCCTGCATTGGCTCCACGTTGGCTCTATGTGTGTTTCCTCACTAAAAACCCAGGTTCCAGCTGGGCTACATATGTATGTGTAATTAATTCTTACAATCTCAATGGTCGATTAAGATGAGAAAAAAATCCACCAGCACTCCAGGGTCAACTGAAGATGCTCGAGTGACATTCTCAGAAGGCGGTAACAGTTTGTAAGAGATAGATAACAAAGTGCATGGTTAAAGATAGATAGATATAATTAATAGAACAAATAGATAAATTGTTAGATAGAGAAGTGTTAGTGTATAACTTAGTAGAGACATAAATGAGTTATATTCGATAGCGTATATAGGGGTTAAATAAATAAGCTAGATATAGATTTGTTAGTTATATTCGATAGATACATTATAAGTTATACAATAGATAGACAGATATATAGATAGAGTAATCATTTTTAGTTAGATAAAAAACAGACAGAAGACTCCTACATCGAATTAAGGTAAGGACACTATATATTTGATAAGTATATTGAATTAACATTTATGTTTTGTAATTTAAAGTGCCTTTGTGAAGTGTCAATATTAACAGCCTCACACGACAAACATTATGGACAGAGATGTTCTTATTCATTTATATTTACATCGCTGTCACTAGGTCAAAGCTCTCATTTACAACAACTATGAGTTATGATAGGTGGTCACTGTAAGGGGGTGGGGTATTCGTATAATGTCTACCAGATTGGTATATTTACTGCCGTTCTTAATGGTTCATTTGATTACATCACTAAAATAGATTTTTTTTTTTTTTTCACGACTTTTACAGCTGAGGTTTTAAATACATCAGTTCGTAATCAGTTCATTTAAAAACAGGCTTTAATCACTAACAATAGGTGAACAGGCGATGATTCCGTGCGTGCTCCAGGGCTCAAGCACCAATGGGAAAATAAGGTTCTGCATAGTGCAAATAAATCACCTGTTCTGTCAAATTATAGTGTCGATGCTTCACAAGCCGAACTGTTATTGCAGCATTTAAAAATATAAAGGCCATTTACACAAAGTCTCCCATCTTTCTTGAAATGATCTGCGGTTCCCTTTTTTCTTTTGTATTTGTTTTGCTCTCATTAGTATCTATAGTAGATACAGCAATTATAATGAATAAAGTGCCATGCCAATCACATTGAATATAAATGAAAAATAAAAGCTTTAAAAAAAAAATGCAATTCTTAAGTCTGCAAAACATAAAAGTGTCTAATTGTGGTTTGAAACTGGAAAATGAGTGGTTACCATGCACAGGCATGACAGAAAATACTGTAAAGTGACTGCATCTCCTTTTTAAAATTAAATAAAAATTGTGCAATCTCCATGGCCAAACATGTATTTAAGAGAAATAAAACCGTGCTCAGTTCTTCTCAGTGCTGTAAAGGAGGGGGATTGAAACCTCCACTCAAGGAACTACACAAAATAAACATACTGTTTTCACCATTCAGGGATGTACATTTGCCACTACAAGAATTCAATGTTTACACTTTCAATACTGTCCCAAAGTCTCTTCTACCATGATTTTTACTTTAAAATCTTTTCTCGTTTCTCTTATTTTACTCTACTTATTACTCTCTTGTCTATCCGTCTATTTACCATACACATTCTCGAATAGCTTTCCCTCGCTTTATTTATTATTTGATGAAGTAAAAAAATAAGTGATACCTATAACAAAAACAATGTAAAAAAACAAGTCAGAAAAACGCAGCAGCAGTTTAAAGTGGTGATATCAAACACAAAAGCCCAAGTTAGGAGAAGCAACTGGTGCAGCCTTGTCAAGCATCAAGCAAATAAGCACAACTGGAAAGGGGCTGGGGCCCAACATTCACACAATTGTTGCTTCTAACTTGGCTTCTTTTTTTCATCACTCCACTTTACAATGAAATGCTCTTTGTATAACTTCAAGGGGATTGTGACCATTCCCCTATCAGCAACAAAAAAACATTGAAAAAGCAGAACCAAAAAAAAGGCTCCAAACCCCAGTCCTGGATCTGCAATGCCTGCCCCATCAACTGTCACTCCCCATACCCTTACCTTGCATTCTCACTATCCCTTGCACTTGTTGCCATTATTGGTCTTGTTCATTATCTTCATTGTTGGAAATATTTTGCTTCATGCTTTTTCATGTATTCTTTTATGTATGGGCTAAATGTCTGTCAACATGTGCCCTGATCTACCTGTGCCTTACCTGCATGTTGTCTGTGTGTCTTCCCAAAGCATACTTGTCTGCGCTTGTGATGACGCCTCTCCCATTCCCTGTCTGTCTTTCTCTCTGTAGTAGTGCTTGTAAGGATAACCAAGAACACTTCAGTCTGTGTTGAGCACTTTCCTTGTCACATATGTGCCTCAGCATCTTTATTCTGGTTAAACCCAGCTGATAAGGGAATGAGCATTTCAAATGTAAATGTTGGGCCCCAGCACCTTTCCAGTTGTGCCTGTTTGCTTGCTGCTTGACAAGGTTGCCCCAATTGCTTCTCCTAACTTGGGCTTTTGTGTTTGATATCACCACTTTAAACAGCTGTTGCGTTTTTCTAACTTATTTTTTTATACTGACAATGTTTTTGTTATAGATTGAACTTATTCATGGATATATTATTTCAATTTTTTCAAGTACTCGAGTAATAAATTAGTGCTCAAGTAATTATAATTATTTTGAGTACTGTAACTCACCCCTAGTTCTATTTCCTTATTCTCCTGGATTCTTCTTGTTTTAGTTTTCAATACTGATGCTTAGATCTGACTTTGCTAGGTGTGACAGGTTTCTCTATCTTTCCTTCAAACACATAATTTCTCCATAGTTCTCTGTTTCATATGCTGCTTTTCCGATAACATAAGCTTTGATTTCTGCCCTTCTTTATAAGAATTTGTTACCTACTGATATTCTCAATGTAAAATGTATTATGCACGTACACCATATTGCAAGTGTAAACATGAGGGTGTTTAAAGATTACACAGAAAACAGGACTCCTCTACAATATCCCAAAACAGGGTAACATTATCTGTTCTGCAGTATTCAATGTGACAGTGTCAAATAACTGTATACTAATTTAACAACCCCATCTAATGTAAACTAAGTATTTAGGCTCCTGCTAAATCTGCTTTCAGCTGATCACTTATTATAGGCTACCTAACCACAGAATTCAATCTCACCTGAACCTGTATGTCTTGAATTGATTTACCTGTTGAAAGAGATCCAGGCAACCATAAAGGGAAAGCAATTTACCTTAACCAGTGCACTACATATTTAGCATGTGCTTGATGCTCTCTTTGCTGGCACATAATTATTTTACTTTTTTTTTTTTTTTCAAAAAACGAAAATGGCTTATCTAGAAGACCTTTTTGTATTGCCATAGGGACCAGTCTCCCCAAGAGATGGATACAAACACAATGTTGCCAAACTATACAATACCATATACAATGCTGTGAATGCATGACATAGTTTAACTGATAATTTACATAGAAACCACTAATGTTCTATTAATTAATTGGAATTTGTTATCCAGTTCCATGTAAAACTGCAAAATATCATTACTGAGGTTACAAAAAGTATAACACACACATTGTATCACCCTTTTTTCCCACAGAATATAGCTTTAAGGCATTAAAAGCACAACTGGTGTACCTGCTATCCCTTTTTAATTCTTGGGTGCTGAATGGCTACTATTTCTGGCGTGACGTCTACTTTGGGGCCTCATAATTCATTAACCTTGTGACGATGACAATGACTATATAGTGTTTGTTGTTGTTTCGTAACCTGCAGAAACTAAAGAGAACGCGTTGACTAAACTGGTTCAGGAGTTCTCACAAGCACACGATGTCATTATATTGACGTCATTGCATTTTTTTCCACGTGTGGCTCCATCGCGTTAACATCTATGGGTAATGTGTTGACATGTTGCTGTATTAAACTAGAACAGCAGTTCTGTGTGTGCAGCATGTTTCAACAAGACATCTGACCTGTCAATAAACTTCAGAAAAGCACGTTATGTGACTCGGGTACCGACTGATATTCTCGGTGTAAAGTTATGCACGTACACCAAGTGTAAACACGAGGGTGTTTAAAGATTACACAGAAGACAAGTTTCAGTATGTATTTCTCTATAATATCCCACAACAAAGTAAAACAGAGTAACGTCATCTGTTCAGCTACAGTATATTAAGTGTAATAGTGTTAAACAACAGTATACTAATTTAACAGCCACGTCTAATGTAAGTTTAAAGTTATGATTAATCACTGTAAATGTTAATACATTGCTGGCAGACTGTATTACAAACTCCACCTAACACAAGTACGTCTGAGCAAAGACGCGTCGATACCGCTGCAGTCAGATCAGTACATTTATAACCCTGAAAATCTCCAGTGAATACACGCTATTACTATTAAGACATTTAAAAAAGACTACATTACCCGATTGTTTGGCAGAAATACTCTTACTATTTATATTTAAAACTCTAAACACGATTTCAAAAAACTTAATTAGATGAAAGAATCGCCTACCCTATTCTGAAAGTGCTACATTAAGTAGATATTAATGTTAATCGTTTATCTCGATAAAATTTACGTTTCCTTACCTTTGAAATATATTCCATAGAAAGCCTTGATCAACTGGGCTGTTATGCTGCGGTCGGTATTGATATGCCATTTTAGCTGAAATTTCAATTAAAACCAAACCGATAACTACTTTTTTTTTTTCAATCCTTCCACTCCAAGACAGACCCAACACTGCTGAACGACTTCCTGCTCCGGGTTTCAGTTATTCGTCAGCATCCAGATAGATTCGTAATACAACGAATAGATGAGCATTTTCCTATTCATGGTACGCTTATTCACTCACAGTCAATCCTGTCCACTAACGCTATGAGCGTTTGCGGAATACATACATGTATTACGACAATAATATGTTCGGCACATTTAACTGCACTTATAGTCGCAATAAAACGGTAAGGTTTTGACGCAGTCGTCACGGATACACCGACAGACAACTAATGAAGTAAAGTCCAGCTAGCAGAGATCGCTCATGTGACAGTGAGCCATTCACTTCCTGCTGTTTGAATGGATTGATTTCCATATGACGGTACATAGTAATCTATACTTAATAATCATATTTTGTTTCTGCAATTTAACAAATGTATTTGTCGGTCATAAGTGCACACTATGTCTGACATTTCTAGGGTGCTTTTCAAAATAATAATAAAAATATAAAAACATGCTGTTTATTATTAATTCAGTGTTATCTATTAATTATGCTTCAGTTATATCCAGAATAAATTTTAATTAATAATAGTAAACCACGAAACTAAAGAACATGAATCTAATAACGGATTAAACGACTTATCTGTATTTGCACCAAGTCATTACTTTACATTTGTAATGTTATGTTCAGCATGTTTTCAGAAGTTCTATTAATCATCCATATCCAACTTAATATATCAGTTGTACTAGTTTAGACTGTGTGGTGTACACAGTGTTAAATAAATATGTGCCCTGAGAATGCAACTTTTAAATATGAACTCCGAAACTCGGACCTTGCACAGTATTAGAACACCTTAATAATGTTTTGAAAAACAAGAAATATGATTACAATAACCCATTGTGTATACACGCTAACCGTTTATCTTCCACGATCAAGCTCTTCAGCAACGCAACCCGCATGTACAGCACGAATGTAAAAATGGCTACAAGAAAGCGAGTTGTGCTTACAATATTATTTTTTTCTTTTTAAACTTACGCATTTTGCTACTGCGTAAATTACCCGACACTAATGTAAGTATGTACAGCACTGCGCATGAATAGTTTTTTTGTTGTTGTTGTTGTTGTTGTTGTTGCAAAGATTGTAAATAGTGTGTATTTATTGTAATTAATAAATACCTGACGCTCTGCAGGCTTCAAAATTAGCCCCCCGCCTCCCCCAATGCAGGTTAATTTGGTCTTCGGCGGGCATATTTCACAACCTTACACGCCACAGTGGCAGATCCTTTTTTTTTTCTTGGCTTGGCTTGAGTTTAAATGATTTCGCATCCTCTAGCTTTGTATACAAATACTTTACTGTACACTTTGCAATCAAGTGGTCTGTGGTAAATACTGTATTGTCTGTATACACATTATGTAAAGGCATTTTGAAGTTACCGAAAAAGCCCCCTGAAAGAAAACAGATGGACGAAGACCAATTACAGGTGCACTCTATAAGTTATAGCAGACTCTAAGGGACAATGGAAATCAGTAATTCATAAACGAAGCACGTGGTAAACACAACTTGAAACGCTATAAATGCGAACATAAGTACCTCAAATACAAACGATACAAGAAAGCTTAACTGCCAAAGAACGGGAGTTTATTATTTGTACAAAAAACCACGCCCCTGCGGTCTGTACAATGTAAGTAGTACCATTTTTAGAATCTATATTTTCTCAAAATGTAATTAAAATTGTATGAGTTTAAACAGTACAACGGCCGTACACACCCTAGTCTCCGTAAGTCGCCTTGGATAAAGACGTTTGCTAAATAATAATAATAATAATAATAATAATAATAATAATAATAATAATAATAATAATAATAAATGTTTTTCCTGCCTGATGTCACAAATGTCGCGTGACTGTCATTAACTGCACCGGTGTGTACCTTATTTGCACAGAATGTCTACTTGTGGAACAGGAAAACTGTCCATATTAAACAGGATCCGCTTTAAGTGGTTCACCTGACCCTAAAACTGGAGAAAAAAAAATAAAAGGGTTCGCAAGTTCAATAAAAAGTGAAGAATTCATGACAATGGACTAACTCAGGAATGGTTCATTTTCTACAATACCAACTAGAACATGTACTACTGGCAATGCCGGTTGTATTCACAAGAGAGAAAAAAACTGTGTGGTAAGAGCAAGTAACTGAAAGTTGGAGAGTGTCAAAGAGCATGAATAAAAGGTGAAAAGTTCCTGTCAGTGACTATCTGTCTACAGATAGCGCTGTTATGGAAATGGAGCTAGTAGTATATGTTGATTGTTTTTGCAGTTTCTTTTGTTCCCTTATTAAATATATTAAACACACATTGCAACACATGTTAAAAATGCATTTTAGTGAACTATCAACAAGCATTATACTGAGCAGGTAAAATGTCTGTGAGGCTGGTGAATTTTTCCATCCACTAGCTCTGGTGGCTAGTCCATTGAAAAGTTAATTTCATGCACTGCTTTTGGGAGTCTGCCTGTTATGTGTGATTACAAGGTGTGGAATCTAATCAGCAGGTAGGTGTGTTCCAGTGGGGCACCGGGTAGAAAAAAATTCAATTTATTCACCTCAGGACTGCTGCAAAACCAAAGCCAACTGGGCTAAAGAAGCTGAAATTCACTGCTGTGTGACCGAAGCGTGAGTAAGCAAGTCGAAACCACCGACAAATGGGCAAGTTAGCCAGAGTTCATTTATTATTAAACACAGTAGATCAGTTCAGAGGTTGCAGATCCCACCGCAGTTTTTGTACACTGTGTTGTATGTACTCTGTGTGCTGGTAGTGTCACGTGCGCTGTTCACTGTTGATATGTAAATAAATAGTGTTGGTCTGCAGGGTGTGACCAACTTCAATCTCCATCTCGATCTCCTGCCTGTTACTCAGCAGCGAATGCATGCACCAACATGGAAGATGGCTACCCTGTCGCAAGCATTAATACCCTGTGTCTTTCTAAACAAGGGATTTAGGGGAGCTCCCAAATGAAAGTTGAATCAAAACAACAATTTTGTGAATATGGTAGGTGTTACAGCTGAGTATAATGGTATTTAAAACAGGATTAATTTTTCCACCCTTACTCTGATCGCACCACAGTTGGATTATGCGATGGACAACTGTATTATTATTATTATTATTTATTTTATTTTTTTATTTGGCCAAGGCCTTACAGGTGTTACAGGGCATACAAGTATTATAGTGCAAGATTACTATTTAAATCCAATAATGTTTACAGTAAGTGCAAATAATTCTACTAAAATACAATATTAACTGCATAATAATTCTAACTTTGGATTCAAACAAGTATGTACATTATATAGCATATATATATAATATTAAACTAGATATCTTATATATATATATATATATATATATATATATATATATATATATATATATACAAAGACGTATATAATAGTGCAAGGATAGTACATTAGCTGAGGATCGAGTAATGTGGTGTTTAGGTTGGGTAAGTCCAGTGCACAGTAGGAGGGGTAGCTCAAGAGATCTACAAGTGCAGTCTAAACAGATGGGTCTTGAGGAGGCAGCAGAAGGCAGCGAGAGACGGAGCAGTCCTGAAGTTCTCCATTAGCTGGTTCCACCACAGAGGGGCTAGGGAAGAGAAGGAGCGGGTATGGGAGGATGGAGAGTGGAGGGAAGGCATGACCAGTCAACCTGTAGAGGAGGTGTAGGGAGATACGAGGGATTGGAGGTAGGATGGGGAAGTGTGGTGAAAAGAGCGGTAGGCAAGAACAAGGGTCTTAAATTTAATGAGAGCAGAGATAGGGATCCAGTGGAGAGTGCGAAGCAGGAGGGTAGCATGAGAATAGCGAGGTTGGGAGAATACAGACCAGCATGGAGAAAACAAGAGGTTGGACCAGGAGATGGGTGCAATAAGTAGTGAGAAAAGGATAGATTCGGTAAATGTTGCTTAGAAAGAAGTGGCAAGTGTGTCAGGGAAGAGATGTGTTGAGAGAAGGAGAGGGAGGGATCAAGAATAACACCTAGGTTTTTAGGAGGAGATCGAGAGAGTGATAGTCAAGAGCTACTGAGATGGAGAGGTCAGAGGAGGGAGAGGAAGCAGAGGATAGATTTAGAGAGGTTGAGTTTGAAGTGGTGAGAATGTGTCTAAGTTGAGATAGCCAAGAGGCATTCTGAGATGCGGGAGGGGGTGTGGGATTCAAAGGAGAGGAAAGTCTGGACAACATCAGCATAAAGGTGGTAGAAGAAGCCAAGAGATGTGAGTACCTAGTGAACAGGTATAGAGTGAGAAGAGGAGGGATCAGGACAGATCCTTTAGGTAGACCTGTAAAGAGGGGGTGAAAAGAAGAGAGCCACGCCAGGAAACCTGTAAGGAACAGTTCGAGAGTTAGCAGGAAAACCAGGCAAGGACAGTGCTTGAGATCCCAAAGCCAGAGAGAGGAGAGGAAAATAGCATTCTTGAGAGTCAAAGAGAGGAGAGTCAAGGAGAATTAGAATGGAGGAGAGTGAGACAGCCCGAGCAGAGAGGAGAGAGTCAGTCACAGAAGAGGGCAGTTTCCGTGGAATTTGAACCCACGTACTATATCCAGTACAAAGTTATTAACAGTTTACTCTAGAAAAATTCCACCAAATGTGTCTGTCCGGAGGTGAGTGGTGCAAGTGAATAATGGAATGTCCATCAACAAGTTTGCTGTGAAAAACAGTTGATGTTTTTGGCATGTTATCCAAAAACACAAATTGCGTAACTGGGGTATTTTAATTGTTAAATCGTTTTGGGACACTTATTTCAAAGTTGATTCTCATAGAGGGAGAACTTCTCTACGAGTGTGCAAACATGGCACAGATAGCAAGTTGGCATGCTATCGAATTCAAGCAAATTTAATAAGTAACTGGGGTTTCCCTTTCAATGGAATGACAACCATTAGTGAATGGGAAGAGCCCTCTCTGACCGTCAGTCACTGAACATATATAAAAAAGCTGCCCTATCAGTGCCCTGCTGTGAGGAGGAAGCCCCTCCCACCTCCTGTTGAAGAGGGTCGTCCTCACAGTAGCATATTGCCATTTTCTCTCTCACTTCACTGAGAGGTCACAGATTTGCCTCATGGTTTCTTGATCCGAATTTGGCTGATTTAAATATTCATGGTAAATTACTCTTTATCAAGAGTGCTCCTGCCTTATTATCCTGTCAGTTTACTGACTAGAGCTAGTTTCGACCCCTCTTTGAGATTGGCATGCGGCCATTACTCTCTTTTCCACTACCTTGTGTAGTTTTTTGCCTACCGTGTTTGAGCTGTTGTGGTGCTGTAGGGTGACACCACGGCCTTGTGGTGTCATCCTCTACGCCTATTTAATCGGCCACAGTGACCAAAAAAACAAAACAAAAAAAAACAAAAACAGCTTGGGCCTAGCGCCCCTCTCAAGCCTCTGGCTTTCCTAGTGCAGCTGCGCTTGCCCTTGGCATCAACGCCGACTGAATTAGCTACATCAGCCCGGCATCGACCACGCTTGTCCTTGCCAACTTCAGGCTGGCAACATCTTCGAGTGCCTACCCCTGCCCCGATTGACTCGGCACCGCTGTGCACATCTTCAGCGCCGTCTACAATTTGGCACCGACTGCGCTCCCCATCGGCACCAATAGGCCTGCTCAGCACGGACCTCGGCACCAATAGATGCGGTACCGACAGTTCCCCTCGGCACCAATTGACTCACTAGTGTGACCAGTGTGTGGCAAAGCTGCCCAGACAGGACGAGCACTTGTCCTGTGCCAGATGCTTTGGGCCAGACCACACGGCCAAAGAACTGGCAGATGAGTTGGACTGCTTTTCATGCAGGAAGTTCTCCAAAAGAACTAAGCACAGGAGAGCAGCCCTATCCCACGGAGTCTCTCTCCCCGAGCCAAGGAAAAATAAGGTCCTTTGTCCAGGTCCCTTTGCAAATGTCCTCTAGGAGCCCCCCCCCCCCCCCCCGCTACAGTGACCAGAGAGCTCTCTCGCACACCTGGGTCACCCTCCCCTTCCCCACCACCGGTGCAGAGGCGTCGGCGCCTCTCAGGGGAATCGAAATGTTCACCGCCGAGGCAGTATCTCTCAAGGGGGTGTTCACCAGGGGACAGGCAGTCACCGCACAGGTACCACTTTCCTTCCCCGCGCAGGCACAGATAATCCCTGTCGGAGTCGCCTTGGAGGCACCCAAGCTTGGCTGAGCAGTGCTTTGAAGAGCTGGTGGAGACTGTGAGGGCTTAGTAGACAATGCTGGAGACCCTACTTAAATCACAGGGTAGACTGCCCCCTACCACCGGGCAGCCCCAACTTCCCCAGTCTTGTTCCCTATCCCCAGCGCCTAGACCTACTAGCCCAGGTGAGCTGTCCTTTACAGCGTCAAGGTCAGACATGTCACTTACTCCTTACTCCTTACTGCCCCTGCTGCATGTGTCGCAAAGGGAAGAGTTCCGGGCACTCATGCATTGTGCAGCTGCAGCTATGGACGTTCCCTGGCCAGCAGAACAGGAGGGAAAGGGGAACCATTTCCTACAACAGAAAGGGCACCCGCAGCAGACCCTCCCCTTGTGTCCAGATTTCCTGGAATTGGTGCGATCCTCCTGGAGCAACCCAGCGTCTGCACCTTCAGCATCCAGAACAGCAGAGTCCCTGCTGTACACTGCAGGAGCCCAAGAAGCGGGCCTAGGCACAATCCCCACTATCGGGGACATGGTCACAGTATTGTTGCAACGTTCCACCTTCACCAAGGGGGATAAGGACCCAACCTGCCCGTCCAAGCCTTACAGGACTACAGTCGCGATGCTGAAGAAGGCGTACGCGTCGGCAACACTGTCAATTCGAGCAGCGAACGCCATGGCTATACTGGTGCTCTACTGCAGGAAAGGGTGACCGAAGCACACACAGGGGAACTTTAGGTGGTAGCAAAGGCGATGACTGACCTAATGGGGGAGTTGGGTCAGGCATCAAAGAGGTCGTTGGAGGCGATGGTGGCTGCTCGCCGGCATTTGTGGCTGACACAAGCCAAGGTCGTGGAGACCGAGAAGGCGGTGTTACTGGAAGCTCCAATTACACTGGGGCAGACATTTGGGGCGACCATTGATGTGAGCCTTGAGAGGTCCCACAAGGCCACAGAGGTCGCCTCCAAATTCTCACACCTTCTGGCTTCACAGCCTGCAGGGGCAACAGGGCCTCAATGCCGCCCTCCACCCCAGAACAGACAAGCAGGCAGAGGAAGGTTACCGGTTCTCCAGCTGGAGACCGAGGCTGGGGTCTAAGAAAGATCCACCCTCTCCCAAGCCCAAGGGAGACCACCCCTGAGAGGCCCTGCCTTCCACCAACCCCCCTCACAACCGGACTGACCCAAGGAAACGAGCCATGGTATGGCTACACCCAGGAATCCTGGGTGCTATCGACAATGAGACACGGATACACTTTACAATCTCGTTTAGGTCCGCCACACTTCAGGGGTGTGCTCCTCACCACCGTCAAACCAGCGAGCGCGATACTCACATGATATCAACAGGAGATCGCCAGTCTTCAACAGAAGAACGCTGGGCGCTTGGTAAACCCATGTGATGCCCTCAGTGGCTTTTACTCCAGGTACTTCCTGGTGCCTAAGAGGGATGGCGGTTTCCGACCTATTCTGGACCTCAGGGTCCTCAACTTCCTCAAACAAAGGAAGTTCAACATGTTGATAGCACAGCGTATACTTCAGTCTGTCCAGCCGGGCGACTGGTTCACATCGATCGACCTGCAAGACACCTACTTCCGTGTCCCGATCCGACCTGCACACAGAAAGTATCTGCGCTTCGCCTTTCAAGGCAGCATATACGAATTCTGCGTTCTGCCATTTGGCCTCTCGATGGTGCCCCGCACATGCAGCACTGGCTCCACTCAGGCTGCAGGGTATTCGGAACCTAAACTATCTGGACAATTGGCTAGTCAAGCAGATCATAGGTCATGTAAAGAAGCTAAGGCTCTCTATACATCAACAGAAGAGCAACTTCATACTGTCTCAGTCGTGTTCCTGGGGATCAAACAGAACTCTGTGAGCATCCTTGCCTCACTGTCGGAAGACAGGATTCGGTCTTTGGAAGCCACACTCTCCCTATTCAGACAGGATGTTCTCCTACAGTTCAGAATATATCAAAGGTTGTTGGGGCTGATGGCAGCCACCTCGGGAATCCTTCCATTAGGGCTGCTGAGAATGCGCCCGCTTCAAGACTGAGTAAATACGCTCAAGGTGTACCCGGTCCGAGATCAGTACCAGCTGGTGCGAGTGTCCAGACAATGCCAGAAGACACTGGAGTGGTGGCTCCGTCCCGGCAATCTGCACCTCGGATCTCCCCTCGGATCCCCTCACAGAAGGGAAGTGGTCACTACAGATGCCTCCAGCCTGGGCTGGGGAGCGGTCTGGAATGGGAGAGGAATAAGAGATCAGTGGAAGAGATATTGACAGCAAGTGCACATAAATGGCATTATCTCACTTTCGCCAGCAGTTAGCGCAAAAACAGAACGGGCAATACTACAGTGCTGGTCAGAACAGGCAATACTACAGTGGTAGCTTACATAAACCACCAAGGTGGCCTGCGCTCACCGGGCCTTCACCATGCAGTGCACAGACTCCTGTCCTGGACACAGAGAAACCTGCGTTCTATCAGGGAGGTTCACCTCCTTGGTGTGGAAAACAAGGCAGATGACCTCCTGTCCAGAAGAACCCCAGACAGCTCAGAATGGAGACTGCATCCTCAAGAGGTGAAACAGATTTGGGAGAGGTTTTGTGCTGCATGAGTCAACCTCTTTGCCACAGCCGAGTCCATTCATTAAGTTGGTAGAACCTCGGAAATGTATGCAGGGTAGTCCAGCTAGCCACAGTACATATATCGGTCAATGAGGCACCTCTGAAAAGGGCCCATGAGGTAGCCACACCTCTGATTGAGTGCACAGCCACCCTCCTAGGTGGGTGAAGGCCAGCATTAGTATATGCAGTAAAAACCATGTTGTCAATCCAATGGGACATTTGCTGCTTAGAGAGGGCTTGAACTCAGGTCCGTTCACCATGGCAGACGAAGAGCTGGTCAGAATGACTCAGTGCTCTTGTTCTGTTCACATAGAATCTCAATGCCCGAACTGGGCAGAGGGAATTTAATGTCCAATTTGACTCCTTCACGAAGGGAGGGATGGAAAGCCTCTAGTTCCACTGATTGATCACCTTGGGGAAGAACAGTACCTGTAGCTCACTGAGCCCAGAGGGACAGGAGGTGCCTCTGCACCCATATCAGTAGCCAAAAGGCTAAGCAGTATAATCCTGGGGACCGAAGTCCTCCCTAGTGGTTGACGTACGCAACTATGCTGTCCGTGCGGACAAGGACATGTTTGTTGTGGAACACAGAGAGAAAATGTTTGAGCGTCAGGTGGACTACTCTCAGCTCTAGCGTATTTATGTGCAGGGTCGTCCAGTGACCCGACCAGGATGCGTGGACTCCTCTCCCTGCCCAGACTGCCCCCCCCCAACCGGAGTTCGATGCGTCTATCGTCACCACTTGACAGTTGTAAATGATTCCCATCCTTACACCTTCGCTCAGCTGGGCCATCTCTTGCTCTGTCAGAGTGTTGCAAGATCTCCTGCGCTACCACTAAGCCCGCCAGGCTTCTGCCCAGGGCTTGCCACTGGAACCCTGAAATCTGCAACAAGGTGCGTGAAACTGCATGTAGCTCTGTAGCTAGCTGCTCAGGAAGAGTAACCGAGCATCAAAAGGCCTCCTGTGTTAGCCAGACGCGTGACCTGTGCGTCTGCGGTGTACGCCTTTTTCAGGTGAGCTTCCGTGATCCTGCATTGGCAATTAGGGCATACGGGATCTTTAGACAGGCCTTCCACGGGTGGGAGTCCACCAGAGGAAACTGCGAGCCCTACTGCCTCTGCTCCCTCCATGAAGACAAGTGTGGCTGTGCTGTTGGACATGCTGGGCGCTGAGGCCGGGTGTTGCCAAGAGGATTTGACCTCCTCCAGGAAATCCAGGAAACTGAACCGAGCTCGAGGGTGTTCGCATCATGTTCCTCATCGCTTATCATCGCACCCTGTTGGTCGACCTCTGCAGCAATCACTGGCGAAACAGTGGTATGCTGTGGGGCAGGCACAGGGGGGACCTGTTGCCTGCTCAAGTGCTCGAGTATGTGGGCCATTTGGCCCTTTAACTCAGCAATATCCCTCACCTGGTCCACATTTCTAGTTCTCTTCCTGCACCTTGAGGGAGATCTAGATTGACTGCAGGGGCAACGTGAAACCAAGAAATACTCTTATGATTCAGAGAGTGGGGAGGGGAGGCCTGGGATTCAGAGAACGACGACAGCTCTCCTAGGCTGGCTGTAGGGTGCTTGTTTGAGAAAAGCACCATTCTTTTCTGCAGCATGCTCTCTTTGGACCCAGCGCAAAAAGAGCAGGATGACTTGTCTGCCAACGCAGCAGAGGCATGCTCAATACCCAGGCATCTCACACACAGTGTGTTTGTCCTGCAGAGGCAATTTCCTCCTGCAGGACATGCACAGGTGGAAAGTCGACATTGCAGTCGGGGTGCTTAGCTCTAGAGCATCTACGGAGCTGAAGCACCGAGGTGTCGACGCACTGAAGCGGCGAGTCCTCGAGGCACAGAGGGAGTCAAAGCACCAAGGTACCAAGGCCATGGAGCACCAGGGCCCAAGGGTCTCAAGGGTACTGGGGCGAAAGGCTACAAAGACCTTGAAGCATCAAAGCGCTGAGGCATACAGTCCTCGAGGTGCCGAGACTAGGGAATCCAGGGGCATGAGGCCACCGAGTGCGCAATGCGTGGAGCTCAAAAAACTCTGAGGCGTCGAAGCGCCAAGGTTTTTAGCTCTCGAGGTACCGAGGATGCCAAAGCACAGAGGCACCAAGATTGTGGAACGTTGGGGCACTGAGGCCACAGAGGGCACTGAAGTGCGGGGTTCGAAAGGCCTCGAGGTGTTGAAGCGCCGAGGTGTGTAGCTCTCAAGGCACCGAGGATGCCAAAGCACCAAAGACCTGAGGGTATCCGTGGGCGTCTAGGCCTAGGCACTGGGGCGCCAAAGCACCGAGCACCAAGTACCAAGGGCAAAGCACCAAGGTACTGGGCTGCGTGTCTGTGTCTGGGCTGCTTGCAGTCACACAACCAGATGTGGAGCGTAGCCTGCAGACAGTTGCAGTGCAGTCATACAAGCAGTGCAGTGCAAAGCTTGCAGTGGAGTGTAGCACCCAAGATGGCATCCGGACTGCGTGAAGCCCTCAACTGGTGCAGCGTGTAGTTTGCAGTGGGGTAGTGCAGTCACGAACCTGGAGAGGGGAGAGATACAGAAAAAGAGAAAAAAGAAAAAACATCTGTAACTTTTTTTTTTTTTTTACACACTAACACATGGTTTTATGGGTGAGTGGTGATGCGCCGGCCTGCTTAACACTAAGGCCAAGGCCTAATGGAGAAAGCAGAGTTATTTATATTTTCTGCAATGCAGTAGATGAGAGACACTCGACAGCAAGCTGGAGTGTTGTCTTTTTTTTTTTTTACTGTGACAGTAAAATCAATAGTAATTGGTGGCCTGACTCGCTGAAGGGTCGTGTCTCCCTTCTCTCCTTTTTTTTTTTACAGCTGCAAAGAGCAGAGAAAAATACAGAAAGGAATCTGCAGCAAGCTGTAGAGGTTAAAAAGCAGGCTACAATCGTTGAGCGATCTAGGATGATGCAGAAAGATTTTTTTTTTTTTAATGAAACGCATTTGCGTAGCGTTAGCTCAGCCTTCAGTGGAGGAGTTTCTGATTCCTGGGAAGTGGCAAGTCTAATTCCAGCAATTCATTGAAAGGGAACTCACAAAAAACTTGAAGAAGGAGTTCTAAAGAGCTAATCACAACTGGAAAAAAAGGGTTAGAGTAATACTGCTCACCTTACCTGCCTGTCTGTGAAAGGCAAAAGAGACTGACGTGTCCACATAATGATTATTTATTAGCTCAGAGAGGCGGGACTGAGGATGTCACTCCACGGAGGGGTGAATCGGCAGCAGGCATATCCCAAAAGTATTGATTTGGCGTCATCTTCTCTCTCATCGTTTTCTATACACAAATAAGCTTAGTTGACTTGAAAAAAAATCTTAAACGGTGCAAGCAAATTCCTACTTGGTTTGATTGAATGAGTACAAAACACTTAATATGATTTTTTTTTTTTTTTTTTTTTTTTTTACAATTGAAAGGGTACCACAATAGCCTCAGTCCTTTTTCGCAGCCAGTGCCATCTTACCTTAAAGGCACCTGAAATCGTAAGGTTATTAAAATATTTTGCATATACAGCATTACTTTCCCCGATGTTCTGTGCACTGTGAGCCCTTGTTAAAGATATAAAATAATTTACCGGATCCAAAGCAAGTGCAAAACTTGCCCCAAAAATTTTAAGTAAAAAATATAAATATTTTAAAAATAGCAAGCAATGACTAGCAGCAGTTACATTATTGTTTTAAGTTATTTTATTGTGGGTAATAATGGACCATATTATGAAGCAAGCAAAAAAGCAGACACAATTTCTTACAGAAATAAGACCACAGTAATGTATAAAACAGGAAACAACTCGACTGGTCCTTTCTGCAACTAAGATGGTATTGTTAAATGTATACTGTGAAAATTGTGTTTACTAAAGTAAACCAGTGCTTGTGACATGGCAAGTATTTTGAACTGCCTGACTTAGGGAATACTTCCCTTCAAAAAAACAGTACTTACTTTTGTTTGTTTGTTTAACACTTTCCTTTAATAAACTACATGTTGGAGCACTGTGCAGAGATGTCATTTGTATTGGCTGTGCCCTTTGGTGCAACTTGCTTGTAATGCATGCATGCTCAGTAAGTACACATTAAACATTTTATGCTGAAACACCTGCCCAGTTGTGTAGGTTTGCAATTACAAAAACTGTTGGCTTAATTTCTTAGAGCTTAATTGTAAAAATAAATACAAATAAATCAATGCATTTGCCTCTCTATGCTTCGCAGTTAGTCCTTCCGTTTGCCGCACACTTTTTAACAAAGTTAGGCGCCTATGATTGAGACACAAAATTCTGGGACAGTTACTTCTGACATTGATTAAAACACTGAATTTTAGAATGTAACAGGTATAGCTACCAAAACTGACTCAGTGTTATTGAATAAGAAAGTTTATGTATTCAAAGTGAGTACAATTTCAATTTTTGTTATTATACTGTTAAATAAAATAATGCAAAAGCTTTATTTTTACAGCTGGGTATTAGTTATCAACATTGAAAATTACGTCAAACTCCTTAAATTAGGTGTTTGAAAATGTTCAGAATGATCTTTGAAAAGTCCTGAAGTTTGTATCAGAAAAAACTGTATAATCCTTGCTGAAACTTGTTAAATCTATCTCAAGGATATTTGCAGAAATTGTTAACAGAGGATTCTTGAAGTTTAAGTGCAGTAGATTTCACAATGACAAAGACAGTAACACTTGGAGTGGAAACTTTCAACTACTGTAATTTAATTTAAAACAAATGATGACATACTGTGTATGATGAACCACACTGCATCTCACCAAGAGCAATCAGCATTGCAGGATTATGGTTTTTAAATGTGAAACATTCTGCCCTCTCTGAAATGGCTGCATATCTGACCACCACCGATTGGGCATTTTTTGAAGAAGCGTATTTTGTTCAACACAGCTTTCTTAATCAGAATTGTGCTGGTGTTCTATGGTGTCTACCAGGACAAAAAAATTTTAGTCAAATACATAGATATCATGTTTTCACTGGTGCATGAGATTTATTACCCAGGTTTGTCTAAAGCATAATAAAGGCCTATACTTCATGTTTTATTGTTGTTATTGATTTCATTCTGAACAAGATTGTTATATTAATAAATAGTATGAAACTGTTAAAGACACTTTGTTACAAAATAGTCAACTGTTGTTTCAGTAATTAGTCTGATAGGGGGTTTAAATGTCATTATTAAAAGTAGCATCAAAATACATTTATTTTTTGTTACTGTCTCCTTGCCTTTTTATGAGGCTTTTGCAATTACTCATATTATGTTTGTTTTTTTTCTTGATCAACAAAGTGTCTTATATTGTAAGAACCAGCACCATCTAGTGAAAATCTACTGTGTATCGACAGCAGTAACAAAGAGCACTTGATTTAGAGAAGCTGTTCACTGCAGTATAAGAACTATAGACACATTGAAAGAAAACTTTGAAAATGTAGTTTCAAGTTACTCTTTTTAAGTCTTAAGTAGCCTCACATTAACCTGGTAGCCTATAGGATTATAGGTGGGATGATACGGGCAAGATAATTCATAATGCGCTGGAAAATAAATGAAAGCATTTTGGCAGTATAAATAGGGTTCACTTGTCACAAAAAGTCTGGAGAAACAAACGTAAAATGATGAGAATTGCAAGAAATTTATTGTAATAATGATTTTTAAGGGATTAGTTTGCGTCCCTTTTATAATCAGGCAAATCAAGGAGAGTAATTTAAATCTGACTTTAACAGAATTGGTTCCACCTCCAGGTTTTTTTTTTTTTACATTATTACAATTACATATTTATTGTAACCAACAAGGAATTAGAAAAAAATTGATTAACAATGTAAGTGTCCCATATACTAATTTGGGAGAGTCCTAGTAATTTCTTACTGCTTCATTCAGTAATACATAAAATACTGTATATGATGAAGAGTAAAACCTAAGATACCCACTGTTTTGTCAGAACACTGAATGAGCCAGTGACAAGGATGATATACTGCAGACTTTGCCCAAAAGGGAATGCAGGTATAATTTTGCTACTTTAACAAAAAAAAAGAAAACAATATGTATTCAGAATTGCATTGGAGCATAAGTACAGGATGAATCAACCAATCCACCGTACTCAAAATGCATCACAGATCATTTTGTAATGAGCTCTGCCATTTACCTGCACATTTTTACTAAAGAATGTAAAATCTTTATCACCCTTGATGGAAATTATGGGCAATAACCTATAAAACAAGTTACAAGTTTTTGTTTATTGTGCCAGATATCATTCTTCCATTCTATTTTCTTTGCAAGAGCACTAGAAAACATTTTACTCCTAATAGAAATTGTGTTATTACGGTTGTTTTGCTACTGTTCCTCAAATATGACTAAATTTGTTCTTGCAGGGATCATCCCCATACAAATGAGCCACATACCGTTACACACCTTTACTGGCATGGAGGATTCTTATTCCCTACATCTACCTCACAGTCCTCTTTGGGAAGCTGTTATTTGTAATCTGCGATGCCATCTCCCCTTCCCTCATGTACAGTATCCAGCGTTTCAGGGGAATGGGCAATGACAAGGCATGCCGGTACTGTGCACTGTGCCTCCTTCATCCCCTGCTGTTGGCCAAATCCAGCCAAGTCTGTTTTGGCAGTTCTGGTGGTCATCACTTTGTATTACATGGAAAACAGAAACCTGTGTATTATGGTCTATCTGTATACATGAAGATTAATCCAGTGACATATGCACTACTGATAGCCATTTCTCTTCAGACACTAAATAATCCACTAACAGAAGCACTAGGGAATAAAGTCAGCTCTCTATTATCCAAAAGAATTCAGATGTTTTTCTCAAGACTTGTTGGTCTTTGCTGTCATAGCTGGGGGAACGTTCTTTGCGCTTAGCTTTACTTTCTATTCCATATCAGTGCTGACTTAATTCCTTCAGAAAGCTATTTCAGTTTACTTATCAAGCAGGCATATAACAATATACAGTTAAAACAGCTTAAAATGTTACGTACTGTATCATTACATAATGTCAAAACCATATGGAGTTTACTGACAGCACAAAACATTTCTAAAATTTTGTGTCAAGATGACAATCATTATCCTTTGACTATTTTGAGCATTTCTGTTGGACATAGGTTATTGTTAAGAGAAACCAATTTTGATCCAACATTTTATGGTCACCCTTATAAAAGTTTCCCATAGTAAAAAAAAAAAAAAAAAGCAAAGTGGGATAAATCATAGTAAGAGCATGGTCAAGCACAGGTAAGCACTGTAAAGTCAGGGGAGCTATGGTAAAGGATACTAAAAACACAGCAAGCTATGTTAAATTAGTATAACCATTGGAAAAGCATGTGAAAACCACAAAATGTTCATGCAGTAATACCATTGCAAACATTTATATGGGCAATGACAAATGTTTCAACTAAAAATCTTTTTCAACGTGTTCCTTTTTCAGGCTGCAAGTAAGCAATAAAGATTTAAATTGAAGACTTTCACAGTATTTTGTAGGCCAGATAGTTACATGTGGTTAAACTATGTGAAACAATCTTTAACAGCTCTGGCAGCAGCAATAGTTTATTCAGTTAACTTGAGCCAAGTGCTTTAATTGAATTAATTAATTGTTAATGTTTTTGATCAAGCAGTTGAAAATGTGAAATAACCTGTTAATGAATGCTGTTTTTTTTTTTTCTGAATCACTTTTTTTCTGCTTTGACACTTGCTGCTGTTGTTGTTGAAGGTATTGCTGGGATTTTCTGGAACACACTTACTTGTATCACCGGACTGAGGGATATCCGCCACAACTTCTCTGCTTACTTCTACATGCTGTGACTTTGAAGCGTGAGTTTGCCTATTACAAAGATTTGACCTTTGCTGCTTCCAACACACTCTGATTTTTGTCAGCATTAACCAAACTTGCACTTCACAGGTAAGACTAGATCTCACTAAGATCACTCACAAACACCGACATTTTCCAAAGAACATCACAAGCTGAGAAACACTCTAAACACAAATGCATTTCAGTAGGGACAAACTTACAAGAAACCTGGTGTTGTCTTCTATTAATATGCATTAGCTTATGAGCTATGTTTTTGCATACAATTGTAGAGGTCAGGTGCTCTGTTTACAGAGCTACTGTAACAATGTAGTTTTGTATCTGTAAGAAACTGTAAACTAAATCTATCAGTGAGCTACTCTGACACGAGACATAATTTGGGGAAGTGTTGATGAAATTGCTGATTTTGTCCGTTACTCACTTTCCATTCCCAGATTGATAACGTGCTAATGGATAGTATGCCTTTTGTTATCTGTATGTGTAGTACTTCCTATGGTACCTTTGTTTGTCGCCACTGGTACTGCCCTCCCTGACTCTGTCATTGGAACAAGGGCTAGGGCTTTTCTTCCTGTGGTTTGCTGGACAGGTAAGCTGTTATTTTCTGCTCTTTAATCACATACTGTATGTTTAGTAAACCTGGAGAACTGAATCTTTTACAACATACCCTCCCACTTTAACTAGCATCCACATTCAGATGGTGGGATTTATTTTTTAAATCATTTTTGTAAGAGTTACTCTGGAAGGCAAACCCATCTTCTTCACCTGTACACTAATTACTTCCACGTGTGTGTTAGCTAGCTAAGACACCTCCCTGGCAATAAGAACTGCACACCGTGTTTCAGTACCTTGTGATCAAAGTGCATGAAGGCTAGGGTCAGTTTTATTTCTAATATCCAAGTATTTATCTTATAATTATATTCATATTTTTATTATACATTTTTGAGGCATAATGTTAAGTGCTTACTAGGGGTGTAACCAAGTCTGTAGCCAGCTATGAGGCACCCAAGGCACGGGCCTCAGTCAAAATCATACTACTCATTATTTATTTAGGCTCTCTTACACTTTGCTTTGCCTCAAAACAAAATGCATTTCATATCTCATTGTGAGCATGCATTGTCCCGCTAATAACTATAGCCTCTTCAAACTATTTTACTGTCATTGCAGACTACAGTGACACCACTAACTTCATATCACCATAGCAGTTAAACGTGTTCAAAGAGGTTTCAAAATGACCAAGGCTTATTAGCGACTTACAAGGTGAGGCAAAGTAATAATGGTGATTTGAAAGATGTACATATCAGCCTAATAATATGGAATAATAAATCCCCTTGGTAGACAGCAGATAAGTGAACCCAGCTTATTAATTCCAATTCCAATTCTAAATCACTGGCGGAATCAGCTTGTAAACTGGGGGGAGGGGGGTGCGGTGCGGTGCATTAGCAAGTGCCTCTGTGATTTTTCATGGCTACGGCCCTGGGAGTAACTAACATCACAATATGATATATACCGTGATATGCAGGTTGCAGTACGATATATATCACAATACTGATGCACTATTTTGTTAAAAGACAAATTTAAATGAGTCAGTATGTATTCATACAAACTATAAAACGCACTTATTCATCATTCACGAACCACTGCAATGAGCTATGTTGTGCTTTTGATCTTCTATCATACAAACAATACATACCTTTACTACAATACAATATGTAAAGAAAGTATCACCTCCTGCCTTTCAATCCTGGATCTTTCTTTCTGGGCTTGAACTTAGACCTACTAAATTAGACATCTGCACCTCTAAGTCTATGATGCTACTTAAGATGAGACAGTGTTACATTGGTGCATGTGAATCTATAGCAGTGCTTTTCAATATTTTCAGTTCTGCTAAAATACTTTATATACATTTACTTATATTCTTTTTTTAGGCACTGTGGTTGGCACCTGCATGCTTCTTAAAGAGTTTGAAGGACAGAATACTTTTCTACTCATCTGGCTGACAGGATTGTTCTTTCTTTTCATCAACTCCCTTGTTCTGTACAGATAATCTCTCCTTACAAACTGAGGAGTGCTCTGCAAAAATCAAAGTGGCTTATAAACATAGACATATTTTGAAAAACCTTAATAGTAAATAACTGTCACAAAGACGGCTGCAGTGGGCGACGTCAGACCAGAAACAGGAACAAACAGAAAACAGAGAGGCGTAGAATTTGGTGAAGTTGAGCGCTTGGTGGCGCTCAGCATTTAATAAGTGAACTGACAGAAAATAAAAGGTTGTAAGACGAACAAAACACAGGACACGGCACTTTAGCCAAAATAAAGAGACTAACAAAATGTACTAACAATAAACAGACAGACAAACTATGGACGAACAGACAAACACGGTGAGCTTAAATACATTATTTACTTTAGTTTTTACTTTCCCCTTCTCCACACCCATTCTCCACTCACCGAACACACAACCCCGAGTGAGTAAAAACATGCTGCTTTTATGCAGCTGTACCAAGACTTACTTGCTAATCAATCGTTCAATTGGAGTCTCAGTACAACTGCACGTGAATTAATAAAGTGCAATTCCCTGTGCTCACATATTATTATATTTTACCAGCATGTGAAGTGCTGTGCAATCCTCGTGCCCAAATATAAATATACATTTTAAACCACTCGTGTTACTCAGACCCATTTATATCCTGTACACCAATGACTATACACCAACATGAACACACTACATGTAACATACAACACAAATAAATAGCCCAGGGGCAGGGCACTTTGCCATAATAACGTAAAAGGAAAATCTTGACATGATAATGTATTTTTTAAATTGTTCTTCAGCAAGTATACTTAATATATATCGGTGGTCAAATACAAAAGGTTATTACTGGCACTGTAGAAACTGGCTACTACAACAAGACTGTTATAAATGGATGTCCCAATTTTATATATGGTAACCAAAACGTGAAGTTTATTATTTTGTTCTGGATAATAGCAAGCCCCATACATTTTTTACAGTTGCTTTCTCTAACATTTGAATGGCTTCTTATGTCCCAACTCCATACTGAATTTGGATGTTTGCATTTTGATTGCTTTGCAGACAGGAAAGAGATGCCAGTTCTCTCTATTTAAACACTACCCCTCAACTTCTCTAATAAAGGGATGATTACGTATATAATCTCTTCAGACCTTCTCTTCCCTGCTATGTTCTGATTTTGGGGGCCGTTTCCCAAAAGCTACTTGAACCAAACTAATGCCATAAGACCATTGTAAGATGAATGTCTTGAAACTGCAGTGCTTCCCGAACATCATCGAACTCCAGTAACTCTTAAACACAGTACATTTAATTGCATAGCATACTGCTTTAATCACTGTGGATCTGCAATCGCTGTGCATTTAAATGGAATGAATGAAAAAATAATTGATTAGTATTGCAAGTATGATTAGTGCAGTTTGGTTTACTGTTGGGGTGTAAATAAAATGTAGTTTTCTAGACTGAACATGTATCCTTTATTGACTATCAGCAACAGTTTGTCCTGGGGCTGCTTCGCTAGTTATGGGACCACCGGGTTTGATCTGAACTATGCAAAAGAAAAAGGGGGTGAGGAGTGCAGGGCAGAACTTTTGTACATGTTTTATTACACACTCACACACTAGAAAAATCCTGCCATTTTTTGTGGTTGTCTTTTCCTTCTCTTGGAGGGCCAGTATTTAAAGCATTCATTTTTCATTTTGCCAAATAAAATCGCCTTATTTGCATGTATTTATTTCATTTTTTGTAAATTATATTTTTTGTAAGATTATTTTGCCCCCATCTTCAAACACTTTTTTTTCATTTGGCTTTTTGTTTTCAAAAGCAACCAGTCGTTTAGACCATTTACGCGTTTCAAACGTGCCTACGCCCTTAATGCAAATCAGACCACCATATGATGCACTTAAAGATCGCTAGTTAAGTTCCACATGACATTTCGATCGAAAGCAGCTGCAGTGAATTGTAAGAATCATCTTCAAACACCAAGTACTACTGTTATCGGGAAACGGCCCCCTGATTCTTAAATCCTCATTTTGGTAGATGATATAATTTGGTCAGTTCATTATGGTTAAACAACTGTAAAAATAGTGCCTAGTCTGCAGGTGTAGTCACTGACTTGTTAACCTGTACAAAGGTGGAAAATCTATTTTGACATCAAGCATTATGTAAATACCTGTGCAGTTGTAGAATAAAACTGTCATTTCATTTCAGATAAATAGGATTACCTTGAGAGCAGGTTCATTTTGCCAAGTGGCTATATATCGCCCTTTATGGAAACGTCATTGTTTTACAGTGTATTTAGCTTTTTTTGCTTGTTTAAGTATGTTTTATTCCTCTCATAAAATGTGCCTTTGCCTCTGGACTTAGTAGTGGCAAGAAATGTGAAACTGTTAGTTCTTAGGACCTAAAACCTTTCTGATAAACAGATTACAGTTTGACCACTGTAGTGAACCTGACCCACAGAAAACATGAAATGTTGGAGCACCAGAAAGAACAGTAACATTTCACCTACAGCATTCCATTTAAAGTTTAAAAAAACCCAGCAACTCTGCACCCATTAATACAATATTTTGTTCTCTATCAGGAACCAAGCTACAATTTGGATATCTGAGAGGTCTATCTAAGGTTATACTTCCAGTTAGAGAACAGTGTAAACTATTGTATGAATGGGAAAATAGCACATTTTACCCTTCAGTATCCATATATTTCATTCCTGAAATGACTCTTGCTCATAAAAAGAAAGTTTGTTTTATATTACCCACTTCATCAGCCAATTTTCCACCTTATAGAATCCCATCCTTTTCCCTGTAAGAAGTCATTGATTTTAAATGATAAAAAAAGCATATGAACCAAGAAAGAACATTTCATGAAACTCTTAAGATTTTTCCTGGGTTTTTTTTTGTGTATGGGATTCATAAATGGAAATATAGATGATGATGATGATGATGATGATGATGATGGTGATGATGATGATAATAATCTTGTTAGTGATAATAAAAGGTAAGAAAATGGATTTAAAAGATCATTAAGCACTAAAGAAGTCTGAACTGCCTTAACATAGACCATAACGTTTTCTGCCGTGATTGTCAAGCAAAAAAACATTGACAGAAAAGCATAGTTAGTAAAAACATTATAAAAATCACTTGGGATAGAAAATGAAATGAGAGTAGGTACAGTGAGTAGAAATGTTGAGAGTCATGCCACACTTCCATTAATATCTCAATAGGTAAACTCTCCATAAAGCTGTGAGTGCAAATGAGCAGACACATCAGACTTTTAGAACCACAATTCAAAGTCCTACTAGATAGAATGCAGTTCCTTTGACATTTCTCAAGATCAAACATTTCAAAACTTAGTGTACATAATGAACCAAAGAGCTCAAAATTGTATATATTGTAATATAACTAAGCAATCAAATTGGTCTAATTTCATGGAGCCATCTCCTTTGGGGGCTTGAATAGGTTTTTGCTAAAATACATTTGTTCCCATGAGAAAAACACAGATGTGTAATTTCACTTCTACCAGTAAAGCCTGATGTGAATTCCTTTAGTTTTTTTTTGTTTTGATATTTGACTCGCATTATACTGCAACGAGTGATTATTTTGGGACACAATGATAGAGACTTTTACATACTTAGGTTGAACTTCATGGTATATTTTACAGAACGGAGAAAAAAACGATAAAGTCAGATGTTGAAGACAACTAAAGACCACGCACACTAGACCAACCCTATAAGACACCGACGTGGTCTATCAGGCCAGTCTAGTGTGCGACGGCCTTAAATCATCAATACCAGACCAATTCTTTCATATAATCTTAAAGCCATGGCCCAACAGGAAAATAAAATATTAAAATCATGGGTTAAAAAATGGTGTAGGTGTATCTAAAACGACAGAGTCACCCTAAGTAGGGCTATTGTTGACATTTTATAAAGCTGTAAATTAAGAGAAGATCCTCCTGAGACTGAAAATACATGCACCAACACCAAAATGTATTTGTGAAAATTAACAAATGTTTTCAAAATGTGCCTTTTTAGTCAAATCACATATGAAAAAATGTGAAAACTATTTTCTGTACATCAAGTATGAAATGTTAACAGGTAATCCATATATATCCTTTAACTAAAACAGTAATTTTCATTAAATCTTATGGCAGCTATATTATGTTGCAATAATATTAAACACTCACAAGTTTCCCCTTACCCACATTTAATTTTCAAAGTGCACACACAAATACAATTAATTGAAATGTGTTCATTCTTGTCCCTCAAATTAAATCTATATTGTAATTTAGAATAATGTGTTCTCTTGTTCTTACATCGGTTCTTCTTGCTTTAAATTTATTTAAGTAATTTATTCACGGTAGTAGGGACAACAATATCTCTGAAAACTGGCTGTATGTTTACGGTCGACAAGGGTTTGTTTTGATTCAGAGTTTCGATAATCATCTGCCGCATCTCCCGACTGGCATCTCCACGCACCGCCAACAAAGCTAAAACGTGGTCTTCCCTGAAGATTACAAGAAAACAGTTGTGGAGCAAACTCACAATGTCAGCAGAAACAGCAGGTTTCACAAACTGAACCCTTTCATGCATTCTAACAAATCAAAAAATACAAACAAGTTACAGCTGCTATGAGACAACATGCTATTTATTGTTGTTTATTTGTTTCGTTTTTTACAGTAACAAGGCAGATAAATTAGTAAGGCATCACTGTAGGGCATGCTACACAAAAATAAAATAAATAGTACATTGCCTGAAAGCAACATTTTGCAATAACAGGTTAAGCTGTTACACTGTTTTGTTAAAACTTGATTCACTGTCAACTAATACAGGTATATAACAGCAGAAATGTAATTACACAACTTTCTCCTGATGTTATACAAAGGAATTATGTAAGTGGACACTTTTTAAAATTAAGATGTCAGCACGATGCACCAGTTACAATTTTTTATAGTTTTAAAACTATTTATCTTTAAGTTGACGCCAACTTACCTTATATCCGGGTATTTAGAGACAAGTGTAGATACTTCAAGATACAGCAAGGTAGGATCAGTGAGTTTAAAAACTTCTGCCAATGCAACAATGGCATCACACAACCTATCGGTATCCTCACCTAAACCCTGTAAAGGCAGAAAGTATTCAGCTTTATTTATAATCAGAGAATACAGATAACAAACACAGAAAAGGTAAGTGTTTTAGAAAACAATTTTAAAAAGCACAGTTTATTTAAATTTTTTGTCCAAAATCTCTCTTGCTGCCTATCCATGTTAGTTAGAACTAACTCCCATTCTGTGGGCTACACTGAGCCTTGAATCCCACAGAAGGGGTGGTATAAAACATGAAGTCTGCGTAACTGAAGCCAGCATCCTGCCAGCATGAATCAGCCAGCACCAGCCTTGCACATCAAATAACAGCCAGTGTCAGCCAGTCAGTCCAAAATGGACTGATTAAAAGATACCATACGGGTTAACAGAAGATCAAACAGTGCCACCATGTATGAAGAAAACAGAGTATATTTGTCACATAAACTTTATACATACTCAGTCAACAAGCAGTTGCAGGGTATATTTTTTATAATGTTTCTTAAGCTCAATGTTTGTTTCTTATTCAGTTACTTTAACGTGCCATTTTCTCCTTTTAAAAAACAGGCGCTAATACTAGTACTTCAATGTATTTCCCTGTGTTTTATTTTTTTTACTGCATGGTTGGAACAAAAAAAATTGTCCAGTGGAAACATGGAAAAAAAAAAACCCAGATTTTTTTTCTTTTTTTTTAATAAATCAGTTAGGCACACTTGCTAATCAGTGTTTGCATGTTTGATCCTTGCACCCCCAACATCCACCCAAATTATGTCATCCTGTGACGAACTAATTTAACAGTGAGTTTACTCATAGCCATGTTCTATCAATACCTTCTTATCAGCACAAAAACAGATGTTGTCTTTATTTGTACAATGGCAAATGCAAACTCTGAAATACAAATTCTAAATCAAACTTTTTTCATGAATACATTTTTTTTTTTTTTTCAGCCACCTCAGAGCTACAGCATCAGAGGACAATGCAGTTCTGGGCAGCTTACAGGCGAGCCCGCAGGTGCCCGGCCAGAACGGAAAGCAAAGAGATCTACCTCTGCTCTCCCAAATAAGGCTCACCACCTTGGGGTGAAGCCTGCACTGAGGCACTGGGAACTTTCCTTGAGAGAAGGTCCGCCGCCCTATTTGTCACCCCGGGCAGATGTACTGTCCACAGTGAGAGTAGGTTCTCATGTGCCCTGAACAAAAGCATGCGGGCCCCACGATGGAGACGGACAAGCACATGTCTCCCTCAAACCGTCTGCAAAAAATGCTGCAAAGCCTGGGAAACTTCCTGCAGCTCCAAAACATGAAGACCCTGCAATTCTACACAGCGCCCCAGCCCAGGCTTCATGCGTCCGTGGTGACAACTTCCCTTCTGGTAACACTGCCCAGCTCTAAGCCGAGGCGTAGATGAGACGGTTGTTTCCCCCAAGAGAGTTCCTTTAGACCGTGATGAGACCCTGCTGTTGACCCAGGCCTGAACATGCGCAGGAGACTCAAAGGAAGGGTCTGTGAAACTGCTGCCATCAGTCCCAGAAGTTTCAGGAACGTCAGTACCGTAAGCGATCTGTTGAGCTGAAAAAGCTCTAAACAGACGGCTATTCTCTGGACTCTGCCGACCAGCAGTGGACAGCATGGACCTGGAGTCCAAGCACACTCCTAGACAGAAGGCTATCTGAGAAGGCATGAGCTGGCTCTTTGCCTGATTCACAGTAAGGCCCAATCGTTGATGGTGGCCGGTGACAAGTTTCATATGGGCCTCTGCCTGTGCTGGAGAGTGGGCACAAATGAGCGAACACACTGGCTGAATAGGCAAGCTTGAGGATCAACTCCGAGACCTGCCACTGCTTGCTGGGGCAAGTAACATCCTTGTAATGGAGCACTAAATTAGGTGCCTGTACCAAGGTGGCAATTGAAGCCTCCATCACTGGAAAATGGGCCAGGCCCAGCTTCTCCGCATCATGCACCCTATATATGGTGTCCATCCACGGGTGAGGTGGTATGTTCATCATCAAAGATGGACTGCCTTGTCCCACATTCTGTAGGCTAATGCATCTGCAAGACTGCAGTGGCCCTCTTGATCAGCGGTAGACGCTCTGCCGACAGGGAGAGCTTAACCGCAGGGGATGTGCTGTCTGACTCCACATCCTCAGACTGGAACGGCAGCTCCTGTTCGAACACCTCCTCGGAGGCAGTGATGGACAGCATGTCATCCTGTTGCCAATCTGAGCTCGTAGCCCCCAAGGGGACAGGCGGGGCCGGCGGTGCCGAACGTTCACACAATAACTCTGCGAGCACCTTTCCTTGGTGGAAAACAGTAACCCAGAGCTTCTCGATCTGCTCTGAATCTGCCGATCGCTTGGAACGGCAACTTTTCTTTTTCTTGGCCAAGCAACTCTGGTATATAATATTCAAGCAGTAACGGTTACATTTCTTACATGAAAGGGAACTCACAAGTTAAAACTTTGTGAACAGTGCCAAATATTTCCTAAATCTTCTGACTGACCTAATCTTGATGCATTTGCTTCACTTCGGGCAGAAAGGCATTTGTTCAAAAGATAAAGCTGTTCTTCAACAATGAATATACTTTAACACACAAATAACGGCTGGTTATTTTGTCTGAGTTAGTTAAGCTATGCCTTCAGTATGAAAGCCTAAAGACTGTACGTACTGACGACTATGTGAAATATCAAAAACTTACTGCTGAAAGTTTCCTAAAAAGAAATTTAAACTGTTCAGCTTCCTTGATCATTCTTTCTGCTCCCTCTTTTCGCTCATCTGGATTTTTGAAAGATATTCTTTTTTGCATGACTGCCTTGACGTACTCAATGACCACCCTGCGATGGGCCTCAAATGTCATCTCCTACAATAAAAAAAAAACAACAACACTTTAGGTATAACAGTGACAGGAGTATTAACATCAAAAAACGTTCTCCTTGTACGGAAGGCTTGTATACAGAGACATTTCAGACATAAATAAAAACACACCTGAGCACAAATATATGAAATGTTTATTCTGCCTACACTTAACCTTTCATCAGCAGCAAGGGTGAATGACTCTTTGAAGACCTCAGGATATCCTTACCTGTTATTAAACGTGTCTGACTCGTTTAGCTGATAGTTATTTAGCCAATAGTTATTTTCATGAAACTGCGTATAAGTACGTACAGTCCACTCGTTTCCAGCATTTCACTGCATTCTTTACAGTAGCCTGCTTATTACCTTTTACAGTACAACAAATATTTAATTGTATTCTGCATCTTTTATATATTAGGCTACCACTATTGTGCAACCCGCTGACTTGTAGAATCGATGCCTGAGAGACGAGAGACAATTTGAAATAAAAAGGTGTGCTGAGACTGACCACAGGACAATGTCAGGTCAAAGGGTAGTTGCAGTAATCTCGGTGGGAAAATAAGGCACTGGCCAACATCTGCCTGCATTCTCCAATATCTAGCAGCCTCTAATTGTCCCAGGCGAAGCTTAGACCTAATAACATTTCCTGTTGGTTACTCTGTTGGAATGTCGTTCTTTGCGTGCAGCTGCTGCTAATATTGGTGGTGAGCTGTTGATCTTATTACGCAGTTCTTTCAGTGTTAATGCCAAGCATCGCAACACCTGGTCATGATGCCAAGTGAAGCGATCCTGACTAAGAGCTACCTTACATCCTTTAAGAATGTGTAGCCAGTGATGAATACAAAGGACATGCAGGGTTCTCCCCAACCCACACATTCAGAGCTGTTGGAAAAACATAATTTGCTGATCCTCCTCTATTCCACTGTCCACAGGTCTCACCAGCCAATCTTACGCTGTTCTACGTTTTCATATCTCATCCATTCTCCATGTGTAGACACCACCTTGACACACCATAGATTCAGTTGCATGGTTGACTTTTCCTGATTTCCAGTCCTATCAGACCCCAAACATTCTCAATAGGATTGAGATCTGGCGAATTTCCAGGCCAAAATTGAAGTGGCGTGATACGTGATCAGTATGGTATGCATTGGGCCCAGGCGATGATGAAGCCCTTGATTTTTTTACGGCTTGCTCCACCTCCTTCCACTTGGGAGCAGTCTTACATTTGGTATTCTGGTGGAATATCAGAGTGAATCGACATAGGCTCCCCTATTCTTACATCAGTGTGTGTCTCTTCAAGATACCTCTTTAACTCAGGCTTAGTTGCTGTAAGTAGACCATTCTTTTCCCTGGTTCTTTGAACAGATCTTTATAAAAGCTGGTTCTTGCACGCTGCTCCTTTTTACATGCAAATGCTTTACTCTACTTTATGTTTTAGATAATTTTGCAAAAGGGCCTCCTTCTGACTTTCTTCAGCCCACCTCCACTGCTTCCTTGGTTGCCTCATTTCTCAATCCAAGCATTCAATCTCAATCTGCCGTCTATCCTTTGCTTTCTGTCTTCTTCAAACCTCTTACACCAATACGCGTAGATGGTATCCTTAAATTTATCTGTGTTAGCCAAGCCATTTTCTCAGAGGCTCCTCGCCACTTAACACTTGGTGTGCACCCATTAAGGTTCCTTTCTCTCTTGGGCTGGTTCACCTGACTAGGATCACCAGGATCACTGGTTTCCTCACTATATACTATATTGGAACTACTCCCGTCTATAACAGGGGTGCTGGTATCCTGCGCACTGCTGTGTCATACTGTTGCTGGATTTTTCTTGTCTGACTTGACTGGCTTTGTTAGAAGTACTGATCAATGCGAGGCCCCTGCCAGGTCTCCTTCAAGCAATTTTTTGCTCCATCATCAAGGGCTGAAACACTGCTTGGTTTGGACAAACGCTTCGGAAGGCTGGCAAGTAGCAAACATTATCTATCGGATTTATATCTGGCGACTGACTTCCTCACAGTAAAGTGAGATTCGTCAGCTTTCCACTGGGTGACTGAATGTGCTGTGTGTGTTAGGACTGAAACACAAGTGTCAATACCCGAAATGATGACCACACACCATCCTTGGTCAGTATTTACATTTGTCGTGTCAGTATGTAACTTCCAGAGAAATACCTCTGTTAAATTGGTAAACTGTTGTCCAGGGCACCTCACTGATTTCGCCCCTTTTATATTATGGATGCATTTCAATGTATAGCTATTATAAACAATATTATAATAAACCTCAACCACTTTTCTAATGAATGTTTTATCATAGTAGTAACACTCTTAAGTTGCTTGTTCAGTAGGATTTAATTAAAGAAGAACCTATCCACCACCCCCACCCCCCCTTCCAAGGACTTACCTTGTTGTATGGCTTTTTAATTTTGGCAAAGTCGTTAAAATAATCCTCTATTGTGACACAAATGGTATCCACAGCGTTGGATCCTGTCAGCCATTTTCTAGTCATGAGTTCGTTGAGATGTTGCTATGAAGAAATCGACTTGTATTAAGCATTGAATTCTATAGTCAGGAATGCTAAATGCACATAATCTTTTTTAGCGCTGTTATTCACAAAATGGATGAACTTTCCCATATGCACAAATTTGTCAATTCCTTAACACAGATTTTTACATTTTGTTTCACATTAACTTCTGTTACTATATGCAGCTAACCTCTCCAAAAAAGTATGGAAATAATAGGTACATGTCTATATCCCTGGCAACACTGTGGCAGGCATTTTATACTGTTGAAAATGAAAATTACTGGTTTTAATGGTTTTTTTATTATTTAATTTAGTCATTCCAACCAAGTTAGGAATATTCAATGCAGTGCGCTACTTCTATGCAGAGTGAAAAGGCTGGGACAGCCAGATTAGGTTTTATTTTTTTTGCCCTGAACAGTGAAGAATGAGCACAGATTAGACAGATGTGCAAAGACTTGAACGTATATATATATATATATATATATATATATATATATATATATATATATATATATATATATATATATATATATATATAATAATGGTTGATAAAGACAAATGTGCCTTCATAACATGTAAGTTATTAAGTTAGTATTTGTTTCACATTAAAAAGCTGTTTCAGTTAATGGTGGCTTTGAAGGCGAAGCTTCACATTGCATCAAAGGGAGCTGTAATATATATAAATTTATAAACACACCCCTAATAAAATAAAACAGATAAAGGGTAAAAATGCACACTACATACAAATCTTATAATTGTATATATCACTTGGTTGAAGCTGTTTGTTGTGTTGCTTAGTAATAGCACGATGTGTGATTGTGTAGAAATGGGTTTTTGCAAGAAGCGTGTAACCGAATTCTGGGAGTTGTTTGTGGACCACCTTGAGTTTACTCACGGCCCACAAGTGGTCTGCGCACCACAGGTTGGGAATCACTGGTCTAGTGTATGAAAACCGAATTGTTTTTTTGTTTAATTATATTAGTTGCAGTAATTTAGAGCTTGTAAAATATATATTTTTTAAAACTATTATTACTTGTTTGGCTACCAGCTATGCTTTAATTTCCAATAAATTGCATCTAGTATTACTAAAAAGCCCAGACTGTTTGAAGGCTTTTTCTTGCTTCATTAACTGACCTCCAGATCCATAAAGACTTCATCCAACAGATACACACATCCATCTTTTGCCACACTGTCTAATGTTGAGTTGATGGCAGCGTCATGTTCATCAAACTCTGTTTTGGAATACTTCTTCTTTAAGCTTTTTATGGACTCTCTATCAAAAATAATAAAGAAAATACAATTAGAATATGCATGTGTAAAATGTTATGTGACATGTTTCACTGTACATGTCAAAACAATATATCATTGTAAGTTTTTTTTTTTTTTTTTTTATTTTTTTTTTATAATTCTAATGTCTGAAAGATCTTGTCCCAAAGTGGGTCCTGAACCAAAACCATTTGAGATCCACTGCCTCTAAACACAAATAACATGCTCTACATCTCCATACTGTGCATATACTGTACAGAAATTCAACCTTCTTTGTGCTACGTTACTAAGTAGCAATACCCTAGAGGAAGCAGCTCAATATCAATACCTACTTCTAAAATCTGAACTGAACATTGTTGAACACTGTTTTTATGTCATGACCTTCAAGTAGGTCTTCTTACAAATAAAGTATGATGATCTACCGCACGTCTATACATAAACATATGTAATGCCTTTTAAATAAAAAAAAATCAGAACATACCGACTTCCATGACAAAGGGTACAAAGATTTGCACCTTTATAATGCCTGGCTTTGTTTGTTTTACAGACCATGAAGCACTCTGTACACAAGAGGGAGCTACAGTGTAGTTTTTTTTAAATTCTGAATGGCACTACTTGTGCACTGTTAGAAACTATGGAATGTGTGAGTTAACAAAATTAAGCCCCTTTCACACAGACAAGTTATTACGTCTCAAAGACAGAATTGAAGCAGCACGCTGGGCTGTGTGAACTGCATATACCAGCACAGAGTCGACATATTTAATGACGGTTCTGATCCACCACGCAGGCTGTTCAGAGATGGCACAGACCCGTCTTAAAGGCCTGTGTGAAGAGCCCTGCAGGCACTGAAGCACTATAGTGGTCGTGGATTAAAAACCACCAAACCACATGACTGCGTGTGTATATCTACACACACACACGCACACACACATACATGAGAACTCCCCATAACGCAATAACTGGGACCGAACAGGTTGATCACAAAACTCCCAATACGCAACTGTTCATTAATATGTAACTCCAAAACGAGATAAAATATTGGCAGATTAAATACAGATTGACCTGCTTTATATCACAAATTGCCTAGGACAGCTTGTGAGTGTGAGAATAAAAAGATCATTTCTATTTTGTAAATACAGGCAGTCCTCGCACTTACAACACAATTGGTTCCTGAAGGTCGCGATGTAAGTCAAAGCACATTTTCTCATAGGAACAATGTTATAAATTGGGGTTAGGTTCCTGACTGACTCTTCGGCCAGATAATATAGTTTTACAAAAATGACCTGTTATATTATACTCATGCAAATATTTATTTAACTCTTTACACTCAGTGCCCAGTGATTACGCGTATATTACTCAGACACCTACCTGGCTTGTTTAAAAGTACAGACTCGGGGCTTTCCAATGACGTATACAGTGTGTGTATGCGGTACTCCTAGCAGGAAATACGATTGCCTGAAGTTAAGCCCCTCATCATGTGACAGAGTTCACAGCTTAGGTTTTGTTTTGAGTCCATTGCTCTTATCAGTCATTGTTAACAGCAAATAAATTCTAAAAAAAAAAAAAAAATAAATAGATTAAAAAACCGTTACATGCATAAAAAAAAAATGCCACTCAGTCAGGGCGACCACGACAGGTACTGCGTTTCGGACACCAAGCATGCGCAAGACGCATGGCTCAGGTCTCACCGTGTCGTAAATGCCGTATGCATGAGGTGAAGTCGAAGCAGGGTAATAAAGCAAGAGAGTCGTTAAGTGCCGTGCGTCGTAAATCGAAGCGTCGGAAGTCGGGGACTGCCTGTAGTGTTATTTTTAAATAATATGCAGTGGCCTAACTGCTTAGAAATGGAATGTTTTTGCAGTGAGTATGTAAAAATGATGAAAAAGATCCAGTAGCAAACAAAATTCATCTAAATCCACTTTGGTCGAAGACGGTGCTATTTTTTGAAGTGGTTTCCATCGCCATGAGAAAGATTTTAACTGACAGGTTTGAAAATGGTCTCTCATGATTCCTTTGGTTGTTTGAAAAGGTTATGACGGTGTTATACCGGCACAGATGGCATGATTTTGTGGTGTGTGAATGGGTATTTTTAAGAATTTTTTAGATGTCATTTGTGTGTGAAAGTGGCTTTAGAGCTTAGAGCTTTGATTGTTTAAAACAGATATGTAACTTCTTATAATGGGTTTCTCTTTTGAATAACATAACTGCTCATTTGTAAAAACGACACCACCAGAAATATCTTGACATATTCCTGCAAGTCGCATTAACACTAATTATGGAATCAATCCACTAAGGCATTTTCTTTCAGGGGTGGTTCTGCTAAGAACAAGGGCAACAGGATTAATTTATTCTTTTAAATTCTTAAATACAATTTTGGTTACATGAATCTGCTTTCTGCCCATCCATCCCAGAGATATTATTGTATGCTAATGCATGTGCTGGTGCTGATCAATTCAAAAGCAAACACAGTTGCAATACCAAGTTCACAGAACCAAAAAAAGCATGATAAATCATCTGCCTAACCCTAGCAACTCACTTACTTAAAGGTTTGGCAGTTGTTGATAATGGCAATCATATACTGAACATAGCACTGAGGATGTTGTCTATCTCTCATATGATCTTCTTTGTAAGCAATTGCTTCTTCCCTGTACCTACAAAACAGAAAACAGGTTAATTCCTGTATGTGCAAATCAGAAATGACAAAAGTTTGTGAATGCAGACATAAAATCAATGTGGTTTGTTTACTCCATTCTTACATGACAATTTTTGCAATCTTATACTGCATTGGAAGTCCAGTTTGGTTACATTCCACAAAGCTAGCTTAGAGACACAAGTTTCATTCAACTTACAGAAATGCAAAGTAACACACATCTTGGCTTAGTTAGGGTTAAAATTATACCATTGAATTAAAAAAAGGAAAGCATAATAGAAGTAAGAAAAAATATGCTTCTTACCTAATTAAAAAGGAGGTCATCTGTTTCAAACACAGACGCAGCACCTCCTGCTTAAATATTTCATCAATCTGAGCAGCCACTTGGAGATTTTGCTCAAACATCTAGAGACAATAAAAAAACATTAATTATGGTCTGATGAAAATTCATAGCAAGAATCATAGCATCATGGTTCTAGGCCTTCTAGGAACTGGGTTACCAGATCCCTGGAAAGGGTTAATTACAGGGTTAACTACGAACTAATTCATGCATGTTATCGAAATAATCCAGTTTGAAGTTTGTTGTATGTCATGGCCAGAGAAGGGAATGCAAGCCAGCTGACCGCATGCATTTCTGTGTGTTTTGCTTTCACATGTTTTAAATGGTCAGTTTGAAAAATAAACTTTGTTCAACAGCTGACCCTGCTTTAGTACAAAGCTTACACTACATACTGTTATACAAAATGGTAATGCGTCTCTTAAATTACTGTGGCTGATTCTTTGGCTGAAGAGATATTATCAGCTCATCATCTAGGCATGGAATCTTGTGCAATTAAATCACTTAAACTCCTGATGGTAAACAACGTAACAAAATCTACTGGGATGTACGAAAAAATCTATTTGTGTTGACTCAGAACTTTATTTAGGCACTGTACGACTTGACTGGCGAAAGATAACATTGGTTTATTGGAGTTCACAAAGACAACTTTTTTCAGGTTGGTATGGTAACCTTTTCACGTCCTTGTTTGTTTAATTCTTGCTCTTTTTGCTGCATTACAGCCCTTCATTGCAAGAAACTGGAGTTCATGTATTCTGCTGGTGTTAATATACCTGATGAAGGCATGTTAGTGTTAAAACGCATTGGTTGTTTTACAACTAAGTCTTTTTTTTCCTGCCGTAGAGACTTTGTGTGTGTGTGTGTGTGTGTGTGTGTGTGTGTGTGTGTGTGTATATGTGTGTGTATATATATATATATATATATATATATATATATATATATATATATATATATATATATATATATATATATATAAACCAACATCATCCCACATTTGTAAATATTGACACTTGCTTTTAAAAGGGAGATGCAGCATTTTTGTGCCTAACCCCTGAAAAGTTGTCAAAATGTTTTGGCTTCTTTTGCATTTCTAACCATTTTAATGGCAGTCTGGAGGTCTGCATTATAATATCTCATTTCCCTGTTCTTCAGTGGTACAAACAGACTGATGCACGATGGTGAGACTGACAGAGCACTGTGTTTTGAGGAATCATATCGTAATAAAGAACTGTCGACGCGTACCAGTGGCAAGCCTGTCGCAAACCAGTAAAGGAACCTCTGGTCCAGCCAGTCAAGTCGAGTGGCTCCACTATAACAGGTCATGTGGAAAACTGAGACATTTGATTTTAGCAAAAAGAGATTTGAAGGGGAATCGAATCTTAAATGGATTTGGGTAATATCGAGAACCGGGTAACCCGGATACCCGAGTACCCTATGTGTATCCGAGTACCCTATGTCATCCTTAGTATATAGCATCACCTAGCATTTTAGGATTGAGATATAATTTAAAAAAATAATTATGAACATAATTTAGCTCTTTTACACATCATGTAATAAAATAAACTATAAAATTATAGCATAAAAGTCTACCGGAAACCATAATAGTAGTACAGTATTTCATGTTAGATTTTGAAATGTCACATTTTTTAATTTGTCAGTTATTCATTAAAAGTATATGGAAAACTACAAACCGTTATGTAATTCAATGTTAACATAACATTAGTCATCAGGTTTTATTTGACTTTATGAAGCTGTACATTGGCAAACCTATATTATCTTATCACACCACCCCAACTTTTGAAAGTCAGACTTTCACCATTAATTTTCAGTTTTTAATAACCATGCGCAAATAATTCCACTGGGGAAATATCGCGGCTCACGTGAATAGAAACAGCTGTCGAAGTAGTTGCTCTGTGCATTGAATCATTCAGGGATAGGGTTATCTTCGGCTAGATAACGAAGTTTGGCGGTTTTGTATCCGATTATACAGACTTCGCAGTCTGATTGATTATGCTTTCCTGTTATGCTACAATGCATATTTTTTCTTTTTCTTTTTTTTAGACCACTGCAAGAGCTTGTAACTCAGGACACCATTTTTTTGTATTGAACATTTTATGCCATAGTGCTGCTTTGGAAAGTCTGCTTCAAAGCTCTTTTCAAAATGTTTCTCTCTAGTGCACTGTGGTTTGAGATCTGTCCTCAATCATTACAGCACTGAGCAATTAAAAAAAAAAAAAAAAAAAAAAAAAAAAAACCAAACAATAAAACAAGTGCTCTGTTTCATACCACATCATGAATCGCTATTGCTGTTACCTGTTTGACAATGTGGGCAATAATGCTTACACTATCGTTCCCTACAGCGGACATTTTGAAAAGAGCTTTGAAACAGACTTTAAAGATAAGTGTAAAAAGTTGTCAGAATTTTAACAATAAAAATAAATTATAGGTATGTTATTTAAACAGTTAACAATGAAAAGAAATGCCAGGTATGTTATTTAAACAGTTGTAGGAACATGTGAGGACGTGTAACGCTATATTTTTCGGAACCCTGTTACTCTTTAAAATGGTCCTCCCTGCATAGCAAAAGATTTATTCAGTCCTTGTAGAGCAACAAAGAGCATTAAATATGCATGCAAACAATAGAGCTGATCATCAATTTGACCAAGGCTTGAAAGGTTTGTTATGAATTCACCAGAATCCTGAGATGCAAATTATAACCCTTAGCAGCCCAGGCTTTGTGTAACAACATATATACCTGCTTTTTTTTTTAATAGGTTTTGAATTGTAAAAACGCTGTCAGCACTGGTTGTCTGATTTCTCAAGCCATGCAAATTATGTTACAGGAGTATTCAAAGTGGCGAGAGCCATTCATTGAAGCCACAAACAAAATACAGTCATGGTTGCAAAATTGTAGCCCTGATATCACACAACTATACAAATCACAATGCAACTATAACTGTACCTGGAAGACAATGGCAGGCAGTGTGGTCTGATAGTAACCATCTTGGTCAGCTTCTGGTTCTGTATCTTTCTTCCAGTCCTTCTTGTCAGTTTCTAGAGCTTTCCGCAACCAGCCAGTGATATTTGACTATAATAAAAACATGACTTGTGTTAAAACATTTTGTAATTGACAAATTACAGAATAGTATGTAGTCATAAAGCATGTACATGCCAGAAAAATTCTCTGAAGCCATATATGGGTGTTGGCACACTTAGGATTTATGAAAACAGTTCAAAATACCACTTTAGTACATGGAGAGAAGTACTAATGCTAAATCTGCATCAACACCCATAGCTGACATATAAATAGACTAAAGGTTAACTGTATTATACAAGTTTATATTTTTAAGTACCAAGAGAAGCTTAAAATTAAGCCTTGAAACGTGTTCACTGTCCAACAAGTCTCAGAAGCTTTATGTGATTAAAATTCAGTTTACTGATCATGAGTGGGTCAATGTTGAGATTATTCAAGGTGTATGTCAATCACATACCTGCCTTGGTGGTACAATTCTCTGATAAGAACCTAGGATACATCCTTAAGCTAAAATCAAAAAGACTTACAGGACTAGATCATTAAAGTTCATTTTAGTTCAGTTAGACAAGCCATCTCCTGTAGGTCCTTAAAAATAGAATAGTGCGGAAACCTACAAACACAGTCAAGGAAACTGTGTGTAGGGAACTGTGTGCCCAAATGTTTAATGCAGTGACAGTAAACTGTGTTGGCTCCCTATGTAGAAGTTAACTTGTGCTACTGTAAAACAACAATGGAAATCCAAAGAAAGTGGCTTTCTGGATATCTTACAATTCAAAAGCATGTAATTATTTTGGCACGCATCAGTAATTTCTTAAACAGTTCTCATTATGCATGACTGTTAACAGTTGGCAAATATCATGCACATATGTGAACTATATAAAGACTATAGTTACCAGTTATAAAAATGTATACTATGTATGCCACAGCCCATAACTATAGCCCAGGGGTGTGCAATTCACAAGTTTTTACTTACTTATTTTTCCTATGTTCATTCTGTTGCTAGAAAAACACTCTGGGTATATTTTTTAGAAAGCCAGGCAAGTTTCTGACAACTGAATACATACAGACTGTAAATCTCATGGCAATAGGTTTATGTACTCATTCATTTTTTAATTTATTTTTTAGGGAGAGTAGTGCAGGGAAAGAATGTTGCCCTCCCAAAATAAATAAATAAATAAATAAATAAAGCAATCCATCAGGGTAGGAAACCAGGATCACCTTGCTGCAGCAGTGTTCCAGTTAGCCATAATGGGACAAGATGTTAGATGAGGAAAAATAGCTGTAAAATGTACAAAAAAATTGTATACAATAGAAATAAAAGAAAAAACATATTTTGTCTTTGCAGAATTTGATGGAGCCTACTGTAAATACTGTGTGCATTTTAGTAGAAAAACCTCTAAGAAATGCAGAGAAACTTGACAGGTTATACACAAGTCCTTTAAAAATCTGGGGCTCAGCAGTTACAAAACTGAAAGAACCTCAAGAAAAATCAGAATTCCACAAAGCAGCAGTAACAGTTGGCAATGATTTCATATCTGTGATGCAACAAACTAAAACACCTGTATATCAGAGTTTAATTCAGTTATACAGTAAGAGTGGAAAAAACAGGCAGAAGCGATTTTTATATTTGAATAACTCGAAGTACAGCTTATTATAGTTGTACACTTAGTATGTTATTTAAATTTACTAGCAAATGTGTCCCAAACTGCACTGAAAGAAACATTTCCATAAAGCATGTTATACATTTGTTGACGTGAGGTGAATAATTTAGTGAACCAGTCTAGGCTAGCTCCGCCCCTGTTAACCACTAATTGATTGATTGTGTTCACTGTTAAATAAAATAAAAATTCTATAAGTTATAGTCTACTTTATTCTGTGTGTGTGTGTGTTTTGTGTGACGGGGAGGGGGGCAAGTAGATTTTTCTGCTGACAATTTTTTTTCAAAAACTGCTCACATTTTTGAAGACCCCATATTTGTGGAGCAGTATGTATAAAATATACACACAGTGCCGAGAAAAAGTTTGTGAACCCCTTAGGATTTTCACATATTTAAAACCTAAAATGTTATTAGATTTTAATCTAAGTCCTAATAACAGATAAAGATAGTGGACTGATGGAACCCCAAATCCTTAGAAATTGTTTTGTAACCCTTTCTAGACTGCAGAGCATCAAAAACTGTTTTTCTGCGGTCCTCAGAGATTTCTTTTGATCGTGGCATGACGTGTTTCCACACCCCTGTATGGTGAAGATCAAATTCACAAAGTTTCTGATCTTTACATAGGATGGAGCCTCCCAAACTCACCCCTGAAGTTCTACCTAATTATCCCCTTAATTGAGCTGATAAAACCAGCTTAATTACTCATTGTTTGTCTAATTCATACATCATTTTGTTTCAAAAGACATGGAATTCGTTAATATGAACTCTATTGGAGATTTAAGAAAAGTTTTGATTCCAGAAGGCTATCGTGGTAAAAATATGAAATTTCTATAAATATCATTGGGGTTCACAAACTTTCTCAGCACTGTAAATGCCTGTTGTATGAAAACACACATTTGTAAAATAGGAATTAATTACAGTCATTGAACCTGATTGGCAAACTGAAGCTGTTCCGAATGTATATTAAAGTATAAGAATCTGCCTCATCCTCTGTGCATTATCTTACGGACTCACAAGACCTTGCAACTGGAAATGAACTCACCGTAAAAATCTGTATGTACTTGCTGAGTAGCTGATTTACCACCTCCTTTGGAAGCAAAGGGCCCATGTTGTTCACATCCATTTCTGTGGTTAGTTCTGGGTGTCCCATCATCTCTGCACTGCACAGAAACAGAGGCGGTTACAGTCAGCTTTCCATGGACAGCCTATGTCATGTAAATGCTTAATCCACCATTTAAAAAGGCTTACTCTTTAAAGCTTTTTTTGGACCCGGTGAAAAATGAGCCTTCAATAGAACATGTACCATTAATACCAAACCCTAGCACACATTGGGTGTTATTTTTAAAAGGAGATCTGCTGGAGGATAGTACGCCATTATTTCACCGTTTTTTCTGCAACAATTGAGTATTTTGTAAAGCTGCAGAAAACATGAATCTATCCGCTAGTTTGGTTTATTAGTTATTCAGATGCTTTCTTTTTCACGGAATGTATAATGATCTAAGAATCTGTGTCTATTTTCCATAGACCAAGTGCTGGATACCTTAAACTTCCACCAGTTTGCTTTCCGCCAGCTTCAGAATGGTCAAAACATACATCTGACTAAATAAAGAGTTACAGAGCTTCACATCGAGTCACCCTGAATTTCAACTTGTATCCTATGTTAGTAAAAGCTGTTATTATTGTGGAAACACAAGCAAACCCAATGAGAAGGGGAGAGTTTATAGACAGCATAAGTTTAGGCAAAAAATGCATTTTTTTGCATTTGGAAGCAGTGGCATGGGAACAAGCAAAACGCTCAATTGTATATAAAAGAATGTTGCCGTTGCTATTGCCGTTCCAGTCTGGGTATGCTTTCAATAAATTAAGCTACAGGTAGGCCTATATAAAACAATTATTTTTAACACAGTCATTCAAACTTAAAAATCAGTAAAACAGGTGCTTATGAATGTCACCTGCAATAGCATCTGAAATGGATATATCTGTATACATTCTTCCTACATATTTTTTTTTTTATTTTTGTATTTAGTGGATAAGGTAATATGTTACTTTTTGGTTCTTGGTGCATCTAAAATAACTAACCATTACTAGAATAAGATGTCATTTTGATAGGAATGAACGAGAGCAGAATTTTCAAAGAAGCGGAAGTCACTGTCTAGGAGATGTCGAGTAATAAAGGGGACTCCTCCAACTCAGAAGATGATGACTAAGAGAGATGTGTTGTTACAGACAGGCATGTTAATTTACTAATATACCGTAAAAAACGTTGTATAAGTCGATTTTCTAGCATTTTTCAGGGCGCCTTAAAAGGGTGGAGTGACTAATACACTGGTGAAACGTATAAGCTGGTGTGTGTGTAATTACTAAACTACTGTACCAGTGCAATAATAGGACTACTACAGCCACAGTTATGGTTCACACAAACTTAACTGTCAACAAACCGATTATTTTTTCAGGATCTACAGCATCAGGTCATGTTGCTAGGTAGAAATACAAAACCACTGTTCTAATTAAAAGTTTTAATTTGTTACTCTCAATACCTTTGGTCATTTTGAATGTTGAACGCAAGCTTTCAGACTCTTAACTGACCTCCTCTCGACCCAGACACATGTACACGGCGAAAAACAAAATAGTGGTTAAAGTTATCAATCTTCGGAATATGAAAATGTCACAGCTATACTGCTTCACTGTTAACTCAATAGCTGTGAGTCTCTATGAATTTCCTTATTCCCAGCCTCCCGAGCCATTGATTTGTCAACATTCAGACTTAACCCGCACCTGGGATCCATAGCAAACAGCTATTGCTATAATGCAAGTGTCTTTGAGACTGGATAAAGTAGGACAGTCAGATAAAAACAAAAATGCTACACAACAGATATGAAATTTGTTTAAGACAAACTTAAAACTTAAGAAAAACAAGCTGATAGAGGAGGAACGGGGAAATAAAATTGGTGAAATACAATATTATGTATAATATCTATATATATATATTATAATATATATATATATATACATTTATATAAGATATACACATATATATATATATATATATATATATATATATATATATATATATATATATATATATATATATATATATATATAATATATTTGATAACTAAATTTTACGCTGTTAATATAATCACGTCATTGGTGGAAGTCGTGGTGCACCATTCGCGTCGCAGTTACATGCACGTCAAATGAAAACCCACTTACAGTACCATGCCATACATGCGTACGTCAAGTTTCCCATTCTATTCTATGATCGGTTTCTCAGTCTAGTGTTTCAGGTTTCATTCTCTAAGGCAGTGCTAGTACTGTGGAATGTGCAATGAAAGTCGGGAGAGGGTCAGGTGACATTTGTATCCAATTGCGTGTCATGTAGCGAGTCCAATCTACCTGTGGGCATTTAGGCGTTTAGAAGACTAGGCCATTCAACTTTTACAAGTATATACACACACACACACACACATATATATATATATATATATATATATATATATATATATATATATATATATATATATATATATGTGTGTGTGTGTGTGTGTGTGTGTGTGTATATATATATATATATATATATATATATATATATATATATATATATATATATATACACATACATAGTGTTTTAAACAAATAGTGTTTTAAATCAAATTATTAGTTTTTAAAATTGTGTTTAGTTGTACTTTACAAAAATAGTTTTGTGCCGTTACACGGCACCAGAAAGATGGTCTCGTTTGTCCTCACTGAACCAAAGGAGTCCTAAGTTGGCTTTTGGAGGATTTCGATACCAGCGACAGTGATGCTGACTTATCACTCAGTGTTGATGAAGAAGAGGATGTGGAGCCAAGAACAGTACAAACTGTACAAACAAAAGAGCATGCAGCTACTTTACAGGTCAGCCAGCTGCAAACGGGAAGCTGTTTGGTTTGAAATGGCAGTGCTGTGATGAAATACTATCAAAACACAGTACTGGGTACAAGGCAATAAAGCAGGTGTCTGAGGCAGCCAGATCCATCACAATGCCTGCGCAAAGTAGCTGTATACACGCATTTGTGACTATTCCTCCAACACAAGGGAAGCAGAGACCGCAAAAAAGGTGCAGGGTCTGCTACGAAAATGAAAACAAAAGACACAAGTAAAATGTGCAGTGGTTGCAAAGGCAACCCTGGGTTCTGTTGTATTGCACATTTCAATAAATGGCACAAAGCAAGTCGATAATGGCACATGTTTTGATGATGTTTGATTTTTATTTGATAATTACTGTTTACTGATTATTATTGTTATTGGCAGTGTTTTTCTTTTTATTGTTAAAAAAAATTTATTTGTGTTTTACTCATCATATGTTAACATTTTATAGCAATTACAGGTTTTAAAACATTATTATTATTATTATTTATATTATTATTATTATTATTATTATTATTATTATTATTATTATTATTTTCAAAATCTGGTCCATGGGAAAGGGTTTCATTTTTACATCTGGAGTTGAAGTGGTTAAATCCATTCAAATACCATTTGCCAGTGGTTTACACTGTTTTTGACATTGCACTTAATTTACTAAACTCAGTTATTTCGAAATTTTGAAAAACTGAATCGTTTCTAGCAGTTTAACTAAAAACAAAAAAAGCAATGTAAAATTATTAATGGAATAAAATGTTGCAAACAAGGGTTATTTTGAAACTAAACCTGTGTATCTTTCTTTATGGGTGTTGAGCATGTAGGAAAAAATCTAACAAATTGTAAAAAAAAAAAAAAATTTAAAACACAAAAATGGTGTTTTCCTAAAATTGAAGTCTCAAAAAGGAGGGAGCAAAAATGGTGTTTTCCTAAAATTGAAGTCTCAAGAAGAGGGGCTTTTACTCCAGTGTGACCTATACAACAATTTTTACAGTACATTATGCCTTAAAAATATGCCTAATAGACAAGTTTGTAGCATGTCTTTGCAAAAAAATGTAGTACTCCTTTGTATAATTGGCTCATATGCATAATTGAGGTTGTATCTTTGTAAACGCATCTTTATTTGAGGTTTTATTTTTTCCTCAAATTGAGGGTGGGAAATTTGGGCTGCATCTTAAATTCGACTGAACCTCATTTCTTTAACATGCAAATTTTGTATTTTATTATTATTTATTATTTAACATATCACCGGTCATAAGTCAGTTTTGACTAGGTATTCAGATCTGTTGTGCTTTGGGTCTTCCTGTCAAAATACTTGTCAGTTCATAACATCGGCTGCTAAAATCCAACCTGTTCAATCATAAACATTGTACTGATTCCTGACTCCATTACAGAAAAGCAATGCATTCAAGATGTGGTACAAAAATAAATAAGTTAATAAATATCCATATATACAAATATAAATGAACAATGAATTAAGCAGCACTTCCTGGGTGGTTGAACGTACTCGACTTCGACTCGTGCCTCACAATGTACCAGGGCATGCAATAATTGTATAATTACTGCACACCCTATTGTGTGTTACTGCTTGTATAATTCACAACTGCAGTTACTGGAACACCACAACCAATTTTCTGAACTATTAACTACATAATGTAAATGTTTTCTTTAAAATCTAAATACCTTTTGTATGTGTTTAGAACCCATGTGAGAAGGGAAACAATTTCGTTAGCCTCAAGGTCTTCTGAAGCAAGTTCCTCGATACGCACCGACAGTGCCTTGTGATACAGTGTGAAGAATTTGTTTAAAATGTCGTAGTTAGGCGGGAAACACTGGATCATCAGGTTCTTAACCACAATAAGATCGTTCTGCACGTATTTGCGAGTGATCTCCAGGAGGCGCACAAGCCACATTTTATCCGATTCGCGGGTGTCTGACTGGCTACCCTCAATCCTGGTGCTCACTGTCCCTTCCAGGACCTCAAACATCTTCTCCTTCCACTTCTTTGGTCTACCGGGCGGGATGAAGGCCGTCTGCCTCTTACGGTCGAGCATTCGTCTGTCAATCTTCTCCTCGCGTTCAATGATACGCACCACAGAGACAACCATTGTAGGGTCCCGGCGGACGGTAAGCAAAGACCTCTGGAGCACCATCCACAGCTGTTTGGCCAGCTCCTCAGAGAGATTCTGCACCTCCCCAAAGTAATTGCGGATGAGATTCATGTCGTGCGTGTTCTTTACATCCATGCGGTACTGCTCGTACATGAGGTCGTCCCGTGAGCACTCCAGGTCCATCAGCTTCCGATGGGCTTGTAGGAGCTCCGCTTGTTCAATCAGGTTATGAGCCTCCTGGACTATCTCTGGCACTGTGAAAAACAAAATACATTTTGATTTAACATTTAAATCAACATTGGAAATATAGATGTTAGATACTGTACAGTCCAATCCCTGTTGAAGGGTAAAAGTAAAACCTGATTCCACATATCAATAAAAGTCCTGTATTATTTCATCTGCTAGCGTTAATTAGATAAGCACAGACCTTAGAACTGATCCTACACCAAGCAATCAGGGATGCAACAAATGATTTTTTTAAAACTGAAACCGGCATTTTCATAAAATGCCAAATTTCCAAAACGGAAAATACTGACAAAAGAAAAAAAGTTAGGTTATTATCATAACCCTGGTTCCCTGAAATAGAAATGTAATCCTTTGATACTGTCTGATCTGAATCGATATTCCAAAGCCTCTCAGCCACCTTGCGCATAAAAAAATTGAGGGGCACTTACCTCTAATTTTATGCTGTAAGGGTTGAGCTCGAGGCTTCATGACATTCAGCTGATAGAACTGTGTAAAAGTGTGTGGCGTAGCCCACACCACTGAATCGCAAATGTCTCTGACAGTTGCGCCTTGGAATAAAGCCCACGAAGTTGCCATGCCCCTGGTCGAATGGGTGGTGAGCTTCTCTGGAGGGGACAAGTTGGTTCGATCATATGCAGTCTGAACCGTATCTTGATAGCCTCTATTTAGACAGAGCTTTCCACCGTTCAGACTGCCTCCAACTTTTGGTTTTGTCCACATAACACATTAGTGTCCGCACCAGGCAAAGCTTTTATTAACAAATATTTCAGCTCCGTTGAATGCAAAGGCTCAAAAGGAGGCTTCATAAGCGCTTCCAGCACTACATTTAAGCCTCCAACGAGGCACAATGTCCTTCAAAAGGCAGCCAAAGTCACCAAGCACCCTTTAAAAATTGTCCCGCCAGGAAATGAGCTCCTGGGGGGAGACTGAATCAATTTTAATATGACAAGCCGAAATGGCTGCAAAATAGACCTTTAATATAGAGGGGGATTTCTCCTAATCAAATAGGTCCTGTGAGAATTGCAGTATAACTACTATGGGACAGGTTGTAGGGTCTAATCTCTTAGGCAGGAACTATATTTGAAAAACGCCCCACTTGTACCCATAATGGGAATGCGTGGATTGCGCTCTTGCATTCTGTAGAGTGTCAATGACTCTATTAGAAAGCCCCAGATGGTTCAAATGGTGCCGTTCAGGGGCCAGACTCCTGCAGGCTTGATGGGTCAGGATGCCACAACATCCCCCACGCCTGACTAAGCAGGTTGTGGCGTTTCGGTAGATTCCATGGCTGGCCTCTCAGGAGCTATATCAAGGTTGAAAACCACAGTCTCTTGAACCAATAAGGGTCTATTAGTAACACCCTGGTCAGGTCTTGCCTGATCTTTTCAAAGCACAGCAGGAGCATGGAGAGTGGAGGAAAGGCATACAGAAGCTACCTCAGCCACTGGTGTGCCAAGGCATGTATTGCCAGAGGATCCCCGGCTCCCGTTATTGAGAACCAAAGGGGACAATGGGTCGATTCTTGAGAGGCAAACACTTCCACTTATGCTCTCCTGAATTTCCAAATGAGGCTCACCACATTCTGAGGCACTAGGGACTGTCCTTGAAAGGCGGTCTGCTGCCTAACCCGGTGGAGACTGGGGTACCTGAGGCTGCCCTGGTGGTTTATGTATGCCATCACAGTAGTGTTGTCCATCCAGTCAAGCACATGTCTGCCCTGCACCTCCTGTAAAAAAAAAAAAAAAAAACTCTGCAAGGCTAGAAACACTGCCTGCAGTTTCACAATATTTATATGGAGACCCTGCTATGAGGGTTTTCATATTCTTTGCGCTCCCCTGCTTTTCCACACGGCGCCCCAGCCGATGCTGGATGCATCTGTGGTGACACTCCCCAGCGCTATGCCTAAGCCGACGCTGGACACATCTCTCCTGGTAACACTGCCCAGCACTATGCCTAAGTGTAAGTGAGCAGGCTGTGTCCACCAGGATAAAGCCAGCAGACAGTGCCGAGACACTGTCACCAGATGGCCGTGGTTCAATGTTGGTTGAAAAACCCTGCTGTTGAAACAGCCTTGAAGAGGGCGCATGTGCAGAAGAACCAAGGGGAATGTCTGGGAAGCTGCTGCCATCAAGCCCAGAAGCCTCCGAAACGCCACTACTGTGAGCTTCTTGCTGAGCTGAAAAAGCTTCAGACACACGGCTACTCTCTGCACTAAATATGAGTCTGTCTGTGAAGGTGTGAGATGGTTTTTTGCATAGTTCACTGACAGACCTAACCAGAACAGGTGATCTGTGACTAGTTTTGCGTGAGCCCCTGCCTGCGCTGGAGACTGAACACAAAATGAGCCAATCATCCAGGTAATTCAGAACTCTGATGCCCCTGAGTCTTAATGGGGTCAGAATAGCTTTCATGCACTTTGAAAATGAACGGGGGGACTAAAGAGAGGCCGAACAGTAGAACCCGAAACTTGTATGTTGTCCCTTGGAAAGCGAACTTGAGGTACTTCCTGTGTCCTGATTTTATTAGGGTGTGAAAAAAAGTGTCTTTTAAGTCCACCACAGTGAACCAGTTGCATGGCCTTATTGACTTCAACAACTGCTGCATGGTTAACGTTTTAAACCTCCGTCGACTCAGATAAGGGTTAACTTGTCTGAGATCGAGGATTGGTCTGAGGCCACCATCCTGTTTGGGCATCAGGAAGTACCTGGAGTAAAACTCTTCTTCCAAGTGAAGACGATGAACTGTGCAAATAGCCCGCTTCTGCAGCAGGACTGTCACCTCCAGAGACAATACCAATGCGTCTCGTGGATCCGTGACTAACATTGTAGTCACGCCCCGAAATGGAGGAGGACCGTGTTTGAATTGCAAGGAATAATCAGTCTGTACAGTTTTGAGCAACCAGGTGTCTGAGGTGCATTGATGCCAGTACTCCAGGTGGCACCCTATGGCCGCTGCTTTGCCTGAGCCTTTTGCCTTTGTGCTTGATGGTGGAATTTATTGAAGTTCCCCCTTTGCGCAACAGTGGGTCGGTTGTGGAAACCCCCTCTGGCTTTAGCAGGAGCCTGCTCTGCCGGTCTTTGAGGCTGCTGGAACCTTGATCTCCAGTTTGGTGTCAGTCTACGTACTGGAGGTGGCCTCTTTGGAAGCAGGCACACCAGTTCCTTCGTAGACTAGCGCCAAATGAGAACTCTGCCGCAGGACCAAAAGTGTGTCCTGGAGTAATGGGAGCATCCAGCAATGGTGCCTTGTCACCATCCGCTATGGGCGCCTGAGACAGCCAGAGCTGACGTCTTGCAGCAACTAAAGCAGCCAGGTTCCTACCCACAGTCTGCCCATTGAATTTTGAAATACGGAGCAGGTTCTTATTCACCAGCCGCAGTTCCTCGATCTGCTGTGGTTTGGGCCTGTGACTCTTTGAAAGAGGCTTCAACGAACAGCTCTGGTAAGCCACCAAGATGCTCTTATAATTACCCAGGCATGCAGCAAAAGCGCCAGCTGAGTAAGCCTTTTTAAGTATAATTTCAAAAACCCTGCACTGCTTATTCGGGCAGATAGCATCTTTACTTAAAAGCATTAACTTTGGGGCTTGCACCAATGATGAGACAGCGGCATCTACTGTGGAAAATCTGCCAGGTCAAGTTTATCTGCCTCATACAGGCTGTACAGCGCTCCCAAAGAATGTGAAGAAGAAGGTGCTGTAGCCAGGTGACCCCAGGATGAATGCACCTCAAAGAGGAAATCGAGGTGTACCAGGAGACACCGAGAGGGAACAGGATCATCCTAAAAAACTGAGTGTTTCCATTTGTCATCTACAGGCCATGGAACATTGAAAACATCCGTGGCCCTGTTTATCAGTGGCAAAAGCTCAGCTTATAATGACACAAGCACTACTGGTGAACTGTTTGTCAACTGTTTCCTCAGAAGCAGCGATAGACAGCAGATCCCCTTGCTGCCACTCTGCATGTACTCCTCCCTGTGACTGTAAAGTCTGCTTCACACTGAGCAAACGATTAACAAGATCGTTACGAATGCACCATCTAGTGTTCAAAGCGTACAATAGTACAAAGTACGGTACACACAGAACGTGTATATAGTGAACAAGTATACAGTACTGTGCAACAAGCACAGTGCAGTACAGTATGGGAGCAATGCACAGTATACACGGCATGATATAAACAGTGCGGTATAGTGCTAATGATATATTATAATGCCCAATGTACAGTATATGCAGTCAGTATATAGCGCATTGTACACCTGGTACGGTACACACGGTATAGTGAACGGTACGGTGAATGGTACGGTGCATGGTACAAGAACGGTCCACATGGTATGGTATGGTGCAGAGCACAGTCTACTACAATTACAATAACCTTGTTCACTAAGAACTGTAGTAGATCAGTGACCTATAGGTACTGAAGAAACAATATGCGGGGGTGCCCACCTGTATAGCTTCTGGCTTAACACAACACAGCCCTAAGATTGGAGGAAGCCTGCTGTCAAGCCGTGACAGCCTTCACAATGGTACTGCAAGCACAAACCAGAGCGGCAACAAAACACTGTGAGAAGGACTGCAAGCAATCAGACCCAAAGCAGAGCTGAGCCCAGCAACTGCTAGTGAATCAGAGAGTAACCTAGTTCGTTGTAGAAAAGTTCCGGCGGGAACGGAAGCAGGTCTGGGACCTACAGTTACCACAGGAGCGATATGGGGATGCCCACCTATAACGATTTTTGGCTAAACAGCGATTGAAACAAAAGAAAACCTACTGCTAGAGCCCTAACAGTCTTCACACTAATTCTGTGAACAGATCTTAATGTGGTTGAGACACTGTGGGGAAAACTGCAAGCAGATTGAGTATTTATGTGGAAAAGGCAGAAAATACAACAGAGAAAACACTTTCTTCTCACATAAAACTGTAATCAATCAATTACCGATTATTTAAATATATTTTTTTATAATAAAAAACATTTTATTTATTTTATGCTTCAACCGAAACTAGCAGCCTACGAGAGAGCACCAGTAGCCAGCTTAAGGCGATTGATCCCGGAGAAGGGGCAGCAGAGATGCCGGCTTCGCACGAAGCACAGAGTCGCTATGGGACAAACGAACAGCCACTGCGTCACGGGCGCTACGTGCAGCTTTGGAATATGATTCGGGTTAGAATATTTTTGTACAAAGAAAGTGTTGACAGCTGGATTTGCTTAATGCAGGTGTAATGCTGATCTCCAGAAAAAAACCAAAAAAAAAACCCATATGCTTTACAGGGCATTGTGGCAATTTAAGCTCTGCGCTGGTGATGACCTCATAAAATCAAAAGTAATACATAAAAACATGCTAGATGTACCCGCTAGATACTTTCAAAACAAGCCAAATTTGGCTGTAAATCCACCAATCTGTTAGCACTGACTGACACATGTGCAATTAGCAGAAGCAGAGCAGAGGTCAACTACATTACCAACAATCTTGTGTGTCAGCCACACATAACCATCAGTCTCACTCCCTGACTCGGTGAGAGAGAGAGAGAGAGAGAGAGAGAGAGAGAGAGAGAGAGAGAGAGAGAGAGAGAGAGACATATGATTCGGGGTAATGTAGTTAAATCTGGCTTGTTTTGAAAGCATCCAGAAGCTACATTTTGTCTTTGGCTATATTTAAAATGCACTGAGGTCAATTGTGTATTTTTGTTTTTGTATATCTGTTGTTGACAGTTGCTGTCATAAAAGTACTGTACTGCAGCAGTTGCTTTCCTTGACTACAATAAGAATGTCACGTGAAATGTGAGTATAGGTAGCATTAGAGTGGGAGGAAATCAGCAACACAGTACCGTGAAGACAGAGTGAAAGCTGTAGGAAAGCAACAAGTTCTTAATTGAAAAATGATGAATACTGTTAATTGTGCAACAGGTTACAGGGATCGTGCTACTTACAATCATTATTATAAATACAATCATGTATTTCTTGCTTTTGACCAGCAGCTAACCCAACATGGCCGGGATGAAGATATGCAAGATGAGGAAAATCACAGCAAATGAATGGGAGTCAAGCATAGCTGATGCTTTTTTACTGGTGACTTTGAATACCAGTATCTATCCCACACTCGATCACACCATGTTGTCAGCTCAGATGGTCAGAAACAACTCAAACTGAAAATTGCGAAACATGTTGCACAATTAACATGTTTCATAGTGCTCTAATATATAACGCTAGTCAGATATATGCTCTAAAAGGTAAGTGCTTTGATACAGTATTTTGTGAGCCCCTGAAAAATATCGAAAAAGGATCAAATCTAGCTATGAATAGACAAAACCACACATCCCCATTCCGAAATATACCTGATAATTGCATGTACAAGTATATAAAAACTAATTGAAGCAGTTAACAACAAGAGTATTTGCTGTGAATTAGGTTTTAGTACAACAAACAGCTATCAGAATAATAATAATACTAATAATAATACTAATAGATGATGATGATATATGATGATGATGACTCACTACTACTACTAATAATAATAATAATAATAATAATAATAATAATAATAATAATAATAATAATAAATCAGTGCTTAGGGAAAGAGTTGTTTCCTTGTGCTAAATACTGTCTAGCATGGTGGCAGTCGAGCAGATTTTGCAATGCTGAATTACCTGAGAAAATGTTTTTGAGGTTCTCCACAGCTGCAGCCAGTTGACTGTGCTGCACGACGGCATCCTTCACATCCTTTAAGTTCTCTATGGTGTTGATGCTCTGTCTCCAGTCCTTGCTAACGTCTCCCAGGGACCGTTGGATGTCCTTCACATCCCCCAATGCATTATGGAGTTGACTTAGACCAGTTCGTACCCCGTCAAGCTGAGATTGAATAGCTGCCTGAAAAGTAATTGAACATATTAATACTTATCTTTTCAAAGTGAAGATAGGGTTATAAAAAAAAAAAGCTGGACCCTGCTATGATTACAATAAATACAATTTTGCGTTCAATTTCCATTTTCATGTCCACTTGAAGGAACCCCTTTTTATTTCCTGAGGCTAAAACAGGTGGTACTTAAACAAAGAACATTCGAGCAAACAATTGCTTCCAGACAATATGGCAGTCTGTTTTCAATAAGGCTGACTTCCAACAGAAATAAGTCGTCATCCCCCCAATTTAAAAGAAAATAAAAAAAACATTGTATTACAAAAGTAGATTTGTTACAGGTTGAAACAGTTCTTCATGTAAACAACTGGTTTCTTCCTATATCAAAAATGTTACAGGAAGAACCCTATAACATCAAACATTGTTTTAGGAAAACTACACTAGCTCAACGTCAGGCAGCCTCGGCTCTTCCAGTCCATTCCAGTAAGAGAACCAAAGCTGCCTACCCCTGCACTACTTCAATAAAATATTTGTAATTAACAACACAAGTTCATAGTTGTTGAAAGTGTTGAGTATACAGGGCACCAAATTCCAGAAGTGCAAATAAAATAAATTCGTATCAAACTTGAATTTGTGTTTCATGAAATCTTTTTTTTTTTTTTTTTTTTTTTTTTATAAACACATTATTCAATTATTTAATAAAATCTAAACATAACTAGCGATCCGTCATCAACCTTCCTTTATTCAGTATGATACTACAGCTGTAATACCCTTTGGAGTCTGTCAGTCTGTAGTTTGTATGAACTGAAATCTTCTACTCTCAGTTAGCCAGAGGGAATACAAATATCCAGTACTCAATCAGTTTAGTTTCAGACCTCAGTAAAGGGAGGTGATGAAGGGGGATGCAATAAAATTGATGTGAACTAGACAGTGGGAAAAGCAACAGGCTAACAATGCAGCTATTTTTGAGACAGTAGTTGTTTTAAATTGCCATAATTTGCTAATTTCAACAGCTAACTTCTCAGTTAGATATTTTAAAGCAAATACATGGGGAAAAATACTAAATGAAAACCTATTTCCACAATACAGTTTTAAATGTAACAAAAATACATTTTTTTGCAAACAAAATAAAGTATAGCGCATTAGCCCACAGTATTACCTAGGGTTATACATATTGGCCTCTATGTATCATTGATTTTCCTTTCGTATTTGATTTTTCAGCGTTTTTTGTGATTTCGTAGACCTACCCGCGATGTATCAAGTAATTTTCACTCCCGTAACTTAGTTTCATCCCTACTGCGCTAGTTTAGTTACGACTGTTCGTTTCAAACTACTTTCGTATGCAAATGTATGAATCTCATTACAATATCGAAGTTTCGTGCTTACCATTGATGTACTATAATTTTTTTCCTGATTTATTACTTTGTTTGTTGCTCTGTTATTTTACACATGATTCAACTAGCTGTTCGTATTTGAAACTTCCTGTTTAAACATTTCCGGGCTTTTAGTTACTTTAAAATAAAGCAACTTAAAATATAAAATATACCACACAAAATGTATTTATTAATAGTCTATATTAAATAACAATGGCAAAAAATACATTTTGTTTTGGTTTATTTTAAATATTTTAGGGTTCTTTATTGGAAATGGAAGGGAAATACGCAAACAAATTATTGCAGAGTTCTTTAATTAAAAACAACCTGAAATCTTTTCTTCTCAGTAATTAATGATGTAGAGCATACACAGCTGAAATACAACAAAACGTAATTACTTGCAAGGCCTACTGTATGTACTGTACTTGTTTCCTTTACACAGCTAAAATAGACACAGACTCAAACAAACGTTTTCTGCGATATTCTTAAATTAAAGCGCTGAAAGCACAGGGAAGTATGTTTAGGGTACAGACGAGTACAAACATGGTAAACTGGAGAATTACCGTGCAAATTTACCGTAAACCTCCATATATTGAAACAAGCTTAGTTTTGGTTATGCTTTCCGTTTTTGGGGCCCCTTTCTTTTAGATCTACGTTGTGGTTTGTTTTCGCTGTGTCCAGGGTCTGCGCTATGTTTAATAAATCACATTCAGGTTGTCCTGTTTGTTTTTAATTTTCGCTGCTTTCTTTTTTGTAATCCTCTAAAGGAATCTTTCTTGATGTTTTTCAACGAAATGCAATTGGGATAAGCGATTAGCAACTCACGTAAACTTAACATGTCTGTTTGAAATAAAAATTATGCAAAACAGAATCAGGCTCAGTCAAGATATGAAGGTAAAAACAAGTGACATTAGCTATGTTTCCATCAAACTTTTTATGCGCTAAAACTCATGCATATAAAAAAAAAAAAAAAAAAAAAGTTTGATAGGGGTGGACAAAAGTGTATCCTGTACAATAAATGATGCGCCCAAATGCATTTTCCATCACCTAGAATTTTAGGATTGAGATACCGTAGTCTCCGCGTATAGAAACACCTAAGAAAACACTTTGCCTAAAGGAACACCCTTGTGATGAAAGAGATTTTTCCCACTGTAAATGCAACAGCTAAAGAAACAGGAACTTCGCTTAAAAGAACACCTTGGCACTGATAGCGATTCATTGACAATGGATACAGTACTGTTTTGTAAAAAAGCGGCTTGTCATTGAGTGTCTTAAAATCTTTCCAGAACCGCCCTCATAATCATCTAATTATTTTGCATTCTGATTTCCACGCGTGCTACAAAATGAAATGTAAACAAATGGCAAAATGTGCCGCTGTTTCTCTTGCTACAAAAAGTTGGAAAAAAAGCTCTTGGAAAAAACTTGAATCAGACACAAGTCACTGAGCAATTTGGTGTTTCCCGTTCTGGTGAGTTGCTTCACCTTTCTGTTAAACAGTGTGCATGTCTTGTATGTTACTGCTGCAGTGTGTAACATGTGTAGGGATGCTGTGTTAATTTAGCTTGGCAGTTTATTAACGTTAAATTAACTCTAAGTAACACCCGTTGGTAGACCGAAACACAACTGACAGATAATTTCACAGTACATAGCGATTTAAGCTTTTCGACCGTATTGTTTTGCTTTAGTTTTATTAACGTTAGTTTGTCTGTTACTTTATTATAATAGTTTAAACTTGCCTACTGTTTTGCTTTTACTTATTCAGTTCATTTCATATGTTGATGCACGTGCGTCATGACAAGTAATACATATGTATGTATGTATTTACTGATTGATTCATTCACATTGTGTCTGGTGGCTAACTCTGTCTATAACAACACATTGCTTTCTTCCCAAGGGGTGTTCTCTCAGCCGCGGGAACCAAGACTGTTACATTGGCGTCAGAAGTGAACGCAGGCACCCCCTTAATGCACTCAGAAGCCTGTAGCCTAGTGAGCAAGTCCGAGGGTGGACTTGAGGCTGGCAGGGGAGAGTGTAGCAGACACGGGGGTATGGGTCAGGGTTGGTAGGTGACACAATCAAATATGAAGACATAAGTGTTCACGTCCCACCTCCGCCTGTGAGAAACCCCTGAATGCGGGAATGGAGAACGTTACTAGTGTAAATGTAAATATGTGTATTTTGTGGCAGGGACAGGATTAAAAGCCTCCCTGACATCCTAAAGTGTTTAATTTGTGTTAATTGTTTAATTATTAATTGGCAATTGTTTGATTGTTTTGACAATTATTATTAAACTAGAGCCAGCTGCCTATATCTGTTTCTCCAGGGCTGCTACAGTGTGAAGAGCCTGACTACCTCATATTCTGTGTGTCGTATTCCGTGTGCTAAGGTACTGTCCAACACTAAGTGCTCCTAGTGCAAGTGGTGAATTATACAGCAACAGTGAAACATGTGCTATTCCGTGTGTACAGGTTACGAGTTCACCTCATACTGTCCAACACTAAGTGCTCCTAGTGCAAGTGGTGAATTATACAGCAACAGTGAAACAGCAGTGCAGTATAGTCCAGGGTTGATGCCGTCTGATTAGCGACAGCTCCCAGATTAATAAATAGACAGATACAATACAAAACACTCAGTTACTTTTTCTCGTTCCGTCCTTTACAGGTCTTTTCTCAACCACAACAAGGGAACAGATTGCTTTGCTACATCCCTCGATATACCTTCAGTCACGCCCCCATTTGGTAGCGAGTGCAGTCACCTATCCTCCAATCCATTACTGACACATCGCCTACCGTATTAGGACGATGATTTCTGGTATTGTGTCTCTGCCCCGTTTCTGGATGGCTGACTTCCGACTGACCCTGCAATGAATTGCCAAACCATCCAGTCTGGGGCACTAAATATATTTCATGTGTCCTGTTGGTCATCTGTAACCGGCTGGCCTTACTTAAAGTTCAATATTGTATAATTTATTTATTTATTATTTTAATAATAATAAAAAAAAAAAAAAATTTTTTTTTTTTTAACAAATCAACAGATGTTGTTGTAAATTCTTACATTCAGGATTATACTGATTAAAATGGCATCAGATGCAACAGTTACGACTACAACAGGTCAATTCATTTTTTTGTATTTAAGACTATATAATTTCTATACAAAAAAAAAAATGGTTAAAATATTTAGCACATATGTCACTGAATGGAAAATCATGGATGAGAAAGCCTGGGTTAACTCAGCCTACATATGCTTTGAAATTGAATTCTCCAGGCCATGAGGAGAAGGTTGTCTGCAAGGTAAACATCCACCAACCAAAAAAAAAAAAAAAAAAAAAAAAAACGTAAATAAAGAATTAGCTGCTGAGTAACACAGCACTGTTTCTTGACAAAGACCCAAAAAAGCAACATGGAATACTGCTGAGCTCTGCATGCCATAAACTCACCTATGAGATTAAGCACTGTGTCAGTCAGTGGATTACATACCTTGAGTCTAGCCTCTACTGAGGCCTTTTTGCGAGCCTCCCTCCTGCGATACTGTTCCACTTTGTCTAACTGGTCTGGTCTTTGCAGCATCCCAGCAACTCTCTGTACAGCTGTTGCAACAGCCTCCCTGTCCGTCTCCTCCATTTCAATTGCTGACCCTTAACACAGAGAGAGACGCATCAGTATTAGTACAAAAAAACACAGTTTCCCATATATAGTATGTTTTACTACTACTTAGTTGTAGGGCCGTAACATGTTTTATATTTGAATCTTGGTGTAAACTCTTGAACACTATTTCATAGAATGCCCCAGCACTACAACACATTCTCCTTGAACACACACTGATAGTCAATAGCAACTTGCAAAAAACTGAGACTGGGATATAGTTGCACATTTTATTCTAAAATTACAATTTAGAGAAACCTTTCCCCAGCAAGACCATTTTACTCGGATTAGGAAAAAACTACTATCAATTATACATTAAAATTTGTAATGTTTTTTTTAAAGTGTGTTAACTTAAATGAGGAGGTTCTTATTTTATGAAATAAAAACTATTATCAAGGAACTTCACAGATTTTGTATACTGTATTTCAGGGTGTGAAATAACCGACGGCACGGCGGCAATTGATGCTGTGCCCAAGCTGCTTACCGTAACGCCTCTGTGACAAAGTGCCCGCCCCTGTGTGTATTTTCTGTATATGTTGCATGTGGTGTGTTAAGTGTTGGTGTATAGTCATTGGTACACGGGATATAAACGGGTCTGTGTAACACAAGTGTTTAAAATGTATATTTGTATTTAGGCACGAGGATTGCACAGCATCTTCACGTGCAAGTAAAAAGTAATATGTGAGCACGGGGAATTGCAGTTTATTAATTCACGTGCAGTTGTACCGAGACTGCAACTGAATGATTGATTAGCAATTAAGTCTTGGTACAGCTGCATAAAAGCAGCATGTTTTCACCCACTCTGGGTTGTATGTTCGGTGTGTGGAGAATGGGATAGGAGACGGAGGTAATCATTGTGATCATAAATAATATAAGTAAAATATCTGCTCACTGTGTTTTGATAGTTCGTTTTGTTTGTCTGTTTATTTTGGCGAATGTGCCGTGTCCTTGTTTTTTTGTTTGTTACCACCGTTTATTTTCTGTTCTGTTTATTTATTAAATGCTGAGCGAGACCATTCGCTCAGCTCCACCAAACTCCACCTCTCTGTCGTTTATTTCCTGGCTCTGGTCTGACTCCACCCACTCCGGCCGTCTTTGTGACACGTGGTGTCAGAACCGGGACAACAGCGCCTCCAAGCGTCAGACCAGAGCAATTTCTGAAAAATAATAATAATAATAATAATAATTAATTACAAAAAATAAATAAATAAATAAAATGGGAAAGAATGGCAAAAGGCAGCAGCCACAAAACCAGCCGGAGGAACAGCAGCCTGGGTGTTACTCCTGCGCTGAGCCTGGGCATTCTAGGACCAACTGCCCCTGGTACCCCCTCAGACAGCTACCCCAACTATGCTCCAACTGCTGAGGTGAGCACTACGTGGCCTGCTGCCCTGTCCATCAGGAGAGGGAGGAGCAGGGGTCGCTTCAGTCTTCCCCCACCAGCAGCTGGGAGTTTTTTTTAAAGAACCTTGCAGCAGAGTTATGCCCTGGCTGTGGGGCTTATGGGCACACGTTAGCCATATGCCCTACGCAGTATGGAGAGGAGGAACTGGCCCAGGAGAGGAAGGTGAGGAGGAGGCAGAGAAGGGGAAAAGGAAGGCAGAGCGTCCACCTCTCCCATACCCACCAGCAGAGGAAGAATGCCTGCTGGTTTTGCCTCCAGAGCCAAAGGGAGAGCCGCATCAGTCCCCTGCAAGAGAGGGAGAGCCACACCAGTCCCCTGAAACAAGGGTAGACTACTCGCCGCTCCCACCTCCGTCGCAAGGAGACAACACGCCGCTCCCACGTCAACTGGCAGGAGCAGAGCAGCAGGAGTTGCCTCTGCCCCCGCCCCCTCCACCGGCAGAAGCAGAGCAGCACGAGCTGCCTCTGCCACCTCCACCGCCAGGAGCAGAGCAGCAGGAGCTGCCTCTGTCTCCTCCACCAGCAGAAGGTGAATGCCTGCTGGGTCCCTGTCCACCAGCAGAGGATGAATGCCTGCTGGGTCCCTGTCCACCAGCAGAGGGTGAATGCCTGCTGGTATCACTTTCCCCACCAGCAGAGGGTGAATGCCTGCTGGTATCACTTCCCCCACCAGCAGAGGGTGAATGCCTGCTGGTATCACTTCCCCTACCAGCAGAGGATGAATGCCTGCTGGTATCACTTCCCCCACCAGCAGAGGATGAATGCCTGCTGGTATCACTTCCCCCACCAGCAGAGGATGAATGCCTGCTGGTATCACTTCCCCCACCATCACGAGGAGAGGAGCTGGAGCTGCCTCTGCCTCCATCATCATCAGGGGGAGAGGAGCAGGAGCTGCCTCTCCCTTCACCAAAAGGACCAGGACTAGATGCTGGCGGTCCTCAGCAGCCCTTACATAGGCTGCTGAGGGAAGCACGGGGAAGAACCACCCGGCCGCAGTGGCCGAGAAGAGGGCCAACACCCGCACCCCAGCTTGTCCTCACTCCCTGCCTCGCTTCTCCCAAGGATGCCTGCCATGCTTCGCCCAAGGATGCCTCCCTGGCATTGCCCAAGGATGCCTGCCACACTTCGCCCAAGGATGCCTGCCTGGCACCACCCGGGGTTGCCAGCCGCCCCACATCGCCTGGGGTTGCCGGTCGCTGGAACTGCTTTGCCTGAGGTTGCCAGCCGCTCCGCATCGCCTGTGGTTGCTAGCCGCTCCGTGCCTGTTGCTCTGCATCGCAGCAGGAAATACTGTGGCCGGAACCCCACCAAGGGGAGCTACCGGCCACGAAGAAGGGGGAGGAGGTCTGGAGACCACCAACCCCAGCAGCAGTTTCGCTGCCGGAGATCGTGGTGGAGGTCAGGAGACCACCCTCCAAGCAGCCTTTCCGCTGCCAGGACTACCCCGGCTGGAGGAGCCAGACTGGGGACTATTAATGTCTCTGCTGACGGCATTTCTGCTGTCAGCTGGGAAGCTGCCTGCATTGCCACCAGCAGCAGAAGAGTGGCAGGAGTATGCCACCCCGCTGTCAGCATTACTGCTGACAGCCTTACGACCTGTGGGCCCCTTGAAGCCTCCGGTCCTGGCCCAGGACTTTGTGCTCGACTTTTGGGCTTTTAAGGGGGGAGGTGGCCATTGAGGCCATGTGTGCTTTGCACAAGGGGGGGGGGGGGTGACAAAGTACCCGCCTCTGTGTGTATATTCTGTATTTGTTGCGTGTGGTGTGTTAAATGTTGGTGTATAGTCACTGGTACACGGGATATAAACGGGTCTGTGTAACACAAGTGTTTAAAATGTATATTTGTATTTAGGCATGAGGATTGCACAGCACTTCACATGCAAGTAAAAAGTAATGATATGTGAGCACGGGGAATTGCACTTTATTAATTCACGTGCAGTTGTACCGAGACTAAAACTGAATGACTGATTAACAATCGAGTCTAGGTACAGCTGCATAAAAGCATCATGTTTTTACCCACTCTGGGCTGTCTGTTCGGTGTGTGGAGAATGGGATAGGAGACGGAGGTAATCATTGTGATCATAAATAATATAAGTAAAATATCTGCTCACTGTGTTTTGTTAGTCCGTTTTGTTTGTCTGTTTATTTTGGCGTGTCCTTGTTTTTTTGTTTGTTACCACCGTTTATTTTCTGTTCTGTTTATTTATTAAATGCTGAGCGAGACCATTCGCTCAGCTCCACCAAACTCCACCTCTCTGTCGTTTATTTCCTGGCTCTGGTCTGACTCCACCCACTCCGACCGTCTTTGTGACAGCCTCCCAGCTAAAAAAAAAACTTGCGGCAAAAGTTGCCTGTAAGCCCGCCCATCATTGCCTCCATTGTCCCTCAGCACCAGCACATCTCGTCTACAACCCATTCACAAATTTGCTCAGTGTCAGCTGGCCCGTTCTGTTCACTTTAATTCTGTCTAATCTCGTACTGCGAGAAAATAAGTCATTGTCATAATGCATTATTGTTGCCATTCTTTGTACTGTGCACCTCCCAGCACTAAGCCACGAAAAAGACACACTGCATTCATAACTCCTTACAAGACATGTAAATCACCACGTCATGTTGTTACTGCACCTTATAAAGCGCTTTGTGATGGTGGTCCACTATGAAAGGTGTTATATAAAATACTGACTGATTGATTCATTCATTGTAACTCCTAGAATAAGGCAATAACAAAGAAATATTTAGAAAATCAATATCTCGCCAGAAATGTGATTGTTATAGATAAGGCCCTGCGAAAAGCGCAGAAATTTTCGTTAAAATTCACAGCAGTATATCTCGGAACGTGCACAGAAATAGGTTGTAAATTATATGTACAGATTTTATTTTTTTTTTAAACAGCAAATAGACAGATAATGCACTGACATAAAAATTACTCAATCATGTTACAATAGCTTGTGAAACAGTGTTGTAATTAACAGCCTGTAGGTGAAGTGTACCTGCAGGACAGCTTTCAGTTCTAGTATATCAGGTGCATGTCTTGCAAAACAAATACAATGTGTAACCCATGCTGATCTTGTGCATGACTTGACTCGTCAGTGTGACACTGAAAAGCAACCAGACTGTTTTACCAATTCCATAATCTCCTGCTTGTGATTCTCTGCAACTTTAGGTAAGTATTCACATCACAGATGGGCTGTTGAAGGAATCACTGCACCATTTGCTACACTCTGTCTGAAGAATTTCCATAACTCCTCAGTTAGGTCAAAATTTAATAAGTGGACTTTTGGAATATGGAAGTCACCATTTTTTGTTTCTTTGCAAGTAATGCAGTCACAGTACTGTTTTCGATTCTCGCCTTTCTCTTTCGGTGAATACTTGCTGTCAACAGACGAGTTTTGGTAGTGATCTACAGTAACATTGCAGGTCGTACAGAAGACGTCACCTCCATCGGTGTGTAAAACTCCTGCTGGATATTGCTTTACGTGGTCTGCTGCAGGCTCATTTTTAGCCCTTTTAGAGACATCCATTTTACAGTGTGTACTATTTAAATTTCCTGCTTAGATTGCATACAGGCACCTGACATAATCACTGCACAGCACAGTGTGCATGGCGAATACTACACACAGACACACAGCACAGCTGTACAGTTTCGCTAATGTGACTTTTTTTTTTTTTTTATGAAATACGAATTATTAAATTATTTTTATTTAAAAATATTGTAAAAATTGTGGTATTGTGCTAATTTCACGACTTCAGTGTAGCTCGTGAAATTGAGATTCTCCCAGGGCCCTAGTTGCAGAATATGTTCAAGATCATTGTTTTGCATAGGTGGCTAATAATGGCCTGTTACAGTAGCATTAGATGGAAAATGGAAAAAAGTGTAACTACTAAATGTAATTTGGTGTAACCAGACTTATAGGTTACACCAAAGTGTCCAGGTGGTTACACCACAGGACGTCAAGCATGATCTCTTTAATTTAACAGATTTATTGATTACTTATTATGAAGAGCCAACAGACATTACTTTTTTTTATGAATAGCCAAGTTTGACATTACAGATTTATATACAATTTTCTTTTTTTCCCCCCAAATTTTCAGATGCCCTTGTCAAGCAGGGAAAAGGTAGCTCAATACAGAGCCTGTACTAAGCAAGATCCTGCAGCAAGAGCAGCGTACCTTACCAAAAAGCAATCAAGGTCACTTTCATGTTTTTCTCTATATGATACAGACTCTGACAACACATATACACCTATAATGCCAACTGGTGGCTGACGTGAGCAAGCAGTTTACCAGTTGAAGGGTTTTCGATTTGTTATTGTGATGTATGATGAACTGCAATATGTAGGGCAAGTCCTTAAGGAGGTGGAAAAAGAAGCTGAAGTAAACTGCATGTGTCAGTTAGATGATAAGAATTCATTTGTTTGGAGTTTCTGACGTAATTTTTTTATTACAAGTCAGACAGTCATTTACATGAACATAAGAATTCCGATATCAAGAGTCATATAAACACAGTTTTCGGAAAATGTATCGGAATATTCAGAAAGTCAGTTTTCGGAAAACAGAACCTGCTTCGTCAGGGGAAACTGGAGGAAGTGCTGTGTAACTAACTGCTCAATAAAGACTGATTTGGCATGCGATTTTTAAAAATAAAAAAGCAGGCTGTGACAGATAAAGAAATACACTGTAACATTTGAAGAGATGGGCTTTGTATCAGAAAACTGGTGGCGGAGTCAGAAATTGCGTGTGACGGGTAAGTGCACTGACTTGTTACACATATGGGGATCGATTTTTTTCTTAATACAAGGGCGGCAAAACGTTCTAACGCCCTACCATTCTAACACAACAGTCTCGGTCTGTCATGTGATTGGTTCACATCAATGTCAGTCCTGCCCCTTTTCAAAGGCACGTCTTTCTCGAGGTATGGCACAGGCCTGGTTTTTGGGATGGAACCGCATAACAGTCTCGCGTTTTGATTGGTCAATGTCTGTCAACTGAATATGTCGTCACACGAGTGGAAAAGCTTGCAGGCATTTTTAACATTGCGATGAACGAGAGATCTACTTTCCATAACCTTTCAATTAAAATATAACGTGGTATTTTGCTGTACTAATATAACAAACTATGTGTTATTACTTTATATGAATTATCATGTTATACACAAATGTAAATACTTTTTTTTTTTCTGTCGTATATATCGATAATGATCTGCGCAATGTATTTTAATATCAAATATATACACTATTGCAGTTTTGTTATGGGATACATTAGTTTACCTCTAATGTAATCACAGTTTTAAATTTATTCTGCCCCTGTTCATTTACGTCCCAAATTCTGGACTGCTTTGGTTTTTAGATAACGTTATTTCCACAACCTTTCAATTAAAATATAACATGGTATTCTGCTGTACTAATATAACAAACTATGGCTTATTACTTTATATGATTTATCATGTTATGCACAAAAGTAAGAATAGTTTTTTGGTTTTTGTTTTTTTTTTCTGTAGTGGTGTACTTTTTTCTGGGCTGCTTTGGTTTTTAGATAATTTTCGAATTCAGCCCAGTTTTTGAGACTCAGCTGACAGCCGAGTTTAAGCACACACACCATGCAACCCCTGCACGCTCACACCACCATGCAACCAACGCACTCACACCACCATGCAACCCCTGCACGCTCACACCACCATGCAACCAACGCACTCACACCACCATGCAAGCCCTGCACGCACACACCACTAAGTAACCCCTGCACACACACACCTAGCCATCACTTTTAGTACATATTTCTGGAACAGAAGCACTTAGGACCACCACTCAAATGGTTCTAGACTCAGGGGACCAGACTGAATGTAACATACCAGTTTTGTAGCAATTCTTTGCAAAAAAAATTTCAGGGAGTTCAGCCCCATTCATGGCAATGTTAACAAACACATTCAGTCATATCTCTCGACTCAGGGCACTTACACCCACCGTTCAAAGGGTTCTAGACTCAGGGGACCAGCCTGAATGTAACATGCCATGAATTTCTAGCAATCAGGGTGTTCAGCCTCATTCATGACTATGGCAGGGTTGAAAAACACATTTTCATGCATATCTCTTGAACCCGAGCAGGTAGAACCACCACTGAAAGTGATATAGACTCAGAGAAGCTCCCCAAACCACCTCCTAAAACGACGCAGTGGTTCACCCAAAAACTCGAGTTGTGACGAAAAAAAAATTTGCAGAGCCGTCCTGTCACCTAAAACCATGAAAACAGTGACTCCTTGTGTGGGCGACCCTGTGGGGCCCCGCCGCAAAAAAAAAAAAAACAAGTTCCTAACCTCCACAGAACCCGAGATACGCCCTATCAAAAATGTCCAAAAACAACCCTTCTCGGGGTCATATCTTAAAGACTCCGGGGCCTAGAACTCTTTCACAGGGAGCCATCCATTTTCAAATGCTACATTTTCAACAAATGTTCACATTTTCAGCATGATGGCCTATCAAGGTTGGATTTCCAATAGCTTTTGATTTCCAGGTTGGCAAAAAAAGTCTAAATTGGGGTCCTTTCCAGCTGGGGACACGTCGCCGATTTTCAAGTCTCAGGGACTCCTGAAACCCGAGATATAGCACCCTGAAAAATATCTATGGGAAATCCCATTATAAAACACCTTTGGGGCAATGCCCGCCATCTGGCGTCGGGGTGGTGTATGAACCGTGGCCGGTGATTTTCTTTTGCTGAGAGTCATGTGCACATGAAGAGAGTGTTCCCTAGTTCCTTGCTCCAGGGGTCGTGCCCATTATTTGGGACATTATCAGAGCGGCCCACAATTTGGGGCGTTATCTGAAAATTATAGCGGCCCAGAATTTGGGACGTAAATGAAAACGGGCAGTCTATATTTAGTACAGCAAAATAACACATTATATTTTAATTGAAAGGTTGTGGAAAACAGATCTCTAGCCCTCCTTCTCTCTCTGATGGTAATGTTAAAAATGCCTACAAGCTTTTCCACTCGTGTGACGACATATTCATGTGACAGACATGGACCAATCAAAATGCGATACTGTTATGCGGTTCCATGCCAAAAACCGGGTCTGTCCCATACCTCCCTTTCTCCCGTGCATTCTTCACAGGAGAAAATGGCTGAAAACTGATTTTGTGAGTCAACAGAAAATTAATTACAGAAAATACTACAAAAGAAACATGCTCCAAACACTAAAATGGTGATTAAAACGTCACTGTGTTTTGACTTTCTGAAATTCAAATGTATACAAACATGACGTGCGGGATATAAACTGGTTTATACAGCAGTCTGCAAACCAGACGGTGACGAAAAACTTTGCTAACTATACACGGTATGAACTTTAAAACCATTCTGTTATTTATGTATTTATTTAAAAACTTATACTGTATCATCTATATTTAAACAAAATATATAACGTCATATTTACTATCTAACCTTGCCTCACTTATTTTCTTGACTGATTCATATATTAAATATATGCACTCAGCCACTGTGGAAAATGAAATCCCCCTGCAGCTTCGGGCATTATAGTCCCCTGATTTAAGACTGTTTTGAAAAAAAAGATCTTTTAATTCTTTTTTTTTTTTTTTTTTTTTTTTTTTTTTACCCCATTTACTTTACTAAATCGTTAAGAAACAGCACACAATATATCACTACTACCTGTATAACCATGCATAGTATTTGTCCATATCACATGTTTATGTGAAAACAATAATGTAACTGACATTTTAAAACTGAATAAAACTCAACTGTCACACTCATAGGCCCCATGATCTGCTAAAGGGTTTTCTGCAGGTATGTTAACAAAATAATACTATAGGAAATATGTTCCTACCTGTAGTATTCCCGGTGGGTTTTTACACGACTAAGAATAGTTTACATCTAGGTATTAATCCCATTCTGTTAATTAAACTACAATCTTCCTTGTCTGTAAGGCTTGTACACCGCCCAACTGTTGACAAGAATAACTTCCTGTGTATTTAAAATTGCATTCTAGGAATTGTAGTTTTCCGAGAGCATATTGTCAATCGCGTTAAAAGGAGATAAACTACAACATCCAGCATCTGGCTCCGCAAAATTAAATAAAGCTTTGCTTTCTAGAAATTGTATTTTTTGTTTTTTAATAAACGATTTTATTGTTTTATTTTCATACAGAAATTAACATCGTTCTTTCAGTACAGTTATACAAAAAGTATTTTTATAGTACATTTTCTATTTGTGTGTACAAATTAGCTACCGTACATTTTATATATATATTATATATATATATATATATATATATATATATATATATATATATATATATAGACACACACACACACACACAAAATGAGTATTTGCAGGTGCACTAGCTTTAGTCCAATCAAGTGAACTAAACCTTAATCCGCTGGTTAGACACATCACGTGGACTAAATTTGGTACGCTGCAATTGACCCCATCTGCTTTCACGGTAGCTAATATTGTTTACTGTTCTGTTCCTCAAATCTTGATGACACCTATTAATTTATTTGTATACAACCTCAAATTTGATTTAAAAAGTTGTTTCAAAACCTTGTTTTATTAATTTGGTATTCACAAAATCCTCTTTGATCGTTTCACATACCGGTAACAGATATCACTAGATAATCTTTACAAACTTTATTCAAAAAGCAGTCAATAAATAAACAGCTAAAACTGTAAGACAATGGCTTTATAGCACTGTGAACCTTTATAAAAGTTTCTTAATGTAAAGACTGTCATCAATTGTATACATCTAGAGATCAATACTGAAATAAAAGTAGCTGGTTATTTTAAAATTAGTCTGTAAACATTACACATGTAAAAAAAAAAAAAAGAAAAAAAAATCGATCAACTTAGTGTAACAGGTGTAAATCAGCCAGTTATGAGCAGATAACTCCTGTACAGTAGCCTGAAGTTAGGGTTGCCACCTGTGAAGTGAGCACTAAACCTTTACTAAATTGATTCTGGTGATTAATCATCTCAAGGCAGCATGACAATACAATAATAGTTTCAAATTCTTTACAGTTTATAATAGTATATCGCCTTCTCCCGCTCAAATCATTAATACTGACCAGCTGCTCACTATTCCTGACACCAGACAGCATGAACACCTGATCAGTCTTATTATTTAATTGGGAGAGTCAGTGTAAATTAGGGCTATATATTACTAATTAACAGGGTATAAATAGCAATTTTTAAATATTGATAACTGAAATACTCATTTTACTAAATACAATTACTTGAATAAACTTGCACACAGGTTTATTCAAGATGCTTTTTTTATTTTGTAAGATTTGTATTATCACAATGATTCAGATAATTAAGAAGCAGTATAAATTAAGCAAATGTTTAGTGCTCAGTGTTTATTTCTTTCAGTTTAAGGGCAACTTAAAAACCCTGTCCTGTTCCAAAGTGTTCCTGAATTATGGGGCCAGGTGGCAACCCTACCTGAAGTACTCTTCATTGTCTTTCTTTTTCTTATAAGGAATTGAGCCCCTAAGGTGACCACGTTATCTGCAGCTTTATTCTGATGAGAAAAACACAACAAGGAAACATTAGCCCTCTTGCATGCATCATCGTACATGGGAAGCTGGGGCGAGTTAATGGCTGCCAAGGCTTTTACACACAAGCTTTAGCAATGTTCCACATTAAATGAATATTTTCCTTTAACTTTTTGTAGCTATCTAAAAATACACCTATGATATTTATGCACTAGTATTTGAGAATTATTGAGATGGCTTTTGGATGATTTCAAGTGGAAGCATATCTCTCTATATAAATTTAATAACTATTAAAAAAAAAAAAAAACAGCCAAGTAATATACAAAACAGGGTCAGCCCAATTCCCATTTTAATGCAGTATGGTAACTGGTATAGCAACATAACACGTGTAAGCCAAATTGGCCCCATTTATGTCTTGTTTAACTTTTACTTTACATGTTTTCAGGACTGACCCTTTTTTGTGGACTATATAGTTTCAGTTTTTAAGAGCGACACTTTATACTCTTGTGAGTATGTATTTTCAATTTAAAACATGATATTTGGTACTTCACTAGAAATGTCTGTTTGTAAGCCTTCAGCTAGTCTTGCACTTCATTGAGCGTTCACCTGGAGAGTGAAGTAGTCTCCAGGCGTTTTCAATTTTTAATCATCTCCTTCCCCAATGGCTGATATGCTTTGAAGTGAGTAACATGCTTTGACCCCAATGAAATGAAGTGAAATGACATAGGCAGTGAAAGAGTAATAGACTACATTAAAGGAATGGAAAGCAAACTGAGACCTTTTTTTAAGCGGATGTTGTACCAGATGTCATGTTTGAAATGAAAATGTGTGTTTGCTGTAACGTGTTTCTTTTAAAGCTGTACATTTGTGACCTACACTGTGACTGGAAGTGCAAACCAGTTTATATTTTATGGAATCTGATTTGGTAGATACAACTATTTTAAGTCAATGTCATTAAAAAGTACCTATGCTACAATATACAGTAGGTCAGCAAAAAAAATTTTACAAAAATAAGTTTTGTAGTCTTCGAACTCAGAATGAGCCAGGAATACCTTGAAAATGAGATGCATATATTACGGGATCTATCCTGGTTAAATAAATAAATCTAAAACCTCAGCCACCCACTACCTAGGAAGTTTCCCAATTTAAAGACGGTGTCCATGTTTGTATGTTTTGTTTTACGTCGAAACTGTTCTTAAGAATAATCATCAGGTTTTGCTTGAATTAGATGTATTGTCAGTCCACAGTACATATAATATTGATATGTTTAAGATTTTGGCAAGCTCTTTTTTGTAATTCATTATTTTAATTGTCTGCTGTGTCAGGTGGACAGTAAAGACTATTTTTTGGATGTCTCTGGAGTGACTATGTACAAGAACATTTGTTAGGTCTGCACCATAAATATCTAACTCTGACCTGTTCTGCAGCATGTGAAAGTCCTTGTATTAACAAAGTAACTGCATTCAATTATGTAGGGTTCTCTCTGGTTTAAAGATTTCAATGCATTAGCCAGGGTCAGTTTTCAATTACTAATATCGTGCGAAGGAACCTGTCCACTATATCTTACACCACATTTATCAACAACTGGGCATGGTTCCTGTGAATCTGGTCTTTGTCCTGCTATTCCTCATGTAGTAAAATTATACAAAATCTGTGAAAAGAGACTTATCATGAGGGAGAACATTGTTTTCATCATACATTAATCTCATAAAATTCCTCACATGGGATAAGGGAATGGTTCAGAAATGTTTTTCATCTGCAGCAAAGCACTCTATATTTCAATTCCTGGAAACTAACCAGTTGATCATTAATAATATTGTAGCATGGGAGGGGACTTGACACACCCTGACAGAACCCAGCAGCCGATACAATATTTTACACAGCATTCCAAATTAATAGAAAAAGTTTACATATTAAGTGACCATTAACAAAAAATGCAAGACATGTGTAACCATGTTAGCAATCTAGACATCTTTTAAATAAATAAGTATTGACAGTTCTTGTTTAGAATGAAAAATACTCATCTATATAAAGGTTCTCCTCTTGTAGGTTAAATATAAACAGAGAAAAATATGATATATTGCCACAGAAGGAAATATAAACTGGGACTTAAACCATAGAGAACTAAATAATAAAATTGCTTAAATATAAAACTATTTTCTTAAACATGTAGTAGTAGCACACACATCTCATTTCATAATAGCCCAGATTAAATGTAAAACTATGAAAGTCTCTCAGATTTTTGTCTTACTCATCATTACTTCATAACATCTATTTTGGCCAACTTATCAAACCCACTTACTACGCGGTGGAGGAAAAACGGCTCCTAGTTGCCCACCTTATGCAAGTTAATAAATATTATGAAGTTTTGTTTGTCCGACTACAACACCCTTGTGTGGGAAACTAAAATGTAATCATTTATTGTTACACCTGTAGAGATGTCCCTTTGTGCGACTTTGTAAACACGATGGAGATTTTACAAATGAGAATTTGCCATGTAGCTAATTTAGCTACTCTGAATAAACTCTGGTGACATTCTAGCGACTTTCTATTCTAAATACACACAATAAACTAGTAAATAACTTGATATTTAAAGTCTGCCCCCTCCCCCCCAATACTACGATTTGCTTATTTACTCCCAAACTGTTCCTATAGGCTGCAAAGACTGTCACTTAAGCAGTGGATGCACTAAATCGCCCTTGTCCGCCTTTCCCCACAGCACCACCATTCAGAGGTGATCTTTATGATTGACATGTTACATCATCCATCTATCTCAGTGGTCATGAAAGTAATTTGGGCACGGGCATAAATTGATCTTACTTGGCTGTTTCCGGCTCACTCTGATAAAGCCAATTCTCAGGCAGTAATTGTGCGTGCTGCGCTCATCTTTAAATACTTTACATAAAATATGCAATGCAAACTTTTTTTTTTTTTAAATAGCACGTTTACACAGATAACCGTGAATAAACTAAAATAAAATAAAAGAGGACAGATAGCGTCTCGCTTTGTTTCAATTTGACAAATTTGCCAAGACTACTTAAAGATCGCTCATGTCCAGTACAATTATTCAGAGAAAGCGGATTCGTAACTAAATATACTACGGTGTTTTCCCATCTGGTGAAATAAAAAAAAAAAATAATAAATTAAGATAGAAAATTAAATTCTACATACTCAAATGTATTATTTTTCTCAATAACAGTTAAAGAAATTCAGTACTTACCCGGCATATTAACACCCACCGCTGCTCACAAATGATTGGATAGCTGTCAGATCTTTCTCTTTTCCATTGGCTACTGACTCGCCTTCAATTTTCAGTAAGAATACCATGAACGGCCTCTGCTTGCTTATTATTGGACAGCTGCGTAAAACTTGGCAGATATTTGACTCTCCTATTGGTTAAACTTACTGTCAGTACCTGTAACTGAAACAGACACAGTTATGTCCCATCCAATTAACTTATGATTGGGCTACCGCAGAGACAATGCATATATTCAATTGGTTGATCGTAACGCAGAAGCCCTTTGGGGAAAAAGAAAAAAAAAAAAGTCGAGTATGTACGTTAGCTAGCAGCGCTGGCAGCCTGAATACTGTGGCACTGTTGTTGGAAAACGTGTTTAAAGTTTTCTTTATTTTCCCACGCTACCACCCATAATTTAAGCACAGCTGCCGCGGCACCACTTTGGGGACCACTGATCTTTCTCGACACTGATGGCGGGCGGCGGCCACGCATTTCTTTTCGCGCTGTGCAAGTTAATTTCTAGCAAAACTGATGTTTTTTTCTTTTTTTTTTTTTTTTTTTTTTGTAGAATGTGGCAGAAAAATCATCCAAAACCTATGAACAACATTTCAGGGATGCCTGGTTAAAGTAGGATATTTTTTAAGAACTCGCTGAAGTGTGTTCCTGGGACTGCAAGCAAAGCTTATTGCAAGTTTTGTAAAACCTCACTAAATGCATAAAAGTCAGACCTGACTAAACATGCAAATACGGCAAAGCACACTGAATGTGCAAAACCATTTTCCGATGCCAGACAGATGCATATTAATTCATTCGCCTCATCTTTATCAAGGAGAAACTGAAGCAGTTTTTGCCCTCTGTATTGCTGAACAACGCGCAGTGTACAGTTTCGATCATTTAACTGAGCTGTGCAAAGCTCGATTAAAGGATTCCATTGCATCTGGTCTGAGACTGCGCAGGTCTAAGTGTTCGGCTATCATTAACAATTTATTAGCGCCAAATTTCATCAGTGAGCTAGTGTCATGTTGGCGGCACCCCAGTCAGCTTTCTTTATAGATTAATCGAATGGCATTTCTATGGTCAAGGTTTTTGTCGTAGCCTTAAGGTATTTTAGGATGAAATTTTTTTTTTTTTTTTTTTTTACAGATTTCCAAGTGCTGTGGAACTTGAAAATTTCACAGCAAACGGAATATTTTCATCTGTGAATAACTGCATTGTAACGTTGGTGCTGGACCTAAACAAACTTACTAGAATAAGGACAGACAATTCCTCTGTAGTGACAGGGTTTAACAATCCTGTGTATGCAAAGCTAAAATCTGAAATTCCCCACCTAGTTCTGGTGCGGTGTGTGTGTCACAGTTTAGTATTGGCAGTCTCCCATGCTTAAAAACAGTTGCTCCCTAAATTTTTTTTTTTTTTTCGTTAAGGAGACGTACAATTGGTTCTCCCAAAATGCTGGAAGGCAAATAATCTACAAGGTATTCACTGCAATTAACTGGGGCAGAGCCACAAAAGATATTGTAGACATGCTGAACTAGGTGAATTTCTGTTGAGCCTGCGGTAAGGAGGATCCTCCAACAGTGTCTTGAACTAATAATGCATACAAAAAAAGTGTAGGTATATATTTGTAAAACAGCAGACCAGCTCTACCAACATTGTGATCCATAAAAATGTTTTTGATATTTGTGAAAAATGTGCTGTCGGAGGTGTAAGCAGTCAACAGAACATTCCAGGAAAATAAAGTTAAGCCAACAAAGTTAATTGACAAACTTGTTGAGCTTGTCACATCACTTGGATGCAGTGAAACACTTCCTACGACACAAGCTGATTTCCTCACAGGTGACATCCTCCAACATCTGGATCCTCATCTACAACATGGATATGAGGCCGAGAAGGCAATCAGGGAAGATTGTGTGCTAAAAGAAGCAGACGCAGCAATATGAGGGCGCTGTGTGAACTTCATAGTGCTATTGTTACAGGAGAGTCGAAATCGTTTGCCAGACAATGTCAGAATCTTACACCAAATGTCTACATTATCTGTTGGTGAAGTGCTTTGACATACAAAGAAACCAGGCCCTTACGGAACAAAAATATATTTTAATATATTGATTTAATATATATTTCAATATCTTAAAGATTACATAATGTAGATTACAAAAGTATAGAATATATGCCAATATATTTTCATTATAAATCATACACTATATAAATACTTCTATATATATATATATATATATATTTTTTTTGTGTGTTTTTTTTCGCTTGAATACTTTTAAAGCAGTTTTACAAATGCAAAAAAAAAACCAACAAATAAACATTCAAGAATATTAAAAACCTTAAGTTTAAAATGACATTGTAGGTAAGTAATTGTAAAACTATAATTAATATCCTTAAGAAATACTGTACAGTTGAAAGACAGAATATAAACAATTATCAATCTTATGAGGGGCTAGAATGTAGTAAGTGCAAGCTGTATAAATACAGATAATCTGTATAAAGCCATTCAGAGCAGATTAGGCAGTTAGTGCAGTTGAATATAGTTAAATTATGCAAATTCAGCAAATTAGTCAAATATAGAAATGTTGTATTCAAAATCATATAAACTAGTAACATGGAGAAACCATGATAGGGCAAGGAAAAAACTGAAATTCACCAATTGCATAAAATGTTGCTATTTAAGTATTACAAGGCTATATAATTTAGGGCATTAACTGGCAATCAATATAGTTAATATAGACAAATTTTAACTGAACAGGTTGTTTATAAGCATCCCCCCCCCACCCACACACACTTCTGCAGTACCCTGATCAGGTCAAAATGATCCTGCTTTCAGAAATTCTAAGAGGCTGTGGCAATGTGCCCCGCCCCTGTGTGTATTTGTGTGTTATATGTTGGGTGTATTGTGTTAATATTGGTGTATAGGTGTTGGTGCACGGGATATAAATGGGTCTGTGTAGCACAAGTGATTTAAAATATATAATTGTATTTAGACACGAGGATGGCACAATCACTTCACGTGCAGATTAGATATGTTGCCCAAAATATGCCTGTAATCACCTTAAAAGGGAAAACTTATACCTTGCGCTATAATACTATATATATATCTATATATATTATATATAATAATATATATATATATATATATGATTAGAGAGAGAGAGATATGAGAGAGAGAGAGAGAGTTTTGCTATTTCTACAAGATTTATTAGGCTTCACAGTGTATCTCGGCTGCAAAAGCACAGCAGTATAAGCTACACAGAAAACTTGAAACCCTTTTTTTGTGGCAGAATGGGGACGTTACAGTAAGAACTTTACTAAAATTCGGTACTTTTGCAGTGTTACATTTCTACCTAACCAAGAGTACATTATAAACAAAATGATATATGTGCTATAAGAGTTAAATCATATTGGAGAGAAAAAACAAACAAACAGTAGTACCTCAATTGCAAGACTTTGCAAAAGAACAGAAAAGCCAGATGCAGGAGCTCATGGAAATGCAGAAGGATGCACTTGAGAAACAAAGAAGCTGCTAAAGTCATTCGCTGATGTATTCAAAGAGTCATTGAAGAAATAATTTCTTTGGAAAGTTTTATTTTTATTTGCTGTATAAAAACTTTAAAGGGTTGAATAATTGTTGAAAAAATAAATTGTTCTATTTTTGGACAGTTTTTTAAATTTATTTGGGTACAATATTTATATAATAGAAACATCTTAATTGCAAGTATAAACTGAATTGTAGCCACCTGTACATAAAACATGCAATATGCAACAATCAGTACTGAGGAGCAATGCTCTCAATGTAGTTTTCAAACCATACAGGACTCTTGCATTTGTTTGAATTCACTGTTTGAATTAAAGCCATGATGTTGCTGTTTTGGACAACTGTGTCGTGAAGGCGAATGCCCAGCCTACACATGTTTAGTTTTTTGTTTAAACCTTTTATTTTGACCATTGTGCCCTGTTTGTTGTTGCATATTTTTGTTAATAAATGTGCGCAACAGCACGTAAACTGCAGCTTCTGTCTCTGAATCCCTCATTCTTGCCGGTAACAGCTTGGGCCGTGACACTATCCTGCCACAATGTAAGTGTACAAGGAGAGAAACATTCTGGGCCCACTTCCAGTTCCAGTGGTAAAACATTTTCAGTCTCACTAAAAACCAAATACAGCTCACGATTACTCCTTCTAAAAAGAATTATCACTAAATGTATTTAGTGCTTCCAGACAGAGACAAAACTGCCTGGATGGGGCACTAAAAAAACACAAATCTAATTATGTAGATTTGTAATATATAGAGTAATCATGTGGTATTGGTTTCAAGACATTTCTCATTGTTTTGTACCCTGTCCTGACAGTTTTGTCTTGGTCCAGCTTTCACACTCCCATTAAAACATATGTGGTGCTACAGCTGAATTGCTTTTAGTTGAAGAGATTATTGACGACTATAAAATTGTATTTGGAAGTCAAGGAACAAAACAGCCAATCAAGGAGAGAGACATCATTTGTAAATCAATGTTGCAAAAAATAAATGAGGTCTGTCAACAAAAATAACTGCAAGTAAACAAAAAAAATGGACTGACTGTGAAAAACTAAAGACAAATTTTCCTTGGGTGGTGGACCGCCTGTGGATACTTATTTAACCCATCTGCAAATTAAAGTCCAATCAACTATGAACATGGAAAACATTTATTTAAATAAGCTATGTGATGCAAGTACACTTGTGCTTTTTTGTGTACAACCTAAATTCATATTGGGTGGGTGCGTATTTGCAATATGGGTATGTAATATGATGACAATATAAAACTAATAATAAATAATATGAATCCAACCACATGCAACCCTTCTCGTTATACAAAGTGTAAACTATTTTTGATCAAACAATTTTTGTTTCATATATATTGTATGAAATTAAAATGTAAAAAATGACATACTGGGCTTCTTAATGTAAGCTAGTACTTTAATCATGTATGTTTTACATGTGTACCCTACTTAACAAGCTAATCAATAAATACATAATCGGTTGGTCATTCATTAAAACATTACCATATGAATCTCTCACTGCAACATAAAGGGAATAATTTATGTTACAAACTGATCTGATATCCGGACAAAATATTTAAATTAGGTCAGTCCGTGTGGCTTATAAACCTTCTGCAAGAGTCTATAGAATATTCTTATAGGAATTTGTAGTATGTTGGTGTATGGCTCATAATAATTTTAATCGTTATAATAGGTAATAACATACACTGTTAAAAAACAATTCTGTGCAATTACAGAAAATAAAGCACTGTAACCACGATAATATATCACCCTGCTCAACCTCAGAAGTTTGGAGGACTGGGTAATGCCTACACCACTTATCTTTGACATATTAGTCCCCACAATAGAGTTTTTAAAAAAGCGGACAACGGATGTTGAGTGATCTTGCTGCCTGAAGCAGCTCTGGTGGAGAAAACAAATTTAATTTAATTCAAAAAGGGATCTAAACATCACATAGAGAGATGGAAAGTAATGTAAAAAATGATGATTTGGACTGATAAGTAGCACAAAATAAAAGGAAAATGAGAAAAAGGAAAGAAGTGTCCAGTGCTAGTGATGGCATTGTAACCAGTGGTGAGCTGGAAAAACAAAGTGATGGCAAAAGAGGTTATCATTAGAGCAATTGATAAACAAAATACCATCAGATTTATGAATCCTAATAAAGTGGCTGGATCATTAAAGAAAAGATGCAAGGAGGTAATCTGTTACTTTGAGATTGTTAAAAGATGGGAATGTGTATGCTGGACAAGAAATTGCCAGCCTCCAATAAATAAAGAAGAAACAAAGGGGGCTTGTTTGAGGAATCCCACTTGATTTGACTGAAAGAAAATTAAAAGAGGCATTTGAAGAATACAAAGTAGCTGAGGTTAAAAGATTAAATGCTAGAAGAAATGAAGTGTCATTGCCCACCAGAGCAGTTTTCATCATAATTAATGGGAGTGTTGAATAAAAACCCAGTTCCATTGTTGAACGACAAATGTAAGGAATCTGTCCAGGAAGGAAATAAAGCTCTGTCGAAAGCAAAAAAATAAATAATTCAATTCGGATCATCTGGAATATTATAAAAAGAAAAAATGCTAGTAGTAAAGAAAACTGGAGTACACACGTTATGACATGTACAGCAACTTTTATAAAAAAAGAAAAAAAAAGAAAAATAAGGATGTTTTAAAATAAGGATGTGTGACAGAGAATGTCACTAGGCCTTTGCTTAGGCCTGGTCAACGAACTTATTGACTCACTGAACATGGACTGTGACCATGGACTGTTGTGTAAAAAACTATGCGCTCACCTGGCCAGGTTGAAGAACAGCGGCAGATCCAGAGCATCAGTGGGCACATTAACAGCCATGGAAATTAAACAGACAATGAAAGAATTAGTAACATGAAACCAAACAAAGAACTGAACTGCATTGCAAATTGACTAAACAGCCGTTAATCAAATGATTGATCATTGTTGTAAACCTGTTGGGGGGGGAGGGGGGCACGAGAGAGTTATTATTATTATTATTGTTTTATAAAACACTTTCCTGTTTGCAGTAGAAAATGTGTGTGCAGGTGTGTGGCTGTGCATTGGTGACAAAATGGAGGTTACAGAAAGCTGACAAGGCCTGTTTAAATTACCTGAGTTAATTAGCACAACAAAAAGGAGGCGGTGCTTCAGATACTTAAGAGGTGCTTTGTAGCACCTGGGGAGAGAGTCAGTCCGGATGTTTCAAATGGCTTTACCTATAATCTGATATATTTACACAAATATTTAACCACTACATGCACTCCTTAATGTTCTTTTGAGGACCCACTGGTTACAAGTAAGTGGCCACAAGTAAATTTATTCGTTGAGCTGGACATGTTCATTTACAGGAGGGAGTGGGTGAAAGCTTGACGTTTTGAAAACTATACCATACAATTACTGCATCTCTATAGTCTATATGAATTGTGTGTGCATATTATTTTGTAACCCCCAAATAGTAATTTATTTTAAAAGAGAATATTCCCAGAATAAATGAAAGAGGATACATATTTTTCTAGCATAAAGTGTAGGCTAAATAAAATCATGGACCATAATCTGATTTACACACAAATTGAAATACTTTTTTAGCAAGGAACAAAACATCCTGCAATCTAATAAAATAAATTTTTTCTTGTTTGTTTTCCTCCTCTGCACTGTGTTTCATATTGTAATGAACTGGGCACCGTTCTGTTTCTGCTGGACTTTTTTGTTGTCCTGTTTGTTTGTCTTGTCTGTCTTGTCCTGTGTATGACATGTATTGTAAGGGTGCAACCATGTCAACTAGAATGGGAGAAGAGCAGGGATAGACCTTGGTCAGTCTGGGTGAAGGGGGTATAAGTACAGCCTGCATGGGAATGTGAGGGAGAGAGTCACAGGTTCAAGTGGTAAATGGATGAATGCATGAAGCTGGCTTAATTAGACAGAAAGAGGGCCTTCAAGAGAGAGTGTGTGTGTGACCGAAGCCTGGGAGTGGCTTAGAGCAGGAGCCTGAGTGACAGACAGAGAGAGCCAGAGAAAGGGAAAGTGTAGGGTAGTGATAGAAAGAGAATTTATTTAATTGTTTTTCTGGCGTTGTCTTGGCCCAAATAAGCACCGTGTTCATTTCTACCAATAAATTGGTTTACAATTATACCCGGGAACGTCTCTGTTTTCTGCTTCATCTTCAAGAGCCCGGGTCATTACAATATTATTAGTACTGGTGATATCACAGCACATTTGCAGTACACGTTTGTATCCTGTAGTCGCTGCCACTTATTCTTAATCTATGCAGTATTATAGAACTAGATCATAGGAGGTTAGCTTTTCAAAGTTTAGGAACACAAGGAACTAAACAGCACACATAAGAATCAATTGCAGTTTCTGTACCAGTCAACTAAGTTTATCAAACTTGTGTTTTACCTATTACACATTCACACCAAATTACATAGGTTTCATATAGCCCAATGATTAACTGTTAAACTGAGGGACTAGACTAGGGGAATGGCAATAGCTATTGTGAATTAAAGTTACATAAAAAAAATCACCATCATATAAATCTATACAGTATATTTACTATGGTTTCAGTCAACGTTTTTTTGCAATGGAATTGGTAGAAAGCTCAGGACGCCAAAACAAATATCCAAAATTATATACCATCACAAACCTTACAACCAGTCAGATTACTCTATTTCCATAGGGCATTTCACAATTCACGACAGCTTTTGATCCGTAGTTTATGAAATAGAAGTCCTTTTCTATAATGTGACTGTGTACAATAGAAATGGTTTGTTTTTAAGTGCAGTAAAATTGGCAGGCCTCGTCATTAATTAGAATTCACATTGTTTACCTCCTTGTACATTATACCTATAAACAAAGACATGTACTGTATGTTGTGAGCCAAGGCGACGTCAAACACCTTTCCTCTGTGCCAGTGGTATTCAATTACATTCTTTGGTGGGCCAAATAAGGCATTGTCCAAACCTTGGGGCGCCACATTGTGATTAAACGGTTATAAAAATCTGACTATCCAATCACACTTTGCATAACAGAATGTTGCAACACCACACTCCAATGAATTAATACATCTCAGAAGTAGCTACTTACAATGATACAATGTCTGATCACCATTTAATAAAATAGAAAGTTAATATATTTTCCTGAAAATATTCAAACGGCATCTTGCAAACAAATAATTATAAAAATCCCACTAATGCTGTTAAAACAGCATGCTATTAACTGAATTTTATTTAAACTATGACATTTATATTATTGTCTGAAATTGACACTCCCTTAGACTGTCTTCTTTTTTTTTTGGAAAATTACTGCACAGCAAGCATTCAAGCCTATCAATTATGAATCGCTTTATTTATGTTGCATAAGCATAACATTGCGTCTAAATATATACCAAACGTTAATGTAAATGAATAGTTTATAACTGAAATAGATGGCACGACAGTAAACAAAGGTTAAATAAACTTAAGTGCAGTGTGGCAGTGTGGCGACACCGCCGGTACACGGGTGTGCTTGTGTGGTGAATGTTAGGTTTGCAGGGAGCGGGTTACATTTCTCCCTGTCTAAACACGTAGGAATGTGGCTGGAGCCGACAATTGAAAAAATGATTAATTAGGCTCCAGTTACAGGTGTATAAAATAGGTGTTCACAGGTGTTAGAAAGAGTTAGTAGAATTGATGTGGGTGATGGAGGTGGAGGTCTGTGTTTCGTGTTCCATGCTATGCTGTCTGTTTGTTTACATTCATGAGTTTTTGTAAAACCTCTTTGTTTTGGCCCTTGTGCCTTTTGTTTTGTTAAGTGTGTTTTTGTTAGTGTTTGTACCATTTTATTTTTTGTTTATTTGTAATTAAAAGGGCGGTTTAGCACATTTAGCGTTGCAGTTTTCTTTGTCTCTCTCCCTGCAATTATCATCTGGGCTGTGATGCTACTGTGTCACATGTATATTTAATGTGCCGTAGGTGCCTTTCTTATTCTTACTGCAATGAACTCAGCATGTTTATATTTTAAATATTTTGCAAGTGTTGTGTATGGAATTTGTGACCGCACCTTTAATTGTGTACAGTTGTAATATGGAAATAACATGCTACAGCTCCCATGCTCAGTGTTAGTGAAGTCCTGATCTGACAGCATGTCACACAGACAGCTCTTTTGTTTACACTTTACCATTTATTTTTCAGTAAAAACAAGTTTAAATTGCAGTGAGTTCATTCTGCTATATTTACGATATTAAATACACCACAGCAAGCACATTGTCTTATATTTTAGATATTTTCATTAGCACAATCTGAGGTAAATTTAATAAACAGCATTTTTTTTACTGCAATCAAGTAAGCTGCTGTACCTACATTTTTTTTTTCTCAGCAGTACACTTCCTAATTACAATCCCAAGTAAATCTGTGCATTCTGCTTCACAGCTCTTAAAATGGTCAAGTTGAGAAATAAACTTTGTTTTCCCTGCAACATCTGACCCTGCTTTCTAACAAACCACTACATACTGTTTTACGGGATGGAATAAAACCTGAAATGAGAACAAGGCAGTGTTATTAACCCATTCCAGCACAGAATTTTTTTTTTTTTTTTAAATCATCAAAAAGCTCCCAGAACAGTTGGTTCCGAAGTTAAAAAGACGACAAACATTATACGTCTACTGTAAAAACTTTTGAATAAGTCTATTTTCTAGATATTTTTAGGGGGTCTTAAAAAAGGGGGGAGCAACTTATACACCGGTGTGACCTATATGCTTTTTCCTGAAATTGTTGTCTCAAAAGGGGAGGGGGGGGGTGGGGGGGGCGAATGACTTATACACAAGTTTTTATGGTAAATTAGCAATGACTGTCTTAAGAGTAACACAAAAAATAATCTATTTGGCACGTTTTCATTACCTCCTGTTCTCAGACAACAACCCAGCAGGTATTGTAAGTCGTTTAACATCTTTACCTGCATTTGACCTGGAAAATGCAAATTGGTCAAATTATATGGATAATTACTTAATTTACCCAAATAAGAGCTTGGGTGGAATGAAAACTCAACACACTGTGGCTCTTGAGGACTGGAGTTGAGAAATACTTCTATAGTGCATTCATGTGGAATGACTCAGTGTTGGACAGAATAGCTGTGAATTCCCTTTAGGTCCTGGAAGGTGGTGTAAGTGGTGGTCAGGTCCAAAATATTACTGCATGAGTGAGCAATAGGCCGCCACATAAGACCATGTATTCTAGTGAGGTTCACTGTTATGTGGATTGGCAGCACAGTGCTTCCTGTGATAAAAAGCAAGAAAGCTTCCAGGTTCTCTTGATCAAGACCTTGTATATAAAGCTTTAGCATGTAGAGTTCTCTTTCTTTTTCAGGACCTCAAATTTTCAAAGTCATACTCTATGGCACTAGCAGTGAACAAGCTCCAAAAGATATCCATCAGATGGCTGGGAATGCCGTTCAGCATTAAAACTACTAGTGGTGCTGGCTTGTCTACCATTTCACTCCCAACCATGGTCTTCAGCTCCATGACAGCTCCAAAAGGCCATATACACGATACGATCACTGAGGCTGCTGAAATCATCAAAGGCCTATTCTAATAGCTTTCTCTCTTGGCTGGTGACAAAATAAGTGCCACCTCATTGCTCACCGCCTCTGAAGGTATTTGTTCACAATGTTCGTCCGGGCCGGAATGGCCATACCGCCTCATCCGTTTACGGATCCCGCGTTTTAAACCTCAGGGCGTCAATTACCTTTGACATTACTTAAACACCACCCGTACGGTGCACGGCCTGTAGTCACAAATTACATTAATTTATATGACATCGTTATGACATGTTCAATACACAACACGACATAGCAAACCACAGATACAGGACTCACGAAACAACGTACAGTCACTCACGTGGACACCTCACTCCCACACCCACCCACTCGCACTAACCTCAGTGTGTGGAGTACCACGAACACACCTTACAACAGGTTAGCACAAAACAAACAGGGAGCAAGCTAAAACTACAGGTTAGTCTAAACAGAACAATACCAGGTTTCACTGTACAAAAGCGACCAAAAAACTTGTGTAGTTTACAGAATTTAACTTTCTCTATCCTATCATTCAACTTCGTCAATAGTCGAACCCTTTCACATTGCTACTGGACCAGAGTTAACAGTCCCTCGCTATCACGGTTCCAAACCTTCGTCGCCAAAAATATAGTGCACTCCTCCGTTTTATATGCAGCCATTTTACGTCTTGTAAAAACACCGTACGGATCACCAAATCATACATATCCCGACATGTAAATTAATACAACGAGCAAAAGCTCAGGCAGCTAATTGAGCAGCTGGCGACAACAAAAATGTATCTCCAGAATTAACAGACAAGGACTTTGGAGAGGCACTGCCCAATGCAAGGGAGTTGGCAGAGGAACTTCACATTGATGCCTGCTTTCCACCCAAGCTACATATTGGATCTCGTCAGAAAAATAAATACTGCCACTACGAGGCAGAAGACGAGCCTATCAATGACCCCAAACAGAGATTCAAAGTTCACTTTAACCAGGTCAGCTGTACAATTGGTCGAAGAACATTTTTACAGCTTCAGAACAGTGATATATTCAAAACCCTGTACAACATTCCCAAACTGGCTGCATTGGGAACAAACAATTTCCTGCACCAGTGCTACGTTATTGAAATGGCTCTCGCACGGAGATTCAAAAGACTTTGATGCACTTGAATTATGCGATGAGCTTAAAGCTCTCTCCAGAAGAATAGATTTGGGATCCAAGCCTAAGGATGTATTGGAATGCATTTGCAAAAACAGTAAGTCTTTAGTATTTTCAACTGCATTTATTTCGCTGAGAATATTGCTGATACTGCCAGTCACAGTTGTGAGTGGGGAGCGCAGTTTCTCAAAGTTAAAACTAATAATATAAAAGTACCTGTGGTCCACAATGACACACGATCGGTTGAATGGACTTGCAATAATTTAAATTCAACATGAACTTGCCCAAAACCTGGATATGAAGGAAGCCCTGCCTACCTTTGCAGCAAAAAAATGTCCAGAAGAGTCATGTTTTCATAATCTGTAAGATTATTATCATTTTGGTAAATTTTAAAAATTATGAACGTGATTTTATGGTACTAATGTGTGTCTGTGAGTGTGAGGAAAGGGAGTGGGGTGGGGGGCATGGTATGTTTATATTTTGCCTAGAGCAGCAAAATGTGAAAGCTGGACCTGGCTAAAAGGAAACTTCTGCTGAGATGGTTAGGTATGAAACAACAGAGTGCTGCTGTATGAGACAGAACCCTACCCAGGGGCAAAAAATGCTTCCTAAGTTTTCTCATAAAGTGTAGGGTAGATAAGGAACCACAGTATAAACTGCACCTGGACCTGCCACATCTCCAACCCACTTTCTTGCTAGAGATGTATGACATCCTCCACCAGTGTATATTTTGGCCTTTAAGAAACCAAAGATGACCTTAAAATTATAGGCCAAAATTGCAAATTAACTATTCATGCCAGGCTGTGCTAAGATTATCCGCCCTTGAAGCAGTAGGGTTACACAGCTAATTAGGCCAGGAATAAATTAAAGTAAACATATACATGCTTTTTACAGTGTGTAAAAATTCTTCCCCTTAAAAATGTATTGCTAAAATTGGACAGCAACAACAACGCTGTGTATCATGTACTCTTCAATGTTACTTCTTAAAATGTGAATACTGAACGCACACAACTAGAGTGCTAACACCTTGCCCTTCCTCACACTGTGCTATTATATTCTCTCCTAGCCTTCTGTGGGGGCCTATAATTGGCATATCTGTAGCAAGAAACATCATGGCATAAGTAGAATTACAGTAACAAACCACATATAATTTATAATGATATTATTATTACTGGTCACAGCAAATTGTTCACATATTTATTTCGCTGTGTGTCTGTTTGTGACATTGCTCAATTAAATCATTTCAGCTAAATGAATGTATATTTAAATGTGCTTCCAAAGTCCAAAAAAATTCTTAGAACTCAGATAGTTCCTGAAACAAGTAGCAAGAGGTTGCGGCACATAAATGATTTCCTAACATCAATCTAATATTGTCTGATCAGTTATTTTCTGTACTCGACTCAAGAGCCTGTACCTGCAAAAATGTAAACGGGAAAATAAAATGTATCTTGTTGGATATGCGCGTGCTTCCTTGGTAAGTAGATGAAAAAAAAGAAAAATCAACCCATTCAACATAACAGTAATGTGCTTTTTTTCTTTCTTATAAAATTTTTACAAAATAACATTTTTTGTTCTTTGAAAACTGCTTATTTACCATTGGTGTACCTATGTCCACAGAATAAGGGGAGGATGTTTCTTGATCGAACAAGGCACAGGGTGCTGGCTGGGACAAGGTAGAGGGTGCTGGCTGGGATGAGGATGAGAGTTCTGGCTGGGATGAGGCAGAGGATGCTGCCTGGATTGAGGCAGAGGATGGTTGCTGGGGCGAGGTAGAGGGCAAGGCCAGATTAACGTATTCAGAGTTCGCCCCTGCTTTTCTTACCTGCTCTGATAATCTCGCAGCCCATTCAGCTTCTCGCAAACTGGACCCTGTAGGTTCTAAAGTAACTCTACAAAGCCAGCAGCTGCACCGGTCCAAGCGGACCCGCTCCAACAATCCATTACAACTTCATTATAAAGATTGGCCCATCGCCAAACTGCTCAAAGCCCTTTATAAACAAAACATCCTCATTCCATCTGGTTTGGATCAGCTCGCTCTTTTCAATCTTTATTGCAATGCCGTTTCAGCTGAGCCTATCATGCCTCCCAGCCTGTCAGCCACCGTTCAGCCTGCCTGCTGTCCCACTGCACCTAATCCTCTCTCCCCCACTCCAGCTCATGCTTCAACCCATAGAGCAGCTACGCAACAGACAGTTCCTGTCTCACAACCAGCTGCTGATATTCAACCAGGCATTTTTTTATGACATGAGAACTCAACAGCAGCTGCCATTCCTTCATCTTCTATCACCCCAGCCTTAACCCCAGCTCCTCCCCCCGGACTCCCAGCTTTAGTCCCTACAGCAAACCTTCCGGTATACAACCTGGCTTGTGCATTAGCATCCGGCTCTCAAGCTCCTACTTCCATCCACCGTCATTCTCTTTCAACACATGTAATAGATCGTTGAGCTTTCTCTCAGATATGGAGGAACAATGATCTTTGAATATCACAAAACATATTCTGCAGACTCCATTTTAGCCATGGATAACCACATTGTCGATTGGTCCAACTCTGACTCCGATCATTTTAAAAGGATCTTTAGCGGCCTTCTCTCTATTGCTTGTGCACTGTGCGCCTCAAATGCGCATTCCACCTCCTTGAGTCCCAAGACCTCTATCGCTTCCTCATTCAAGCCAACTCGTTCCTTCCCCTTTCAGTTTAACAGCACTCTACCAGCTCCTAAACCAAACCAATCTTCAGCTCCTCCTGATCACTCTACAGCCAGTGTCCCATCTCCTTTTCTGGACCCAGACAAATATGCAGCAACTTCAATAATGATGCCTGCCTATCAAAAACATGTTCAACATTGCTCATCGTGTTCACCCCCATCAACATACCTGCATTGGCTCAAGCCCTCAGTAATCACCAGACCAACAGTTTGTTTCTTACTTGATTAATTGCTTAACAAATGGATTTTCTACTTGTCTTTTCACACTCCCTTCTTTACCTTTCATTTCTGATAACCTTCATTCTGCCTTTAACGAACCCTCAATCGTCGGCTCTCTAATTCAAGCTGAAGTTGATAAACGCTTCATGGTCTGCCCCCCGCCCCTTTACTAACAATAGAATCAATTCTGTCGGCATTGCTACTTAGAAGCTTTCAGGCAGAAGAGATTGATTATTGATCTTCCTACACCCCACGGCAAGTCAACAAGCAGTATTAATTCACTCATATCCCACCATCAGTTTTCTCTCCAATATATTACAATATCATTAAATGCATTAAGATAGCCAGTCGAGGCTCATGGCTAGCCAAAGCTGATCTCAGATGCATTTAAAGTAACGCCCATTCATCCCTCTCTCCATCACCTTTTTGTGATCTGCTGGCAAGGCAACTTCTACTTTGCAACTCAACTCACATTCGGCTGCCACAGTAGCCCAAATATTTTCGACTCTCTCCAAAGCTCTCTGCTGGTTATTTCTCAACTCTTGTCATGTTCTATTCCTTCTCCATCTCCTTGATGATTTCCTGCTAATATCTCCTCCCTCAGACCCTCCAGCTAAAGCAATTTTTCTAACCTGAAATCTTTATTTTTATCAATAAATGTATTGCTTTCTGAGGACAAAACCATCGGTCCAGTCAACTCCATTGAATTCCTCAGAATTAGTCTTGACACTTTGAAATTTGAAGCTCATCTTCCTCCATCCAAACTAGACCGCATCCACCTTCTAATCAACACCTTTCAAGTTTCATCTTCCATCACAAGACGCAACCTCCTAGCCCTTCTCGGTTATTTCAACTACACTATCTGCATCATTCCACAGGGCAGAACCTTCATATCTCGTCTTCTGCATCTACAGTATTAACCACAGCAAAACATCTTAGCTCCCACATCAATATACCAGTCGAAGCAAGAAAGAATATTAAGATGTGGGCTACTTTAATTTGTCACCGAATTAAATTGATCAGCCAATTAAAGATGTGATATCAGTCTACAGGGTCGAGTCAGGTAACAGTCAGATGTGATGTAACTTGACATAGTTAAACAAGGCAATTTCTTCTAATTTGGTCCCCCTGTCATTCATAAATTGAAACTTGGCAGCTCAAACATTAATAAAGAGGAGACCAAGTCAGCCTTAGTTGTGCCTTGTTTAACTACATGTCAAAAATTGGAAGACTTTTTCTTTCAGAATTCACAGCATAAGAATGTCACTATTAATTAAATGAAACGGCAACTTAGAGTTTCTAATCATTGTAGAAATGCTTCTCAGCTGCATTATAGTCCGTAAATAAAGGCAGGACCTTTTAAGGTCCTTCCATACCTTGACAGCCCGTGGACAGTTTAGCATGGCTGGGTAGCAGTTCCAAGGTCCTCCTTGTTGTAAGAGGACCACAGCAAAGGGGTTCAAACTCCTGGTTTTCCAGTGCTAGAAATTCTCTGCAACTGGCCAGTGGCATCAAGTGAGAAATAAAAATCCAATGCTTAATCTTTTAAGAAAAAAGATTTTGCTATAATTGGAGAATGAAGGAAAATAAAATGTAAACACACTATATTTAACAGTAACTTGCATATAGCTAACATTCATTCAAACCCTCAGTCCTAAATCTTTTATTCACATTGATATTAGTGGTGTTGGGTTCAACTACCACACAATCAACTGTGAAAGGTTTGGCTCTCCTACCACCAGCAGCTCTCTGCAATGATATTGCTGCATCAACTGGATTCTGTCTAGGCATGCTAAACCTATATTTGACAGAAAAAAACAAACACACATATGAATCATTAAAAGAAAAAAAAAATAGAGATTTACACCTAGTCAACTCTCAAAACACGCCTCCCTCGCATGTTTTAAGTTACTTATCCAAATGTAACACATAATCAAAAGGGCTATTTTAATACCTTAAAAATGCAAGAGAGTATGAGGAAACTTGGCACAATAACAGGTGTGAGACTTATCAATGGCTCAACATTGAATTCTATTCATAGGTCATGTAGTACAAGTTTGGAAGTTGGCTATATGTAATTTGTGATACTGGCTAAAAATGAACATTTCTGGTTACTCTATTCCATTTCATTGGTCTTGTGCATAACATGAGGCCTAATTCACAATTAATACATGATACTGCAAAATAAATCATGTTTATTATTTAGTAACTCAATTATTATTTAATAACTTCAATTCCACAGGTAAGTGGAGATAGGAATGTGCTGTGACAACAATATTTTCGTAACTAGATTTTAATGTACAAATGGCAGTGCTGAACAATTGTAGGTTTTGTAAATTGACTTAATTATCAAATCCATATTTTAAAATAATCCTGATTGAGAGGATTCATCTGCTTGGAATATTCTTCCAAAAATTGTTTGTAAAAATAATTTACGATTATATTTTATATAATGAATAACTATCATGAAACTTTCAAAAGCCTTTTAATCTTCTCCTTCAAATAAAACTCTAAAAGAAGATTTCAACTCCAAGGATATCATTACACTCAACGGTCCACATAAGATGCGTACCAGCTGTTTTTACACATTAAAAAATCAGAAATGCTCACTCAATTTAAATTGAATGCGTACAAATACGCATAACAATTTTGCTGAACAGCTTATCTACCTCCCCATCTACCCTAAAACTTCCACTAACATCTATGTCTGCCAGAATACAATGTCTTCCGTTGTTAGGGCGACCAGATAGCAAGTGAAAAATCGGGACGTTTTTAGCTGGGGGGGGGGGGTTATAATACAGTTATAATATAAATTAGTATATAAAATAAAAATAGAGCATCCATATAACATGTAATGTAGATGGTATATCCCTCTAATTGTTAGCACCAGCAGTCTCGTACTTCATTTGGCCATGGGCATAACATCTTTTTTGCCGATGACATAACTTTAGAACTCCTTGCAGCTCATGTTGTTATTAATGTGTACTTGCGTTTCGCACCTCACCAGCTCAATACTGCTTCAATTCCTCACGCAAGCTTCAATTCACAGTCACAAGACCGATAGAAGTGTTGGTGTACTACTCTGTCATTCGCATGGGTAAGCTTTGTAGCAACAACATTGGTATCCATCGCTTCACTGGATAGTGACAGGTTATCAACAACGTCAGCCATCATGACACTTCCCATCAAAAACACACAACGTACTCCTCATCATATGACTGCAGGTTAACATCATTGGAATAGCCGCATAGATGCAAACAACTCTCTCAAACAACATGCCCTAAACTAGTAGAGTATGCTGTTGCACCATAAAACAGTGCAGCAGCCACATGTGGACATTGATTCTAATTCTAACACCTTAGAATTTGTGAGACTACTGGATTCCTTAGATTATATCCTGCATGTCAAAGGTTCTACACATATTAGTGGCCATACTTCAGATCTGGTAATTTCTCGTAGTTTAGCTGTTAGAAATGTCATAACGATGGATCTCACTACTGTTGTTTTCGAGGTTAATCTGCCAGTATCTACAAAGATTGTGAGCTGTACAAAAGTTTAAAACTCGAGTAATTCATTCTTCGACTTTTGTAAAGTTTTCTGATGTTTGAGCTCATTGCCACTCCCTGACTCCTTATCAATAGATCAGTTGATTAATACCTACAACACCTCCTTGACTGGTATCTTAGATACTATAGCTCCAGTTAAAACTCGAAGAGTGTTCTTTAAAAAAAGCTTGCTGTGGTTTAATGATATTACTCGTAAACTGAATTACTTGTTCATTACATTGCATGGAGGGGCCATCTGGTTAATAGGAAGGCTCTGGTATTGGTTAGATTGTCATATTATTCTAATTAAATTGAAAAGAAAAAAAAGATCTTAGATTTATTTTTGCTACCCAAGACAAATTAATTAATCCTCTCTTAGCTGCAATGACTTTTTAAACTTAAAAAAAAAAAAAAATACTGAACATCAGAAATCAGATTACACAGACACGTTCTATTAAAGCAGATTCTAGCACAAAATTACCAATTAGAGCTGTTAAGGCTAATGTTGAAGCTTTTTCTTTGATTAATTTACAAGAACTGAAAGAGCTAGTTCAGCATATGAGAGCTACCACATGCTCTCTTTATCCTATTCCTACAAAACTTTAAAAATATGTTTCTGGTGCTATTAATACCCACATTTTAAAATGATAAATGGTTCACTTCCCTCTGGTATAGTTCCCTCAGCACTTAAGATAGTTATGGTAAAGCCTATGCTTAAACAAAATTTAAACCCAAAAGTCCTGAATAAGTATAGGCCACTCTCATATGTGCCATTCTTAGGGAAGGTTCTAGAAAGAGTTGTTGCAAATCAATTACAAAGATTTCTAATTCTTAATGGTGTATCTGAGAAGTTTCAGTCTGGATTCCATGCTGCACATAACACGAGACAGCCCTTGTCAGAGTTGTGAATGATAAGCTCTGACTTGGTTTTCCATCAGTTTTAACTCTCTTAGATCTAAGTGCTGCCTTTGATACTGTAGACCACTCCATCTTATTGAATCCTCTTCAAAACACAGTGGGATAGATTTTAGTTTTTCTCTATTGAGGAGGCAAAATCTGAAAGGTCTGAAGTTGTCTGCAGTGTTCCACAGGGCTCCATTCTAGGTCCTTTTTAATTTTCATTATATATGCTACCGTTAAGTGATATTATCCACGCACACGGAGTGAACTTCCATTGCTGTGCAGATAATACCCAGCTATATCTGTCCCTAAAGCCAGGAAATACTTCTACTGGGGAGTTGCTTGCTGCTTGTCTGGCAGATATCAAGTGTTGGATGTCTCACAATTATTTAATGCTAAATTCAGATAAAACCAAGGTTATGCTAGAGGGCTCTCAGAACCAACTAAAAAATGTGGATTACATGAGCTCGATCACAGTAATCTCTCATTAAATCTTAAACCTGAAATGAAAAATTTGGGGGGCATCTGTGATCTTGATCAATCATTTGAGACTTATATTAGGGAAGTTACAAAAGCATCTTTTTACCATTTGAGAAATATAACAAAACTCAGACCAATTATTTCTGTATCTGATGCCGAGAGATTAATGCATGCCTTTGTCTCATCTAGAATTGATTACTGTGATGCACTTCTCTCTGGTATCCCAAAAGGTATGCTGTCTCACTTATAGCTTGTTCAGAATACCGCCGCTAGAATTCTGACTAAAACCAGGAAAAGTGAACATATTACCCCTGTTTTAGCCTCCTTACACTGGCTCCCCGTGCAGTATAGAATAGATTTTTAAGATTTAGCTGTTAACCTATTATGCCCCAAATGGATTATCACCTAGGAGTTACTGACCCTGATGCATCCAAATCATACACTTAGATCACAGGATGCAGGGTTATTCCTAGGGTCAACAAAATTAACATGGGAGGAAGGGCTTTTTCATGGAGAGCCCCTAAATTATGGAATGCCTTCATTTCTTTCGTCAGGGAAGCTGGGACTGCTACAGTTTTTAAATCAAGACTGAAAACATACTTCTATGAAATAGCTTTCTTACCTTAGTGGGTTTTAATGTAACTTCCGCTCTTAAACATACTGTTGTGATAGGGTTAGCCGTAGCTTCGGGTTCGTGCCCCTTTAAAAATGTGACCCAGAGAAGAAAACTTGAATTTTCTGCTCTCTCACTTTTATTAGAGCCAACAATAAACAAACAAAAACCTAGCTCTCAGGAGCACTGACTACACACATGTAGGTCCCTGTCTAACTTGCAGGATAGCTAAGCTATTTACCTGACATGTAATGCAATACAACACACTTTACACATAGGGTTTTTTCACAATACCTTTTATAACCTTCAGACCAACCTCTTCACACAGCAGTAGCCTAGAGCAGACTGGCTGCACTCCTTTTAAACCCTGCACCTGGCTCTAATTATCAATAACGACCAGGTACAGGTGATAATTAACAATTAACGATAAATAAAACAATTAAACAATTGGCAGGGAGGCTTTTTAACCCCGTTCCTGCCATAAAACAAACATTCTTAGGTTTGCAGGTTTCCATTACATGAGTATAGATGTTAAACTTCATGCTGATTTGAACTCGGCTCTCGCCAAGATAAGCATCAACTAACATCTCCTGGGGTCTTCAAGTGGGCACCTTATATCCTCGGTTTCGTCGACACCTTAAGAGGGTCGACAGTGATTCTGGCATCCCAGCATCACCCACCTCTGTCCCCAACTCAGCCCATTTTACTTACCCATACATCAGTGTTGCTTTCTTTTTATTGTGCTTGAGATCCCAAGCCAGAATCTTTCAGTCTCAACCACAGCCAGTTGCTGCTCCTTTCTGCTACTTCAGATAAGTTCTTCACTGTGTGACGCAACTCTTGACCACTGAACCCAACATCTCTGAGAAACCAGATTGTAGAGTGTGCCACAAATCCTCGACAACCCACCTCCACTGGGTAAACCCGGACTTTCCATCCTCGCTGTTCCGCTTCAGTGGCTAATTGAGCATATCGCAGTTTCTTCCTCTCATACGCTTCTTCCACAGCATCCTCCCATGGCACTGTTAACACTACCTTATGAACAAGGCGTGCTGATCCAGACCACAAGACAATGTCTGGTCGAAGGTTAGTAGTGGCAATCTCAGGTGGAAAAATAAGCCCTTGACCAACATCTGCCAGCATATTCCAGTCTCTAGCAGCTTCCAGTTGTCCTGAGTGAGGCTTGATTTTAACACCTTTTCTTGGTGGATGCTCTCCTGGATGGAGGAATATTGTCTTTTGTGTGTAATGCTTTGATGGAACAGGTGGCAACTTATTGGTCAGGTTATGCTTGTCTTCCAATGCTAAGGCCAAACATTGCAGCACCTGGTCATGGCGCCAAGTAAACCGTCCTTGGCTAAGACCCACCTTACATCAAAATGTGCCTTAATGTTGCAGGTGATGAACACAAAGGACATGAGGGATCCTCACCCACCCAGAGGTTTGATTGGCGAAAGATAATGCTGGTTTATTGGAGTTCACAAAGATTACTTTTTTCAGCTTGGTACGATAACATTTTCACTTCCTCTTATTTAATTGTTGAGCCTTTTACTACATTACAGCCCTTAATTTCTTTATTTTAGTTTCCAGTGCATTTTGTTAATGGCACGTGAGCAAACCTTAAGTGTACTTTTGTTATATGATTTTATTATAGTTTTTCACTGTTCTTGTTCTACACTTCTTAAATGCAACTGTTCATTTTAAGCTATTTTTTTACCATAGAATACTCACTCATGTTTGGTCACCATCACAACTGTTGCAAGAAACTAGGTTTCCTGTATTCTGCTGGTGCTAATACCTCCCTGTATTTGTATTCAATCAAATTGTTACCGTCCTTCGCGCAATTTATTAAAACATGTGTATAGCGCTTACTTTTATTTTTTTTTAATAGACCAATGTCATGTCTCGTTCATAAATATTGGCACATGCTTTTAAAGGGAGAGGCAGCATTTCTGTACCTGACCCCAAAAAAACAGTTGTCAAAACTTTGTTGTCGGATTGAAACCGGCATCATAATTTCTAATTTATCTGTGATTCAGTGGTACAAACAGATTGATATATTACAACCGTGCGATTGAGGGAGTATTGTGGTTCAGGAATCATGTCGTCATAAAGCTGCTGCGTTCCAGTTGCAAGTTTGTCACGCCCCACAGGTTGAAAACCACTGCTCTAGGTAACCAGCCCAGTAAGTCAGCGGAGGCAGAATAGATGTTGTAGGACAATATTTTTAGTTAAATAACAGTAAGCTGTAAAATAGTATTCACTGTTAGGTTATGGAATGTACTGATATGAATAGGAATGAATAGGTAGCGGCGACCTTTCAAAATTACATATCTGTAATTTCAGCTTTTGTAATGGACAGCTGACGCTCGATAAGCCAAACGGAAGGCTCTCGTGGGCCGGATTGGGCCTGCGGGCCGCTAATTGAATAACACTGCGCTATGCACTGTAGCTCACGGTCCTCTTAAACTTTCTAACTGGAGACAGGTAACACAAAATTCTGATTGTTATGATATGGTTATTTTCCCCAAGTATATTTGTGAACTGGTCAAGTGACCGTAACACTAGAACCACCATGCGAGTCATTGTGACCCATTTTGAACTTAAAGTGTTAATTACTCTTCCATTGTAAGTCATGTGTGTGTCCGTTTTTGACTTTTCCTAAATATATGAATTGGGCTTTTCCAAGCTCCTTCTATCTAACCTTCAAAACATCCTTTATTGGTGGGCATTAACTCCTGCTTAAACGTTTTCTCCTAAAACAACAATTACTTTAAAATACCAACTCGATAACAGCTGTTTGTATGTTTGAACTGTCAGAAGGTTTGATTGTTGGTTATCTAAGGATACCTAGTTCATTTGAACATTTGATGTGGCTTGAAGTGCAGTTTGTTTCGCTTGGAGTTAAATGTGAAACTTCAGAGAACCACATAACTGCACCAGGGTGTGCATCAAACCAAGTGTACTGAGATCACTTGAAATGGTAGTCTTGATTCACTTGGAAGGGGACTTGGTACATTTGCCACTTTGCTCCGTTTTAGCTTTTTGCAATGTGAAACTAAACGTATTCCAGTTCACTTGGAAATTAACCGCTCCAAACAGTAAAGCAAACTGTGGAAGTGACATACTTCAGCAAGCACCAAGGAAAGTGTCTCGTCACAGTCACACATAAATAGTGCAGAGCTTGTCAAAAACACATAAAACAGGTACAATATGTGAATCCTTTTCATAATCACCTGATGAGAGATGATTGTTTCTTCGGCAATGATGTGTTGTCATAAGGACCAAATAATCCAAAAGAACACGGTCAACAGAAAAGCATGTAAGGTATTCTGTATGTTGGGGAAAATGCTCTGCTCGAGTTATCAATTAGAGAGCCAAGTGCCTTTGGAAAAGCACAATGTGAAACCAATAGAAATTTGGATGAAGCTGCAAGTGAACCAAACTTTGGATTCACTTTAAAAGAAACTCAAGTTTGCTTGAATTTTACTGGTGTAAAATTAACTGAAGCAAAGCTGAAAAAATGTGTTTGTTTGCAAGCGAACTACCAGTAACATCTTGGGCCACAGCTCTATAGCGCTGTGGCCCAAGATGTTACTGGAAGGAAAGAGACTCAGAGACAGGGAAGCCACAGTTTTAGTGCTGTCATGCACTTTTAATTGAAAAAAAAAAAACGAAAGTCGCCAACAAACTAAATATTTTGGCACTTTAAAAAAAATAAAAATAATTTAAGGCACATTTAGTTCTTAAAAAGGTGTTTTACAAAGAGGGTCATCTGCAACATCGTTTTTTCAGGAGTTACTATCTTTGTGGGGACATTTTCTCAAATTCTGTCCACAAATTTATAGTAATACCTAATTCATATTTTTTGTTATTATATAAAAAAGATTTTGCATGATGAAGGAAAAATGGACAAGAGTGGCAAACAGTTCTGTTCTGCTGCATAGCACTTAACAAACTACAATTAAAATGGCAAGACTTTTTCTTTTCAGATCTCGGATATTTATTTATAATTATGTTACATACTGCAATACTTCATCCTCTTTGCTACACTTCCAAAATTACAACCAAATTAACTGCATTGCCAGTGCTGTTCTGGTGAAGTTGCTTTATAGAAGGCAGTGTATCAGGAACACTATTGCATCAATAAGACTGGACACCAGACTTGCTATTTATCTCTTTTTCTTGGTCTCTGGTCCTTATTCTATGGCGCCATTCGATCTGATTTCCCAGAGGGGCAGTATGTATGGACATGTGTTTTTAATAAAAAGTCTGTGCAATTCTGTGCTATGCTGTGGTGTGTTTGGAAGTGTCCCCGTATGTCTGCAAGTTTGTTTGAATCATTCAATAGTATAGGAGGACAAAACACATGCTAGAAAGCTCTATATTTTTTCACTTTACAAAATCAGCCATTACATTAAGAACAGCTCAAATAATATAACATAAATGATCTACAGTATACATTGCTCCCTCACTGTTTTGATAATTTACACTTCAAAAAATAATGAAATATTGAAAACGGAATTATTGAAAGATAAGTTTAAAGCATTACAAATTTAGTAAAGTCAGCATGCCCTAACTGTGACAAAATTTATGTCCTGTTTTTTTTTCTGATATTCTCTAAAATAATTAAAGAAGAACTTGAGGCGACATACAATAAGTCCTTTATCATAGTGTTATTGCTTTATTTTTGCAAAACATAGAGAAAATGCTGCAGTACATAGTGCCTGTGTTGCAGCTACAACATTTAATGGAAGCCCCCATGTTTATTTCTTTAAAAAAAAAGATACAGAACAGAAGGAAATCTGAACTTTCTGTAATTATTCAGCAAAACGAATAAATCACAAGAGTGGTCCCTAAGCTATGTAACACATATCCAAACTATTCACATTAAATAAACAAATACATTGATGGATTTATACACATATTTTAAGTATTTGAAGTCATTAAAAGACATCCCAGAAAAGAATAAGCCAAACAGATTATATAATACAGCTGGAAAATAGATCAATAATGGAAGATTATGAAACAAGAACATGGGTACTTTTGGAGAATGATTGGATTTAGGGTTTATTATTGCTGTCATTTATTGGATCAAAAATTTTAAAAAAATATATTAGTTATATTTAAGTTTGAACAATGAGTTAAAATTTGGTTAGCCATATGGTTCTCTCTTAACAAATGCAGTTGGCATTGTGTGTTTTTTTTTTTTTTTATTGGTGTGATTCACTTTAATTTAACTTTTCATAAAAAGTCTATCTTGCTAGAAGTATAGATGGGTCCCAAATGAGTCCTGACAATAACAACTACCAGAAACTCTTAATTGCTAAAGAGTGGAATTTTAGAAACACAGCTTTTTAGGTTTTTCCACCTTTTTTTGAAACAGTACCCCTTGTGTCGGGAGGTTTCAGCTAAGGTACCCTTTACAATTTTTGCTCACTGAATGGTACCAAAGTTGCAATAAAAGACAGAATAATCTGATTAACATATTTATTTTTCCTGTTTATTTAGTATATGATTTTACCACTCTGGGACTGACAAACCACTGGTTTAAGGCAGAATACCATGCAGTAGGCTTCATTCTTAAAACTTAATTACATGTCTTTGAATGCACAGAATTAAAATACAGTATTTAAGAATCTATTTGGAAACACTCATATAAAGTCATTATAAATAATACAAAATAATCTGTATTGTCAATGCTCATCATGTTACCATTTACTTCCCACCTCAGCATAATTCTGTGTGCCATTTAAAATGTTTACAATATCAAAAACATTAACCTCAAGATAAAACTATAATAACTAACAATGATAAACTGCTTTTTTTTCCTTAAAACCAGCTTAAAAGTTATCCAAAGGGAGTTAATTTGCACTTGGAAAAGGAGGGTTTTAATTAATGAAACAGTATATAACACACCTTGAAACAGAAATTTAACAGACCGCGGCTGACGATTACAGAGATTGTACAGGACCAGAGTTAATTTCTTACAGACAACCTAAATAATTCAATATTTGTAGTTATGAAAATATTTTAGCCTCTTCTATATTTGTGGTTATGAAGAAGATGTATTCACTTGTTTTAACCATTTGCAACCTTATAGAATGTTTGTTGTATTGCTAAAATGATATACCGTTATTTGCACCAAGTGTAATGTTACTACCAAGAAATTATCACGGCAACTATAGTTATACATACATTATATGACAGCTGACCTCTACTGTAGATTTTATTTGAATTGTACAACTGAAATCTTGGTATAGAAAACGGCATATTAGATATTATAATAAAGTTTCCTTAGGTGATTGCAGATTTTCAATGTGTCCTTTTAACACCTGTGTCTAATCCACACAAAAATGAAGAACAGGCATACAAGGGCACACAGACCCACTAGGAATGTGATTGAGATCATTGTCATGGAATTTGCCTAAACCTATTTAATGTTGTCAGACCCCCCCCCCCCCCCCAAACTTTATGTACAATGTACACTTTTACCTTCACACTTTTGTATGCATGTAAAATGTTCTTATAATACTGTAAGTGTTCGGTTGCTACTTTTAATCATGTTGCGTTTATTTATCGCAGAGGTGAGCAAAGAGTACCAGAGAAACTGCACGACTAGAGGAATTTACTGAAAAATTAATTATAAACAAATTGCGTATTGGGTAGGGAGTTCTATAATGATTTTAAAGCTTAATAAATATATAACGACCAGTTACATACACGGTGTACACGTATAACACAGCTAACCACAAACACCAATGACACTTCAAACGTATTTATTTATAGCTTACAATTGTACATAAGAACATATAGACAAAAGTAGATGTACATAGGTGGCTTGCGGTATTTTGTTTGTTTTTAACAAAAGAAAAGATAGCAAAGTGCAAATGAAAAGAGTGTATAGTAAGCTGTGGCAAAATATCCCCGTGAAAGAGGGTAAATGACTAGAGGGGATTCATTTTTATTTATTACTTTTTTTTTTTACCAAAACATTAAATAAATGTACATGCTGCATGACAAAATACACAATTTTAAATGAAGTTTACAAATTATACACAACATAGTTCCATTATTTTTTATTTCCATTTGGCTGCTGTTTGCTGGTGGGAGAGCTGCCTCGATGTATGCTAGTATTTCCATAACAGCGAATTATGCTTCCATTCATTTTTCTTGATGAGTTCCCCTTAACTAGTCATTAAGACAGGAAGTAATGTAGGTGACCTGTAACAATCAAGATTTTTAACGAGAAATGCATTCATTAACTACCTCATGAACTCAATTTCAAAGCATTAACTGATTTGATTAAGACATTTCATTTGAAAATCACTTGCTACTAAAGGTCTTGTTGCTATACAACAAGTTTGATACAATAACACTGGTTTTTGAAGAGCCTACCCCAGGGATGATGAGCAGCACAGAGTGCTCTCCATAGGCACACTTGCCAGACGCCTGCTTCCCCTGTATATCAGAGTGGAAATCCACTCAAACAAAATGCGCTTGTGTACAGGTGGAAAATGTGGACGTGATAGATTCTATGTGTTTTTTTCTTCAATCTGCAGTTGACTTTGAGCTGCTAAACAAAGATAAATTATAAACAGTGTTTTAGAGAATATATAATACCATTACAAAATCATTATTTTCTTTTACTTTCTTTTTTTTTTTTGTGCATTTCCAAGTCGTTCTGCATAACCACTATGACCCTTAGAAGTACCCCCAGGAGTACTCTTACCCCTGGTTGAAAACCCCTGGTTTAGGTCATCTGAATTCACCACAGTATATTGAGGGAATTATCTAAAATTACTATACCAGACATTTGGACATGGGAATGCATTTGTAAATTATACTGTGACTTGCCAGAGGTCTGATAAAAACATGTTGGTATGTTTCATATCCTGGTATCTCATCAATACATCAGTCATAACCAACACGTGAAAAACAATTTAGAAATACAACATGCATACAGTAAACGGTACAGCATGCTGTAATCTAAAACCCTGTAATTGAAGATATTGGCAAGCCTATAGTCAAAATATGGTTAAGAGTTACTTTGAGAAATATTTATTTCCAGCTCTTTCTCAACCACTCAATGTAATTAGCAGAACAAATAAGTCATGGTTTACTAGTTTTTTTTTTTTTTTGCAAGGCTTTCTTAAAGGCAAGAGCCTCTTACTCAATGTATATAGTTTAATAAATATCTTCATGGCCAGGACCCATTGACTACTTTTTTTCCCCCCATAAATAAGGCAGACAGTGAGTCTGAAACAAGATTGATACCCATGACAGAAATTTAAAACAGTTTCTAAAAAACGAAAAAAGATAACATAAAGAGGAAGAGGAACACTTTGAGTAACTGTAATATGAGTCAATTTTCAGTTAGATAGATGTTCATGTATTCCCTATTCTAAATTTCTAATTTCTATGTTTTGATTTAGTTCACAGATTTCTCTGACATTATGCGAGTACTGCCTTTGCCTACATTAAGAATCACATTTTTTTTTTTGTCATAATAAAATGAAATAAGATCTCTCGATGGTTTTGGACTGATAATGCACATTTGTATTAATTATTATTTTGACACCAATAATTTTGGTGCTTTTTCTCAGGTTACCAATTTTTGGTTGAATACATTTTGATGAATATGCAAAGTGATTTTCAAAAGATAAAATAACAAAACACAGAACACCACTTGTATAATGTGATGCCTGTCAGTGAAAACGTTTACATGATGTGCATACATAACTTTATCAAAAGGCTAAATTCATGTTACAAATGCACAGCATTCATGCATAGCGACTTAAACCTTTTCAGTGACACTTTTAATTTTTTTTTTACTAATTACCACGCTAATTATGACAAATGTATTGTTCGCAATAAAGGCTGTCACCTACAAAAACGTGATCTCTTTACAAGTTCGCTATGCCTTTTTCTGCTGATGCAGTATTCAATTTTGTCATCTAATTGAATGTTGTATTAAATCTAGTAAATGGAGCCGGGTTTAAAATACCTGAGGAGTTACTTTTTGAGTGGTCTGCTTAAGAAAACATTAAAGCCAGTGAGTATAACACATAATACAAGCTCCTTTGTGCACAAGATGACAGTCTTAACCAATTTATAAGTGTGTTTGCTAGTGAGGTTTCAATGGAGACATGATTTATAATTAGTAGTCATGACATAAATGAATGGTCTTCTAACATTTTACTTTGCAGACAGGGATAGTACCAAGATACCACTGGGGCTGCTAGTGACAATGTCCATTAACAGCATTACTGTGCCAGCGACTCCATGGTCTGAGAACGTAAAACACCAAGCTGTTTTCTTTGAGACTATCAATAACTAATTGGTTGTAAAACACTTAAAAGATTTGAATAGACTGATAGCACACATTAGTGGTAGCGTTCTAGTTAGTAAAAATATTTTAACAATGCAAAAATAAGTTTTAATGATTACTTTAAATATCACGTTCCTGTAATGTTGCTTTAAACTGTAAATTTAGCTAAACTGCTTTATTGCAGTATGTAGTGCAGTATCTTTTACAACGTTATGCATTGATGTAATGCAATAACATTAAAACAGAGCCTTAAGTGTGGACAAGAGCTCCCAAGGGGCAGTGGACAATTGACCGAGTGTCACCCAGGTGGGGAGGGCTTAAGTCGGCCAGGGTGTCCTCGGTTCACTGCGCACCAGCGACCCCTGTAGACTGGCCGGGCTCCTGTGGGAATGCCTGTAAGCTACCCAGAGCTGCGTTGTCCTGCAACACTGTAGCTCTGAGGTGGCTGGATGGGGGGCCTGCAGAGTGAGAAAAATCAGTCGACTGATGGCACACATTTCGGAGGACAATGTGTGTTCGTCCACGTCGCTCCCAAGTCACCGCGGTGAGCTGAGCCTAAAATAATACAGTTGGCTATTTAAAATTGGGAGAAAAATGGGTAAAAATCAATTGGCGACTACTAAATAAAAAAATAATAATAATAAAAAGCAATAAAAAAAACCCCAGAGACTTATGCTTTATATAATGAAATATGAAGTACACTGAAGAGCCATGGTTTTCTCATTACTAATTTTCATATTGTTATGATAATTGCTTTGTAAAGGGGACTTGTCATGATAAAACAAGCTCAATCTGAAATCCAGCACTATAAAAACAATATGAAAGAGAGTGCAATTCTAACACTAACTCTCAACAATGAAATACTGTTAAATGTTGTTGGGATACAAATGCCAGGAGGCATTAAAATATTGCTGACAGCAATTTAGATTTTATTTGCAGTTGAATAAATGAAATTATAGTTAATTAATTAGAACATTGAACACGGCAACAGTTTATTATTTCGATCATTATTGCTTACTTAATTCGAACTGCTAAAAGGCAGAAGTTGTTAAGCCAAAAATATATATTTAGCAACTTATTACAAAAAAGTACAACAACAACTAATTTATACAATACATATTAAACTCATTGTGGATTGTATAGACCGCTTGTCCTTTCCACTTTTTTCTGCATTTAAATTTAAATTTAAAATCATAGTGCTTCACCATCCTAGTTCACAAACTGATATAAAACCTTTGTGTATTACATTTGACTGTTAGTTACTATAGCCCAGTGGTTTTCAAACTTTTTAGGCACTGTACCCCTTTCCAAATAATCTAGTCTACCGCGTAAAAAAGTGGGTAAACGCCCGTTTGGTGGACTTGAACAGATTCAACAGAGATAGATTGAACATGAACAGATACATTGTTATTGGCCCTCAGCCAACCAGAGACCCCCCCCATACAGTCCTTTCCCTCTGAGCTGCTGTTCAGACCCAACGGTGCGCTTCAAGTGAACAGTTCTGTGAGGGTCCTTTCATGGGCTACGATGAAGGCTACTAGCAAGTCCAGTGTGCCTAACAACAGAACATTAATAGAACATAAAAAAGCAATCACAGAACACACACACTCACACACACAAACAGAACACGCAGTCCAGTGCCCACGCCCCCCCTGCGCGCGCCACAGTTCTGACTGAGAGCTCTCAGCTGTCGGTCTTGCGCACAGAAACAGAACACAGATGCTCACTGTTAAAATATCTTGTCTTTAACCTAGTATTTGCACATCACAGGAGAGTAGAAATGAGCAAACTCTGTATCCCTTTTATGAGAAGTGGGTAAATTGCCCAAATTAAAAGTGGGTAAATGGCGTTTACCTGCGTATACCCTCGACTACACCACTGCATACATGCACAAGGTATTCCTTGGTTTGTATAAAATGTCTGTGCCGACATATTTTGAAAACAAGCCCTGACAGCACATAAGCATTGCACTTTTTACCTGTTAGACAAAATATTTACAGATTACTTAAAAACTGCTGCTACAACCATGATTCATTTATTTTTAAAAGCATTTTACTTAAATGATTTAATCATGTTTTTCTTTACAATGTAGGGAACATACTGTGTCGCCCAAATGCTTATAATGAAAACATGTGTTGTTTTCCCTTCATTGTAAATAAAAACGTTATTTGGTATAATTCAATTTTTGTAAGAATAACAATATCGTGATTTTGCTTTTATTAATAATTACTGGTGTGGGGATGTAGGGTAATGCACTCACATGACAAAGAAGTTATTTAGCGAATTAATAGTAAGAAAACGCATACTACAAGCATTGCAAGTAAAGATAACATTTGCGTCGCTCCAGCGCAGAAGTGAGTGATTTCATGGGTGACCCAGCTGTCTGCTCAACTAAACTGAAGCAACATCGTACAATGACCTTTATTTAAATATATACTGTAGTCTATACATATTTTTAGCCCACAGACTGTGGTAACCAGTACACTGCTATTGAAATATGTAAATTAGCTCAACGCACTGTCAGTAGCCTGGCTGGGTGTTTATAGTGTTAATCTCGCCCAACAGAATGGAAACCTGCACCAGCATGGCTTTGGTTTTATTTGAAAGGAGTTTCAACATTCTTGATTCGATTGCTAAATCGCAAACTACTACAACACTGGAAAAAAAAAAAAAAGCATTGTCCGCCATTACAGGATTTTTCTTGCGTACCCGTTTGAAAACCACTGCTATAGCATATTATGCTTAATGCTTATGCTGCAGCTTGTCAAGCTGTAGGACACATCAGAAAACACAAAGATCAGTGTTAATTGTATTAATATATTCTGAAAAGTGCTTTAAAACATGTATCATATTTGCATAGTAAAGAAATATAATTTGAAGTCCTTAATTATGAGTAGAACATCATCTAAAATCTCCCATTTTATGTCTGTAATAATTTCTTCACCCTGAGCAATGCAGGTGCACAGGCAGATGTTTATGTTTTTCACTGTACCTGTTACTGCAAATAGGAATACGGATTAGATTTATGTGCCACTGAATTCATAATGCAGTTTGGCATGACATTCCGTTGCAGAGGTGTCTGTATGACCTTTTGATTGATATCAGACCATGGGGGAGAATCCATTGGCTCACGCTTGATAGCATGGATCAAGTTGTGACTTTTGAACTCGTAGGCTAGTTTGTACTCCTGCTGGCCAAACCCTTCATGTTCCATTGAATTGTGCCCATATGCGGGGTTATCCAAACAGTTTGCACTGCGGTTACTGGACAAGTTATCTGAATGAGGTAAACTTTGTGGGCTAAACTGGGTCAAGGCTTTGGGAACTACATATTTTAAAGGTCTGCTCCCAAAGGGGGTATCTTGGTAGTGCTTGTTAAAAGGCACTCCCATGTTATTTTTATTTTTCTGACAGGGAGAGTGTTGCTCATAATAGTCTGCTTCAGTTTTCAACAGAATTCCTTCAGAATACCCAATCCCAAACTTTTTCTCCACTTCCTCCTTACATGTCCAAGTCCTGGATTGGGTGACTCCATAGATGTCACAGGCATTTTCAGAATCTGATTCCTGTTCGACTTTGATTGGAGTTTCAGGAAACATCCTGTTGTTGTAGCATCCCACATGTGATACATATGTGCTTTCCGATTTCATAACATCTGCCGTGAAGTTGTCCATGTCTGGATTTTGTGAAGTGCTATAAAGTTTGGGGATATGCGTGTCATTCCTGATATGGTGACAGCTTGGAGACATTTTATAAATGCCTGGCTTCCCATAATGAGCAGGTTTACTTGGAAAGCCATTCATATTTTGACCAGTCCTTATCAGCTGTGCCCCTGTGGATGATATTACAGCCCAGGGGTTATCTAAATTGGGGGCTTTTTCTCCACCTAAAGAGGATTTACAGAAATTGAATAGCTCATCTTGGGTATAACAAACTTCACTTTTGTTCAGTTCGAGTTTTTGTTTAATCTCTTCCTTTGTCCAGTGATTGTGATGTCTTTGTTGCCCGGATGTGTCACTGAAGCAGTTTAACACATGCACCTCGTCATTTTCATTCATTCCACTAATACTGGCTTCTGTCTTTAGGTTTTCAGCATCTTCTTTATCTCTGTAAGAAATAAATAAATCAATATGTTTTTTGTTATTTAAAAAATCGCCACATACAACATTGCAGTCAAATATCACTAAAAATAGTGTGGCAAACCAGGGTAAGCTTGCCAGTTTTCAGGACCTTTAACACTGTCTTCTCATGTAAAATGAAGAAACAGCATTCACAACAGGTGAAAACAGGACAGTGCCTGTATATTTATTTATGTTTACAAAAACAAAACAAACAAACCAAAACCTAACTCCTTCCAGTAGTACTAACTAAACTTTTCCCAAGTTTTTAACCATCACCAGACAGCTACCCATTTATCGGTTCAACAAAACACCTATACTTCATAAGCATTCACACTACCTTTCCTGATCTGATCCACACAGGTCTCTTCTCTGGTCTCTTCTCAGGCTGTAGCCTACACAGACCTTGCCTTACAGACCGGTTTAAATACCTGCTTGATAAATCCCAGGTTGGTGCATTAAACTGTTAATTTCAGTCCTGACTAACAGGAGACGTTATGAAAAAAGTAGGCCAAGTTTATTTAAGAGTCGTTTCAAATTACAATATATAACTAACCTCTTATAGGATGGATTACTAAAGCAGTTTTATTGCCAAAAAAATATTTTAGTTCATTATTAGTCTTAGGTTGCTTGTGTAATGTGTTAGGATGGAAGCCTTGTTTTGTTGGAGGTAGTTTAGGAGAAAAGCTGAGAGTTGCAGGTGGTGCGCTCAACAGTTGCACTGAGTTGTTGGATGAAGGTTTATTTTTGTTTGCGTTTTTGTTTTTGTTTGTTTAAACATTTTATTATGCTATAATAAAAGTGTGCTTCAGCTCTTTAACTGTAGCTCTGTTTCTGAGTCTCTCTCCTGCTGATAACCAGTCTTGCCAGTGACGCTATCCTTTCACACTGGCGTCATAAGTTGGGTGGCACCAACTGGAGATTCAGAATAAAACTGCATTTTTTTTTTTTAAGTAATGTTTAATATCCAATTCAAAAGGTAATTTTTTTTTTTTGTAACAAAATCAACACCATTTATTCTACGCTCTCCTGCCACAAACCCAGTATAGTACTTGACCACCTTGACTCTCCTCCGATTGCCCCTCAACCTATCCCAGCTCTCAGGCTTGGTTCTTGCTACCCTCAAGACTACCCGAGTAATACCAGTGCTCTTGAAAGGGCTTAAGCCAGCTAGCTGACGAAACATCTGAAAAATAACAGTCTGTCTTCCGGCCACATCACTGTAGCGAAACTGCTCTGCTCAAGATAGTAAATGATCTCCTGCTCAATGCTGATGTTGCTGCTTCCCCTGTCCTTGTCCTCCTTGATCTAACTGCTGCTTTTGATACCACAGATCATATCATTCTTCATTTTTCTTGACCTCTTTCAGAAGTATGCTGGGATCTCTGGAACCTGTCTCTCCTAGCTGTCCTCTTACCTATCTAGACACACGCAGTCTGTTTTCTGTGATGGAAGCAGTGCTGACGCAAACCCGGTCATGTGTGGTGTCCCCCAAGGATCTGCTCTTGGGCCTCTTCTCTTCAACATCTACATGCTTCCCTTGAGTCATTGAGGCATGAATGTCTACCAATTTTCTTCAGCTCAACACCAACAAATCTGAACTTCTTCTAGTAGGATCTAAAACTCAACTCAAGAATCTCAATATTGCTGCCTTGAACCTTGGAAACTGTCTGCTGCTGCCTTTCCCCACTGTACAAAGCCTTGCTGCACTTCTGGATAGTAACCTCTCCTTTGATGCCCAAATCTCCTCTCTAGTCAAATTCTCCTTCTACCACCTCCGAAACATCTCAAAGGTCCGTCCCTACCTTTCCCTCCTGGATGCAGAGATATTCTGTCATGCATTCATCTCCTCTCGACTCCTGCAACTCTTTCTACGCTGGTCTTCCGTCACACGCCATAAACAGACTGCAGCTGGTTCAAAATGTCACTGCTAGGATCCTTACCAGATGCAAAAAACATGATCACATTACCCCTGTCTTGCCCAGCTGCACTAGCTACCTGTTAAGTTCAAGATTACTTTCAAAATTCTCCTGCTTGCCTACAAGGCCTCCATCACACAGGTCCAGAGTATCTCTCCAACCTGCTGACCTGCTATGTCCCTGCACGCAAGCTGAGGTCCTCTGACTCAGGCCTGCTGGTTATACCCAAGCAAAAGCATGTCACACTCAGAGAGCACTCTTTTAGCTTCATGGCCCCAACTCTCTGGAACTCTCCCAGCTTTAGTGCGTGCAGCTCCCACAATCACTCGCTTCAAATCAACTCTCAAGACCCACTTGTTCTCTCTTGCTTTTAATCTTTTAATCTCTAAGCCTTGTATCTGTTATTAGCTGTTGTCTAAATTGTTTTCAGGTTTTTTACTCCATCTTATCTACGTTTCTGCTTGACACACACATCCACAATGTTTAGAATTCACATTCTAGCCTTTTATTTAATGTATTATACCTGTACTTAATGTATTCTGCATTGTTCCTCACTATCTTGTAAAGTGCTTTGTGATGGTGGTCCACTATGAAAGGCGCTATATAAAATAAATATTGATTGATTGATTGACTGATTTGTTTTATTAATTACTTTTTTCATAACAAACCCACATCTATCATTTAAATGGTGGCTTTCAGTTAACTGAGGTAGTTTACTTCTTTAGAAAAAAATCTAAACGTGGCAGCCTTTGATCCAAAACTGATGATTCCACGGAACTGTAGTTGGTTTCTATTATCTGTAACACAAAAGTAAACAGGAGGAAATCTAGTCCTCCCATCAAGCGTATAGTGCGGTTACATCATACATGGGCTGAGTCATAGTAAAAATTAAGTTTGGAAAACAAAAAGCTCAACAGCTAAATATGAAGGCTAATTTACATTTTTGGTTATATCTTAAATAAGTGTCAGTTATTCAGATGATTCTGTATGAAAGAACATAATTACTATTTATTTTGTGCGTAGTCAATATCATTTTCAGGATACTTAATCACATTAGTGATATTTTAAAATAATAGCATGTGCATATTTAGATTAAGTAATGTTTGTGTTAGGGTTAAGTATAAGTTATTGTATAATTTTAATTTAATAGTAATTTTTTATTTAGTCATTTAGCAAATGCTTTTATCCAAAGCGACTTACAGACACTAGGGGGTGAACTATGATTCATCAACAACTGCTGCTGCAGAGTCACGTACAATAGGACCTCAGTTTTATGTCTCATCTGAAGGACGGAGCACAAGAAGGTTAAGTGACCTGCTCAGAGTCACACACAGTGAGTCAGTGGCCGAGCTGGAATTTGAACCAGGAACCTCCTGGTATCAAGCCATTTTCTTTAACCACTGGACGAGACATATTGTCATAAACTGTCAGCGGGGTTTTTTTTTTTTTTTGGTATTACACCTATAAGAGAAAAAAATATAAAGCATATCAAGGCATACAATAAACATGGTAATATCTTGGATCTCTGAAAATTGGCAAGCCTACTTGAGCAGATCATTAAGAACCACTGCTGTGGACTGTTTTATGAACCTCAGAATAAGTTACTTACAACTAATAGGAACCTAAATGTATGGGCTATAAAAACAGTTTTGCAATTTTGCATTCTAGCCATCAAGGTTAGTTTTTAGTGATGACAAACAAACATAAACAGGTACATACTTCATAGACTGTTGTGTGACAATGACATATTCCGGGCACCCATTTCTGTACACAAGCTGAGCATTAGCCTGCACCCAATTCCATTGATCTTCATTTGTAAGCACTCTAAAGACAGGAACTCCATTTTCTCCATTATTCATCACTGTCACCAAGGAAAAGCAAAGGTTTAGACTGCTACAGACATAAACATATATAGACCAGTCTTTCATCCCCTACTATGGCTGTGGACAAAACTGGAACTATCAGTAACATGAAATGAATCCCCATGACTTAAATCCACTGTATGCACAGATAACTAGTGGTAAAGATGTTCAAAACTAAGTTTCAGAACAATTGAATAAAGGCTTCTCTGGCTATGTTTACAATGTTAAAAAGAGAATGGTAGGCTCTTGGCTTACCTTTATTATATTTTTTGGAAACTTGTCTGTTGCCTGAGGTGGACGTTATTCTATTTTTTATTGAGGTTGGACTATGTTATGCTAAAATGGTAGTTTCATGAAAGTTAAAATTAAAAATGCATTTGGGACATAAATTCTAAAAAAAAAAAAAAACTTCCTTAATGTACAGCAAACCAAAATAGCACAAAATGGTTTTGTAAATAAAACTTAAAAAAAACATAGATATCTTATTATACCAATTCAGTCCAATGGAGTGCTGTGAGTATAATGTACAGTTGGCACATATCCTTTTTTTATAAATCTTTTTTGACCTACTATTGATGACCTACTACTCACTACTGAAGTTTTCTTTGAAATATTTTCCTTTTAACACTATTCTACCCATTCTGTAAAGCCCAAGGCTGTTTCTAGGCTATAGCCATAGCAGGCGATTCAAATCATATCACATAGCAACATTTAAATTGAACTCTCAACAATGGGTTTAAAAAGCAGTTATTTTATCACTATATCAACTGCTGTCTTTGAAGAGCACACACAATGCTACCTATTATAAAAAAGAACATTATATTACTGCTTTGGAGGAAGATTGCAGGTGTAAGGGATTTTACGAACTAGATTACAGATATACAGTGGGCATTGGCAGATTACAAAAAAAAAAAATGTGTACATGTGTACAATTCATTGTTACAGCCTGTGACAGAAATTCAATGATTCTTGGTTGTAAATCTCCCTCCCGGCCTGTGAGGGCACTAAGCAGCGAAAACAGAGTTCTTTGGACGGGCTGGTCAGACAATTCTCTCCCAGGGTTCAAGGGAAGTTGGCGAGACTCCACTGCAATAACGCACTGACCCGGAAGGGAAACAACATGGCAGCTGCAGATTGGAGAGGTGGTTGCACTTGTTTATCAAGGGGTCATGTGTGACAGCAGAAATGGTGATGGAGAATCGTAATCTGTAATCTGCCACTTTGTCACACATGGTGTAAGACAAAAGGACATGGATTACGATGCACTGGCGGGGCTGCTGGAGGTGCTGGACAGCAGACGGGACACAGAGGATAGAAGGAGGCTCAAGCAGCCTATCAACGCTGCCATTCTCTGCTGCCTCAATATTACGGCAGACACCCACTGCGTATGGTTCAGGAAGTACTGAAGATCCCTGGAAAAACACCCCAGGTGGTTGCAGAGCAGTTGTGTGACCACATGGTACACTGGTTGACCCCTGAGAAGAAAACCAACCTGCATGAAGAAACCATTCTGCCATGTGGTCGGCGCCGATACCAAAGCCTGGATATGGCTGACCCCCAGCTGGGGAAGAGGTGCTGCCCCTGCCCCCTTGCCATAACATCAATAATAAAGAGAGAAGGACCGCAAAATGGTAGGGAGCATCACTGAGACAAGGCTGGGGTCTGGTGGGAGAGTGCTCAGATGGTAACAAACACCAGTTGGAAAGCAGTGTGACTGAGAGGGCGAGGTTACTGGGCCATCTAGAGCAGATGTTACTCCAGCCTATCTCAATATACTGAACATGTGGTACTCAAGCGCATACATAGTTTGGGGCCAACATAATGACCCATCACTAGTGCATGCTTGGGGGCAGAGCCAGTCTATAAGGTAAGGATGCTGATGGCGCTGGGGCGCTAGCATTTCCACACTTCAGTACCAATGGGCAATTACTGTATAAGATAAATCTTGCTGTGGGCACAGAACAGCCTGTAATACAAGTATTTGTTCCCCCGTCTTGTCAGACTGAGACATCATGATGCTGATGCATGATATCCCTTTTGCGGGGCACCTCGGAGCTGACAAGACAAGGGAGCGGATATTGGCTCGATTCTATTGGGTAGGTCTTCATACTGATATATATATATATAAATATGTAGGCACATGCCCAGACTGCCAGCAAGTAGTGCTGTGTCGAGTGTGCCCCGCCCCTTTGATTCCACTGCCGATTATATGCACTCCTTTTGAACGCACTGCAGTAGTCATAGTGGGCCCTTTGCAAACTTCTGACTCCAGGTACATGCATATATTAGTAGTGGTAGATTACGCAACGTGATACCCAGAGGCAGTTCCATTGAGGTCCACTAGTGCTGCTGCAATAGTCAAAGAATTAGTGCAGATTATTGCTAGAGTAGGGATCCCCAAGGAGATTTTGACTGATCATGGAACCAACTTTTTGACTAACACGATACAGCAGGTATGTAAAATATAAAAAATACATCCCATCAGGACATGTGTTCATCATCCACAGATGGACAGTTTGGTAGAACAATTTAATCAGACCTTGAAGCAGATGTTGAGACCTTTTGTAACGCAAGAGCAAAAACATTGGGCATCGTTCCCTACTTCCCTACCACCTTTTTGCAGTGAGAGAGGTGCCGCAGAGCTCGACAGGGTTCTCCCCTCCCGCAGAGCTCTTGTACGGCCAACAGCCTCACGGCATCCTCGATATGTTGAGAGAGGGCTGGGAGGAGCACAAATGCTCATCCAAAAATGTAGTGAAGCATGTGCTCCTACTAAGAGATCGTCTGGATTTGGTCGGTTGTTTGGCCGAGGACAACCTCAACTCGCAAATCAGCTCATCACCGGCAACAGCGGCATTATAATAAAAATGCATTAATTCAAACCTTTCTACCAGGAGACAATGTAATGCTGCTGCTTTCCTCCTCAGAATCGAAATTATGTGCTAAATGGCAGGGGCCATATGAAGTGATTTGGGCTATAGATAAGGTGAATTATGAAATTAGACAGCCCAATCACCGTAATGAAGGTGAAATTTATCATGTCAATTTAGTAAAGCTCTGGCATGCAAGGGAGGTCTTGTTTATAGCCCCAGGCAATGTAGAGAATGAGTTAGGCCCCTGTCCTAGCACAAAAATCATTTTGATGGGGGAACAATTGGTTCCAGATCAGCAAAGGGAGCTGAGTAAGCTTATTGAGCAGTTCAGCTATGTTTTTTCTGACGTGCCCGGCAAGACTAAGTTGGTTGAATATGACATTGTCTCTCCATCAGGTGTCACAGTACAAGAGAGACTTTAATGGATCCCAGAAAGTCAACGAAGTGGCGTTTGCAAAGAGGTATGGGACATCGTTGAACTTGGGGTGACTGATCCTTCCAGGAGCGAGTAGTGCAGTCCAATTGTCATAGTGGCCAAGAAAGACAACACCAATCGCTTCTGTGTGGAATTCCGGACGGTAAACACTATTACCAAGTTCGATGTGTACCCTATGCCTTGATCTTCTAGATAGACTGGGAAAGGCGAAGTTTATGTCGATCTGACAAAGGGACACTGGCAGATCCCCTTAGCCTGCAGTTCTAGAGAGAACTCTGCATTGGTATATAGCTGTATGTATTTAAATTGTAATGGTAATAGCCCAAAGGTAACAGTTGATCTGCACATTTTATAATGCCCCACTGTAAATACAGTATAATCGTAAATCTCGAAAAACTACTCACTTCTAAATCTTTTGTAGTCATTTTTGTATTACTTTAGTATAAATACATGTTAATTTGGATTCATATGTTGTTTTTTTCTGACTTTATGTGAACGAAAAGACACACATTTGCCCGTTTTCCCATTGGAAATAGTGATATTTTGAAATATCACTGTCCTGGTCACAAAAGCAAAGTTTGTGGGGAATAATAGCCATTTTCTATACTTTTGAGGCATAAGCAATTAGGAAATAACACTTACTACCCAGGAACAAAAAAAAAACAAAATTGTTACACGGTGTAATCATTCAATTGGAGTCGTGGTACAACTGCACGTGAATTAATAAAGTGCAATTCCCTGTGCTCACATATTATTACTTTTTACTTGCATGTGAAGTGCTGTGCAATCCGCATGCCTAAATACAAATATACATTTGAAACACTCGTATTACACAGACCCGTTTATATCCTGTGTACCAATGACTATACACCAACAGTAAAACACAACACAAAATACACACAGGAGCGGGCACTTTGCCACAGTCAGACAAGTATTTTCAGACAATTCCAAAAAGGATGTCCAGATATTGTAACATTTTTCATATGTAATTGCAGAGCAAAAGAACCAAAATCATAACTAAGGCCATTGGATGTCCTCCACTGGATATGTGCAGTGAGCGAACCAGACTTACACTAAAGGAGAGTCAGTCTCCTGGCAGCAAGCAGCAGACAGCTACACAAATTATATATTGAACAATCTAAAGAAACTTTTGGTAGAGGGTCAAATAAGGCCGATCGGTATTTAGCTTCAGAATCACACATTAAACAAAAGGCTACTGCAGGCTGCTGAACAGAACGGAAAATAAACAGCTTTCAGAAACCAAGCTGGAAAGTTAGCCCAGACAAAAAGTATTCCTGTCTGCAAGTTAAATCAGTACTAAAACGATCTAGCACAGCCATCTCACTTCAACCTGCTGCTTACTTTTTCGCAGTTGGAATTTTAGACCCGAATAGCCACGTTCTTTGTTTTGACTCGGTACTGATAAAATAAATTATTGGATGGGACATATAACATGATAATGAACATGCTGCATATATTGCCTTTATTAAAGCATGCCAGATGCCCGTCGGTAACCGAGTTTTGGGGCTGTTTCTAATCGAATTCCACATCCAAAGCTTTGCCCTACACTTCCAGCCAATTCCGCGAATGCAGACGTGCAGTCTCAAAGTATGAGCAAGTCAACTGCAGGGGGATGCTGCTTGCCTTTAACAAATGACAGCACTCTGTTTTAGTAAAGAAGCAAGTACCACTATTTTTAGACTTTATAGTGTTCTGAAATACTGTCTACTTAGGTTTATTTAATGTTTAGTCCTCAACCTACCCGTGAAAAATATGTAAATTTACCGCGATTTAAGACCCCTTGTTATGATATATAACTGGTATGCAGGTACGCATGCGAACCAATGAAAAAGAAAAGCAGACTTCCACATTGTTCTTTAAGACACAAAGGCGTACTGTCAGTACATTTTTAACAGACAAGCGTTTTTCATAAAAGTAGCAGGCTCTCCTGGGCCAATTCAGGGCTACCAGGATCACCCAAGCCCATTCTTTTCTGATTTTCTCCAGTCACAGCAATAGCAAATACAGCCCCATATAAATGGCTGTCTGGGAAGGCGTCAGATGGCTTTTGAGGTGGTTCGCTGAGGTGACAGGTGACCAGTGACCAGCTATGTGTAATGTTGCCTGTGTGGGTGACTCGGCACATATTGGCAAGTCATCCAGATAATTGAGGAGCCTGAGGCTTTGAGTCTCAGAGGGGCCAGTATAGCATCCATGCAGTTGGAAAATGTGCGAGGCGCCAGGGAGAGGCCTAACGGCGAGGACACAGAACTCGTAAGAGGTTCCCTGAACCGCAAGTACTTCCTGTGGCTGGGTCTTATGGGAATGTGGAAATAGGCATCCTTGGTGAATGAGTCGTCTGGCCTCACTGTCTGCAACAGTTGTTGCAGCGTCAGCATCTTGAATTGTCGTCTCCTAAAGAACAGGTTGAGCTGTCCAAAATGGGCGAGGTTCGGACTGAGGCCACCATCACGTTTAGGCACCATGAAGTACCTGGGGAAAAATCCCTCCCTTGTTGAGAGGGTGTACGATGGAGATGGTCTGTTTTTTAACAGGGCAGACACCTCCTGAGACACTAAGATATCATCTTGTGGGTTCATGACTGTTGTTGTGGTCACTCCCTGAAATGGGGAGGGCCATGTCAGAAGTGTACAGAGCAGTGTTTTTTCAGTTAGCGGCCTGTGACAGCCTGCTGTCTGGCCCGTAGGTGTCAGCTGCAGTGCTTCCAACTGGACATTTTTTCTACAAAACTGGGCTGCTTTTAGGGAGAAAATTATGTTGGTAGTTTGTCTATTTTTGAGCAGTTTTAGCAAAACGCTGCAGTTTTATTTATTTTTTTAACATGAAACCTTTACCATGATTGACACAACATGAATAACATAACAAATCAAATCAGAATCAGAGTAAGAGGAGCACACACAAACACACACACACACACAAACCCCAGCTCCACCTCCTGCCCTGTCATGCATCCACCAATAGGATTGTTGTTTTTTTTTTTCCGGGGTAAATTCGACACAATAATTATGAACAGAAACCCCTCAGATGCTAAAGGAAAGATGCCGAAGTCGTGGGCAAAATATATTTAAAAAATTAATCTTTCCTGGGAACGAGAAGCAGTTTTTAAGGGTGAGAATGTGTCTATTATTGGAGTTCAGCAACACACATTCATTAGATCTGACAAGTGCAGGTGGCTGTTCATCTGCTGCTACCTTAATACTGCACTAACACATGCCATTTGCATCCTGGCTTTAATGTATCTCATAATTACAATAAAAACAGCTGGAGCAGCTGGAGCAGATGGTCTTTAACCAGGCACAGCTCATCCAATGCTTGGGCGAGGGCCTGAGATGACTAACAGTGACTGCAACAGCATAGACTGGTAAGCTACCAGTATGCTGCTATAGTTGCCCAGGCATGTGGCAAACACAGCAGCCGTGTAGCCTTTCCTAACAGCACTTAAGTGAAGCGACATTGCTTGTTAGGGCAAAAAAGTCCTTAGAAAGCAATTCAAGGTTGGGCATCTGGACCAGCGAGGCAATAAAAGCCTCAATAGGTGGGAAGTGGGCAAGGTTGTCAACCACTAAAGAGACAGCAGGGGTGGTTTCCAGGTGGCCCTAGGAGGACTGCACCTGCAAAAAGTCTGACAGTACTGAGGGAGGAGAGGACTGTTGCATGGCAGTAACTGTCAAAGAGGGAACGTCTGAGGGACAAGGTGTCCTCCTGAGCTTGCTCAAACCCATGTGTGGCTACTTGCACCCTCGGGAAATGACTTTGAATTGGACATAGATAATAAATAATATGTAACCCTATGAATACTTGTCGCCTGCTATTGCAAAAATAATTTACATTCCCCAAATACCAATAAATACAGTAACTATGTTTTTGTGACTGATGGGAGGTCCTTTACTGGCAGTTGATTACTTGAACGGGTAGTTAGTAACGCAAAAACAACTGCTGCAGGTCATTAATAGCCTTGGTTTGTCCACCTACTTGTGCCACTATTCCTTAGTCACATACAGACATTTGCCATCCTATAACATTGCATTGGATATCAAGATACTGTATTCCAGATCCAATGATGACCAATAATGACTACAATAATGCAGTAATCAAAAACAATGCAACAGGATAAAAGAGCAGAGGTGAGTGTTTAATGAGTGATGATGATTTAATGCATTGAAATTCCAAATTACTTACCTTTCAGATGGGTTTCTGCATTATGTGTCATATCAGCAAATCTGACGTAGTGGTATCCATTTTTGCTCTGTGCTTCAGCTACTTCACCTCCTTTGGCCCTGCAAATATAACATAAGAAAACCGTGACAAACCAGGTTTAAACAATCATAAAGCAGTCACATGCATTAGCCAGTCAAACGCATTGGAGAGCATTCACATGGTAGGTTACAGTATTGAAACAAAATACATTTTTTTAAAGTGTATACATCTATCTGTAAAATAACTTCTTGCTTTAAATAAGTTTCAAAATGTTTAATCATTTACACAACAAATGAATATAGTTTAAATTGCTGAAAATAAATATTGCAGATGAACGTGTATACCAAAATAACATTTTAATGAATAATCCCAATTCACTGTACTCATGCCAATATAAATATTGCATTGGTATAGTATGGCATTGGGTATCAACTATGTTATGCAAATTACTTACTAAAACTAAACCTCAAACAAATTGAACATACTAATGCTACCTGAACAAAGGTATGTTTACATGTTTATACTAAATCCCTCTAAGTAGTAAAACAGTAAAAGTAAGACATATATTTCATGCACATAAAAATATAACTGTTTTGTAAATGAAAACATTTTGAATGAGAATTCGGATTGTATTAATTTTGCATGAACTAAACTTAATTAGTAGGTTGTGTGGTACAGTGGTTAAAGAAACTGGTTTATAACCAAGAAGTCCCCCGTTCAAATCCCAGCTCAGCCACTGACTCATTGTGTGAACCTGAGCAAGTCACTTAACCATCTTGTGCTCAATCTTTCAGGTGAAATGTTGTTGTTATAAGTGACTCTGCAGCTGATGCATAGTTCACACACCCTAGTCTCATATCTGGTGAAGTGCTTTGTGATGGTGTTCTACTATGAAAGGTGCTATATAAATATTATTATTATCCAAACAAGCCTTAGTTCGCTGCCATAAGAGCCACTTACAATTTTTGCCCCGAATCATATTGGAAACCTATAGTGTAGGGTGGTCAAGAGTTAATCTCTCATGTGCACACTACATTCATAGCCTCATTCATAAACTGGGATAAACTGGCACAATTCAAGAGAGATATTAAACTATCTGAAACTCCATTTCATTAACAATGCAGCTGTGTGATAGTGTATTCAATGGATACCTGTTAAGCTATTTGTATATCTCAAAGACAACTGAGAAACATGTTAATAGTAAAAATTATTTAAAATGTACATTTTTTTCTGTGAAACAACTAAATGGGCATTTAAAATTTTTCATTTACCAGCAGAATGTACAAACGAGATCGCAACATGTTAATAAGCGACTAATCTTTAATAAAGCTATAATGAAAAATAAAGTATTGTATGCTGGACACACTTCCATTACAATTGTTATGCTTAATTGTATTTACATTAATAAAGATGAGTCACTTCTTCTTTTAAAATGAAAAAGTAAGACTTACGATTTAAAAGCCCATTTAATTGTTTCACAGAAAGAAAAAAAAAAGTGAATTACCAGTAAATCAATTTTAGTATTAACATGTTTCTCATTTATTACTGAGATTTATAAATTGCTTAACAGGTATCAATTGCATTTTTTAAAGGACAGTAGAAAAGTCGGGGTAAAACACCAAAATCTAAAGCCCTAAGAGGTTTAATGTCACATTGAGTTCAAGCGCCCATACAGGTTTTATGAATGAAAGACACAACTCAAAGCTGGGTTACCTATGCTGTCTTCCAGGTTGCTATATTGCATTGCACTGTGATGTTGTGTGCAATGTGAGAACTCAAGGGCACAGGATACCAGATACTTGCAGCCCAACATACAGTGACATGCAAATAGCTGAAACAAGATCAGGCACAGGTTTCATGCATTTCATTAGTGAGATGTAAGGTGGTGGGGGAGAGACATATAAAAGAAGGGGTGTGCACAGTGAGCGGTCTCTTGGCCTGCCTGACTAGCAAAGAGGCAGCCCTATTTTGTATTTCCTAAGCGTTAAAATAAAGACAGAGTTTGTTTTATATGATGTGGTCCCGAGTCTCATTACGAGTAAACCGACAAGTGCTACAGTACTTAAAAAAATAAAAAATAAATACAACAGCTAAACTGGGACGATTAACAATTTTACCGGGACAAAAAATGAAGGCTGAAAACTGACAATCTCAATTTTTCCAGGATGTATGGTAACCCTAATGTAGTTCCCCAGGACATGTTTTTGTTTTTTACTTTACTCATTTCCTCAGAATATGAATTAAACCGCAAAATGTTTACTTCTTAGTTAGATTACCTTATACAAAATACATATAATTTGATGTTAAACAGGTATGGTAAGACATTAAATGTTCTAAAAATGTAGATGACACAAAACATCGCTTTTAGAGAGGTCCAGTAATGAATGGCAGAGGGTGTTCTGTTGGGATTGAGGTGTCAGAAAGCTATAATGGTGCATAGTGTAACCATTCTCATTGTTGCTCAAACTAAATGAACAATAAATTAAATATTAAAAAAAAAAAAAAAAAAAAAAGTGAAGTCTTGTATCTGGTAGACATTTTTGCTTACTTGTTATCCAATGTGTCAATAACACCTGCTTTGTATTTGGTCCTCATTATCATGCTTTTCATTTTCATCTCTGTGATGGCGGGCAGCAAGACCGGCACTGCAACACAGAATAATGCTAGCTTGGGGGGTAGCATTGCTGCAGACGTTGTTGTCTTCTTTTGGCCGTAAAGAAATTTCAGTCTGCCTTGAAACTGCATTGTCTATGACAGGGAAAAACAGGAAGATAAACATTTAACACAAAACTTTGTATATATTTTCCATGGAGTAGGCTGGCGACCTGTAAGAGGAGCTTTCTTAATCTTTCCTTTCCATTTCCCACCCAAAGACTAGTGCATTGTATATAAATATTTCTATTCAATGTATAAAGGTAAAGCATATTCCAACTCTTACATTAGAATCAAGTATTTAAAAGTTCTGGATGATATACTACTGTATAAAGAAAGATATCTCGTGCAGGTTTTTGGTATTTTTAAAGCTTCTCTTCCATGTAAAACCTTTCTGAACAAAATGAAGGTTTCTATTATTGAAGTCTTTGGTACTCTTCATAAATTACCTAATCAGTATGTTACAAATAAACCAAGTAGGCAGAAATGTAATTTAAGACAGTTATAGTCTATTTACTTAAAAGGGGATTTTATTACATTTTTTTTTCCCCATTCATGCAATTATGCTTCAAGATTTGGGAAGATTAAAAAAAAGAAAAAAAGAAAAGAAAAAATGGCTGCAAGCGATGTGCCTAAATCCACATTGCTACTGAAAGGCACATCATCATTTATGTACAGAATAAACTCAAGGGGCAGGATTTTCAAAAGGTCATACATGATAACTCCAATGTTAATCAAGGAATCGGTGTGTAGCGTTGATTTTGGCATTTTCAAGCGGTCGTTATGCCTATTTTGTTATTACATAATCGCCCTAATGTGATTTCCGAAATTCTGTTGATTTACGAAATAATGTTAATATCTTAACGAGCAGTGCTTCTTGCAACTATTTCCTTTGTTTGCGTGGGAATTTAAAAGCAAATCTGTGTTAATTGTCATAATTTATCAGTTGTTAATTTGCACTTGGAAAGGGAGGGTTTTAATTATCAAAACAGTATATAACTCACCTTAACAGACCATGGCTCATGATACAGAGCGAGAGAGAGAGAGAGAGAGTGTGTACAGGACCAGGGTTAATTTCATACAGACAACCTAGATAATTCAATATTTGTAGTTATGAAAATATTTTAGCCTCTTGTATACTCGTGGTTATGAAGGAGATTTATTCACTTGTTTTAAGCATTTGTAACCTTACGGAACATTTGTGGTATTGCTAAAATGATATACCGTTATTTGCACGAAGTGTAATATTACTACCAAGAAATTATCAATGCAACTGTAGCCTGTTTGAATTCTGCATACGTACATTATGACAGCTTACCTCTACTGTAGATCTTATTTGAATTATAAAACTGAAATCTTGTCATAGAAAACGGCACATTAGATTTTAAAATAAAGTTTCCTTAGTTGATTGTGGATTTGCAATGCGTCCTTGGCTTTAACACCTGTGTCTAATCCACACAAGAATGAAGAACAGGCATACAAGGGCACACAGACCCACTAGGAATGTGATCGAGATCATTGTCATGGAATTTGCCTAAACCTATTTAATGTTGTCAGACTCCCCCCACACTTTATGTGCATTGTACACTTTCACCTTCACACGTTTATATGCATAAAAAATTTTCTTAAAAGTGTAAGTGTTCGTTGAGTTTATTTATCATGGAGGCAAGCAAAGAGTACCAGAGAAAATGCATGATTTGAAGATTCACCAAACAATTAATTATAAACAAATTGTGTACTGGGTAGGGAGTCCTATAGTGATTTTAAAGGTTTAATCAATATATAATGAAGTGTTACACACATGGTATACACATGTAACAACTTTCTTAGTCAAAACTGACCCAAAATGAACCATTAAACATATAGGAGTCAGCAAGTAAATAGTTACAGCATAATAAGAAAATTTAAAGGGTACAAAGAGTATAGTTTACCATGCAGGGTTTATTGTAAATTAATTCTACAGTGAGTATGGTATTTTGTGGGATTGAACATTCAAAGGAATGGCTCATAGCACAGGACAGAATATTTAAAAACAGAATTTCCTAGCAAGGGGGCAGCACAGCTTAGAAAACAAACAGGTCACCACACAATAATGATATGCCTAAAATGCAGTGCACACGATATCTCTAACAAAGCAATGTCCCAATTCCATTCAGACAACAAACAAAAATAAGTCCAAAAGAGGGTTTCAATTCAAAAGTATTCCAAAAAAAAAAAAAAATTTAAAAATCAGAATAAAAAAAAATACACAATGACCATTCAAACATTTGTAATCCACTGAAGCTGTTAAATGAAGAAAAAGGTTTGATCTCATCCAGTTATGTGCAATGACATCCACATCGCTGATTCCTTCTGTTTGGATCCTGCCGGTAAGGCCATGTGGTTGAATCTTTCCGTGATCCAGAAACAGAAAATCCAGAAAAAAATGTCCAATGTAACAACACAAAAAATATAGAACCGAAAAAATGGTTTGAACAATTGTAGAATAGGCAAACTAGAAATGTTAGTATTGCTGCATATTGCTGAGCAACTATTATCAATTATCCATTGCAAGTGGAACAAAAAGAAAATATGACTGACAAACAGAAAAAGTTACACATAAAATGTTCAGACCAACAAACTGCTAGCTCTTGACTACCAACACAATATATCCAATATGTCTGGAAAAGTAACTAAGTCCCCCCCATTACCTGTCCCTTGCTGTTTTTAAAACTCCTGGTAACTAACAACAGGAAGTTAAGCCCCCCTCAACTAAGGGTAACCCACATGGACAAGTGCAAAGGGCCTTAGGAAAATAATTACAAAATACCGCTTAAGGTTAATCCGATGCAATTGGAACAAAAAGAAAATACGGCTGACAAACAGAAAAACTTACAAATAAAACGTTCAGACCAACAAACTGCTAGCTCTTGACTACCAACACAACATATCCAGTATGGCTGATTTGTTAAAATTAAGTAAGTACCCCCCCCCCCCCCCCCCCCCCCCCCCCCACCGTTGTCCCTTCCTGTTTTTAAAACTCACGGTAACTAACAGGAAGTCCCCACCCCCCCCCAACTTAGGGTAGCTCACAGGGACAAGTGCAAAGGGCCTTAGGAAAACTAGCCAGGGATTCTGTCATACAGTTAAGCTATGGCTTCTTGCTTCACTTTGTGTGGCTTGTGCTACACATGTACAATATAGCTAACAACTACAAACACAAATGGCAATTGAAACATATTTATTCATAGCCTACAATTGTACATAGTAAAATACAGACAAAAGTAGATGTTACCATAAGAAAACAAAGGGGGGGTTTTCATTTTTATGGATTTATTCTTTTATTTAATCAGTGCCGTGCCATCCACCTTTTACCCACATGCCAGATAATCGTAAACCAGCATTTTATATGTGAAGTGTTCTAAATATATGTACATTCTGCATGACAAAATGCACAATTTTAAATGGAGTTTACAAATTATACCCAACATAGATATTCCCGTTATCTTTTATTTCCATTTGACTGCTGCTTGCCGCCTCCATGTATGCTAGTCGTTTCCAGAACAGAGAATTATGCTTCCATTCATTGTTCTTGATCTTGTTAACATGTATTTTGGTTAACGAGTTCCCCTTATGGAGTTGTTGAGGCAGGAAGTGATGTAAGTGACCTGTGACAATTAAGCTTTTTAACGATAAATCCGTTCATTAACGACCTCATCGACTTAATTTCAAAGTATTAACGGATTCATTTTATTAACAGATTTCAATTGAAAATCACTTGCCACTAAAGCTTTGTTACTATACCACAAGTTCACTAGAATAACACTGTTTTTTTTAAAATCCTGCCCAAGCCGCCTTGTTTTTTACAACTTCTATCGTGAGACAGAAATATAGTATAATGATAAAAGTACACAAAGCAGTCAAGTAGTGTGCAACTGCAAATCTCACAAGTTTGAATTTAGCAGTTAAATAGACTAGTGTTCAGTAAATGTATGTGGTGATTCTGTGACTCAAACACTTACCAGAAACCCAGAGGTGCTGTCGAGGAGACAACGAACTCTGCTGATAAAGCAACGCTTCAGAAAGGAAGAGCACTCTGCTGGAACACCATCTGATTCCTGGGCATTAAATAAACTGCTCAGGATGTAGTCTTCCCCTACGAAGAAACCAGGACAGCATTATGCATATAGACCACATTACACCTGCACTAATAATGTCACTTAATGAGTCCAGGTCCTTTTGATTGTCCTAAATTAGCTGTTATAGTTCTAATAGGGTTTGATGTGAGCTTCATTACTGCTACCCTTTAAGGTAGAAATATAAGGTTTAACAATGATTAAGCCTTATAAAGTTTATGTACAACAGATCTGTAGGTTTTGGAGTATGATGTGGATTCAATAAAAAACAACATAATGACCTGAGTGGTTTCCCGTTTTGAAACTTCCTGTAGTAGGGCTTGCACTAAATAACAATCCCCAAAACTGTAAAGGAGTTGCATACATATTACATGCAGAAATAGTAGCATGCAATTCTGTGTGATTTCTATTGTGGGATTCACCATAGAGTCCAAGTATAGCCTTGAACCTTTTTAAGGAACTATTAAGCCTAATTTTGCTTTTATTTTTTTTAATATACGTACATTTTGTTTTTACGATTACTTTAATGTACTATTTCACATGTAACAACATGCTACATATCTGGTAGCTGTTCATGTTGATTGATTTTTTGATTTATAGGTATAGGAAAGGCATCATTATTAAACGTTTGCCTTGTTAAGCATTAGTTGATTTATTTGGTTTCAATCAAACTTCACACTGCTCAATAGCAGGTATTTTTCACTACACATCCTTGTCTCAGTGTACACTTTTACTGCAGCTGACAAAAGGTTACATACTGAAGCTAAAAAATAGGATAGCATTTTAACTAAAACATAAATCAATGTTTCTTTTTAGTTTTAAGACCTAACTTGTCATGCAGTGTGCAAACAGCAGCTGTGCAGGGAAATTCTGTGCAGATAATGAATGTATAAGGCACTGACATAATAAGACAAGACAATAAACAGATTATGTGCTACTTAAAAATATGATGAACTGTTAGATATCACCAGTTAAAAACTGAATATTTTAACCAAATAACATTCATTAGCTTTTAAAGTGACAGGCTCTTCACTCTTATGCAGTGATGAAAAAAGCTAAGACTTTTAAAGCTGTAAAGCGACATATGGTTTGAGGTCATAAAAAATACATGTGTGTACCTTACTTGAGTGGTGTTATCTATCCTAGCCTGCAGTAAGGGCACTTAATCTTAGAGATCTATAGAGGTCTGCACTGCAGTATGGCAAGAGTTAAGGTTGTTGATATCTTTAAAAGCTTAAGTTGAAAGAAGGTGTTATTGTTATAACAGAATATTTCTGATACATTGGGAATAAGAAACAGCAGTGCCTGTAAAGTACACAGATACATAAACATTGGAACAATGTAGGAAACTGTCACACAAGAATCATATTATAGTATAAAACAGAATTTGAATGTAGGTGACTGCAGTTTTAAAATTTGATATGGTACTCAAACATTTTTAAGCATATTTCTCCCACCATTGTTCTACTTTAAAACTAAAATTCAACTTGCTAAGTCTTGCTTTCCAATTCCTCTGACTATCTCTGATTCTGTTGCTGTTAATTATATACACACCAGTTCCTGCTGTTAAATGGTGCTCCTGGCTGGCCACCTGCTGAGGTGGATTCATGGACCAGTGAAGCTGTCTGCGAAACTCCTGCCGATCATCCACATGGATATAATCAAACACATTCTGGTGCATCACATCAGTCTGCAAGAGCCATTAGGGGAGAGAATTAAATAATGCATGATGGCTTGACCCAGTAACCCTTTTATTAACTATGTCCTTTGTAGCTGTAAACAAAATGTTACTTCCAGTTAAACAGCTGCCAATGCAAATGCATGTAATTCTAATCTAAGGCAAATATGAAATGAAGTAAATGAACATACAATTTAACAAGAGAAACAGCTTTAATAGAGATACCTCTCTAATGCTCTCTAAAAAAATGTAATGTATTATATTGTCCACATTTCAAGGTTCTTTATTTTTAGAATAGATCTTGATTGTAAAATACTTATTGCAGAGGCAAAGTTAGTAGAACTTTAGATGACATTGTATGAATAACAATGTAATCACATTGCAATAACTGAGTGTGTGTGTGTGTGTGTGTGGGGGGGGTCTACAGTCATGAAGCCTAAACACTTTTCCAAGTTAAAATTTCATGTTGTAGTTTCATTCATTCTTCTATTTCTGCACAAGGATCTGCGTAACTTTGCATTCATTTGAAAAACAGTCCTTCATTAAAAAATGTATAAAAGTTAGTATACTCGAAAGTTAATACACTATACTACTACATTAGTGCTGCTCCTAAGACTACTACTCATAATAATAATAATAATAATAATAATAATAATAATAATAATAATATATCATTACAGCTTACAGCTTAGCAGTGCCAGTACTGCAGTACAGCTATGGGATCATAAACTGGAGAAAGCAGGAAATCCAGGAAATGGACAGGAAGACCAGAAAATTACTAACCAAATATATATATATATATGCCCAGGAAATGTGGTGGCCGTGGACGCATTGAGCTGGAGAGTGCGTGTAAGAATGCAATTGTCGGCATGAGTGAGTACATCAAGCAAGGGTCCAACAAGTACACAAGGCTTATAATGAGACACAAAAAAGAAAAGAAGAAGTACTCTCTGACCAAGAAAGGCGATGAAATTAAAAACCAATACATCAAACCACAGAACAGCCCCCAGACAGCAACACATAGTCTGGAATCTATCAAGAACAAGATGAAAGCTTCGCTCAAACGAAAAAATCACCAACCTCTTGTCGAAGCCACTACATGGTCAGTTCTACAAACAAACGAAAGCTATGTAGATAGAGAACTAACATTTGGATGGCTACAAAGCTCAGGGCTAAAAGGTCAGACAGAGAGTTTTCTTATGGCAGCACAAGATCAAGCACTGAACACCCACTATCACCAGAGAAAAATCCTCAAGATGGATGTTGATAGCAAGTGCAGGCTTTGTCAACAACAAGAAGAGCACATCAGCAATATAGTCGCTGGATGCTCCGTGCTAGAGCCGAGAGAGTACATGCATCTGCACAATGGCATTGCTGGTTACCTGCACTGGTAAATTCTCAGAGATCTCGGCATACCAACGCCTGATCACTGGTATGATCACCAGCCTGAAAAAGTCATTGAGACAGAGAACATCACTGTCAAGTACGACATGGCTATGAACACCGATCGTACCATAGGAGCCAACCGACCGGACATCATACTTCATGATCGGAGCAGAAAGCGATGTCTGACTATCGATGTGACAGTTCCGGATGACTCGAATATCTCACTCAAAGAAGTAAAAAAACGTGTGATACCAGTTGTAGTTGGAGCTCTTGGAACTATCCGACAAAGCCTCTGCAACTACCTCAATGAGCTACCATGTAAAACAAGCGTGGCTCAAGTGCAGAAGATCGCCCTTCTAGGAACAGCCCACATACTCCGGAAAGCCCTAAGCATCTGTCAATAGGAGGCCCAAGGAATCCAGTGAATTCCTGGCAAATACTGACCAGCGGAAGCTGACACTGAACAATCATAATAATAATAATAATAATAATAATAATAATAATAATAATAATAATAATAATATAGGAAATATGTTATTTTAAAAAAAGTATAGACGCTGTAGCTTAACAGATACTTGCGCTAGTAAGAAGCAACATTATATTATATTAACTCAAGTATGTGATTTTTCACTTCAGAGTTTTCTGTTGCCTATTCATTCACCCCTCAATACAGCAGTCTTAAATTCCAAATTTTACACAGCTTGTAATCAAAAGTTTTTTTGTCAATTGTTGCGTGACACTGAGAGCCAGAATGCTGCTTCCCAGGCTGATGAAAAATCCTTCAACAAGTCCCTGATTAATATTTCCTATTTCTTTCCAGCTCTGGTCATGTTTTCAGTCATGAATGACAGACTCCTTCTAAAATATTTAACCTCCCCATAATGTTCAAATCAGAGGCACACAAGGATTTGAACATTTGCCTTGTAAAACAATCCTAGAACCAAACACATGGCACATCCACCAATATCTGAAACTCACCCAGATTTACATCAGTACAGATATCAAGTGACTATAGTGTGAGATCCCCTTATAAAAAAATAATAGTCAGTATTTTTCCTGGCTGGAGTATCCTGTTCTTGAAAGGATAATTACACAGTAACAAATCAGATCAAAAGAAATCAGTGTTTGTGTACAATTTCTCTGCTTCCTTGGGATAGCCATCTAAAAAACACAGTATCTGCTTGGCTTTGAAAAGGTAAGTTGGTTACATGTGTGTCACTGACATAATTTTACTTGTACTGTATTTTAGGTTGCAAAATGTTAATGAAAAATTTATTGTACTGAAGAAAGTCAAAGACTCAGAAGGGGTGGGGTGATAGTCAATTTTTTTTTTATTTTAATGAAAACCCAGACTCATTGGTAACATGTTTCTGGCAATTCCCAGGCAGACTACAAGCTGTCCCGTCATTTCTCAAGCTATGGCATGCAGTAGATTCACAATTGACCATTGAGTATACCGGGAACCAACAAAGTACAAGAAACTTGATAGCATGTGAACTCAAGCTGTGTAGCAAAATTGCTATGCATATTCATTATGCATTCAATTTAAATATAATGCATAATTCATATTTTTTCAATGAGTAAAACCTCCTTTACACAGCTTAGTGTATCTGAACTTTGATGTTTTCTCAGCATTTCAGCAATTTTATGGTCACTATATTTAATAAATAAATAAATAAATAAATAATATGATAAGCCAAACCACTCTAATTCACATCCTTTGATAAGTTACTGTTTTTCTTCACAAACTGGACAAGCTGATCAAGTAATTTTCCAAGAAATACTAGCAAGCAGACACTCTGTACTATATGTGCTGATAATCCTGATTTGTGATGCCCGCACTACACATAATCATGTTCCTTCTGCATTGGTCAATTACTTCTACAAAGGCATGCTATTAGATGATGTCAGAGCCAACTGGTTGAACGAATGCTGCCATTAAGATCCATAATGTACAAATTAATCTTAAACTTCTTTTCAAGGTTGTCACAGACCATGTTTTAGGTAACACATCTCATAGTTAGGTATCAACCAAGAAAGATCCTTTGAAAAATAAACAGATATACATAAAAAATAATCTAGCATATAATCTCAATAAACATTTGGATGATAATATCTTTCTTATGTGTGAAATGGAGGAATGAGGAGTATTTTACTCTACTTGACAGTGATCCAAAAAGGACTAACATAACTATGTTGGGTAGCAAATAAGTTCATTATATTTTAACCTCAAAAAGAAAAGGTAAAATGGCATAAAAAGTATTGGTAGGGTTAAATTTACCTACAGCTTGCTACAGTGGTTCTTATGTCATAGAACTAAGAATAAATCATCATCACAGTTGATATTTTTTCAAATCTGCTTTAAGGATAGAGGCACCACTATTTTCATTTTGATTTTAGGTGAGCTGCAAGAAGGAACAATTAGTTTTAAAGTAATAGAAATAAAAACAAGTCTTTACTAATTGAAGACATTTTCAAGTACATTTTTCTATTACTGCATGTCTTACTTACTTTATAGTTATGACAAATTATTGTATTGGTAGTTTCTTACTATTAGGATTAAAAATAATTTTATTTCTCTCTAAAAGTTTACTTCAAAAGAGGGTCCTATGTGTTATATAGCCCTAGCGTTACCCTAATCAATTCCTTTTTTTTTTTTTTTTTAAATGGTTCTGACTTTGGAAAACGTGGCCCATTAGTTTCATAAAATGTTCTCTATGTTATAAGGCATGGAGCAATGTAGCATTAAAACGCTAAAGATGACAAAGCAAGGCCAGTTCTATAATGTGTTTAATGTGATTTAAAATGTTTTAAGTACAACAGGAGACCACTGTAGCACTACCAATTATTAACAATGATAGAAGACTACAACTGAATATATTATTGGTCAAAACAACCAGCCAAAAATATTAAATCCTAACAAAGCTTCAAACCAATGACCTTAACATGAAATCCTTAAAACATTTTGCCTTGACCCCCCCCCCCCCCCCCCCCCCCACTTCACCCCTGTGCAGCATGTTGTTTTGAATATTTTTCAGGTTTCTCTCACATTAGTTGACAAGTGGAGGAATATAGTGCAAGAACAGGGGATGGCTCATTGAGATTTATTAACACAATGGTTTCAGTGTAATGGATGCAAAGAAGATAAAGCACAACACTCAAGCCTTTGTAGCATATACCGAGAACAAGGGACAAGATTTAGGATTTTATGTTCGAAACCATGTTGGGTACTTTAATTTGCTAATATGGGGCACTTGATTAATCACTAGAAAAGACTAGAAAATTGGGAAGACATTTAGTAAGACTTTTAGTCGAAATGTTTGTCAAAGAATTGTATGTTTCTTTTAGTATTCTTATAGCAAACATAAGGCAAATTGTGATATGTTGGGTGTGCAATAGGTGCCTTCGAACTGTATTGAAGTTGCTTGAAATTTGCTTATAGATAGATGTGCATTACAGCAAACCAGCCAACAGTTTATCATTACAAAACAACTTTCCCACAGGTAGACCCCCCCCCCCCCCCATCCCAGATGGCAAACCTGTAATACCATTCTAAAGATGCTTTTACAAAGTGTGTTTAATTTTCTTAAAAAAAGCAATTCATAAATACATACCTGATGGAAGCCTAGGTAGTCAACAATAGTGGAGGATGCATAAAATATCATCCCGTCTGTGCTCACCACCAGAGCAAACCCACTCAATGACTGGAAAAAAACACATGTTTTCACAGTTAGTGAAGGAACTTGATATAATATAGTTAAACAGAAATACCTTTATTAAGGTTTATCTTGGTAAATTTGCACAGCAATTTTGCAGTTTTCTGCATTATTTTCCAATGGTTATACTATGCATTTACCATAGTTTACCATGGTTTGTCATGTTTTTTATATGCTTTACCATACCTCACTGTGGTGTACAATGCATATCTACTGTATGTCTAACCACACTTTACCGTGCTTTCACTATGCTTTATTACACTTTGCTATCATTTTACTATGGTAAACATTTCTAAGAGTATTTAGTCCACAACCATGGCCAAAGGTTTAGCTTAACTCTATAGAATTAACTAATTTTGCTTTATAAAGTCGAATGAAACTGATGAATAATATTACGTTAACATACTGAATTACATTCTGCTTTGTAATTTTCCATATACTTAGTGAAAAACTTTTTTTTTTAAATGATGTCTCAATTCCAAAATTTTAGGTGATGCAAAACTTTTGGCCATAGCTGTATATAATCTCCTTCAAAGCTATGTATCTCTTAAGGTTTATTTAATACTGACTAGTTTACAGAAATATATGTATTTGGCGAGAAATATACAATTTTAGTATGAGTACTGCTGTTAACTGATACGTTTTCTAATTTTTGTAATTTATTTATTTATTTCTGCAACTAAATTAATACAATGCATTATACATGACCACACATTAATTATATTTAAATGAAAGGCACATAGCAATTTTGATAAACATTTGGGTTTTTAATTATTCATTTTTTTATTTATATTTTTTCATGAATTACTACAGTGTTCATATAGAGTTGGACACAAGTGATTAAATCAACATCCTCCAAACAGTGTCACCTCAATTTAAATGTCAAGCTTTTTTTTCTTATTTGAGGGCGACTTGGTCTGACTTTGTGGTCTCCTTTATTTTGTGGTATTCCTGTTTTAGCAGAAATGCCATGAAAGGATGTTTTGAAGTTATTTGTGACTCCAGTTATGCTTTGTGTAGTCTCCCGTATCTCCCTTCCACCACACCAGTCAGACTCATTGTCACGATGTAGCGGCTCAGAGGGAATTGGGCACAATGCACAATCTTATTTCTCAGTTGACAGAGATTCAAATAATTATAAGTTATGTAAGATAGATAACCAATTACTATTAGATAACATATAGCACAATTCTCAATTTGAGGTAGTGGAGGTCATTAGATGATTTTTTTGCGTTTCATGGCTATAGTTTCTATACCAGTAAAAAAAAAAGAAAAGGATCATAAGTAATGCATTATGGTATTTCCATATTACCAGAATATGTGCAATCTACTATGTATTACATTATGCTATAGGAAAATGCCTCTCAACACTTCATATATATATATATATCTATATATATATATATAATATATATATATATATATATATATATATATATATATATATATATATATATATATATATATATACAAATTAGTACGAATAGATATTATAATATATATATATAATATATATACGCTATATATATCTATATATATATATAATATATATTATATATATATATATAAAAATAAAATTGTATTTACAAGATCTGCATTTTTTCTGCGACAGTTCAATTATAAGTGAGCGGAGGCGGGACATAAACAGTTGAAGGTCTTGAGTAGGTTTAACCAATGGGAGAGTCAAAGATCTGCCCTGGGTTTTCAGCTGTCCAATCATTAGTGAGCAGAGGTGAGTCATAAATACGCTAGGGTGCGCGGTGTAAGAAGAATAGTAACAATATTACTAATATTATAGAGACCGTTATTGGGAATTATATTGACAACTTCGAAGTAATATAATTGTTTTACAAAAAAATATATATCAGACAACAGAGATATCATAGTCGATTATACAACTTACTGTTGTTAGTTAATTAACAAATCTGAATTCTACCCACAAAGCAAAAAATAAAAGCCATGCTTGACTTGACAAAACATGCTTCAATCATCTAGTAATATTTTCTAGTCTTTTGTAAGCTATTTTGTACAGATTATAAGTGAACATTTGATATATACATACTTATATCTATATATACTGCATACAGACAGGGCCTATTGAGCTCAAGGTTTGATGAAGAGTCTGTTTAACAGCTGTAACTGTACAGTCATTAAGCAACTGGCGCCCATTAGCCTAGTAACCGTATTCAGCTCCTTTCTAGGCAAAACAAAAGTGATGTGCGACAAATCTTATATAGTCTTCTTGAACCTACCACTCTAATCTTAAGAACCAACAAATATAAATATTTGGAAAAATATGTATATATAGAAATACATACTAATTATACATGAGTTCACAAGATGTTTAATTTATTCTGGAGGAATGCAAACTGTTCTGTGAGAAATCACTAATTTGTGCAGTTTTGTAATGTGCCTGCTACAATCAGTCCTCTAACCCATCGGCTGCCTTGCCCATTGTAGTTGTAACACCTAGATGGAGCATTTATTCATATATAATTATGGGTGCCATGCGTTTAACAAATTTACAGCCATTATAAACTCCTTGTTTTTTGGTCTAGTGGAGCTCCCCCAAAGATGAAAGTTCCTATTTACCCTATTCTGAGTCTGTACTCATAGCAGCATGCACAACTTACAGCATAGATACTTAGAGCTGGGGTTCCCAAACTGGGGGCCGCAACATGGTTTCAGAGGGTTGTGGCCACGGGTGAAATTCTTAAAAAAAAAGTGCAGGTACTCCTATATGCAGCAAGTACACAATACATTTATGAATACAAAGTAAGTCTTAACAAATAACTGATAAAATATAACCAATTCACCATAAACAAAGAAGCTGAAAATACTGAAAGCTTTGTACCCTCTGCTTGTATCACTCAGTCATGTACTCTAATATAACTCTTAAGTTAAACCTTAAATGATAAGTATTAACAAATATTACACTGTGCAGTAGCTGCTGTAGAGGGAGTTTTGTTTCAAGATATCCTAAAAAAGGGGGGATGTTATACAAAATGTGTATAAAAAAAACAACTGTGCTATGAACAAATGATACAAAAGGTCAACCAATTGACAATACGAGCTGGACTACCCCTCTCATGCTTTTTAATATACCAGGCACTACTCCAATCTCCATTGTATTCTCTGAAATCCTCCCCATATTTTCCAGACCCTGGGTGCTCACCTACATCAGAACCTAGCCATGCTGCATCGATAGCCTTGGATTAGAACATACATCCCTGTTATTTATTTTTACAGATTACTTATCCTACAGTATATTCTTCGTGCTTCTCTGTTGTGATTCTGTTTAGATGACTTATACCATGATCTATTTCAGAAAAAGATGAGCATATTTGAGGCAGAAACAGTACATAAGTAAACATCAAATTTTTAATTTTTTCTAAATCCCTGGCATTGTGGTTCCTACTCAATAACAAAGTAACAAATTATAAATTTTCATAAAGTAATATCATTACTGTGGTTTACGTATGCCTTTACACACAAGTGCAAACTCAAATTTAACTTAAATGAACTATAGAACAGGTGGCATTGTACATTTACAGTCCTCATAACAGAAAATACTAGGATCACAACAAAACAAAACTTTGATCACTGTACTTAGCATTTACCTTGCAAGTTGGGCCAGTGCTTTGAAAGCATATTCCACATCTGATTCTGACTCGCTTGTCAAATCTTAAGCAATGCTTTACTTTGTTGATCCTGTTTTTCTATGTTAATCTCTACTGTTCCACACATCACTTTCCATTTTATAAATCGGGGCAAAACAAAGCACGTTGTGATAATTATTTATAATATTTATCCACTGTGTCATTTATGGTGGACACTAACGTGAATTTGTGAATATTTTCATTTAAATATTCAGATAGTTTCTCTGAACTTAAGAAAATAATAATTACCCCATGCCGCTGTTTTAACGTCTCACTGCTAAAGTCTTTTCTCGTTGATAAACCAATGAGCACTGACAGAAAGTGAAATGGGCAGAGATTTGTGACGCATATCAAAATGAAATCTAATCAAAATGAAAGCTTGGCCAATCAACATGCAGTGATTATACAGACTTTAATGATGGCAAATAGCAGATAAGAGACAAAGAAGCAGTATAAAGAAACAGAATGCAAGCAGCATGAACTGTTCTGAATGAAAGCCCATTTGAGAAATGTTACACTAGTGTGAGTGAACAGAACGCAAAAGCATTGGAAGAAATGCAGATTAAATAATTTCACCCCTGGCTACAGCACGAACAAAAATGTTAACTCATAAATGACCACGACAAAGCAGGATATCAATTAATTTACATGAATGCCCCTGTTAGGTGCACTGAGTTATTTCAAATGCAACATTGACATCAACTCGTGCACGCTGTAAACTTATGGTCCATCTTACAAAAGAGGGTGATTGTAAGGCGAAGGAGGAGGGAATTAGATGAATGCACTTTATAGTTATACAAATGTTTTTTTTTTTTTTTTTTTTTTTTTTTATTACATTGAAATAAATAATTAAATGCCAATGTATGGTTTCATTGGAAGTTCTTATATTTTCTTCCCACTACATAATTAAAGTAAACCATATTGTCGTTCCTGCTTACCTTTACAGGCAGGTTTATGTTGCATTTGCAGTCAGACAGTGTGCAATAATTTCAGTAATTAGAGAGCGGTTTCTCAAATATCCAAGAAATGACACTGAACATAATGAAAGCAGTCATACTTCTACCAGTACAAATTAACAACCTCTCTCACTAAAGGTATCAAAATCTGAATGTTGTATGGGGGTCCTCAGTCAGGTTGCCTAATGTCATGGGGCCTTGGCCTTAAGCCAAGAAAGTTTGGGAAACCCTGCTTAAGGGCTTTTAACTACACACCACGCCTCACTGGGGGAGGTAACATAGTTATGGCAAATGGGATGAGAGAGTGTCTTATAGTGGCAGGACAGTGCATATGTAGTTGATAAAGTAGGGTTACATGTTAGGGTGAGAGACAGATATTATCTATTTTCATACATATTGTAATATAAGTTCCATGAGAACCTTGAATTCTACCCATTAAAGAGCATAAATCATGTCACAAAATTTGGACGACTTTGCAGATTTTTTTTTTTTCCCTGCATACAATTCCAATTATGTTAAGTCACGGAAAGTTGCACCTGCTACTTAAACCAGAAAACAATTCAACACAGTTCAAAGTAAGTACTATGCTCTTGCGAGTCTTGCGACTCTGAGATGAAGGTTGTGGGATTTAATTTAGCACATGTTACAGTTATTAGAAACTCTCTAAGGATGTTGAATAAGGCAGATGGGGTGTTATACCCGTATATCCTTGTACTTTTCCTAGTCTCACAGGAAAACATTGAGCACAAAGACATCAAAGACATTTTGTCAGGGTCACAGCATATTAAATAAGAAATGTTTCAAACAACATTTCTCTTATTAGTCTTCCTCAGAATAAAAGTGAAATACTCTGGCACCTCTATGCCCCTTGAGGCCCTGTTGCTGTAGTTACCATACTACAACAGTGAAGGCCTGCAGCCATGCCTTGCTGTGAGTAGCTTTTCAAGTCACGCAATATGGGCAACAAATTACCATGGTCAATTGGTTTTTGATTTATTTTGTGATATTTAACTTTCAGACACAGAAAGGCCATTTGTGGTTTCATCCTTGTGATGACAGTTAAAGCATTCACATCATTTGAGACACACACACACACACGCCTGATTTCTATCAAGCATGTTTACATTTCTTGTAGCTACACAAGACAGAGACATATGTATCTGCTGGCAAAACCTGAATTATTTTGCCTTTCATTCGTAATAGGACGGGTCTAATTTATGACATTATTTGACACAGATATTATCTTTTTTTGCATTATGAATGATTTTATGATGACACTGTGTAAATGTGTGTCTTTTCGTTCACATAAAGTCAGAAAAAAACAACATATGAATCCAAATTAACATGTATTTATACTAAAGTAATACAAAAATGACTACAAAAGATTGTAAATACTGTATTATACTGTAAATACAGTATAATCGTAAATCTCGAAAAACTACTCACTTCTAAATCTTTTGTAGTCATTTTTGTATTACTTTAGTATAAATACATGTTAATTTGGATTCATATGTTGTTTTTTTCTGACTTTATGTGAACGAAAAGACACACATTTGCCCGTTTTCCCATTGGAAATAGTGATATTTTGAAATATCACTGTCCTGGTCACAAAAGCAAAGTTTGTGGGGAAATATAGCCATTTTCTATACTTTTGAGGCATAAGCAATTAGAAAATAACACTTACTACCCAGGAACAAAGATTGTGTTACATAGTGTTATCATATACATTTTGTGGAAACTAAGCCAAGTAACTGACACAGGCACAATTTATTTAACCATTATGATTGAGTTTTTGAGAGTTATGGATAGAAATTTAGAATTTTATGTTTAAATATACTGTACCCCCTCATTTTTTTGTTTGAATTATACACTTCTTTCTTTGACAGACAGAACTGTTTACCGTATGAATTGAGTAATAACTATTAATTTCGTAAAAGGTGTTTGAATAATATGCATTCAGAAGATAGCTAACTGAAAAAAAATGCAATAACAAATTGTAGTAATAACCAATATTATTATTATTATTATTATTATTATTATTATTATTATTATTATTATTATTATTATTATTAGTGGAGTGTACTTAATACACATTTTTTAAAATAAAAAATAGAGGAATGGCAATAGAAAGTTGCAGTGTCTAGCTCTTTGTGTCAAGCTCTTTGTGTAAGTCGTTCTGATCAACACATATGTAACCCCGCCCACTTTCCTACTTACAATAGAACAATAGAAACCAGCAATGTAACTTTAATAGATCCCTTGATTCAGCTGGGGTGTTCTGTTTTAAACCAACTAAAACTAATTTATATTTTGTATACAATAATTTGTAATCTCTGCAATTAATTGTGGGATTGTAGTCCTAGGCAAGGTATCTCTAATTAAACTCACAAAAGAAATACATATCCCAGTTTCCACAGCAACCGTTTTAGTTAGGGTGAACAAAGAGTCATGTTTACATGTAAAATCAGTTTCATTTGCTAGTTTTGCAACATACTTTCATTGTCAGTTTACAGCCTTGGCACAGTAGAACAGCAGTAAAACAATCTGTGCCCTGGATGAGAGGAACATTTGCTTCCTCTTTAACAGATACAATGGAGTACTACAGAGCGTTCATGAATAAAAGACAGCAGAGGCAGAACAATATCATCACACATGTATGCAAACTCGCTCCTGACTTGTTCATCCTTGCAAACTCACAGCTGACAGCTTGTTTCAGCAGGATGACACTCTGAACGGTTGGTTGATAGGCGACAATGGAGACCCACTTAAACGGTGGCGCATGACACCAATTTCACATATCTTTACACTTGCTAAACACAGATATAACAGATCCATCACCTCTGCTCGAAGTGTCATTAAGCGCACATTTGGAATACTGAAAACGTGTTTCAGAGTGTTGGTTGCTCAGGTGGAACACTACAGTACAGCCCTCTGGAGGATCCAACAAAGTAACTATGAAGACCAAGGAGCTTTCAAAACAAGTCAGGGATATAGTGGCAGAGAGACACAGAGCAGGAGAAGGGTACAAGAAAATTCTTCTCAGTACAGTGAAGTCCATCATTAAGAAATGGAAGATGCATCATACCACCCAGACACTACCCAGATCAGGTCGCCCTCCCAAACTGAGCAGCCGGGCAAGCAGAATACTGGTTCGGGATGTCACTCTGAAGCCAACAATGACCTTGAGAGATCTGCAAAGTTCTGTGTCTGAGATGGGAGTCAATGTTCACACATCAACAGTAAGCCGGTACCTGCACAAAACTGGCCTGCATGGACGGTGGCAAGAAAGAAGCTATTACTCAAAAAGCCTCATCTTAAAGCACATTTGGAGTTTGCGAAAAAGCATGTAGATGATACTGCAAACATATGGAAAAAGGTTAGGTTTTGTTGTCAGAAGCGTTACGTCTGGCGCAAGCCCAACACTGCACAACGTCCCAACAGTCAAGCATGGTGGTGGCAGCATCATGTTATGGGGATTCTTCTCTTCAGCAGGGACTGGGAAGCTTGTCAGGATAGAGGGGAGAATGAATGGTGCAAAGTACAGGTGAATCCTTGAGGAAAACCTGTTCGAGTCAGCCAAGACTCTGAAACTGGGGAGGAAATTCATATTTCAGCATGAAAATGACCTGAAGCACAAAGCCAAAGCCACACTGGAGTGGTTGACAAGAAGAGAATTAATGTTCTTGAGTGGCCCAGTCAAAGTCCTGACTTGAATCCAATTGAAAATTTATGGCGAGACTTGAAGATTGCAGTCCATCAACGATCGCCAACAAACTTATTAGAACTGGAGCAATTTTCCCATGAAGAATGGACAAAAATTTCACCATCCTATATTGCAAAGCTAGTAGAGACCTATCCAAAAAGACTCATAACAATAATTGCCGCAAAAAGTGATTCCACCAAGTACTGACTTAAGGGGCTGAATACTTATGCAACCAGTAAATGTCATTTTGTACATTTTCTTTGCAAGTTTTGTTGACATTTAACATCCTCTTCATATAACAGTGTTCAATTAACCACTACAGCTTTGAATAAAAAAAAAAAAAAAAAGTTTGCTTGAAAAACTGTGCATTGATTATTTGTAATTCAACAAAACATGACATGATTGGCAGGGGGTGAATACTTCTGCAAACCACTGTATAATTATGTTGTTGTTATTGTTATGATTTTATCATATATTTATATATATATAAAACCAAGTAGCTTTCGAGTTAAGGTGAATGCAAGCAATATATTTAAAAACAATGGGTTGTAGGGAAATATGTAAATAAAGCATTATAAGATCCAATCAAATCGAATGAAAGTTGCCAAACAGCTTCTACAGTCACAGCGTTTTAAATGTCAAAATACAGTAGCCACATACCTGTTTTGCCCATTTTGGGGCTCAAAACTGTATTTTGACTTGGTGTATTTGTTTCTGTTATTATTATTATTATTATTATTATTATTATTATTATTATTATTATTATTATTGCTTGTTTTGGATTGGCAGGTAGAAGGTTAAATTCCTCCCTGCCAGAAATACATGTGAGAATGTGGCTGGAGCCTTGATTAGGTAATTGTTAATTATTGATTAATTAGGCTGTTGCCACATACATAAAAGGGGATCAGAAATCCTTTGTCTGGGTGGAGTATGCTAGAGAGAAAAACAGACAAAAAAAAAAGCCGAAACAAACAGAAAAGCAGAGCTGCTACCTCCTAAGACACCATAGAGGCATCTTGCACCCCAAAAGGGAGGGGGACCATGCTTGAGTTCCCGAGAATAGCCAGTTTGAACGGTAGTAAGCACCCAGATGACTGTGGTGCTTTGATGCCAATACTCCAGATGGCTCAGTGAAAAGGGGCCCTGGCCTGTGGCAGCAAACTCCTAGGGCTGCTGTTTGGCTTGTGGCTTGGCCTGAGGCTTATGTCACTGCGCAGGGTGGCGGAACTTATTAAAGCCTCTGAATTGCTCCAGTTCTGATAAGTTTGTGGGGGATCGTCAATGGACTGCAACCTTCAAGTACACTTAGGTGCCAACAAAATGTGAAAACTTTGCAGAGGGGTGACTATTTCTGCAAATATATAATGTTATGTTATGGACCGTTGCCGAAATCGGGCAGTTGCTGTAGTAATGTCCGGCCAGTTCGCGAAGTGCCCAGCTGCAGCGAGCAGATGCCGAATTAGCTTCAAATTTTATGTCATTTTGGCATCTGCCCGGGCAGTTCATTAGCTGCCCACAGCCACCCAGGCTGATGGCGAAGAAAGACTTTTGTGTGCCCTGTTGTAAAAAATGAAAGACTAATGGAAAGTAACACAGCAGTGTTCATCCACTAGGTATCTACTGCAGTTCTCAATAATAGTTTGTCAGTCAAACAAATTTATTTAATCATTAGACCGACTGAATCATTTATATTTATTTTTTATTTATTTAGGCAAATGTCTAATTGTCTGAGAACTCATGTCAACTAATGGTAAACATGAAATAATATTGTATGAATGTGGAAAAAATATTTTTTACGTAACGAAAATTAAACTTTTTATAAGAAAATGTTTTCTTCCGAGTCAAATTGTCATTCATATTTCTAAATAAGAAAAATACAAACTTTATACTGTTGATTAATGATTCATTAACATTGCTATGATAAATTAGTTATGGCATTAATTCTTCCTGAGTTTCAGGTAACTATATTTAACTGGGTAGCTTTTAAACGTTTAAACTTAACAGTGATTATTCGACTCTTGCCGATATTGAATGATCTCTCATTCAAACAACGCAATTCTGCTCGGAAACTTGTATTGTATTACTGCAATAAAAATTAAATAAAACATTTCATCACATATATATATATATATATATATATATATATATATATATATATATATATATTTATATATAATGGTACTATGAATACAGGCATACATTAAAATGTTTTTGTTTTATTATTATTAATCATAATTTTTACGTCTTCCAATACGGAACATATAATAAAAACGGTCCTGATAGAGGATGCAAAATAATCTATGTTGTTTTGGTTTTTAATACCCTTATAACTGTCTTGCAAACCATGAGAACTGAACTCTGATCAAAGCACTTGTTGTTTCACGCACTTACTGATAACAGCAGTTGTGAGTGGGATGTGTAGTTTTTAAAGCCTTTCTAGCAGTAGAAATAATGACACAATGGATTACAATTCCAGGAACTCAAAGTGACTAAAACACTCATGTGAGTTAGAAATTGTGTTCTTCACATGAGTTTATAATTATAGCTGAAAAAAAATGTGTTCTTTCTGGACAATTTTTGAGGCTGATATGAAATTGGGTGCAGAGCCCTGTTCACTCTAGATTTCCATTAAAGCATTTAAATATTTACTATAGTCTAACAACATCTATACAATATTAGTCAGTCTATACCACTAAACTCTACTGCTTACTACAAAAGTTGTCAAGTTGTACAGTAGTTTGACAAATGTTTTGACTCTACCCTTTTCACACGGATGAATTATGACAGCTCAGAACCAACACTGATGCTGCATTTTGGTTTGTGTTTAATTGCCTATACCATCACAGTGTGAGTGGTATAATCCAATATTTTAATGTTACTTCCCAAATTATGCCAATGCTCTGCTGCTGCCAGTTTGGTCTTTTTTCCGCTGCACAAAAGGGATAACATTTTGTGACATTTTTTGTTCTAAAAGGCATATATTTAAAATATTATATATCTATATATATATATATATACCATATATCTATATATATATATATATATATATATATCCGTTTTACAGTGTCAATTTGTTTTTCTTACATACTAGCAACAATTACGAATTCTGTGATGCTGTTCTCTATTGGCCTGCTCTCTTTCCTGGATTCATGATTCACAGGCTGGCTGATATGCTTTCTGGGCGTCTTCTCCTGAATGGCTGGAAGATATAAAATGTTCCAAAGAAAATGATTAATTTACACACAACATTGTGTTGCTAGCATACATATGCTTTGTAAAAATGATCAGTTAAGTAAAATTCCCAGGACAGTCAAAATGCAACCTGTAACCGACTGATCAGATTAGTGTTATATCTTGACAATACAAGCGCCTATCATGTAGCACTTTTATACATACATGCACGCCCACATAGCATGTGTCAATTATGCAATAAGTCATAACAGAGTGAGCATTATTGTAAATAATTGCATGCCAATTTACCTAGGTGTGTTATACACTTTGGTAAGTAAATTGTATATTTCTATTTACTATTTTCCTACACTAATCATGTTCTACTCCTTTAGATTTTAAATGCAAAGCCACCACCAGTCCTCAAGATACTCAGGCTCAGTGCTATCACTTTAACTTAGAGGGGCAGGCAGGCATTATACTGTTATACACTTGCATATCTCTTGTAAAATAAACACCAGGATATAGAAGAGTCAGGATCACAGGCTGCACATATTTCTCTCAGTAGAGCTGTGAAATGCACTAGAAACTGATTGTTTGTATATTGGTGGTGTACGTGCACCTTAGGACCGAGGGCATAGAAATCAAGGGGCTATTAAAACGGACCCATAACCCTGGGTTACTGAAACTCTGAACTGAGACAACGTTTGTAACCGTAAGGCAATAGTATTGCTGGTACATGCATTACAGTAAATGTATGATATTTGATGATATCATATACGATATACAGATAAATGTAAATGTATTGGTTCTGTTTTCATGATATTTGCGTCAGATCTGCCAAGAAGAAAGCGCTGTTTTTTTTTTTTGGTCACTGTTTATTTTTTTAGTCAAGCAACAGGTACAGAATAGGAATTTAAGAAGTTCCAGAGAGCATAGAAAATGTACCTCGATGTACAATAAAGATGCAGGAAATGTTGTTCTTCCGTGAGACAGAAAAGTATTATTGTTACTTTTTGGCTAGCATTTTGTTTGGTTGTAAGGAAATGGTTCCATTTTTTTTTTTTTTTGAGAACTGCAAACAGCTACTAATGGGAATATGGATTATTTTACCCAACCGACATGCAAATACAAATCTGAGGCAGTAAAAAAAGAATACTCATTGGTAATATTTTTGAAAACACTAACATAGTCACAACAGTGACAAGATTTTCAAAGCTCAGAAACCGGGGCACATTGTGAAATAATTGATAAGACTAATTAAACCATTTAAATATAGGCTCTCCTTAGTATTATCTTTTTTTTGTTGTTTTGTTTGTGTTTTTAAGCACTGCATTGATGGGTGTATAATTTGTGGCTAATTAGTTTAAGTAGTCATATAATAATAATAATAATAATAATAATAATAATAATAATAATAATAATAATAATAAATTAAATCACTAAGAATGCATTTACGTTTTGCAATTTCTTTCTTTCTTTCTTTCTTCACTCGCTGCTCGGTCTGGGCTAAATCCAGCCAGAATTGAACAGCTGCAAAATTACCGTATTACACAAAATTGTAGGTCCATAGTGAATATGAACTAAATGAAAACACATGGCGTACTGAGGAATAAGCACGTACGCTCATGTAAGTACTTTATAAAAATAATGTTCTTGATTACCCTAGTACTTTGTTTTTTTCATTTTGTTTTCAATGCAGGTGCCATAAACTAAAAGCTGTTGTTTCCATTATTTTGACAAAAGGTATTTAGAGTGTGTCATGCTACAAGAAGTGGCTGAAAATAGGGACCTTTAAAATATTTTGAGCAAGATATCAGGACACCGGGACCTTTGATGGAAAACTGGTACTGTCCCGGCTAAACCCTAAGTCACTGAGAAAAAAGACAGTGTTACTAAATGGAGGCTTGCAGTTCATAATGAAAGTTTTACTGTGTAGATTGAGTCTGGCTGAAAAGCTCCTATGTATAAAATGAATGAAAAGAAAGACTGAAATGCCACACATCTTTATCTTTGTTTTCTTATAAATATAATTTAGATCACGTTCCACTGCATAATTTCCAAACACTACACAAAAGCACAACTAAGGAATAAAAAAATACTAAAAGGTAAAAGGTAAACAACGGCTATGTTTACAACAGCAACTAATAATTTGCTTATTTAGGCCTTTTTAATTGTTTTAAATCTTAACAGCTGGATATTTCAAGTTAACTATAACATTGTACAAGTAACTTCAAACCTGTGACTTTTTAGTAGCTGAGAACAAAATTAAAAAGGTCTAATTAAGCAAATTATTAGTTCAAGTAAGGGTTTAGTTAAGTAATTGAGAGCTCAGTTGGAATGAAAACCAGAAGATACTAGGATCCCCAGGACTGGCTTACAAATAGGAAGAGTTTAGTCACGGAAAATATGCTTTAGTATTATGATCACCATTTCTGACATTCCAGTATATTACATCAGAAACATTCACCTAACATATGTGGTATGTGTACACAGTGCTATAATATACTGCTTGAAGAATTATCTTAACCAGGGATCCTGCAGATTGTCAAACTATTTATATAAGCATACTCATTGTTCCTATTACAGGCCGACTGTCATGCTTATATATAATAAACATAGTACAGTGAGTTAAATTGTTCTTGATTGGCAAAACCACTCAAGGAAATCAGTCTTACTGCACTTTTTGTTAGATCCAGTGTGTCATGACTTAATAATATTCATGCTCCATGAAAACTCTGAAAGGATATGAATTTAGGAAAGATAAACACATGGAATGATTAATTATTAAAGTCAACTTTTTTTTCATTAGGCAAATAGAAGAGTTAATCATTACGAAGTAAGCATCTTGTCAAAGACTGTTTTGACTAGAATCTTTTCTAACCTCCACTTTCTTTTTTTTCACTGTGTGACATAATGCAGATATAATGCATGTTGTTGTTTGACCTGTTGCTGAATTCAGGCATTACATATAATCCACTGGATTCATTTGCACAGATGCACTGTTTTCAAGTGTTTTTTAAACTATTGTTGTAGTGACATCACAGATAAAAAACGTTCTTCTAAACCTGTCCCCAAAGAACATGTAATTACAATATAACAAGCCCTAAACACTAGAATCATTCATCATCAGTTTCAGTAAGGAAACTGCTGTAATTCCAAGTGCGGCCTTTGCAAGGAGACAGATTAAGGTAAAGTACAGAAAGAGCAATAATACAGGGCACATATACAATAAATATGAACCGTTCACATATAATGTTACTGTATATTTTATAGAGCATTTGGGAAAAAAAGAAACATATCTGTCTGCAATATATCAAGAGCTCAATCTAGACCTACAGCAACTTAACATGGTGTTAGTTTTATTGTACACATTTTGTGGTTTTGTAAAATCCAGTTCTCTCTGTAGATATTTCTTGATTTTTTTATTAGTCAATTCTGAGCTGTTTGATGTTAGGCAATAAGGCTATTTTAAAAGTTGTTTGTTGAAACACATTTGTTTTTCTTGTGCACTCATTTCTGTCTGGGAGATTGAGGGTAATAGTTTTCCCATAGACAGTGAACATTTTAGGGGTGCCATCTTTTGGCATCAGCGCTCCAGACACATGTGAGTATTTCCCTCCCCGACAGCCTTGCGTGCATACAGTGAAAAGATATCTTCACTTGAGGGATGTGGGCAGTGGGATTGGCGGCAAGGCATCTCATTACCCTATTACCGCCCCTCAGCCCCCCTCGCCCTGCTCAAGGAAATCCAATGCACAGAAACACCAGGGAGGGAAAGCAGGCAGATTTCAGAAAGAGACTGCTGGCTGACCAAAGCCCTACTGTCACGCAAGCTAACCGTCTGTCAATCTGCTCCTGTCTCTGACACAGTTCTGGCATTCATTCAAACCATTGCGTGCAAGCAGGCAAGCCACATTAGCCTGTAACGAATTCCATAATAACAACAGCTGTTAAATATTGATGACTGCTGGCAAGCACTCTTCTTAAAGGTTAAGTCTGCAATGTAATGGAACCTAATGCTTCATTATATATTGTCTGGAATTAAATTTTTTAGGTAGTGTGGCATGAAGTCAGGAAAGACTTATTTATTTGTGGAGAAGGGCAAACATTGATTGTGTTTTCATGTCATTGTTTAAAAAGTACACTTTTATGTTCTTTGAAGAATAGTTATTATATTGTGGATCTAAGTTCTGGTATACATTTCAATATCATTCATCATTAATTGACATAGTTTTTCTTAGTACTGGAAATTTTCCTTTTTGAAAAGTTTGAAAGAAAAACAAAGAAATACACAACCAACTTCTCTAATTAGACACAGATTCTAGATATCTATAATATATATATATAAAATAATATATATAAGATTATATATATATATGATATATATATCATATATATATATATATATATATATATATATATATATATATATAAAACCCGTACTATTTCTATTTATGGATTGCAAACACTAAAAAGGGTTATGCCTTTGTTTCAAGAAAACAGCAGATGTATTCTGTCCATAGGAATTACTGACAACTGATTACATTTCATGGAAAGCAATAAATAGGCCAGAAACTTTATTTCTAAGAACAACACATTTCTAAACTACTGAATTGAAAACAAAAGGCTGACTTATAGTTACTACAACAGCGAGAGGAAAGTCATTGAAGACTTTCATATTATGAAGATCATATAAACTCCTTCAAACTTGTCTCTCCCAATACATTATAAAAGTGCTCAAGCCCATTTGATGCCTCATATAATTTTTCAAGCAGAACAAACATTAGTCTTCCCTCTGAACTGAAAAATAATTCAGATACAACTGAAAGACGATTTAATTAGGTTGAAGTAGATGGTTATGAAAAACTGACCTCCTCCATCTTTTTAATGCAAAATGCTCTAATCCATGCTGTGCTAATTAAAGCTGATATAATTTGCACTAATAAAATGGGATTAGGTATGTACTTTATAAATTAAAATTCTTCTCAACAAAATGAAGGGAGAATTGTGTCAAACATCTGAATTTGAAACTGCAGTGAAATATCAAAAATGAATAACTTTTCAATTTTTAAAACTTTCATTTCTTTCTTACAGTAATTGCTTTTTCCATGCATGTAATACCCATTTCCTGTGCTTTACTCTGGTCAACCGTGGTTTGTACAATATTTCACCTTACTTGTGTTTCATGCATTACCAGGCTTTCACTTCAGAATTATTGACAGACATGCAGGACTAAAGCAAGTAGTCAACAGGGTGCTCAGCAACTGCAGGTCATTAACTACCAGTAAAGGACTGACACAGGTAAGATGACAGGCATTCAACCACAAAGCTGTAAAGAAAAGAGAAGTCAAATTGTACATGCCTTCTCACACTTGCTATTGTAATGTTTTTATTGCTATATATAAACACCTAAACAAACACCAAATATTTTCCTTTCGCATGCCACAGTACATACATACATGTACAAGTTAAACATGTTCATTAACAATCTTTTTATTACATTGCTAGACTGACGATCCATGTTGATTTGTGTATCAGGAAAGTCAATAGGAAAGCACCTACTTGTATACCCTCTTGCCTTCACTTTATCATGTTGAAAACCTGCAGGGGTGTGAGTTGATCCATCCTGTATCCTCAGTGTCATGGGGTTTTGTTGTTTATAGAAGTATTTCTAAATATACTGGATTTTTGTCTCCACTACATCTGTACGCCTGCATGGTGCAATGTTTGCTTCAGGAGTGGTTTTACCAAAGAGTGAATAAACATTAATGATGCATTCCGTGGCTAAGGTATTGATACATTTGATTAGCTTTATAATATGTTTTACTACACCTTGCTGTGTTTTTATCAAGGCATAACATAACAGGGCTATCAGGTCCTCTGTAAAAGTTTACCACTTTATTTTTGCACAGTATTTTTGCAGTTTTACCATGTTGTTCCCATGGTTATACTATACATTTACCATATACCCTGGTTCACCATGTTTATTAATAACCATATATTGTTATTCTTTACAATGCTTACCTATGATTTACCATGCTTTCACTATTGTAAACTTTTATAAGGGGTGTGTAGCTATACTGTGTACACTGCTATTGTGAGTTTAATATCTTGGGAATCATACTCAAATGCAAGTTTACCAATTAAAATAATATATTCACTAACTAGATTTGAATTAAAGTGCTGAAACTTCTACCTTCTAAAGAAACAGAATCTCAATATTTGTATGCAGATTTAAAATGAAAGCTTGAGACACTTTTATTAACAGTCTTTTTTTGAGCCAATTATATCAGATTTTCTTGGAAAACGTAAATGTAGATTTAAAATGTACAGTACGCTGGACAGAAACCACTGTCAAAACCTTTAATGAGTTCTAGTGTAACTGAAGCAAACTGAGTTCAGTTTCGTGTTTCTATTAGGTCATGTTTCACTTTTTTTTCATTCATAACTTCAAAAACATTTAATAATAAAGTCAAACACAAATGTTTAATCTAGTGTCTTCATCAGTGTAATAAATCTTCCAAGCTGAAGTTCAAAGGGCTGAGTGGGACTAAATGGCTGCTGTCAATGTAGTGCTGTCTGCAAGACTGAGATCTATCTAGGGAACAGTGTAGTGAATCTAAATCAGTGGGTACCTACCCAACATCTTCCCTTGATGTAAAATAAAAACTGGTTGTGCCTCAAGCTGTATTATGTGGTCCCCCACAGAAGCCACATTGGATTATCACCCTTGCAGATTTGAGAGAAATAGTCAATGTGAAATCGAGAAACATCACTGTAGTATACCACATATGAATAGTACATTTCCAGTGCGATTGCCGTAACTAAATCTCAAGCTTCGGCTCCCAGCAACAAAAGTGGGAACTCATTCTGTATTTTGTTTTTTGTTTTTTCTTACGGTGTCCTTTGATGAAGAAATTGAGTTATTGTTCCTTTGTGGGTCATGGACCTAAAGGCAAAATAATTGACAAACCCATTTTACGTCACCCCCAAAGAAATGTAAGTCCTTGGAAGATGGTATAGTCCTTCAACCACTCTTGGCTCATTCACTGCCATGGCATGGATGCTGAAGGGTTCAAGACATGTACAACTCACTAAGAAATTACTGAAGCCCTTTGGTGTTCAAGAAGAAACATACACCTGCATGCGCAATAGATTTGTATCTTGGTGCTTCAACAAGAATATACTGTATATCTTTTCTAATGCCCTCTTACTTGGTTAAGTATCTATAATTAGAAAGCGATTGAGTGAGAACAGCCAATCAGCTTCCAGATCTAACAGGATTCTATTTTGTATAGATGCCCGCTGGAACGTTGAAGTGCTTAACTGTGAAAGTTTAAATCAATCCGAGCATACATACCGGCTTTTTCCTTAACATTCTAATCTACAACTAATCTGATAACATAAAAAGCTACTTAAACATTGATACTTTCTGACACTGGTCTAGCTGACAAGGAAAATCATGCCTGTGACAGGACACCATAATGAAGGCTCAATTCGCAGCTTCTGGACAGCAAATCAACAGGAAAGACATGATTGGTACACTGGGTCCAAACAACACCCTCCCTCAAAACCAGCCAGTGAAGCTGCCAACCCTGTTTCAGTTCTTTCCGCACCAGCCAACCCACTCCCTGCCTGCTTGAATGACGCCCCTCCTCCAACAATAAGTTTCAAGTCTGACTCAATACTACAAGGATTATTCAACAATTAAACGTCCAGATAAATTATACTAAGAAAGAATAAGAGCCCAAAAAATAATAATAATAATAATAATAATAATAATAATAATAATAATAATAATATTCTATTATATCATAAGAGATATTTTCCTCAAAATACAATTACAGCAAAAAAAAGATAAAAGGAGTCGCTAGGTAATGGGTAGTTTTTTAGTTCAAGTTCCATCTATATCAAAAAAAATAAATGCTCTTTTTTCTATTTAGCTTTATTAGCAAAAGATTACCTGCCTGTGTCATTAAAGAAATAAATCGTTTTCTAATGGCGACACAGCGCTCTCGATGCATGCTCTACCATGTGGTAGATGACCTTGACTTTTTACGGCTCGGGACGCATAACTCCAGTCGCGGTCACACAGTAGAGCCCGCATTGATGGCCTCTGTTGCTTAATTAGGCTTACCATGATCGCAATCCCAGAACGATCAGGGAAGCTGACTGACACAGTATGACAGACTTTTACATTAAAATGTAATTTGCTCCATTTTTTGTTTAAGTAATTAAAACTGGTAATTTTACAACACCAGCAACAAACAACCCAAAAGTTGATTTAAGGACTGAAATGTTTATTATTTAAAATACCAGTCACCTGGCCCAATTTCTGACACACTTCATGATGGCTTATCCAACATCATCCTTTCCTGAAAACTAGTGAACGGCAGGCACAATACCAATCCTAACAACTTTAATCAGCCTGTGAATGGCCAATTATTGAAACTTTCAGAGAACAGGACTTTCAAAGATAATATAAGCCTTTAAACATAAAAGGGTTATTTTAGTCTACATAATTTTGGGGTTGGATGATTGTCATATATTATTAGCAAGTAGCCACTTTCATTGGAAATAATTGTGTTTGAATTCAAAATACGATTTCTATTTAGATTGAGTGTAATGAAGTAATTCCATATTAATTCATACACAGAAAAGCAATAATAATAAATAATAATAATAATAATAATAATAATAATAATAATAATAATACAATTAGACAATTAGCACCTAGATAAGGAATAGAAACCAATAAATAAAGATGGTCCAGATTCTACACCAATGAAGCAGTGTAATTGTTATTTTTTTTCTTTCTGAACTAGGAACACATTTCTTGACATCCCAAGAAACTGTAACTATATTTCTGGCTTCTTAATTCACAGACCAAAGGAATCTAAGTTTTTTTTTTTTTTTTTTTTAATGATTTTCCAATCTTAAAATTGGTTTTCTGATGAAGCCAATATTTATGAAGTCAATGCTTCCATATCTCATAGGGGATAATATGATTACAGGGAGTTTGAGCAAGATTAAATGTGAATCCGAACAGGACTCAGACATCTGTCAGCATTTCGTGCAATGCCATGATTTTCTGACTTTTTCCACAAGTCAATTTAACTTAAAGTAGACCTCAAATATTACATAAGATAAAAAGTGGTATTTGTCACTTTCACATTTGAAAGCAGTTTTCTGTCTCATTTACGTGGGTGTTGTGGTACAGTCATGGAACTGTCTGGCAAAACATTTACACTTGCCAGGAGAGGCATCTCGCAGAAAAACAAATATTACCATTTCCCCAGGCTCCTCAATTGACAGTGCAATGTAGTAATATAACTAAACCAAACTGTTTACAATAGAACAGATTTAGGTTTCCTTAAGGTCGTTTCCCTTTTTATCTTCTTTTAAAAGACTTCCAGATGAAGTTTAGTGTGCTTATGTAGCTTTAGGTTGTTTACAAAAAAATTGCAAATTGTGCTCAGCTATGTAGTTTGCTAGCAGCCTGCAAACACCGTACAAGGAGAAAATTGCATAATGAAGTAACTGCACCCCATAAAAGCTTCAATCTTTTAATAGGTAAATTAATAGCTAAATGGCTTATTTTAGCAGAAACCACTACATTCACCACAATTAAAGGCTTTTTTTGGTTTACTTTGAACTTTGTTAGGAGAGCTCTGACAACTTTATAATACAAGAGACAAGTATTGAAACACATAATTTCACTGGCTATCAAAGCAATTCAATAAACTACCACCCCCATCAACACAGTTTTTATAGGTCAGTCATATAAAGCACTTTAAAAACTTCCATCTGTGTGTCTGGGTCAACACTGTATTTTATATAAGCTACTTGTATCTAACAGAAATCCAAACTCTTACCGTTAGTCATTTAAAATAAAAGTTAAAGAATTAAAACAAAACAAAAATACGCAGAAACCTTTCATTAATTAATAATTAAAACTGATGAATAACATTGTGAAGACTACATTAAAAAAGAAAAATGACTTGGCTTAATGACTTGGCTTGCTCATATCTAAAATTTTTTTAAAATGTTCTTGCTGTCAACAAGCATGCAGACGTGTGGCCAGGGCCAGATTAAAGGATGTGGAGGCCCTACCCTAACCCATATTTTGGGGGTCCTATGCATAATATGGTGAATGGTGTGGAATGTGAAAATAAATAAATAAATATGACCCTGTTGCTACAGAAATAACAGAGATATTGCTCTTTTCAAAGCATTCCTGAGTGAAAATGTGTGTTCCATTACAGGGCATTCCAGCCACCATGTTAATCTGCTGCAGTATTAAACGGGTGGCCCATTTTTATATAAATCTATAAACCAGTCTCTTAATCTGTTAAAAAGATTATGAGACTTTACAGTCCATTTGAGACTAATAACCCACAGATGCCCAAAAATGTAAGCCCTATATGTCAAAGACATGTATTGGTAATTTATCTTATACACACAGTTATATATGTAAACTGTATGATTTTTTTTTTGTTGAATATGTTTTTGTGTCATTACATTTTCTTGTCTGTTCTATATCAGTGCTTTCAAGGCCGGATGTAGACAACCCGATGCTGAGCATAATTTTAGCAGGTAAAAAGCCTTTCAAATATTTTCACTAAGCTGAAGCTGTTCGTGCCTTGGAATTTCAGATGAATGGATGCCTTTGTGGAAGGGATAATTACATTGCTTGTTGCTGTCGACTGCACACATCTGTGGTAACTATAATTATTGAAGAGAGGAAGGAGTGCCAGAAACATGACAACTCTCAAGTAGGTATCTTATCAAAAAGGCTCATCTTTGTACCTGCAAAATTGTGTTGAACTATCCTGGACTAGGATTGCTGCCTCACACTTATCTGACTTACCCTAGGCTTTCTACAATGATCGGCCATCAGAACTCATCATCAGATTCATCACAGTCAGTTTTCAAGTCATACGCTTTGTCACTGGGTATATGTATGCAATAAGGCCCGACAGGCCGTCCTTATACGTTGAATATACGTGTGTGCCTCCAACCCCAGAGAAGTCTGTATATTCAACATAAACAGATGCCATGAAGGGCCTTATTGCATTTATAATCTAGTGGATTTGAAGAGAAAAAAGCATAAATCACATTCAGGGCAAAAATAGTGTACAGTCATATTTAGACATCTATATATATTATATATATATATATATCACTTTCTAACGCGGTGAAAGTTCAAAGCAACGGGGAAATTGTGGTTTGGGTCTGTGCCCTTTACCTAAAACATTTCGCGAATGGATTTTTAATAGATAAAAAAATTATTGTGTTTACTATATGGTTTGGTTGTCTTTGTCAAAACCAACAGAAATCAGAAACAAAAACCTAACGAGTTTTGGATTTTGTCGGTTGTCCTACCAACCAGGATCCTAACTAAACACTCAGGACGGCTAAGGACTGTGTACCTGACACACTACAGTTAACTCCGAAGTGCTTCACTCAGCAGGAACCTTGTTTAATGCGACCCACTGGTGTGTGGGCACACCAAGGTTGTGAGCCTAGTCAAGTCAGGCTCTTCACTCAGCAGCCCCGAACAGTCTGGCTGCCTCTCTTAAATACCCTGCACCTGGCTCCAATTTACAATTAGCACCAGGTGCAGGGGATTAACTAAACAATACAAACAATTAACAATTACAAAAACCCTTAGCCCAATTCACCCACAGTGCATTTTCACATGGTTTTAGCAGGGAGGAATTTTAACCCCCTCCCTGCTATCTTACTATATATATATATATATATATATATATATATATATATATATATATATATATATATATATATATATATATATATATATATATATATATATATATATATATATATAGCCAGGAATGTACATATTTGGGTAACTATTGAACTTGTGTGTGAAGCTGATTCGACTCATTCATGATAGCTAGAAAAACTATAAAAGATACACTAGGGGGCGGTAACTTTTCTGTGTATCCCCGCCTCCAATCTAACATGGCTCAAGATCAAAAAAAAAGGCAGTGACTGTCACGTCTGTGTGACAGACAGACACACTGTTTGAGCAGAACAGACGGGAAGAATAAAAATGAACACAAAAACGACATCTTGGATTTCAGTCATTTTTCAAGGTCTGTGTCTGAGAAGGGTGGATAATGTGCAGAAGTGTCTTTTTGTGTTTTTCTGTTGCGTTTAAAAACCGCTAAAAATACATTATTTTAAGTGACAAAGTTAGGGTGACAGTATAAAGACAGCATTTTTTTTTTTTTTTTTTTTGGTATTTTTTTTGTTGCTATCTTCCAGTTCATTTAAATGTTCTTCATCCAAATCGGCATGTCTGCTTACTACTTTTTTTACTACTGGTAATTTGCTGGTAACTGGTCACTCAGTTGTACATCTGTAACTTTACAAGCAAGATGACTACTGTCCGATACTTTAAATTCTGTGAGGCAGCCCAGTTATTAAGAATATGTAAGGCTCCAACTGTCTTTATCCATCCAATATACGGACAGCTTGAACCTTGTTTCATGTTCTAATATATATATATATATATATATATATATATATATATATATATATATATATATATATATATATATATATATTATATATATATATATATATAGTTTATATCTGTGTATATAACAATTGTTATGTAATATATATATATATATATATATATATATATACGTACTTAACACACACCTCACACACACACACACACACACACATATATACACACACTTTTTTCATTGTTATATACTAACAGTAGAGTGTTTGCATGACAACAAGATGGGATTCTTCTTTGTTGCCTTCATAAACGTATCTTTTCATATTTCAGATTCTGTACATCCGCGTGTATATGCTTTTTTATATTTTGCAGCTCTTTCACACACACTACAGTACATCTTGCTGTCTCAATAAACAAGTGGCTGAGATGCAGATGGGTGATCTTCTTCATTAGTTAAGATGTTGACTACTTAGCAAAAAAACTTCCAATTGACAACGGACTTGCTAACAGTGTACACTCTGCACTAGTTATTAATTTTTACACTTAAAATCTGTCAGGACATCCCTGTTAAACTAGTGGGGAAAATAACAAAAGCACAACGTCAAATTAGGCGCCTAAAAATATGAAATGTGAGTTAAAAGTAGGATCAGGGATGAACAATTCATGTAATTTATCAGCTCTGTTTGAAATAAAATTAAAAGGACCAGAATCAGGCTTACTCAAGCAACTTTTCTCTGAGTTTAATTATGAAACAGAATCAGCTAAATCTGAGTAAATGTCACCTGACTCCCATTCTGTGCGTCCCATGAACGCAAGACAACATATCTTTCTGTCCAATTGATTTATTTTGCTTCTAGGATGCCAAATTTTGCGTTAACGCGACCTCCAACTTGTTAGTTGGTGCTACACGACTTTGCCATCCTGTGTAGTCATTTATTGTAAAATAGGTTCATTGTAATACTTTTGGATAAAACTGAACTCGCAAGGCAAAAAATAAAAGACTGAAATACCAACGGTAGTAGCAACAACAAACACAGAACTTGGAAATTGCTATACTGGTATAGCTTAATGCGGTAGTACATCGTGCAAGTAACTTATTGGCTGATCTCGACATACAATTTTTTTTACTTTTCAACAGTCAATACTTTCATTTGACAAGCGTTTTGTCGAGCTGCATTACCATAACGTCTATTATAATAATGACTATTATAATTATACAATTTTAAACCATGAAAACTTAAACCTACTGAAACTCTGGAAAGTCAGGACGTCAAAAACAGGCTAAGTACAATGTCAAATTTTATAAGTTAATTTAAAAATTATTTTTTTTGTAAAGTGTGTGTTCTGTTTTCTGTTAATTGTGTACTAAACAGGCTACAGTACAAAAAGAAAATGCACTAAAATTATTTAGTTTCAATTCAAAATTATTATATTTCCACAGTGTACAGTAAAGTGTAAAATGCAGCAGAATGATTTGTTTTGTGTTACCGGTCAGCTAAAGAAAAAAGAAAGTGCACTACAGGTATTCATTTGATTTTACTACTGTATTACAAAATTGTTATTATTTTAAACTGGACAACTCATGTCTTCTTGCAGAGATGTCCGGTTTAGCGAGGGACTACTGATGAACATTTTCTTGATAGGAAAATATTTTTAATTTGGGGGTGAAGATGAAGGGGGCCCACTGGAGATCCATTACTCAGGGCACACAAAACCTGGCGCCTCCTGTATACCTATTTTAATAATGTAATCATTTAAAACACATTTTACAATTCTGAAGATTTATATTCGAAAAATACATGCAAAAAAAAAAAGACAAAGTAAATTGAATTCAGAAAGTTTGCAGTGCCCTAACATTCCACCAACAAAGAAGAACATGATTCATTGGAGATTTAAACTAAGATTGTTTTTCAAGACCTGTACTGATTTTGTAATGTTTTTGGCATGGAATGTAATTATATGTCCACAATGTCAATGGCTAAAGTAAAGATCTGATGACAACAGTCCATTGCATGTTCATCGTTGCTTATGTTTAGGAGATTGGTACACATGTGCAACAGCTGTGCTTTGTTTCCTGCATTTTGTCACTTCAAAAATCTCTTTCCTGTACAATATATTGTGGATATCTGTTTGCCTAGAATTCTAACTTGTGGTTGGATGTTATTTAATCTGAAACTGACTTTAGTTTGAAGTACCTTTTTAATCATAATGTACATGTACCTTTCCAATCATGAAGTGCAATATTATGTTTGTCCACTGGACTGTTTCTTTGTAGTTTTTTGTAGTTACTCTAACTGTAATATATTGATAATTTTAAGTGCCGCTATTGCAAAAAGGATTGCTTATATCTAATTGATTGTATTGATTTTGTAAGTTAAACAAAAAAAGTTGTTAGGTGACTACATCCAAACTATCCTTTAAAGTGTGCTGATTTGATAAATAACATAGTGTCTTCCACCACTAATATTAACTAATGTACTTCAATTTTTGGGAAGAACCTACTGTATTAGGACAAGTGATTATGTTTTGAGTTGATTTTCAATATACTAATCCAGATTTATAACAAAAAGCTACAATAAATAAATCTGGTAACATTAAATAGTATTTAATTCAGTTAACTTTATTGAAAATAGCAAGTACATTATTTGCTGTAATACAGAGTGTCTGTGTAAATTGAAGGTATAGAGAATTACTACATCAGATTGTTGCAAGACATACAGAACAAATTTATTGAACTTGTATGGATTACTGGTATACTGAATCCCCCCCAATAACTAATTATACCTATATGACATATGATATATATTAGAGAACATATATATTGAAGTATATATCTGGTCTATGAATCCACATAAATATTATATATTCTTCTATTAAGAGATAGATAGAGAGAGAGAGAGAGAGAGAGAGAGAGAGAGAGAGAGAGAGAGAGAGAGAGAGAGAGATAACCTAGATATTTCTTGAAAACAAAGAATCTTAGGAAAAACCTTTTGTAGCAAAAGCTTTGCTTTTATCAATGGGAAAAATCAGTTAAAAGAAATAGATTTTTTTGCAATTTTTTTTTGCAAAACTTCAAAAATGCTAATGCAATAGCACTGATACCCTTTGATGCTATGATAGTATTGTCTTCAAGGTGCTAGACATTTCAATATGATAATGCAGAACTTAATTCTAGAAAAGTCTATAAAATGCTGGATTGTAGGTGAACATTCTTACAGAGTATAACAGGGTTAGGCATAGGATGATTGCTGTCAATACCAATAAGACAATATGGGAAAAAGTAAAGAGCTACCTGAAGACCTTAGGCAGAAAATTATTCATTGTCATAAAGCTGGAGAAGGATACAAGAAGATTTCCAGCATTTGAGTGTCCTAATTTCAACTATTGTTTCTATTATCTAGAAGTACAAGACTCATGGTACTGTCACAACGCTCCCTTGGTCTGGAAGAAAAAAAGGTTCTTTCACCAAGAACAAGTATTCTAATTGAATTGTCTGCAAGTGGAACTGGGGTTTCCATTTCAATCACAGGTCGAGTATTGCATGGTGAAGGTCTCAATGGTCACAGCAAAGGAAAAAGCCACTCTTAGGAAAACGTCACAAGGACAATCACTTAAAGTTTGCAAAACGACATCTGAATGATGGATATGAGTTCTGGTCAAAGGTTTTGTGGAGTGATGAAACAAAAATCAAGCTATTTGGTCAAGCTGATAGTCATTACGTTTGGAGAAAGTCTGGTGAGACATACAAAGAGAAGAACACCATACCTACTGTCAAGCATGGAGGTGGTAACATCCTTCTATGGGGCTTTTTCTACTAATAGCACAGGAAATTTATATTCAATACATGGTAAAATGGATTCATAGCATACCAAAAGATATTGGCCAATCATCTGAAACTCTCCTCTACAAAACTTGTTTTAAAGCGCAACTGAACGTTCCAATACAACAACGATTCAAAGCATACATCAAAATCTACTTCAGAATGCTCAAAGAAGAATGCAATCAAGATTCTGGAATGGCCTAGTCAAAGTCCTGATCTAAATCCAATTGAGAATCTTTGGTATGAGTTGAAGAAGGCTGTGTACAAGAGAATGCCAAAAGCTCATTGCCAAATATCCTACTCATTCAAAAAAGGTTATTATTGCTAAAGGTGCCTGTGGCAAAGTGGTTGATTGTGTACAGATGCAGGAGTGACACAATGAGTAATTAACAGACAGAGAGTTGTAATCCAGTTGGAAAGGGTTGTTTTAATTATAATCCTGGTCTGGTGACCAAACAATAACTCCAGGCACTACACAATAATGTGTAATGCACTGGACAAATAAACAGGTTGCAATCCCAAATGATATACATACGTATCTTTCCCACAATGTACAAACACGGTCACAAGTCTTGGGTGCGTGCTGTAGTGCCTGTGGTGAGTGATACAAGTTTATGCGTGACAAAAGTGAAGTGCTGTTCTGGGTTTTGTGCTGGCCCATGACAACAGCTCCAAATGTGTTAGCCATCTAACAATAACAAACAAGACAATTATAGACAAACACAGAAAACACTCACAATTACTTTTATCACTGGATCTCTCACGAGTCCTTTCAGGTTCAAATCACAAACCAAAGTGAAGGAACAGATTGTGTCTCTTATGCTATCACACATGACCCCTTGGTAAATGAGTGCAGCAGCCCCTCTAATCTGCAACTGCCAGGTCGATGCTTTAATGCACTGGAGTTCCACCCCCTTTCTAGCCAAGGAACTATGTTCTCACTGCTTAGCACCCTCACAGGGCGGGAGGGAGATTTACTACCAAGAATCATTGTATTTCTGTCACAGTGCCTGAACTAGCTATTAATTTAATTTTCCTTGTCAGGATATAAATACTTTTGAATTAGCATTTTTGGAGTTTTGCAAAAACATTGGTGAAATAAATAATTGTAGCTAATAAATTTTTTCCCCATCCACTAAAGCAAAACTTTTGCTGCAAAATATTTTTCCTATAATTATTTGTTTTCGAGAAATTTCTAGATATTATATATATATATATATATAATATATATATATATATATATATATATATATATATATATATATATATATATATAGTGAGTGAGAAAGAAAAAGTAGTGGTTACAAAAGATTACATCCCTCAGAATGCCATAGGAGGGAGCCAGGAAGAGAGTCACCCGGCTCCAATCTAATAATTATCACCTGCCTGCAATTAACAGGCAGGTATTTAAACCAGGAGAAATGTTTGTTCAGAGCAGTCTCCAGTCTGCGTGAGGCGTGAGGCAGTGTGGAAACCTTTGTGTTTGTGTGTGTTTAAAGAATTGTTTTTAATCAGTAAACGGCTTAGCTGTCCAATTCTAGTTAAACCTAAAAACAAGAAGTTCAGTTAGTACTCCAAAATTGAGTTAGGTTTTGTTTTGTTTTTGTTCATTTGACTTTTATTTCTGTAATTAATAAAACAGCAGGGAAGTGCAATTCAAAACTTCAAATTATTGTGTCTGGGTCTGATTTTAAGGGGCTACGAACCTTAAAATTTTTGAAATCCTTCAAATGACATTTATACAGTGCCTTGAAAAAGTATTCAGACCCTTCCTATGGTGTCCCATTTTGTGAAATTACAAAATGATGCATACACATTTTTTTAAAGTTAATATTTTATCCAAAACTTGAATGCTCAAACTGAAAACTTCTAAGGGTAAGATAAGTTACAGTAAATGTCTGGTCAGGACTTTGACTGGGCCACTCAAGGACATTCACATTCTTATTCTTAAGCCACTCCAGTGTAGATTTGGCCTTGTGCTTTGATTCATTGTCCTGCTGAAAGGTGCATTTTCGCCCCAGTTTTAAGTCTTTAGCAGACTAAAACAAGTTTTCCTCTAGTATGTGCCTGTACTTTGCTCCATCCATTTTTTTCTTCAATCCTAACAAGCTTTACAATCTCTGCTGAGGAGAAGTATCCCCATAGCATGATGCTGCCACCACCATGCTTCACTGCAGGGATGGTATTGACTGGGAGATGTGTTGTGTTGGGTCTGCGCCAAACATAACACTTGGCATTTAGACCAAAAAGTTCCAATTTGGCCTCGTCTGACCACAACATCTTTTGCCACATTTTTGCAGGATCACTCAGGTGCTTTGTTGCAAACTACATTGGGGCTTTGAGATGGCTTATTTTTAGTAATGGCTTCCTTTTTGCCACCCTGCCATACAGACTACTTTTGTGTTCTGGATATTGTTAACTGATGCACATTTTCTCCCATCTCAGCCATTGAACTCTGTAGCTCTTTCAAAGTTGTCGTTGGCCTCACAGCGGCATCCCTCACCAGTTTCCTCCTTGCCCGGTTGCTCAGTTTGGAGGGACGGCATGATCTAGGCAGTGTCTGGGCGGTACAATGCACCTTCCATTTCTTGATGATCAAGTAGACTGTGCTCACAAGGATATTCAGAGACTTTGATTTTTTTTTGTACTTTCTGATCTGTGCTTTTCAATGACTTTATCCCTGACTTGCTTTGAAAGTTCCTTGGTCTTCATGGTTGAGTCTTTGCTTGAAATTCATTACCTGACCAAGATCCTCACAGAGACAGGTGTTTTTATTCTGAAATCATGAGAACCACTAATATTGCACACAAACAGAGACCATTCAACTAATTGTGTGGCTCATAAGGTCATTTTATACACCTGAATTAGTTTAGGTTTGCCACAGCAAAGGATTAGAATACTTATGCAATCATGACGTTTTCATTTTTATTTCGTATTAATCATCTATTTACTTCTTTCTTTTTGTTTTTGCTTTGAATGTGTGGAGTAGGTTGTGTATATAACACATATTAATTCCTACATCAAAGTGTCATGACTGCAAGCTTTACAGCAACAAAATGTGAGAGGGTCTGAATAATGTTAAGGGCGAAAACCAGTGGTCTGGCGAGTCTAGTTTTGCCCTGGCCAATCTAGTTTTGCCAAGGGCTTCTGGGCTTCTCGGCATTCACCCACGTCCAATCGGGTGAATCTAGATTGGCCCAGAACTTGAAAAAGATGACTGGGTGAAACCTGTTTTTTTCAACAGTTTTCAGTGAATTTTGGGGCTAGTCTAGTTTCGTCCAACACTTCAACATTGATGCTGGGCCAATCTAGTTTTGCCTTTGCCAATTATTTGTGCAAGTCTAGTGTTGCATATCTACACTCTCCTCTGCCAGCTTCCAAGTGCGTGCCAGGGTACCTCCCTTGCCTCCATTTCTGACAACACAGTAGCAACTGTGCTGGGTTTCCAGTGGTGGTGCAGAAAAGGCAGGACACCAGGGCTTTTACTGAATCAGCTGCACTTCATCAAACCTGCCACCAGATGGCAAAAAAGAGCAGAAAATGCATGACACAAAACAGCAGGAAGCGCTGTGGACTTAAAAGACTAAAGGGTAGATGTAATAAAGCATTGCGTCTGTCACAATCATTGCAAACCAGTCGGAAGTGTAGCGTGAAATGTACTAAACAAATGCAATGTTGTTAGCATCATTTTAATGAATGCTTTGCAGCCACAGTTCTTATAAGCGCTTTAGCTTTAAATTAATATGTAATTCTGGGCATTCCTGCAGAAATTCACAAAAACATGGTGGAAATGAGAGTGCAAATGAGGGATCAAAAATATTGTAAAGCTGCGGGCAATTGTGACACTTACAATTGCACCAATTTGTTCAGAACTTTTGAAAGCATGTTTTCAACAGTCACAGTTTTTGCTGGCAATTTTTTTGTCTGCTTTTTCTTGTGTGTTGCCAGTTGTGCATTTTTGAGAAAAACACCCAAGTATCTAATTTTCACTAAAGTCAGGTTGTACTTACAATCCTTGAAAACAAATTTCTATGACATTTCTGGTTTTCCCAGCAATAGACTGCACACATGTGTCTCTAACCCCTCCAGCTCATTCTGAGCATCTATACAGGACCATGATCTATTGTGTGTTAATTGTCTAAGCTACTAAGTAGACCAACTTAAAAATTGATAATTAAAATAAAATTTTAAAAAACCCTCAAGTCATTTATTTTCAATTTAAAATAATATTTTATTCGCATTGTACACCAATTTGTACAGCATGATTTATTTTGTGTTACCAGTACCCTAAAGTACAAAAACGTGTGCTAGGTACTGATTTGATTTTACTACTGTACTGTATACTGTATAGGCCTACTGTTATATTTTTAGATAATGTAATGTGTAGCGTACCCAAAACACAGTAATGTTATTTCAGAACTCTAAATATTTGTGTGTGCAATTTTATTGTATTGTTTTTAAACCTAACATCTCCTTATGTCGGACAAACACGTCCACTTAGCGAGGGGCTACTGTATGATTATGAATAAGTTATTTTGGGGTGAAGGTTAGGGACCCACTATAGAATCTGAGGGATTAAACTGCCTTTCATTTTATATATATATATATATATATATATATATATATATATATATATATATATATATATATATATATATATATATATATATATTACAGTTTTAAAATAGATAAAATGAAGACAGAACAGAAATAACTGTACAGATGATGTTTACATTCAATGAAAACAATGTTATTTTGATTCTTTCTCCCTTGCATGTATAGACTTTATCCTTTGGGCACCCTCTGCTGCAGCAAACCACTCAACTGCCGCTATTTTATTTGAAGAAATGTCGCACAAATCTTGCTAGAGATCTCGCTAAGATGACGCAAATAACATTTAAATTAGCATACTGCAGCTCTCTTCATTAACATATTTCTTCTTAGTACATACGACAAAATGTGCACTTTGCGAATTGTCTTAATGAAAATGCAAACTGCGGTATGTTTGCATTGCGATTTGCCCATCTTAGTACATCTACCCCTAAGCTTTTAAGACAATCATGCATTTTCAAGGAAACACATGTACATGGATAAGGGAGTGGTTAACATGTAGAAAACAGAAAGTACTGATTAGAGGAGAAACCTCAGAATGGAGTGTGGTAACCAGTGGAGTACCACAGGGGTCAGTATTAGGTCCTCTGCTATTCCTAATCTACATTAATGATTTAGATTCTGGTATAGTAAGCAAACTTGTTAAATTCGCAGACAACACAAAAATAGGAGGAAACAAGGACCAGGGGTCACAAATGGAGATTAGACAAAGGGGCATTCAGAACAAAAAATAGGAGGCATTTTTTTACACAGAGAATCGTGAGGGTCTGGAATCAACTCCCCTGTAATGTTGTTGAAGCTGACACCCTGGGAATCTTCAAGAAACTACTTGACGAGATTCTGGGATCAATAAGCTACTAACAACCAAATGAGCAAGATGGGCCTCTTGTTTGTAAACTTTCTTATGTTCTTATTTTGTCAGAGTGCAGCTAAACTGCACATGGTTTGGAGTTGTGCTTTGAAGTCAATTGATTGTTCATGCTTGTTCAGAGAAAGGAGTTATAGTTAATGAAGTAAAATCAATATAGCAGGCTGTATAAAAAGTATAAATACCCCACAAAAGACTCACCCTTTTTTGAGCATACAGGAAATAAGAAGAAGAAGAAGAAGAAGAAGAAGAAGAAGAAGAAGAAGAAGAAGAAGAAGAAGAAGAAGAAGAAGATCTTTATATAGCGCTTTTCATAGTGGGGCACCATCACAAAGCACTTTACAGAGCTTGGCTGTGAACTTTGCATTATATGCAGGGTCACTTACAATAGGACTTTGATTTAACATCTCATCCACAGGATGGAGCACAAGGCGGTTAAGTGACTTGTCACACAGTGAGTCAGTCAGTAGCAGAGATAGGATTTGAATTGGTGACCTTCCACAAGCTCTGGACTTCAACCACTGGACCACACTACCTGGACTTTAACCACTGGACCACAATGATCAGTCCTTTAAGAATCTGAAATGATCTGCAATATCCTTATTATAATATTAATGTAAATATGCATTTATACTACCAGTACAGTAGTTGTACACGTCCAACTATAATGATTCACTACTATGTATTAAACTATTATACAGTCCTGTTAATGTTGTATTTGTTAACATATCCACACACTTTTTATAACATAAATGTGTTCAAGGTGCAAAGCTGCAGTGTCAATTGAACTTCTTAATATCTCTATACAGGGTGCAGTTAACACACATAAATATATTTGTACATCAATGTATGGGACATTATTATTATATTTCCTTAATTTTTAATGAAATAAAAAAAAACACAAAACTTTTATTAGGAAGCCTGTCGCAACATCTTCAAAAAGTTTTGTAACATCCCGTATTTTAATATTAATTAGGTGATTTGCATTTGGAAGGAGAATTTATCTCCCTAAAAGAAAACTACACGGAAACCCAAATTACTTGAAAAATACTACCAAAATAGCGTGAGAAAAAGGTGACACAGATTTTTACAGTCCAGGAGAAGAAAGTAACCAAACTTCATTATAAATCAACTTACATTTTAAGGAGAAAAACACACACATATAGTGTGTATAATATGTATTTTTTGGTTTGCTTTGCTGCTGAAATTTTGATTTATGATGCCACCACAGGAATTTAAACTTAAATGACTTCAGTATGTTTTCAAACTTTAGAACATAGCTCCTTTCGCAAGAATTTGCGGTTTTAAAATACCCTTTCTGTCACATTGTGATACTCACGCAAACCTAGAAGTTTGGAACGGTCTATGAAAATATTCTAAAGTCACCACTGTACAGTAGCCTTTCTTCTTCACTTACTAATCTCAGCTTTATGAAGTCTACTGGTATTTATGGAACATCCTGTCTACATACCACTGTGTACTTTAGATAATGCCAATTTTAATGTTTTTTTTTTTTCAGAAGCTTTGTGGTGTATTTATTTTCAAAAGATGTACAAGCAGGCACATCTTCTGTAAGACAATAACACAGTATTGTGACCTAGCTCTGTGGCCCAACATGTGTTACAGGCAGGAAGGAGACTCAGAGCCTCATTCAACATTAAATTACCAGAATTACCACGTGGCAGGGGGAAGCCACACCGTTCGCAAAAATGAACAAGTGGTAGCGCTACTCACTAAGCTAATTATATACGCAAATAAAGCACGCTAAATGATTAATTTGCAAGTTGTCACAACGCATGGAATTCAACACGCGGAATTATGCATGAGGTTTACACACACTGTATTATATAAGAGTGCTTGAAAGAAAAAAGTAAGTACGGTTATGAGTTTGTCACAGTGACAACGTTCAAGGAGGACAGAGTGAAGAATCTAAAGTTTACAGACCAGGAGCTAAATGTATTAGCAGAAGAAGTGGTGGGGAATTATGAAAGGCTTTTTGATGTTGAATCAGCGAGAACATTAACTTCAATGAAACATTAAGGACAAAATAAATGCTCTCAGTAGGTGGAGGGCAGGGGTCTTGTCCCAATTCCTGTGAGACAGTCAAAGCAGAGAAAGTCAATGTTAATGGAACATTCATGTTAAACTCTGCAAATCAAATACATATTTGTTTGTTCAACTTGATCTGCCTGTGATTTATTTTGTAATATTAATCAAAAGTCAGCAAAGCACTCGCTCAGTCAATTAAAAAGGTTTGGCAAAACATCACTTGTTTAACATTAGATGCCGTTTGATTGCATGTATTTATGACTGCACCTCAACTCGCACTGCATGTACATTCATTTATTGGACATTTACAGTTTCTTTTGTATATTTTAAGCATAGCCTACTTATATGTCACAAGTACATGATGACTATATAAATATATTAACATAGCTGAAAGTGTTGCATATATACCTGCCTCATAATCTTCATATATCCCGGACTGTCTGAGGATGTACGAGTACATTGTAACATTGGAACTCGAGTCACTATTGAAACAATCTTTAAAAATTCTGCTGGAGACAAGAGTTGTTTAAAATTGTCTACTGCAAAAAAAGTAACAAGCGGATAAAACAGATTTTTTAAAAACAAACTTGAATGACATATTCAGCAACATTTCCAAGTTGTGCAAACCTTTAAAACTTATGTTGACACATTAATTACAAATACCGTGTAATTCCCATAGACTACTTTGCTGCCTTTTTAATCCCAAAATATTAAACATAGGAGAAACGTTACCTGCAAATCTGAAATGACAAAACCGAAGCTTTTGTGTTTTTCTTTATAAAAGAGTTTAGGGAAATACTGTACTCTTGTCTGAGTATGTTACTGTTAGGCATGGCTCCACAATTCTGAATTTTTTTCTTTAAAAATGTTGTAATATTTCATTGACCAGCCGTTGTATGTGTCAATCCTGTGACCTGCATGTTCGGTAATTGTAGGGTGACCAGACGTCCCGGTTTAGCCGGGACAGTCCTGGTTTTTCATCAAAGATCCCGGTGTCCCGACATTTTGCTCAAAATCTTTAAAAAGTCCAGTTTTTCAGTCACTTCATGTAGCACGACACACTCTAAATACCTTTTGTCAAAATAACGTGTCAAAATAACACCCACTTTTACTTTATGGCACCTGCAGTGAAAACACAATAAAATAAAAATAAAAAAACAAGGTACTAGGGTAATCGAGATCATTATTTTTTATAAAGTTATTAACAAAGGAATGCATGCTTATTCCTCAGTGTGCCATGCATTTTCATACATTCAATATGAATCTATAATTGTGTGTAATACTGTCATTTTGTAGCTGTTCAGTTCTGGCGGGATTTGGCCCAGACACTAGACAGAGCAGAGAGAGGTTGCAATCATCCGAAACCACCAGGTTAAACCACATCAACATTGTCAATAAATAAAGCCTGACACAGAAAAAAAAAAGACAGGAAAATGCCAAAACATAAATGTATTTTAATGATTTAATTTATTATTAAAATACCTTATATTTAAATGGTTTAATTAGTCTTATCAATTATTTAACAATGTGTCCCGGTTTTGATCTTTGAAAATATGGTCACCCTAGGTAATTGTTTAGCCTGAACTTCAAGTTTGATTTTCCATTTTTTGTGTACTGCGCTGTCAAGATGCTTGGCAATAGTACATTTTCTTAGATGATCCAAAGACACATTACAAGTTGATTAAAACAGAATCCCACCATCTCCTTGTTGCAGCTCTGAACGCGGTCCTTTGTTGAAATAAATTTAGATTTTTGATTTGTTAGCTGTCTGCATTTTTTATGTTAATCATACACTGCAAGCTAATAAATCAACAACATCTAAACAACCATTTTAAACTTCCTGCCTCTGACTCACATGTTATGTCATTGCACAGTATGAGGAATTCAACGATCATGAAGCCGGTATTTGTTTGGCCTTGTTGCCATAGTAACCAAATGCACAGTATTGACACTGGACTGTGTTCAGCTACTGTAGTGCTGCTTCTACTTGATAAAAGTGTGAAATGAACAGGGGAGGTGAAGAGTAATGTAAAATACTGTAAGGAAATAAAATGCATCTTTTTCACAGTAGGCAGTCAAATACACGATTTCTGTGAAATTCGTGATGTCGTGAATTTTCCAGGGCCCTACATATAAGGCTAGTATGATCTGTGCTCAGTCTATATCTAGTTATTACTTCCTCCTCACAAAGCCCTAGTAATGTCTGCCTGGTCTGAAATACTCTCTCCCTCTCGCTCTCTTGTGCCGCTGTTCTGCTGGTTCTGTGACACTGCCTGGTTTGAATAAGCTGTACTTTTAACACAAGCAGAGGCACCTAGTAAAGTTAGCGCCCTTAAGTGAATATGGCTTGCATATCAAATACCTCCCTCATGGTATTTTGTGAAGTAATTTGCATACATTTCCACACATTAACATTATTAATTATATTTAAATGACTGAAATGCTGCACTTTTTCCACATGTGAGGTTGGCTGCCACTGGTTAGTGAATATAGCAGGTGTACAAATCATGCAGTAAAAGGGCTTACTGCATACAAAACATGTTATTACTGTTTAGCGAATGAGGCCCACAAAGTCAAGAAAACTGCAGTTAAGCGCTGTTGCGCACTTTTAATACACACAAAAGAAAACAGAAACAAATAATAGTTGGTAATTGAGCAGACACAGATTTAGCACAGAGGGTAGAAGATGCTTTTTTACAGTGAGTGGTGAGTGTGTTGAATAGGTTACCAAACCATGTTTTTCCTACTGAATCATTACATTAGGAACCATGTAGACAAAGCTCTGGAATCAATCAACACCAGAACGTGAATAATCATATTTTGTATTGTATTTCCTCTTCCAGAACGGGAACAACAAAGGACTTTAATCCAAAGCAATACAAACAAAAGTAACACAGTTATGGTTTTCTGACATGATAACATACAAACTACAAAAACCTAAATTGGTTTGTGTGTTGTGACTTAATCATAATGGGCAAATTCAGCATTATTTGTTAAGTCTATAAACTTACATTTTTTTTTTGGCTAGCATTTTTTTGGATAAATTATGGGAAACCTGAACAAAAAAATGCTGGTTGGCAAAATATTTACAACTTAACTTACCACTAAAGAAAAGTTCTGGAAATCCTTTTCTTATAAAACTAAGATCTACAAGGTTTTAGGAAAATACAAATTTTATGCAATAAACAAAGCGCATATAGATACATTTTGATTCCTCCTTGATGATGTGTTAACCAGATATAAATATAAACAGATCTATATAAGAACATAAGAAAGGTTACAAACGAGAGGAGGCCATTTGGCCCGTCTTGTTCGTTTGGTTGTTATAGCTTGTTGATCCCAGAATCTCATCAAGCAACTTCTTGAAGGATCCCAGTGTGTCAGCTTCAACAACATTATCGGGGAGTTGGTTCCAGACTCCCACAATTCTCTGTATAAAAAGGTACCTCCTTTAATCTCTTCATTGCATGAATGAGAGTTTCCCAGCTAAAAATGAATTGAATTAACATGAAAAAAGACTGATTCGGTTTACATGAGATCACGATAATAGAGCCTAACCATGTGATTTTGGGTGCTGAACCCAAGATTTTTAATAATTAATGCTCTCGTTCCTACTGTTACTTTCAGTTTTCGCCTCCCTCTTGGCACCACCTTCTCCCTTAGCTATTTCTTCCTTTCATCTACTTTTCTTTGCTATTGCAAATTCAACTCCTTTAAACTGATCTCCCTAGATCTCCCCCTTTCCTGTGCTCCCCCCCCTCCCCATGCTCTCTCTGGTACCCTCTGGAATTGTCGCTCGGCTTCCATCAAAGCTGACTTCGTCTCTCACCTTTCTCTTTTTTTGTGAACAATTATTTAAATTCATTTTTCTTTCTTTTCCCCACCTGTTGGGAAGAGGGAAATGGGGGAGGCAGTACATACCAAAAAATATCATTATAGCAATACAGAAATACAACATAATATCAAACAAAAACAAGAATATTACAACAAGATACAATAAACTATTGAAACTGAAATAGCAAAGAACAAATATTCCTTAATTAATTGAATGCAAGTTGTCCTAGGGGAACATGCCATAATATGCATTTGATCTTACTCAAACAACTGTGCCCCTTTATCGATAGGAGTAGATCTTTCCAAAAGAATGATGTCATGTAAATACAACCAGACAGAAGAAAAGGAGATAGACGGCTCCACCTAGACCTTCAGGATCATTCTTTTGCCAGGAAAAGCCGCCTAGATTGTAATGGCAATGCTAACTGAGAATCATCAGCCAGCAAACGTACCTCACGAGTGAAATGCACAACTACCCCCATTAGAGAGCCCATAGTAAATACAACAAAGTGCCAAAAGGTAACAACTTTCGGGCACTCCCAGAACATATGCAAGCATGTGCCCGACACTCCCAAGACACAAGACTGGCAGGCAGGATCTGCACCATTTTCATCTGGAATCTCCTAAGTGGAGTAGCGTAGAATCTGTGAGCCACTTTATAATGAATTAGCTAATGTGCTAGATTTGTAGATGATATAAAAACATTCTCCCAGATAGTATCCCAGTTAGGGGTGACAGCAAGCTTACTCAACTCCCTATCCCAAATGGAAATAATTGGAAGGGTCTTAACATTGTAGGATAAGAGTTTATGACATATGAATGAAACATTCCCACCCTATAGGACAGTAGCATAGTAATGACAAGAGCACAGCAAAATAAACTGAGAAGGGAGCATGGCTACAAAAATTACCACTACATATCAGAAAGTTCAAGCCACAATTAACATCTGTACTCACTGTCGCTCGCAGATTCGAAATCGTAAAACCCCAGCCTCCCCTTCCATACTTCCACCCCTTCAGCCTCCCTCCCCATCCCCTCAGCCAAATCAGCAATTGTCATTGTGAACCAAATTACCCTGACAAGGCTTGCTGTGAGCTAAACTATCTCACGAACAGGAAAAAAATAACTGCAAATTGAACAACATTAAAAAAAGGCATATACTGTATACAAAAAAGGGGCAATTAATAAAAAAATTATACCACCGAAATACAGCATACATTATTCTGTTATACATCCATCACCAGGCAGTAATACAAGGGGGCAAGGCCAAAATGAGCGAAGTAGCAGCAGTGGAACTAATAATGCAAGAAAAATGATAAACATATAACTAGTCCCCATACCATATCAAAGCAATACCACCAGACAAGGTAATTTTGAATAAACACAGAAGTACACCTCAAAGGGAAACATACCCATACAAAAATTAAACTTAAACGCTAAATACATTAGGTTATAGCCTTAGCAACAAGCATAGCGCAGACTATCGTATAAAAATGATATATATATATATATATATATATATAGATATCTAGATATCTATATCGATCTATATATATCTATCTATCTATCACAGATATCTAAGATAGATAGATAGATAGATAGATAGATAGATAGATAGATAGTCTGGCAGCCCATGTATTCAATGTTTACGGCTCTAATTAGAGTACCGATTTTCACCAACAATAACATTAATGCCATAGATAGTATTAAGGGTCCATCAGCACTTCATGTAAAAATAAAACAAACTATCCCACCTTGCTTGATTAGGGTTAGGCTGATTAAAGAAACAGGCTTGTAACCAGGAGATCCCCGGTTCAAATCCCAACTCACTCACTGACTCACTGTGTGACCTTGAGCAAGTCACTTAACCAGCTTGTGCTCCGTCTTTCGGGTCAGATGTTATTATAAGTGACTCTAGCTGATGCTTAGTTCACACACCCTAGTCTCGTATCTTGTAAAGAGCTTTGTGATGGTAGTTCACTATGAAAGGCGCTATATAATAATAAAGATTATTATTTCAATAAATCATGAAAAGTACACAGGGAAAAACACAAAAAATGTACGATAGGTGCATGACTTCATTGTATTTTAAAACTTAATGTAGCTTTATGTACTTTTTTGGGCAATTCCATGAGAAATAATTCATAACAATGTATTCAAGATTTTGAACTATAAACAATAACAATAATGGTTTTATATGATACTTATTGTCATTTATGTAATTTAAATTACATATATTGAAATATCCAAAGTCATTATCCCAAAATATGTATTATTCTTGATCATCCCCCTACCTTCCAATTGATCTTGAATATAAAGATTATTAAAGTATAAAACTACATTGTAATAAATATCCTGCTCTTTAAAACTATAATATTACATCATAACTCCAATTCTCTTTAAACAGAAAAAATGGTTTCTGACCAGAACAGACAAGCTAAAACGTGTGCTACCTCTGTCTTACAATGTCTGAAATAAACAATAACCTACAACGTCTTATGCATGCCGAGAAGTGCAGTAAGATATGTCTTCCACACACGCTGGAGTGTGTTATTGTGCTTATAAAATGGCTGCATGTTTATTTTATAAAAAGAAAAGAAAAATACAACATTTTAAACTTTTAATTAAGTTGTATGTAATGCATCCTTCTGCCAGTGCAAAATAGTTCCTATACTTATTTAGAAGCAAAAAATATGCTGGAAAAACATATTATTGCTGAGTACATTTTTATTTGATATTCAAGGTTATTTTTTTAAAGCGCAGTTTGAAAAAACAAAAAATATAACTGCTTATTTACATGTCGTGTATGTTTTGGTACGTAAAGTTGATGTTTGAAATCGCTGTTTTCCTAGTAAAATAATCACACTCTGCATCTTTATTTTTTATTCCTCCAAACACGCTGCCTACGTCTCTTCTCAACACTAGTTTTAACTTCCCAGACAGTCAGTGAGGCAGTTATGCAGAATGTCACATCAGTCATATCCATCAACTTTAACAAAACTGCTCACCACAGTGATGGGAAAAGTGAAGCCTTGTGAATCACTAAATCTCCCAATCAAGTAAATCACTTTGAACCATTGCTTCACCAAAAGGTTCACTGATCTGGATCACATTCAGCACTTCATGTTCTTCATTGCAATCTAATGGTAAGTCTCCAGAAACTCCCAGTCAGTGAGGCAGTCATACGAAATGTCACATCAGCAACCTGAACAAAACGGCTCACTGCATTCATAATGCACGCTAGTGTCTGTAATTACCGTAATGTATTTGTCTTTGTATTCCATATTCTTGAAAACATGAACTATGAACCTAGGTTGTTTTTTTGTTTGATTGTTTGTTTTGTCATACGCAGTCCCTTCGTTGTTAAGATCCAACTCAACCGATCTCCACCTTGATTTCAGACCCTCGGTCCAACAGAATTTGAGCATGGGGCTTTACAGGAACTATCGCCGTGAGCCGAGGAGATCGAGATTTTGACATTGTAAAGAAGATATATTCACAGCAATTGGTTACACCGTGTAACAATTTTTTTTTTTTTTTTTTTTTTTTGTTCCTGGGTAGTAAGTGTTATTTCCTAATTGCTTCTGCCTCAAAAGTATAGAAAATGGCTATTATTTCCCACAAATTTTGCTTTTGTGACCAGGACAGTGATATTTCAAAATATCACTATTTCCAATGGGAAAACGGGCAAATGTGTGTCTTTTCGTTCACATAAAGTCAGAAAAAAACAACATATGAATCCAAATTAACATGTATTTATACTAAAGTAATACAAAAATGACTACAAAAGATTTAGAAGCGAGTAGTTTTTTATTATATTAAATTAACATTATAACCCTTGATTTTTTTTTAACATTATAACCCTTGATTTTGCACTAATCTTCACCAAACTTTTTTCATACACTCCGAGCCTCCTATTAACATTTCAGATTGCGTTTGGCTATAATCTGATCAACTCACGATGAACTGGTTGCATTACTCTGCATTTCCAAACAGCTGGCTTTAGCAGTGTTTGTGACTGTAACTGATTTCAGTTGGACGTGACAGGAGTGTGCAGAAGTAGAAATCCCACTGCATGCTGTGCAGATTCAGAATCAGCACAAATTCCTACAATGTTCACAACAGCATCTCTCTCTATAACCCATTGCGATGAACACTACTCCACTTTGATCTTAGACTTGTTAGCCTGATGTGACTGCTGCATATTGAAGCTTTGAATGCTGTAGGTTAAAAGTTTGCCAAGATTGAAGTTTTTTTTTTTTTCACTGCATTTTTCTTTGTTTTGTTTTTTTTGTGGCAAGGTTTGTTTTACATATAACCTCAAATCATATTTCAGTAATTGTGCAGATATATTCATGCAGCGACAAATAACAGATAACTGGTTTTGGAAAGTGTTGAGCCAAGATCGCCTGTATCAGACATTAGACAGTAATTTGATTCCTTACCCTAACCTCCGGGAAGCCAACTACAGTATATATATATATATAGAGAGAGAGAGAGAGAGAGAGAGAGAGAGAGACATTAGAGGGTGGCACGCATGGCCACAGAATTTAGTTCAACTGTTGTTTAAAAATGAATGGCAGTCTTTCACATCTCTGAGCCTAGTAAGTTATTGTTTAAATAGATAGTAGTGGGAAAAGGGAGAGACTTTGGTATCAAAGCTTAATATGGGAAAGAAGATCAAATGTTGTTCAACATTTGAAGTTAACTCAATATTTGAACAATACATCCCACTCTTCCCAAACTGGTTACGAGAAATCTTTGATTGTCGTTTCATCCTATCCCTCCTGCACCAAATAGAGTCCTTAGGTTATTAAATTCAATATCAAATTATTTATTAAAATACTGTAAACTAATATCCAAATACCTTATATGCAAACACATACTGTACAAATTATTTAATCAATTTGTTGTAGTGGGTTCCTTAGACTATTGCTAAAATCTATAATTTTACGGAATTTAGAAAAGCAATGCGTTTTAAGTTGTCTGGCTAACATCTTACACATATGACAATCAAGCACCCTAACTGAGTATCACCGCAGTATGTTGCTTAAAGGAGAATACTTAAAATAAAATCAATTTTCAAAGTTTTTATTAACAGCCTTGTCATTGGTCCCCCTTTCCTTGTTTATTAATTAAACTTTTTTTTTTTTACTTTCAGGTTTGCCACATGACCGTTTTTTGAATGGAGTAATTCATTTTTATTTTTATCTTTTTTTTTTGTAAATGACTCCAGTTAACCAATTTGAGTTGCCTTGAGTTGCAGTTGTAATGGACTGCTTCCTTATAATATAAAGTTATGCATACATAACTAACCTTTCCTTTCTTCTAAATACACCTCCCATTGCAATCTGCCTCTGGGTCACACAGTGATTGACACGTATGAGTGGTCTGTCAGTCATATTGCTAGTTCTAAAGTAATTGGATTTTGGATCTTGTTTAGCAGTTCTTTTAATGCTCAAACTTCCAAATTTTGCTTCTTGCCAATCTGCGATGGTAAAATTATCCCAAGACAAACCCTAATTCCAAGAACGTAATCAGTTATCAAACAAAAAAGTGATTTCAAAGAAGTTGGCAGTCGAGTACTTTGTAAACTAATATTAAAAATAGGAATGAATTAAACCCATATGTTAGTGAGTTAGTCGTTTGTCTGTGTTGGGTCCATTTCCCACTTTGGAAACCTAATTCAGACATTTGTATTTATCTTATTATTTGCACCGTCTGACCGGTTTTGATGTAAAGTAGTTCAACAAATTGAAATGCTCCACCTTCAGTACTTTTGAGGCTCTTCTAAAGCATGCGTGTGCTATTTTCAGTTGATTAATATTTCCTTTGGCAGTCAAATGTTCCAGCTGATTTCTTTGCTTATAACTGCTTTGCCAGTTTGATGTGTAAATTTCATTAAATGAAAACCAGAGCTGGATACAAAGCTGACACACTGAGTTAAATTTACAACCGTATATGTTAACTGCTGAATTTATTGTTTTGGAATAATGAAGCACTGAGAAGCCAAATAATGTAATTTCTTCGGCTTTATTTTCCTAACACACTATGAAGTTACATACTACCAAATAGAATTGTTTAAGAACTGGACAGTAATTGCATGTGAGAAAACAAAGGAGCACCAAAGAAAAGCAAACACTGCTGATATTCCTATCACCCAAGCGTGCCAAAACAACACACTGGTGGCAGTTTGAACTAATCGGAATTCAACATATGTCTGGTGTTGCTTTGAGGCGAATACCCCAGAAATGCTGTATCAATTCTAACATAACACTGACATGGTCGATTCCAACCGGAGTCCGGATGTCCTGTAAAAATATCGGAGCACCTACCTCTGTGAAAATTATCTGTGATAAAAAGAAACTGACATTTCAGACGTGACTACATTTCACCGAGGTGATTTTCAGTCCTGTGCGAATCGAGCTTATGAAAACAACAAACCTGCAACAACCATTGCAAGGTTTTTGCGTATATACGGTTTATAGGAGAATAGAGCAGTCCAAAGAGCAATCAGCCATACCTCTTAAATAGTAGATCAATGGCATATTTACAGGGAGAACTTTATTGGTGGCCATCTTGGCAGTTTCCCAACTACCATGACCTAAAAACTGCTACATGTAATTATTGATATGCAGAGTTATGTTTGAAGAGGATCTGATAAAAACACAAGGTGTATAGTACATATTTTTGAAAACTCGAATGACATCATGATTTATATACCAGTCAGAGTTAAGAAATATTAAAACATGTGGCTTTAATGCAAAATTCAGCATGCAAACCACTTATGTTATTTTAAAGATGGAATCCCTGCGCTATGCTTTGTACTTTCTTTCTCTGTGCTTGCTGTACACTTTCCATAATAGGGGCTGACATTGAAACAAACAGAATAATTGTTTCTAATAGTGAAATCACTGGTTAAAAATGTCCTTCTTAACTATTTGTGCTGTAAAGCTGCCAAGAGGCATGCCATATTAGTAGAGCATATGTTTTGATGTAAAAACATTCTGGAAGTTCTGGAAAAAAAAAAAAAAAAAAAAAAAAGTCAGAACTCCCAAAGGTTTGTTTGTTATTTTTTTAAAGACAGTATTCATGTTAAAAAAAAAAATAGTTTTACAAAACATGTAATTAAATTGTAATAATTTCAATAGCTGCAGGTCAACATAAAGAGGTTTTAGGTAATTAAAATATTCCCTTTGCGTACCATGGTGTCCGTAGGTATTTTTACTGTCAATATTTAGGTGATTTATAGATTGAGTGCAGTATGCCCTTCACAGAAAATAATAATGTGATGCTTGTCTACAGCTTGTTTCGGTTGCATTGTACTTGAACACATAACTAGTTAATAGATTGCATACAGTAGTTGTGACCGGCATCCAATTCTAATCGTAAAAGCACTTTGGCAATATGGGGATGAATGTAAATATTGACATTCAGTGCATAACACAGCACTTATGCTTTTTTTCAAAGTTCATACAGGGACAAAACATCCATCTGCAGGCAACTGAAAATGCTGTTTGACCTTTTTCCTAATACCAGATACTTAGAGCTTTAAACAATGGTATTAGTACTGGCGTAAAAATAAAAAACAATGGTTATAATGCACCCTACAAATGTGAGGGTTGAGTTTGTGTCAGTTGCTACTGCCAGTGTCTATGCATTTGTTCAGAGCTCTTAATATGTGGTACTAGTAAACTCTTCAGGGACACATTTAAAAGCCAGCAGTCTGTTTTTGTTTTTTTCTTCATGAACAGTCATCAACAAGAATCACATTGGACAGATTTTCCACATTCAAACATGACTGCACTGACTTCTCCCATCAAAAAAAGCACCTACTGTACATACTGTAACTCTGATTCATGGTCATAGCTAACGTTTGAGAGATTACTGAATGCATTGTTGTATGATGAGCTGCACTTAACAGGCTGACTACACTTATCAGATGTAAAGGCTATGAAATATGGATACTGCCTCGTTAAGAAAGCTTGATGAAAGCAGTTCAGTGCTCGGTGGGATTCTGTTCAAGCATCTCAAGGTAGCATTTTTCTTTCTGTTTCTTGACCAGTCACATGTTATTGAATTCAGTAGATAAAAATAAACTTCAGATTGAATCTGTTTAAAATGTCTCACTGCCCTCCTCTCACCACCTCCCAGCCGGGACCTCTGTATACAGAGCAATGAAATGTCCTCTTAGTGGGAATGGGCTGCCCTGAGCTGCAGAGAGGAAACTCATTTCTGCATTGCTGGTCTCCTCTGCAGCAGGGCTCTGCTCTTCTGATTGACAGATCATTTTCATAACCACTTTTCTGAGGTCACAACTGAGTCTACTGCAGTCACGCAATCCTCTGCCTCGTGGAGTTTACTATACCACAACTACACGAGAGCTTCTTAAAGAGACAGGGGACATTTTCAACAAACTTAACTAGGGCAGCTTAGGTAATGCATTTTCTTTTTCATTTACCTACTGAGATTTTTTAATTGATTACAAAATCTAAGCCCACAACCTGTTCCCTTGACCCCTGGTCTAAACTGATTCAGCGCTATGGGAAGGATCTTGCTCCAGCCTTAACTCAGTTAATTTATTTTTTCTCTATCTCATGGTCATGCTCCTTCTGCTGGTGAATCTCCACCAGCTGAATTGGATGTTAATTCTGGTGTTCCCCAAGGCTTGGTTTTGGGCCCACTGCTCTTTAACATCTACATGTTGCCCCTGGGTGAGATCATCTGTAGACACAGTGTTCAGTTTCATTCAAATACAGATGACACACAACTAGATCTGAAACTGAACACTAACATTTCTTCTGATATATTAGTGCTCACCAAGTTGTCTTGCAGACACTGAGTCTTGGATGTCTGCTAATTGTTTGCAGCTAAATGCTAGTAAAATTGATGTTCTGCTTACTGGCTCTAAAACACAGTTGAAATCGTTCACTTCTTTTCAGTTTAGTAATGGCAACTGACTACTGCAGCCTTCAGCTTCTATAAAGAGCCTTGGGGTAACTTAGATGCCACAATGCCTTTTGAGGCACATATTTCTTCTGTTGTCAAATCCTCTTTTTTTCCATTTATGGAAAATTGCCAAAGTTTAATGTTTAGTCTCTCTCACTGATGCTGAGATTTCAATCCATGAATTTGTAATCTCTAGGCTTGATTATTGTAACGCAGATGTCAGAATCTTGACTGGTTGAAAAAAGTACCACTACATTACACCAGTCCTGGCTAAACTTCATTGGCTTCCAGTACCGAATCTCTTTTAAACTACTTCTCCTAACTTATTGCTCACTCAATGGTACTGGTCGTGCTTACCTTACTGAATTGCTTTGTCCTTACCAGCCAGTTCGTACTCTTAGATCCTCCCAGGCTGGCCTGCTGGCTGTCCCTGATGTGAAACGGGTTGGTCTCTGGTCGTTCCTTTAGCCACCTGGCTTCTGTGCTATGGAATGACCTCCCCACTGACACCAGGAACTGCTAGTCAGTTGATTGGTTTAAAAACCAATCTTAAGACTTATCTGTTCAGTCTCGCATTTGGTTAAAGCTCATGAGCAGCTTTTCTAGCCAAATTTGCTTTTCGTGTTTATGTCCTGATTGTATGATTGGCTTGTTTATTTCTCTTTTAGATATTACATGTTTTTAATTGTGTAAAGCACCTTGAGATGTACAGGTGTACACACGATAAGGCACTATATAAATTGAAGTTGTTGTTGAAAACTACTTTTTATGATTTTTTTTTCTTTTTACCCTTTTGCACAGCTACACATCATGCTTTTTTAAAACTGTAATACATCTGAATGTGAAAACAGAAGATTCCACATGTGGTCAAATTTAAATCACTACATTAAATCATTAAAAGCAAAACAATCCTGTGGTCAGTGAAAATGCAGACACTTCAAGGTTCACCTCCTGATCAGGCCCACGATCCAGGCAGAAACTTCCCAGACGCCATTATAAATGTTTGCCACTTAATATTTTATGTTTTAGTTTCAGCTGCATGTTCTTGTCATGTCTTTTTATGTCTTTCTTACTCACAAGGGCCAATCTACATGCATGCAGGTAATGACTATCAACCACAATATGCTTTTGTACTTGGTCTGCAGATTTATCTGACTGACATCTTAATATTACAGAAATAGTCTATCAATGCCTTTTTGTTAGCCCATAGCTCTTCACATTCTAAATGGCTGTATGCCACATAGACAATCAGAGCTCTTAACAAATGGTCTTCAAAGTCAGTGCAGTTGCAGTACAGTGGTGTAAGCCATTGGTACAATGGTACCAGTGATGATATATGAATACTGCACTTTGACTTACCAATAGTATCCCATTGGTATAGACCAATTTATACCAGTAACCCACTGCAGTACCATGGTACAACATTAGTGCCAGTGTCCTATATTTGTTCAATACCCACTGTGCTGGCATTGAAATTAATGCTGTGGTTTCGATGTGATTTTCTGCATCGAAAGTGGCATCTCACTAGAAACTAGAGGACTGAGCACAAGCTCATGATGGGTGGAGTGTCAAATGACGCTGAGGAAGTAAGGGGAGCAGCTGCCATGGATGCTGAAGCTGTACCTTGAGGTGAGTTTGTGTCCTCGTTATATGCAAGGCACACATATTCAAGTCCATTTTTATACTTTTGGATCTCAAAATATGTTTTTGTTAGTTGTCAGACACCATAGCATCCCAAGTTGTGCCAGATTAAGTTGAAGATCAAACCAGACTTTACACACTAATCCGAAGCAGTGTCAGGGGACAATGCCTCAGTTTCCCAAGACACTTCAAATCCAGGCTGGTAATTCAGGCCGTGGCGTCTGGCATGTCTTTACCTGGTTTTCTAAACGTTTTCATGACTGACAGGAACACGTTCTTGTTGGTTTTAACTCGCTGACTGCAGAGATGTTAAAACTTCTACTGTTAAAATATCTAATTAGTCCAGCTCAGCATTATAAAACTGGAGACTGAATACTGGTCCACAGTTGAACTTCTTGCACTGGCATAAAATTCCCTTATGTTGTTGAGATTTTTTTACTTATTTCTTTAACATGAATGTCCATATTTTTTCTTTAAACCAGCCTTTAAGTACATTAACAGCTCATGCTGTAGTTTTTTTTTTTTTTTTTTTTTTTTTCTTTTTTTTCAATCTTTGTTTCCTTCTATTCCATTTAGCTGTTCCTCATCTGCTGTTATGTGTATACTCTTGACAGTGTGAAGTGGCTCATTAGTATGTAGCCATGGTATATGCTATATATACGCACAGTCATGTGATGCTGTTCTACCAAGCAGAGGTTGTTATTTTTTCAAGCCATGTTACAATGCAGGAAATAGAAGAGTATTTTATTTCAATGGAAATCTCAAAAAGTAAAAAAAAAAAAAAAATGTCACAGCATATAATGCTGTCTCAGTATTTAACTTGAATTCCAAAATATAACATTTTTAACAGCACTGAAAAAAAAGATACTGACAAGCTGTTAAAATGCAAAATAGTAAACAGTACCACTTTGAAATGTACGTTTTTATGACTTCTGTCCAGACTCTTTTCTCGTGCACTTGGTAACAATGCTCGTTATGTGTTCTAATTCTGCAACTTTTCCACACTGATTCAGAGTCCAGTGTAAGAAAATTGGTACTTCTGCATTTCTTTAAGTTTTTCCAGCACTCTGCCAGCAAGTCCACTGTTGCAATCCCAGTTAGATTCTTCCAAGGTAATTCCATGACTTCTTAAAGTAAAAAAAAAAGTCCTTTCCTGTGGTTGTGTTGTTCATGGAATCCACAGCGCTTTTTCTTCTCATTTTCAGAAAAAAAACAACTTTAATTGAGACTCCATAGCTTCTTTTATTTCCAGTAAACTCAAAATATGTTGCTTTGTGCAGCGTGTCATGGTGACGTTATTTGTTATAGTCTTTCATAACTGCAACCATTGCACTGCAAATCAGACATACAGTATTGCCTTGCCATCAAAATTACTCATTGAACAAATAATCATCTGGCTAACAATTTTGAAATCTTCTGTGTTCCACCTCCACCTTTCACTTCAGTGACATCTCCAACTACTTTCTGACTAATGATTTCAAATTTTACACAAAATAAAATAAATAGTTTAAACAAGCCTTCACTTCACTATCCTAATCAAAATTATTGTGTTCTGTGCTGTTAGATGTGTGCGAGAGGAACCAGATCCTGTGTGCTATTTGATTGGCTATTTTACTACCTCGCTGTGTAGACTGCACACGTTGAACACCTGTGTTATATTAAAGAGATGGGTTGTCTTAAAGAAGAATTCCAAAATGATATAGTACATCAGTGCAATTTTAGAAACTAATAGGTGGGCCGCCAAAAATTGTCCCGCAGGTCGTACGTTTGATACCCCTGCTTTAGCATATTAACTATTTATTTTAAACTGTCATTCAGCTTAAAACTGCAACCTATTAAATAAACTGCAATTTACAACAAAAACAAAAAAAAAGCCCTGCTAAAGCTCATGGGGAATAATATTAAATTTCCCACAGTGGACAGACACACAGGACGTGTGCTATTGACTGTACTCACACAGCACTGTCACCCCGATCCATGGAGCCGGCTCTACAGGGTGGCGATGCCGACAAGAAAGAGAATTGAGGCTACATCTATCAATATTTCTCGAGTAAGCAGAACAAAAAGAAAAATATACCATTGCACAACATTAGTTTTATTGTATATGCATTAAAGGAAAAAGGAAAAAGGCTTTTTATTTTACTTTTTTACTTTATTTTACAGACAAGGAAAACATGTTAAAATGAAAAGGTAAGCAGTGCAGTTTCACTTGACATTGTCTCTGCCTGTCCCCTGCTGAGTGCTGTGTCTGTTGATCGCTCATTTTTGGTCAATGTAAGCCACCTCCACCTTCACAATAAACTACCGACCAAAAGATACACCTGGACTGCTGGGGCTTTTGATATCATGGTGGTCAGGGGTAAGTCTCTGACATTATTGTGCACATTAAATTTTCGCTCACAATACATGTAGCGTGCAAGGTTATGGTATGTAAACTAGCTAAATACTGTGCACTTATTTTAACGCTTTCCCTGTTAGTAATTGTGGCAATACATTTAGATTTGTCGTGCACGTTAGGATCACTACTTTACATGCATGCTAACTCCAAATTTAGTGCCTTTTCATAATGAAGTGCAAAGTGTTGAATCCGTAAGAAAAACAATCTACAGTTTCTCGTGCCTAACGGCACTCAGATGGTGAATTATTTTTACTGATTCAATCATTGTTTATCCCTTACTGATATAATGCCATATGATTAAAAGCAGACAAATCCACTTATGCATTTAAGGCTTTGGGATATAAAACTTTGGATCTGCATCTGTAAGAAATGTAGTTTGTTATTCAGATGTACAACATCAAACTTGCCTGCTTTTGATTGTAGTAATGTATTTTTTGAATCACGTTATCTGATGAATACAAGCACTTTGGCATTGCCAGGGCAAATGGAATTTCCTAGTTTTGCACGCGAGCTACAGCGGGCTTTGCCAGAAAGGGTGCAGCTGGCTTGGGAGGATTTTTAATCATCAATGGAGATAACATAACGCATCCTTTAAGGCCCAGTCAAAAATTATGCTTGAGCATAAACTTTATATATGCTTATTATAGGTGAATATTAAAGTGTCCCGTACTGTAGATATTGTTTATAAATGTTTTTAATAGCTCTACCCTTATAGAAAAGTCTATACCAAAATGCAATTTGCTATTTATTATTTTTAGAAAGTATGTTAAAAAATACGTAACATAATGTTCATTTAATTACTTAAAAAGTTCATATACAGTTCAATACTAGCACTATAATATAAATATATTTGTTTTCCTTTAAAAAGTACTTGCATTTTGGTGTGGTGTCACACATTTTAAACTGTTTTACTAAAAAAATAAAATAAAATAAATAAAAAAAACAGGCTAATGGCATACTGAACAAAAAAAGGGTTTGCTGTGGTCCTGGCATGTACACTTACTGCAAAGCAAAATAGTCTGTTCAACACTGAATATAAAATAATAATAATAATAATAATAATAATAATAATAATAATAATAATAATAATAATAATAATAATAATAATGCAGCTAAAATTAAATATACAGTATATTTCACAATCCAGTGTGCTACGTAGTTTACTGTATGAAGTAAAATCTATTCTTTTTTTGTTGTTAAAAGCAGTAAAAAAAAACAAAAATTATATGAGCAAAGTATATCTTTAATGGGGAATTGTTTGTATATGCAACCTCAAAGCCACTTTCATCAACAAAATATGTTTTAAAATATTTAGTTTAAAATAAACTCCCCTTTGAACTGAACTGCAGGGCTAGATTTTTAAGTTTAATGTGACGCCTCCCTCCCTTTGTTCTCTCTCTCCATGCACTGCTTCATATAACATTAAATGTGACTTCTAGTTAAAGTTTTTTTTCAATTTTTTTTTAGTACTTCATGAAAAATATAAATCTGGTTAAATTAAACTTTATACTGACCATTTTATTATTGCGTTTGAAAAATTGCATATTATTTTCCTCAAACAGAAACTCTATACAGAAACCCTGGTGTGGGTCTTGGCCAAGTGATCAGTGAACTCTTTGTAGGGAGGCTTGGCAAAGACAGTCTCCTTCCAGAGATCAGGGGTCAGGTAACTGCAGGTCTTGGAGATGGCATCAACGGGGGCCTTGGCAAAGTTACCCAGCATGGCTGTGCAGCCCCTGGCTGAAGTGTATCAATCATTAATACCAGCCATCATAAGCAATGCATTTGGTACGGGGGCAGATACGATGCCAGTACCACGGGGAGCAGGGATCAGACACACCAGAACTGAACCGCAGCGACCAGTCACCTTGCAAGGTAATAGTAGTGTCTGAAATGTTACCAAATTCAAAACACAAGCTTGTTAAATTTCACAATTAGAATAAGCATATGAGTTTAAAGATTGTACTTTTCATATCACATAGCTGTTCTCAAAGACTTTTTCTAACATTGCTGGTAATGTAATTATCATATTACTGTACAATTGATGTTCCATGCATCATAGCAGTAACACTATGACAGTGTGGTTTACTAAGATATGCTCATTTAAAATTGATCAACTGAAACATGTTTCACTGTATATAATTTGTTTACTATGCTAAGTTAGCTTTAAATAAAATGCATGATGTAAAAAAAATGATGTACGATTTGTAGATTTCTTAACTGTAGGGACACTAGAAGACTAATGGTGTTTTTTTGTTTTGTTTTGTTTTTTTTTTTGTTTGTTTTTTTTTTCATATTTCACTGCGTTTTGAGATTTTAAGATTGCCCAGTGACATGGATTTTAAATTAAGATGAAGTCATGTATCAAAACTCTCGGCTATTTTTTTTTTAAACGGTTTAATATATGAAAAAAAAACATTACATTTAAATAACTGTAAACTGTTTTCTTAAATAGGTCTGTCATATCCATAATATTTGTTCTTAAATATTACAAACTTTAAAAGAAATTAAATAAACTTTGACTTAATGTGAAATATCGTTGATGTATTTTATGTTAACTTTAAAACTAATATGTGTCACATCAAATAGCATAGATAACACTATGCAGTTTAGACATCTGCAAGCCTTTATTGTAGTTTCTGTACCATAATTAAAACGGGAAAGTAATTTTCTATCTGTGATGTACAGTACCTTGTCGTCATTATTATACTATAAAAGCCAGTGTAACAGTAAGAAGAATGGAGATGACAAGGGGTCCAAGTCCAGTTACACCTAGATTTATTTTGGGATAAAATCCCAGCAAATTTGTAAACTCCAGCCCCTCACCCCCCCCACCCCCTCCAAAAACAAACAAAAAAAACAAAACAAAACAAAAAAACACCATTATTCTTCTAGTGTCCCTACAGTTAAGAAATCTACAAATCGTACATCATTTTTTTTACATCATGCATTTTATTTAAAGCTAACTTAGCAAAGTAAACAAATTATATACAGTGAAATATGTTTCAGTTGATCAATTTTAAATGAGCATATCTTAGTAAACCACACTGTCATAGTGTTACTGCTATGATGCATGGAACATCAATTGTACAGTAATATGATACCATTAGCAAAACATTACACACAAATAAATGTGTTTATTATTCTATGTCATTCGTTGCACTCGTTCTGACGAAATTTTACATTATAGCAAACAAACACAGCTGATTTCAAAATGACCCAAAAAATGTGTTTTAATCATATAAAATCTGTTTTAACGCACCAAATCTACCTTTCCTGCCTGGTGGCCACCTTGGATTTTAGTTAGGCCCAGATATATATATAGATATATATATATATAGATATATATATTAGTTATGTATATATATATATATATATATATATATATATATATATTTTTTTTTATTTTGACAAACAGACCTAGCACAGAAAGATAATTTAGTTACCAAAATTTCTCGTTAGCGTTAGTAACGGTAACATTTGTGAAGTCTCTTTAATTAACTGTCTCTTTACCTCTATGTTGTTTTTTATATTATATTACATTTTCTTCAGCGGAATGTTACCTGACGAAATATCAGAATTTCAAGGTAAATATAGGTTTTAAAGTTTTTTTTTTAAAGAGAAAATAAAGAAATAAATTGTTTTCTAATAGTGATAGAGTCCTCTCAACAGGCTCTATCACTTAATTAGAAAACGATTGAGAGTTAACAGCCAATCAGCTTCCAGATCTAGCAGGCTTCTATTCGCATAGATGCCCACTGGAACGTTGAAGTGCTTAACTGTGAATTAAATTTTAAATCAATCCGAGCATACATACCGGCTTTTTCCTTAACACTCTAATCTACAACTAATCTGATAACATAAAAAGCTCAAAAGTTTTACGGTAATCAGTTTTCTTTCCGAATGACTGTTTTTATCTCATAGTTTTAAAACAAGTATTTATTGAATGTCTTTACCAGGTTCAGAATTAAAAGTATAGTGAATGGAATAGTATACTGTACTGTACTTTCAGAAATCTAAATCAAGTTGGGACCAGATGTAAAACAAGCTGTCTCTTTCAATCTGTTTGTTAATAAATACATTACCAAATACCCATATTTGTACATTCAGGGGAAATTACTTGTGGTGCTGTATCTTAAATAAGCAGGTAATATAATTTAAATAACTTTTTAACCCAAAACATTTAAGAACAATGGGATGGATTATTTAAGGACACATGGAGCTTTAAAAATACAAGAGGCACTGTAAATGTATTTTTAATTAGTAAAATATGATCTGCAGAAATAAAATTAATTTGCAAGTCACAAGTACTGATTGTTAGTAGGTCACTAATCCTTAGTCTGAGTAATTTACCAACTTTGGAAAATCAGGCCCATAGTGTTTAAATTGGAGAGTAAATTACTCAATGACCCAAAACCTTATCTGGAGCGTTAATAACACTGAAATAATATCTGCAGAGAATATGGGATGCTGAATGCAATTAATTAATATGTTACATCTACATGACATATTTTACTACTTTCTCTCAGGAAGACTGGATTTTGTTGTACAGCGTACAAAGATTTAATGATGTACGCAAGATGAGTGTTGCTGTTGTGCAAGACAACGCACAAGTTTAAAAGTTCAACTAGTTTCATTTCAATATGTAAGTCACAAATCAAGTAGATGGGGGTAACTGATGATGAAATTAACTAACTGAAGATCAAGTACTAAACCCAACATTACTATTCTCTTCTATAGGTGTCCACATCTAGCTATATCTAGTAGTATATCAATTAATAGTCTTGATATGTCTTATTATGTAAGATATGTCATCTTTTGTTTTTTGGGAACGAGGTTCGCTCTGCAGATTTGGGTCCTTTGCCAAATGATGTCTCTTACGATAACAGACACCACATATATATATAATATATTAACTTATTATAAATCACAAAACCAGATCTTGTAGCAAGGCACTACATACAAATGTGTACAATATGCACAGGGTGACATATGTTTACAGCATCAGAGATACTGGAATTCGGGGACATCCTTTAGATGGCTGTAGAGGTTTTAATCACAAGTTTCAGTGTCTCTATCAGCAACAACTGGTGATTAATATGGGAAGAAGACGGCTGCAGAGGCTTGGGACAGCTGATTGGTGGTGAGGGTGTGACCGGCATATTAGGACAATAAATTAACCACCTGCATGGTAAATGTTAGTAACACACATCCCATATCACTACTGTAACTACAAAACTCAGAGCTATCACCATGGCATACAGATGAAAAGTTCCTCCAAATAGCCCAAGTGGTTCCTTAGTTACAAGTAAAAAAAATAATAACATCGCTACATTAACACATACGTTTCCCAAACAATGCCCTAAGCAAGTTTCATCACAATTCGAACACAAGTTATATGTAAAACCAATTTCGAGTGTCCCCAGTGCCTTTTCCAGGCCCTTAAATATTAAAGCACTGAGGTTTGCCCTTCATGTCTCTTGTCCAACAGTTAACATGTTTTTTCTTAGTTTCAATTTGAAAGGGGAAATTTGAGTAAATGCTGAAGACACACTAACCCTTAAAACCATTGTATATCCAATCAGATGACATGCTTTGTCAAGTTACATTGTTTTACTAGACCAAGGGCAAAAGTTTGTGTTTAGTGCACTGGCTATACTCCTGCTGAATGCTGATTGTATATGTATAGTACCAGTCACAAATTTGAGTACACCTGCTGGAAACAAGTTTTTTTTCATAATTGACAATGTTTTTTGTCATATATGTTTCTGTAAATACTTGAAACAAAACATAAGGAGTATCAAAGCAATGTTCAAGAAAATTGAAAATTGTCTCTAAATCTTGGAGTCCTCAAAATAGCCACCCTTTGCCTTAATAACAGCCTCACAAACACGAGGCATTTGGTTAACAAGTTTCAGCAGGAAATCACCCGACATGTCTTCCCAGCTCTTCTGCAGCAATTCCCAGAGATGTAGGGCACTTGTGGGTAGCTTTGCTTTGACTCTTCTGTCCAGTTCGTCCCATACAAGTTCTATGGGATTGAGGTCTGGAGACTGGGCAGGCCAGGTCATTAGATTGAGTTGTGCTTCACTTTCCTTCTTCGCCAGATAGTTCTTGCACAACTTTGAGGTGTGTTTCGGGTCATTATCATGCTGAAGAGTGAAGGACTGCCCAACTAGCCATAATCCTGATGGAATGGCATGCCTCTGAAGTATCCTCTGATAGCCATGCTGGTTGAGCTTGCCATGGACTTGGTAAAGATCACCAACTCTGTCACCAGCAAAGCAACCCCAGACCATGACACTGACTCTCCATGCTTGACAGTGGGAACCATACATGCAGAACTCATGCGCTCACCCTCTCTGCATCCTACAAATACTCGGCAGTTAGACACAAATATTTCTAATTTTGACTCATCAGTCCATAAGACCGACTTCCACTCCTCTAACATCCAGTTTCTGTGTTTTTTGGCCCAGGTAAGTCTCATCCTCTTATTTTGCTCTCTTAACAATGGTTTCATTGCAGCAATTCTGATGTTGATGTTGAAACATCTGTACTTCTAGTAGCATTTAGCTCAGCTTGTATTTCAGGGGCAGTTAATCGCCGGTTTTGCAGACTTGACTCGAATTAACTTGTGTTCTGATTCTGAGGTCACCCTTGGCCTGCCTGACCTTGTTCGGTCCTCATGAGTGCCAATTTCTTCAAATCGTTTGATGGTCTTGGCCACAGCAGTTACAGACACTTGCAAAGTTCTTGTGATTTGTCTTAAACTTTAATTTCTTAAAGTAATTACACACTGTCTTTTTTCTTTGCTTAACTGAGCGTATTTTGCCATTTTCTGCTCCCTTACATTCAGGAATGACAAACTTGTGCCCATGCTACCTATATTTATAGTAATCATGGACTCTCACCTGTTAACAATAATTGGTGTCAAAAGGTTAATTAGGTAACATGCTAACAAAAACACTTTTATACTTAGGCCAGTGTTCTAACACTGTGTTATACACATTTCAGACTTTTAACTGACTTGGGCTTCAGACTGAAATCCCCTTGCTTTGGGTGACCATTTCATTGAAATTGACAAGATTTACATTTTCATTTAAAAATTAAATTTTTCAATGCAATTCACTTTTGATTCTCAGCTTATATAAGTACACGTATCATATAATGAAATATTAAGTGTTTATAGACGAGTTTATACAGTTAAAAACATAGATAATCATGAAAAACCTGGTTCCAAGCAGGTGTACTCAAACTTTTGACTGGTACTGCAGGTTGTTGATATTTTTATTGATTGTACATTTTTAGATGAGTACTCTGTTAAACAGAGTATCTCACATCACAAGCAAGCAGTCGTAAGGGACAAAGTTATGTGAGTGTCTCATTGTCTTAGCCTAATATTGTATCCTTTGACTTCTTAAATTTAAAAGATCAAAGTTACTGTTTTTTCATTATTTTGTAGTATGGATTGTGTACTGACTTTCAAATCAACTGAATTACATAAAATACTAATTTAAAGAATGTGCTTTATATGTTTATAGGAGATCAGATCAACTGCAGTCAGGCTTTTTTTTGGCAACACACCATAATACAGGAAAAAGTGATCACTGCACTTCACCTGGCAATAATTCTTCTCCTTTCTTGTTTACAACTCACTCTGTATGTAAGGTACCCTAAATCAATAAACTTTAGTTTATTCACACACTGGGTATGCACATTTATTCCTATTCCCAGTGTATATTCTATAACCTAATGGTGAATACTGTTTTACAGTTTATTATTATTATTTAACTTCTCCAAATAATTACTCCTCTCCTGTAACTTCTATCTGTCCTTAAGGTCTCTGAATCCACTGACTTACTGGGCTAAACACCATTAGTTTGGTTACCTAGAGAATCACGATTATGCCTTTTATTTTAAACATTTGTCAGGTAAAGAGTGATTCAGCGTCACTACCCGAGAGACATATAGGCAAAGAACAAACTGACAGACAATAAGAGAGACAAAAAACTATTCAAGCTTTGACAGAGATAGAATGATTCTTGGTGATAAATCTCCCTCCTGACCTGTGAGGGTGTTGTGTAAAGGGAACAGAGTGCCCTGGACAGACATGGCCAGACAATTCATTCCCAGGGTTAGGCGGAAGTCAGCCATCTAGAAAGGGGGCGGAGCTATGGTACACTAAATCATCGACCTGGAAGGGAAATGATGTGGCAGCAGCGGATTGGAGGAGCGGTTCAATCGTTAACCAAGGGGAATGACTGACCGAATATAAGGACACGTAGCAAGGTACTTTGTTTCTTTTCTATGGTTACTGCTAAAGGAGAACCTGTATTGTTACCATGTTTTGTTTGTTTTGTCATGTCTAAATATACTTGTTTGTTGTTATTAGACGGCTAACGTGATCCGAAGCTGTTGCTACAGGCCAGAACGAAACCCGGACATCATTGCACTTGAGTCGTGTTTCATTTGTATTTGCACCATGAGCACTACAGCACTCAGTTCAGACTTGTGATCGTGTTTGTGTTTATTGTGCAATTAAATATCGGGACTATTATTTCAGGACAGAACCCGTGGATTAAACGGAGCAATACGCCATGCTGTGTATTGCCTGTTCTCATTTATTGTTTACTGTTGTCATCAGACTGTGGATTAGAAATGAATTTTATGAGTACTTTGTTGTTTGTCCTTGTCTTGAGCACTGCATTGCCCCTACAGCTGCGCACTGTAAACCACTTTGCAACAAAGCACAGAAACCAAGTCTGTCAAAGATCTTTTATTTGGACTTTTAAAAAAAAAACCTGTTTGGCAACAGTAAGAAATGCACATATTGCACGCCTGCCAAAGATGGCATGTTGGATATGCGCTGACTTTAATTTTTTCTCTCTTTGCTGTCATTCCATGTGTAATTTATAAACATTTCAGCTACATTAAACACATTGGAGCTAGAAAGTGTTGATACATATTTAGACTTACAATGCTATACTTTTAATCAGGCGCTTAATAAGATGCTTATGCAACTGTTTGCGGGGTAGAATATTTGCGGTCAAGGCTGGTCAGTGGCAGGAATGCAGACCCAGAGACAGAAGCTGCAGTTTTAAGCTCTGTTGCGCACATTTATTTAACAGAAAACAAAGAACAAAACAGGAACAAATAAACATAGGCACAGGAGCCAAAATAAAAAGTTCAAACACAAGAATACTTGCTTGTAGGCTGGACATTCGCCTTCACTCCCACCTCCACTTCCACTCACACACACGCACGCACACACACACACACACACACACACACACACACACACACACACACACACACACACACACACACACACACACACACACACACACACACACCATCCACCATCCACCAAACAAATGATTTTTCTCTCCCTTATCACTCAATTACCTAACTGGGATATGGTCACACCTGTGATTGTTGGCAGGACTAGATTTAGCCCCATCCCTGCCAAACTTAAATTTACACACGTATTTACACCGACCCTGTCACAGCAACATAAATATATATACTGATGTATTATTAGTTAAATGTTTCCTGCGCAGTAATTTTCTGAAAACAAAGACCGTGCGAGTGAGTGTGAAAATGTTGAGCAATAGAAGGAAAATTAGATGTCCATTCATTTCTCATGAATTTAACATAAATTTAATTTCATAGATTTAATAAAATAAAGATTAATATCATGCTGTTTTAACAGAATTGCAGCTGAATTTGTATAATTACAATCGTGTTTGCAAGATGTTGTTTGAATATTGTTGAGAAAATATCAGGAACACTATATTTGCGTTGTATTTTTTTTATTAAATGGCGATCAGATATTGTATTATTGTTAATGGTTATTTCTGAGATGTTGATTAGTGTAAGTGTAGTGTTGCAACGTTCTGTTATGAAAAGTGTGATTAAACAGTCAGATTTTCGTGACCATTTAAACAAATCCCCACGAGGTACACACATAAGGAGCATCCTATGGCCCCCCAAGGTTTGAACATTGCCTTATCTGGCCTGCCAGAGAATGTAATTGAATACCACTTCTTATGAAAATGCACCTTTGCCTTTACCAAGGTTTGGTGTTTAAAATCAATAACTTCTGAATCAATCTTTTGTAGAAAACAAATATCACATTCTCAAAGGAACTCTATAAAAGAGGTCACTAGTTAAAAATAGATTTTGCTAAAGTTGAGACAGCGAGTACCAGAAATACTGGGTATCTGTACGTTGAAAAAGTAGCTTTATACAACAAATGTTGAGATATCTAGCATCAAATAACCTTTTCATATTTGGTGGTCCTGAGAAACTCATTGTTCACGGTGGTATATGTCCAGATATTATCACCTGTAATGCCAAAAATTACATCTTTCAAACCAGATGTCGAGAGTCTTTTATGCATGTGATAAAATGAATAAAATGACCTGCCATATACATGAACATGAACTCGAAATGACCCACAAGTGTACCCAGATAACCAGCATTCTTCAGAACAAGTATTTACTTCCTAGTGTCAATGCAATTTCATTGTTTATTGAAGGGTTATACAATATTGCCATTTAACACCTGATTTTCCAGCTTGACTAACTATGCTCTGTCCCTGTAGTGGTCTTAAATAAATTTGGCATATTAGTCAGATCCTACATGAACATAAAAATATACAATATTAGTATATATATATATATATATATATATATAAATATACAATGTGTGTATATATATATATATATATATAATATATATATATATAAATAATAAAAAAAATAAAAAAATAATAAAATATATATATATATAATATATATATATATACACACAAATATATTTGTAAACATTTCAACATTACCTAGTGTAATGTGCGTATAAAAAAATCAGTTTCAGTTGACGGACCACCTGGTGGTGTCAATTTGAACGAACCTTAAAAGGTTCTATTTACCAAAGATAGTCTTATGAGTCTTAGGGAGAATTCTTACTTAATCCCTCTTTTTATTTTAGGATTTTAATGAAGAAACATCTTGAGAGATGTTATATATGTAAATTTTTTTATGTAAATTTTTATACGAATTTAATATATATAGCTATATATATATATATATATATATATATATATATATATATATATATATTATATATGGTAATAAGACGTCGTCATTCTTTTTCTGGGTAACAATTTTTTGTGTTCTGATTATAAATACATTAGCAACACACATTGTGTTTTATGAATATGGATCAAAATACATTATAAGAAGAGCAGGGATAGGATAACACTATTAATCATTGTATGTATAATAACAGAGTAATTGTAATTGTCTATATTCATAGGAACTTGTAAATGTATCAGTAAATATAATTGGAAGCTGCTATCATGATCATAACATTGAAAAACTACCCTAACTGAAGCCTTAAGTTCAATCAGTTTGTATAATATTAAAAGAGGAAGATAAAGTACCATAATTAATAAGCTAAAAGCAATTGAAGTGGCAGCAACAGGATGAGTCCAGCATTTTCAAATGAGCAGCATTTTCAAAAATGCTATCCACTCTATTGTCTTGCCAATTAACCTAAACACTATTTTTAAGTCGCAATGTCCAAGTATGACGGAGTATGATGTAGAATTCCAATTGAATTGCTTATCCAATACAAAAACTACAAATAAAATAAAGAACTGGACAAAATTTTTTTAATAAAAAAGTATTAAATCGCTTATTGATTATTTGAAAAAATGTGATTTTAAAGTGTGCTTGGACAAGTAGGTGTTCTTGTGTTACTATTGACACCATTTACGTATCATTTAGTTAAACAGCTAACAGACCAACCTTGAAAGAAGCTCTTCACCCTAAGGTAGCTGACACTGAGGCGCAGAACAGACAGTTTATCCAGTTTGGAAATGATGTCCGGAGAGAATGGCAGGAGACTGGCAAGGTGATCCAACTCTGCATTCAGCCGATCTCTGTGTCTCTTCGATGGGTTGGACTTTTCACTTACCACCGCTGGCTTTCTATTGCAGAACAAAGGATTTCACACATTTGGATAGGATAACAAGCTCAAAGTACAATACTTCTGTAAATTCAAATGTTCTGATCTGAGAAAAGCTGTCATTAATATCATTAGAAGCCATTTTATTTATGTGCACAAATTATCAATACCCATAAGTAAGAAACTGGAGTTTCCATTCAAATACAGCTGTTTTATTGTGTGAGTTATGATTTATTTTCATTTGATACTGCATATAATACTTTTTACTTTAGTGTAGTTTTTATTTATATTAGCATAGTTTTTTGGGGTGCATTTTCAGTCACTGGATCTTTTTTTAAGTAATGTCATTAAATGAACATACACACAATAGTTTATATTTTCTTAACGGCTCATTAGGAACAGTGTGAAAAGTATGAAGTGTGAAAATGCTCCTTCATTGAGTTAAATATCACAGTTTAAAGGGTATGATCATAAATGTAATTTAAGAGTAAAAGGAAAGATGAAGCAGGTGTAATTAGCATATCTTTTTTACTTTACTAAATGCCTTAAATTTACAACACAGTGAAAAATACAAATTTTCATAATAATAAGTCTTCAATATCATTCCCAGAGTACCTTCATCTTAAACAACTGAAACTGAAAAGCTAGTGTCATTGGCTGTCAATGCAGGATAAATGTACTAAACAAACAGACTGTGTGCATGTTAGTGCAGCATTTATATTGTCTGTCATAACAGGTCTTAAACTGTACAGTATGTGAACTCTGCATGTATTAATTAAAACATTACACATTAATTAGTAACTGTGATTCTGCAAACATAAACAAGGAATGATAAATAAAGGGTGTGAAACCAAATACAGACTTAAACATTTTTTTTTTTTTAAACTTAAGATAAAATCAAGATGTTGAGGTTTTATGTTGCCACAAAAGTGACTGATCACTGCCTTAACTTTTGCTGAATAACGGTTTATGCCCACAACATTTAACAAGCTTTTCTTTAAGGGCTTTTTAAAAAAAAAATATATTTTTTTTTTTAAGAAACCCTAACAACAACATATTCAACTGTTTGCTTAAATCAATAGATTGAAAGATGCACTAAAGGAGCTAAAACTTCAGGTAGGATGATAGTCCCTCAGGATCAAAGGTGTTCCTTCACTGATTCAAAGGATTAAACGAACTATCTGAAGTGGAGAGCTTTCACCGTGTAACAAATTTTTTTTTTATTTTTTGTTCCTGGGTAGTAAGTGTTATTTCCTAATTGCTTATGCCTCAAAAGTATAGAAAATGGCTATTATTCCCCACAAACTTTGCTTTTGTGACCAGGACAGTGATAATTCAAAATCTCACTATTTTCAATGGGAAAACGGGCAAATGTGTGTCTTTTTGTTCACATAAAGTCAGAAAAAAACAACATATGAAACTACAAAAGATTTAGAAGTGAGTAGATTTTCGAGATTTACGATTATACTGTATTTACAGTATAATAGTAAATATTGAAAAACTACTCACTTCCAAATCTTTTGTAGTCATTTTTGTATTACTTTAGTATAAATACATGTTAATTTGGATTCATATGTTGGTTTTTTCTGACTTTATGTGAACGAAAAGACACTCATTTGCCCGTTTTCCCATTGGAAATAGTGATATTTTGAAATATCACTGTCCTGGTCACAAAAGCAAAGTTTGTCGGGAATAATAGCCATTTTCTATACTTTTGAGGCATAAGCAATTAGGAAATAACACTTACTACCCAGGAACAAAAATTGTGTTACATAGTGGAATCAAGCCCATTATGCACTATAACTACTCAAACCTGCAGAACAAACTTTATGGTTGATTTTAAGAATCTAAAAAATGGTGATACTCATAAACCCATATTGACATGGACCTCATTCCTCTGTGTTTTATAGTTAACATAGGGGTCAATAAATTACACGGGGACGACGACGACGGCGATTCAAACAGGATTAAAGTAGACCCCTGAGTCAAGAAAGTAAAAGCTGCTCTTTACAGAGGTTAAGCAATACATTTAAGTCACAGAGTACTTCCATACAATGAGATTGTATTCAACTAATGTAATACTTGGATCCATTATGGTACTATCATTCACTTCTGTTAATGAATATCTAGGTGAAAATGTACATAGCTCTGTTGTAAATTGAAGCTGGCAGTACCAAATAAAACCTGTTGAATTGAGTCAATGCCATTTTTTTTTTGAAGGCCATAACTGACTTGATCAAGAAATAGCAACATTTTGAAAAATACAGTATGTTTAAAAAATGTACAGATGATTTTCAAGCCAAAATAATTTAAGAATATACACTTTTATTCCTATTTCATTTACTCATGTTTCTTAATTTATATGAAAAGCAAAACTATTCAGTTTTCAGAGAATAATTATAATTTTAAGGAGTTACAATACTGTACTATTTATTTTGTATAATTCCCACAAGTACATTTATAATTATGCATAATTAATTGTATTTATACATATGAGCGTATTTATTTTAATGTTGTGTATTTAGTGAGTAAAGGTAAAGTGTCACATAATGAAATGTTAAAAAACGATTTTGTAACTTGTTTAGTGTACCAGAACTATAACAGAGAATTTTGTTCAGATCGCCTTTTAAAAGTACTGGGGCAGCTTAATAAATGCAGAATAATTTGGATGGGGCATTGGTTGCCTTTTACTGCTCTCATGAATTTTGCTAAGTACATATTTAGGCATCCCTATGCAGTTATTGCCTACTCTCCAGCAAAAAATTTTTTCCAAATGTATGTGTGTGTGTTTACGTATATATATATAATATATATATATATATATATATATATATATATATATATATATATATATAATATATATATAATATTCCAGATATTTACTCTATAATGAGAATATTATTATTATTATTATTATTATTATTATTATTATTATTATTATTATTAATAATAATAATAATAATAATAATAATAATAATAATAATAATAATAATAATAATAATAATAATAATGTCCTAATAATAAAGTAGCAATAACAATAACGATAACACAAACAAATGTTGTCCTGGATACCAAATACAGTATCTAACTATATTTAAAATACATAAAATAGCTCAAGAACAAAGATTTACGGAAGAGCATTTTAGTGAAGCATTCAAAGAAAGACGTAAAAACAAAGCACTATCGTTTCTGACACGTTTTGATGCAGGCTTATTGGTCAAAACAACAGTTTAATGTAAATTGACATCTGTTGTAAGATTAGTATTTTTACAAAGCGAAAATGCAATGGCATTTTAATGAACAATATATACGTTATTGAAGCATAAATGATTAACGTTGGAGGACTCATTATTGCTGGAACACTCCTCTTTATTTTGTCAGAGATTAAATTATGCAAGCAAATGAAGAATGAAAAGAAATCGTCGGCTTATTAAATACTTAACTGTTTTTGTATGGGCTTTCTTCTTTTCCTGCCAGCATACATACAGTCCCCTGGTGGAATCATTATCTTGCACTGAAACGGTAACAGGTGCATTATAAACATATTGCATTAAAATAAAAAATGCTTTTCCATTAACCTCAGATTTGCATGTGCTTATTCAACTTTTCGTTTATTTTACAATTAACATTAATCCTAGATCACTTTACATGATGGACAAAACTTAGTTTTAATACAGAATACTTCCTTCTGATTAACCACTCGTCTAATAGGACAGTTACTCGCTTTAAATAAACACATAAATGAAAAAGTAAAACAATGTTTAAAACCTGACAGCATAACTACTACTGTATAATTGCATTGCATACATGAAATACAGGTTTCCATAAAATAAACAACTTAAACGGCATGTATTAATCAACCCATAAATACAGCGCCACAAATGTAACCTTACAACGTTATTAAGCTAACTTCTAAAAACTTCAATGCATAGATGTAACGTTTCCAAATGACTTACCTAACCGCTTTGCAATTTTATTCGGATTCCAACAGTGTACTAATATGCAGTAACATCTGAATGAATGAACGTGTTTTGTTTATATTATTATTATTATTATTATTATTATTATTATTATTATTATTATTATTACTGAATTCTGTATTCCAAAAAAACGAAAAAGTACATCCGATCGCTAGTATTATTGATGCTGCGTCAGTCTGCACGGCACAGGGCAGATGTGGTTGATGTTTTATACCCAAATGAGTCGTTTTCACTTCCTTGTATTTCAGGTGGCGGATTGCGCTGAATGACAGGGCAAGCTCCTCGCACGCGATTTTCTGTGACTCACATCTACACTCACAACACTCACTCTCTCTCTCTCTCTCTCTCTCTCTCTCTCTCTCTCTCTCTCTCTCTCTCTCTCTCACACACACACACACACACACACACACACACACACACACACACACACACAGATAACTCATAGGACGAGCTGCTAAGAGCACAGAGAGCAAGGGGAGGGATCACACGCAATAATATCCATTACAAATCTGTGGGGTTGAAACTTATAAACACATTGCATTCGTTTATGCTTCACTAAGTTTCTTTACAATACATGTATATATCTGTGTATTCTATCAGAAAGCAGAACTTGATTAAAGTCCTGTTTGTTTACTTTGCCCAAAGGTGATTTTAGCACTATAGGTACAAATTCCCTCACCCATCAAAACCTGCTTGTCAGTAAATAAACATATACACTATCATAGGCATGCTCCTGCTACTGCTATCAGCAGTAGGTTATTTGTGAATGTTCAATCAACTGAGAAAGCAAAGGAAAGACATACTTTCAGTAGAAAAGTATATAGACAGAAAACACATTCAGAGCTGATGTTTTGAACATAGTCTTATAAGACATCACCATTCTTATATATAAACTGAATTGGACATTACATCTTACTTAGGAAATGTGGTATACTGTTACATTCCTATGTAGGCAGAAAAAAAACAATAAAAAAAAAAAAAAAAAAAAATATGCCTTTATATACTTGGGGCACAGTGATGCAGATCTACACAGACTAAAACAAATCCGAGCGCCAGGGTTCAGAATGCGGTCACCAGTCCCTTTACTGTAGCTGTTTGCCAAATCATGTTTAAAGAGAAAAGAGAATCATTTTTGTTTGGACAACAGTAATTCCTTGGTGTATGCATGTTCTCATCATTCTTTCCATATTTAGCATGCTCTGCAATGCGATGACAGTTCAAATGACATCTTCAAGTTCTGTTATAGCTTTTAGAGATATACTTGTACAATTAAATGATTCCCAGTTGGGCACGAGAAGAGGCTGTTTGGCCCATCATGGTTCATCTCTTCTTAGAACACCATTTGCTCCAACTAAGGGAATCTATGTAAATTATTCAATTAATAATTCAATAATACTGGCAATTCAATGAATAATTAATCCTAGACTACTTTAAAAGGTGGATAACTACTGTATATTTAATTTAAATAAATCATATACAGGTATACATAAAAGAAACAACTTAATGGAAAACCATTTTTATTTTATAATGCAAATCAACCTATAAATACAAAGTTAATCATCTATGCTTCAAAAATGTATATATTTCAATGTATTTCTTCAGTGTTTTATTTTCTTTACTATTACTAATGTTAGATTACATACAGTCCCGTTCAAAAACGTGTGTCCAGCAAACAAGGTAACAAGCAAGAAAACATTATCTTACAATTTATTGTTTCTTTTTTCAATTTCATAATTGGTTCAAATCAGGCTGTCATTGATTAAAGCAGCTGACCCCAGGAAAAGTGAGGGATTCTCAAACACTTGCTACAGCTGTTCTACAGTAGGTTTGTTGACTTTGCCTTGGCAACCTGAGACTTCAAGCATGGTCATAGTTTCTTAGGTGAGTTTTGGTTTTTGTGCCTTTTCTTGGTGGTTCTTCGCATGTCACATATTGCTGGCATTGGTGGCAACCTGTTGGTCATGCTGCACTTGTTTTCCAATGCTAAAGCCAAACATTGCAGTTCCTGGTCAGGACAGGTATCATAACCGATAGTGCCTCCCCATGGTATTATAAGATAGAATAAACCCATCCAATCCTGTCTCCCAATATTATAGTGGCGTCAAAGTCATTATAATACAGGGAGATACTATGACAGTCTAGTGTATATATATTCAGATGGTATATCTATATATATTAGCTATAATATATATATATATATATAATATATATTGCAAGATAATATATAAATATAAGTATAATATGAACCTATAGTTACTTTAACATGTATTCATTGCAAGTCACCTTGGATAAATGCATAAGCCAAATAGATGATTGCGTAATTTATATATATATAAGTTAAAGTCATACAGTACACTCATCCAAAAATTGTACGGATACCGGAAAGTAGTTATGGTTTCATAACTTTAATAATGTCATCATTTTAAACTGTATTATGAAAATAAATTTACTGTTTGAAAATTAATGCTTTGGCAAAAGCATTTAATGTTCCTTTAATGCGGTAGCCTAAATTTGCTTTTTCTTTCTTAACAACTGCTCCCTTTCAATCTTGAAATGTCAACCATTACACATTGGGAAATGACCCTTGTGTCACATGACCTGAGCACATATTTAAAAAGCTGCCTGATAGGCCAGGTGTGACCACGTGTCTGTTGAATTCTGAAACAAGATGCTGCGTCACACAGCAACCTTCGCCATTTGATTCCTCACTCCAACCTGAGCAGACACGTGTTCACTTGCTCCGTTTTCGTGAGAATCTTTTTCTCTTCTTGTTTTTGGTAATAAAAGTACTCTTTCCTGGAAGCCGGCTCTCCCCTTCCTTTGGATACAATGGTAGCTCTCTTAGAGAGCAAACTAAATCACACGGCTGTGGCGTTTAGGCGGCTAAGAAGCTGCAACTGCTGTTTCCAGCCTCGTCCATTTTGGATTTTGTCCTCGACAAATTGTTTTTTGTGTCTTGGTATCTGGTCCGCGTTCACACGTTGTGCCAAACCGAGTGGTGTTTTTGGATTTTTCTTTTCTGAAAAAAAAAAATTATATTACATACACACATATATATATACACACACACACACACACACACACACACACACACACATATATATATACACACACACACACACACACACACACACACTGAGTGTACAAAACATTAGGAACTCCTGCTCTTTCTATGAAATAGACTGACAAGGTGAATCCAAGTGAAAGATTTGATCCCTTATCGATGTAACCTGTTAAATTGTTAAATTGTGTAAGTGTGCCATTCAAAGGGTATATGGGCAAGACAAAAGATTTAAGTGCCTTTGAACGGGGTATGGTAGTAGGTGCCAGGCGCGCTGGTTTGAGTGTGTCAAGAACTGGAACGCTGCTGGGTGTTTCACGCTCAGCAGTTTCCTGTGTGTATCAAGGATGGTCCACCAGTCAAAGGACATCCAGCCAATGGCAGGCCAGTGGTCAAAAATGGCTCATTGATGAAAGAGGCCAAAGCAGGCTGACACGAATTGTGCAGAGCAACAGACGGGCTACAGTTAGTCAACTGACAGTCCAGTACAACATTGGTGCCGAAAGACCCATCAAACAATGCACAACTCGTACCTTGACACAAATGGGGTATGGCAGCCGACAACCTAACAGAGTTCCACTTCTTTCAGCAAAACACAAGAAACTGCAGTTGCAGTGGAACAAAAACACTGGACAAACATTGGAGGATTGGAAAGACATTGCCTGGTCTGATGAATCCCGGTTCCTGCTGTTTCACACTGATGGGAGGACTAGGGTATGGAGAAAACCATGTGAGTACATGCGTCCATCATGCCACTTGTCAACATTGCAGACTGGTGGTGGTGGTGTGATGGTGTGGGGTGTGTTTTCATGGCACACATTGGGCCCCTGATAAAAATGGAGCAACGTTTGAATGCCACAGAATATCTGAACATCATTGCCAATCAGGTGAGCATTTGTGGGATGAGATGGAACGAGATATTTGGAGTAGAGATCCACTACCAACCAACTTGACACAACTGTGGGAAGCACTGGAGTCAGCATATATATATATATATATATATATATATATATATATATATATATATATATATATACTGGTCCTGTCTTCGAACCGGCTAGTTATTCTTGTGCCGCACTTTGTAGCTTATAGCACATTAGCCAAGTGCATAGCACTTTGTGCATAGCATTTTGGGCCTTTTCAGTGCATCTCTGTGCACTTCCTCAGAGTCCCCGTGCCCACACCTCGGTACTTAGCATTCCCATGCACAGCACCAGTATCTTACCCAATGCTCGGTACAGGTGCATAGCACTCCCATGCAGAGCACCCCGCACATTTATCCATCCGTACACGGTTTCCTCGCCATGTCATTCCAGGGGATGGCCACAATATGTGTAACCAATGCCTGGCTGCTGATCATGCCCAGCGAGCGCTGGCAGATCTCACCTTTTGTGCTGTGTGCGCCAGCTTTCAAAAGAGGTCCAGGGCTAAGAGGGCAGACAATGCTGAAGGTTGTTCCACCTACTCTTGCTCTCCGAGACTTTTGCTGATGCTCTCGAGGAGCCCCTCACATGAGCCATCTGTGAGCCGCAGGGGTCGGTCTGTGTGTTGCTCCCCTGAGAAGTCCAGGAAGTGCAGGCACTCTCCCAATACGGATGTGTTAGCCCTGCAGGTGCAGATGATGCAGCTGGCAAGCAAGGTTGCAAATCAGCAATTGCTGCTGAAGTGCCTTGTCAATACGACAGCTCCTCCTACACCCACTCCGGCTTTTGGGGTACTAGAGACTCCCTCAGCCCTGGTACTGGTCCCTTCTCTCCCACAGTCTGAGCTGATTGAGGAGGATCAAGACAATATGGTGTCCCTGGCCGCCTCCATGGAGGAAGGCAAATTCACGGGTCAGAGACCTATATGGCTCCTAGTAGTCTGCTGGCAGACAAGCTAGCAGCCCTTGTGAGCAGAGCTGCTGCCCGGGTCCAGATCCCTTGGACTGAGGAGGCCCAGGTATGCCGATCGGTTTGGACTACACAGTGCTGTAAGCCCCTCCTGATCCTCCCAGACTTTGTGGAGGAGTTGCAGTCTTCATGGGGCAGCCCAGCATTAGTGCCCACTTGCTCCAGATGGGTGGAAGCATTTTATGCCCTCCAGGGCGCAGAGAAGCTGGGGCTCCAGCATTTCCCGCCATTGGATTCCTCGGTGGCTGCCTTAGTGCAGACACCAACTATTACAATGGTATCCCGTGACTTCTCCTGCCCAGATAAACAGTGTAGGGTCACAGACAGCACAGGGGCACTGGCAAATACCGCTGTTCTGCTGACTGTGTACCAATCACATCTGCTGCAGGACCTGTTTGCTCAGCCTTCTCCTCACCTGTCACACAGACTCATGTGATAAGCAACATATCGGGACTTAAGAGATCAGAATTGGAAATAAATTATTAACCCAAATTCTTGTTCTAAAGGCAAAAATCACTGCCTGTCTAGTGGCTTACTTCCTGAAACTTTGCGTCTCCATAAAGCTATTTTCTCTATAGAACGACATATAGAACGAATGCAATTTACTATTGGTCACTCCATACCATGTGGAAGAGCATGTTTAGAGAAAGGATTTTTCAGTGTGATACCAGTTACTGTGGCGCTAAACGTCACCGGAGCGGTGCTTTGCACATAATATAGATTCCTTGCTTTTATTTATTTATTTATTTACTTATTTTGCTGGGCAACTAAATTGGCCGTCCTAGACGTCTGCCTAGTTTGCCTAGGCCCTCCTCCGGGCCTACTTGTTGTAGTTGAAAATAGCCACAAACCATAACAGAACTTTGTCCTTGTTTCAGAGTACCAGTGATAGATTATTAACTTCTTTCCTCCAGTTTGCTGACACATGGTCCCTTTCCTGTTTGCTCCAGCCAGTATTGCTTCCTTAAGTTGGATATAAATGGTTTACTGACTACAACTGTACCCATTAGAACAGCTTCTTGTGCCTACTTCGTTATTGTATGGTCTGATATACTGATCCTACAGCTTTGTCTCATTTCTGAATTAACTTCTTGGATTTTTTAAAAAATTAACAGACCTTTCATTGTGGACCTCCCAGATCACGTTTTGTTACATGAAAGGTCCATGCTACTTTGATCAGTGTTATGTGTACTATATCATTAGTATATCAAACTAGTTTCTGTTGATATTTCAGTGTTTTTCAGAGTTTTTGTGGCATTCACAGACAAGACCTCCCAGAATGAATTGCTCCTCCACACTTTTTCAGTAACCTATTGACTTGTGCTTTCAAGGTCTGCAATAGTCAAATTAATTTACGTGAGCCCTTCTAGGAAGATTGAAATATCAAATGAACTAGGATGTGGCCAAAGAGCTCTATTTTCGTCTCATCTGACCACAGCACCCGGTTCCAATCCAAGTGCCAATGCCGTTTAGCAAACTCCAGGCGCTTACATTTGTTGGTTGCTCTCAATAAAGGCTTTTTTCTGGCAACCCTTCCAAATAAGCTATTGGCATGGAGGTGGCATCTAATTGTAGATTTGGAGACTTGGTGACCCCTAAGATATAAAATATAGCTCATTACCTGTATTGTTTATTTTATACAGCATTTTTTGCTCATCTTTATCAAGGGTGCCAATAATTTTGGAGGTGCCTATATCTCTCTCTCTCTCTCTCTCTCTCTCTCTCTCTCTCTCTCTCTCTCTCTCTATATATATATATATATATATATATATATATATATATATATATATATATATATTTTATATATCCGGATTCAACCTATAAGTATGTTTAGAGGGTAGGAGGTTCATCTCAAAATCCATGTTTGACTAGAGTTTTCTTAACAAAAATCAATCTGTGTCAAAAGAATCAATATATATATCTATATAATTATATATATATATATATATATATATATATATATATATATATTATATATATATATTTATATCAGTCAATTTGTATGTCTAGGAATTTTCCCTAAAAGACCATGTCCTTTTGTCCTCTTGACTGAATTCAGTAAGATAAATGTAATATGACTAGAGTAAGAGTATTATCTCTAAAAAAATAATTGTGCATCATTATATTAATTATATATATATATTATATATATATATATATAGTATATATATATATATATATATATATATATATATATATATATATATATAATATAAGCTAAGGAATATCATTAGTATGACAATTGACCTGGCTCTCATTCAAATCACTGCCCCGTCCCTAGTCTTTGGGAGCCCCCACTGCTTATAATTAAATCAGAGCTGATCAAGGCCAACCTGGAATTATTTTGACTCAGTTAAAAACGGATGTCTGACATATTTGTAGAAATGTCTTTTTTTTTATTATTGCTATCATGTTATTGTGCATATTTGATTTAGTTTCATGTGATCTTCAAACAGTCATAATACCACAAATAATGTACATTTACATCACCAGAAATGGGTGTGCTTATTCAAACGTCATCCAGCATTACACATTGTTGATTAGAGCCATGGATGTGTTTATTTATAGAACCATTTATTTGTTCACTGAAATGTGTATCTACAATAGAGGACCTTTTAGGAGGTTACGTGCTCATTAAAATCACATGACATAATGTAATTTGAAAATGATCCTTATTGATGATTTAAAAATACATTTCTACTCAGATACAGAGCAGTCCAATAACTATCAATTCCATTATATGGAAAGCATTTTTATCGAATGTGAAATAAACAGAAAATATCAAATATGAATACTGTACAGCAGAAAAGTTATATTGAAAACTAGATAAACTAATAAAACAGGTGAATACTTCAAGGTAAAGAAAGTGTTATTTAATTTTGTTCTGGAAAGCTATTGTAAAAAAAAACATATACATATATATATAAATTATATATATATAAATATATATATAATATATATATATATATATATATATATACTATATATATATTACAAAGACCAGTTTACCACTGCAGTGATGGGAGTTATGATTCCTGGACTACAAATCTGCTGGTTTAGGTTCATTTATTTTCCCTGTGAAGGTCTACAAAGTGTTTAAAGACATATGAACACTGACACCTAGTGGAGAAGATGGGACCTGCAATGCAGCACTTCATTCCCTTCAAAATTCCTAGCAAATGTAGAGCCCTAGACTTTGGTACATGGCCCAGTACATATAATCTAGGTCACTGGTAGATCCCTAATCATGGTGTTTCCATTACATTTTGGGTGGTGATCAATTAATGCAGAAACCATATGAAGGGAAGCTTGGTTGTGCTTTATTTGAATTGGTCACTACTGCATGTAGCATTCAAAGCACTTTAATAAATACTACATAACACTGAAAAACTACATGCGTACTCTATCAGAATCACTTTGAAAACCCACAAGTATTCATACAATTGAATGTTCCAAGTGCAGGTCAGTGACACTAATTATTCAGAAAATAAATAACATAATTTTATTGCATATTGGAAAAAATGTTATGACAACACATTTGAAAAAATATTAGGAATACTTGTCAGTTTTTAAAATGTTAATGGATTATGCATGTAGTTACATTGTGATATGTAGTCTTTATGAAGGTGTTTTGAATGCGTAGTGTCCAATACAAATAAAGTGTTACCACAAGCTTGTACCATATGTAGGCATTTGCGGCCTGCTGTATAATAGGATATAGCTAAAATGTTTCCACTGCACCAAAACAGGGCATGTATATGCCTCTAAATTAGTTACAAAAGTTTTAAAGTGAAGCGTTTACTGTGCTTTTAAATTGTGTTATTTTTAGCTCAGTAAACAGCTTTAGGGGAGTTAAAAAAATGTGAGAGTCAGGAGCAGGACACGTTGTTTTTAAATAGCTTGATTCATACAGTATTTTGACAGAAACAGGCAGTCAAATTAGTGTTTATTTTATGTACTGTCCACTATGCACATACTTAATGTTTTTTCTTTGCCTACAGTCCTGTTAGATTTTTTGATCAGCATCCAATAAGAGCAGTTCTCCAAACTACTGAAGAACCAAGTGTATTTATTATGCTTCCACAACCACACATACTTTAATTTCACTTCCTGTACCACAGGTATTTGAACCCCCACAGAACCTCAACCTCACTGAATAACGGCTGAATTCACACGTAAATAAAGTCTGGTAAACTAAGCAGCACAGGAAATGACAGGGGTATTTCATGCAAGAAAGTTGTTATACTAATAAGATCAATTATTAAAGGCTTGGTTTTGAACCGTTGAATTGACAGTGAATTAAATCCACTATCATAAAACATTCAACTTTTCTGTAAGCCCATCCTACTTTGGGAAAGATAAACCTAAAATGTGTTGAATAACCATTGATTGACAATAGTGTGACAGAACTGTGTTTGTTATAAACTGTTCTGGACTGTTAGAGCAAGACTGTATCATGAAGAAAAACTGAGAGAGTGCCAGATTGAACATTAGATTCTTCCAACTATTGGCACTTACACTATTTTTAAAACTATACCAATTTTGATAATTCGCTTGTTAAAATGACATGCACATTTGTATAAATCAAACACATTCATTCATATATGTATTTTTAATGAACAATGTTTCCACTTCTTTTAGCAAAATAGGTTGTGTTGTTTATTAACGTTTATTAAAAGTACTTGCAGCAAATAATTTTCTGCCATGCACATCTATTCATAGCATTTTAAAACACTAATTACCTATGAAGATCAAAGTGCGTTTGAGTCAGCATCTTAAAAAACACTTCTCGCAGCCATATTGGCAGTTATGGACTTCGGGCCTAATAGATATTCAACATTTTAATATTTATTTTGCAGTCAAACACTAACATAAATGAAATAGAATTGTACAAAATTTAAAAGATAATCAGTTGTCATGAATTTATTTTCTTTACAATCTCAAAATCTCAATCTCTTTGTTCATAGTGATATTTATTATAAAACCCCTGACTTAAATACATTACAGTAACAGTAAATATCAGTGTATATTGTAATGCAAATACCAATTTGGTTCAGGCTGACTGATATGACATTCTGTATAACTGCCTCTCTGACTGTCTGGGAGACTCTGGAGAAGAACTCATGTTGAGAAGAGAAGATATAGAGCCCGATTGTTGTACTAGGGAAACAATGATTTCAAACCTTTACTTACCGAAGTGTATGCAACATGTAAATAAGCAGTTATATTTTTTGTTTTTCAAACTGCACTTTAAAAAAAAAAAAAAACTTAAATATCTAAAAAGAAAAATGTACTCGGCAATAATATGTTTTTCCAGCACATTTGTAGCTTCCAAAGACAAAGTATAGGAACTACTTTGCACTGGCAGAAGGATACATTACATAAAATGTAATATAAAGTTTAAAATGTGATTGTTTTTTGTTTTCTTTTTATAAAATAAACAGAAACATTTTATAAGTGCAATAACCCACTCCAGGGTGACATATCTTATTGGACTTAAACTGTGGGTGGTTGAAGGCGCTCGGCCTATGGCCTTGTACCTCACAATGCACCGTGTCGTGGGCTATTGCTTACTGATATGCCACTTTCTGCACATACTCGAATGATTCTACAGCACAAGAATTAGATTAAATCACTCAAACATTTTAATGTAGTGAAACAACCAGTTGCCTTTAAACACCTAAATTACTACATTCTCATTATAAATTACATATGAGATCAACTAATTACGGTTAAGGAATTGTCCAAATTCCAGTACTTGTACATCTTATCCCTATTTCATCCCAAGCATAGAGTATACAGCAACATTCTACAGTTCAAAAAACAGCAACACTTTTTGCTGCAAAGGACTGGAATGCAACCTTGATCACTTCATGCCCTGGTTCCAGGGTCTGCTGCTATGGCCAAGAACATGGAATGCTCTGTTTGTTAATCTTGTATACAATCCGAAACTCTGTGTGAATTACATTTTATTCCAGGCAGAGTAATGGGAAACAAATTGTCATTTTGTACCAAACTTTTGTAAATGATGTATAATGTCTTAGTAGTGCTTTACTTTATGGGTGTGCCTAGTAATTGGTATAAACACTTATCCCTATACATGTTACAGGCACTTTTGGTTTTAGTCATACCCACTTCTGGTGACAAAATTACACACTAGCACTTCAAAACACTAAATCACTGTCAAATAACATTAAACCACTGTCTGGTTACTTTCTGAGTGCCAAGAATGTTTTTTTAGGACACTTCTGGTCTTAGTCCCGCTCACTTCCGAGTATGAACCAAGTAAGAATACCTGTATGAGTATGAAGCCCTAAAACAAATTAAACTGTGTTGTCAAATTGGAACTGGAAAAACAAAATCTAAACACACACACACACACACACACACACACACACACACACACACACACACACAATTGGAAGATAAATGAATTAGACAACTGACTCAGAATAAACAGGAGATATGTAAGATTTTTGAGCTCACCCAGTTGCCTGCTAGGAGTTGTCAGTTGTACTGAGAAAGCATAAAGATGCTTAAGACAAAACTAAGCTGCTCTATGATGGTTAGAGAAACTACTGGTGGGAATTTATAAACACGAAACCCAGATTTGTAAAGGTATTGCATACTGCTGCCCAGCTTTATTTTTTAATCTGTCAAAATATTGACATTTATCACTGTACTAAGCAGCACTAAGAAGATGACAAATCTCTGGCTCAATAAAAACACACAGAAACAAAATACCAAAATGTAGATTCAACTTAAGTACAGTGCTGCCTCCTTAAGTTACAATGCAATAATTCAGCAAAGTAGTTCATTCAGTTTGATAATATTTGCAGTAAATTATACTATACTGTATGAGGGCACTTCACTAATTCATTGTTTCATGTTTTTATATATGAAATTTTTCTTTTTCTGTCACATTATGTTGCACTCCTTCTACTTTCCAATAGTTATTTTAAATGCATATTTTTGTATACGAGTGCTCATTAGTAGAAGTGTTTTAAATCTGTTTAATTGTTTGTATCTCAGTGTAGGAGCGTCTTATCTGTTCTGTAACGTTTGGCAGGGAGAGATGTCTTACTTCATATTTGTTTTTGCTATTTACTATTACTATTAACTCAGGTAGCCACTGTGCAACTAAAGTGATTAAAAGTAGGCACAGGACAGGCACATACCTACCTGTAGGTCTATAGTGAACTGACTGATGGGTAAAGAGAGACGGATAGTGTTTTTGGGTGGGGAACAAGATTCTTCTGAGATAATAAGACATTAAGGAACGGCAGGACAATAAATGACCCATCACTATAGCATTGATATTATTATTAGCAGTAATATTTCAGTAGTATAAACTACTGGAGTCAGCCTTATGATTTACTGTTGCCTTGCAACAACTTTATAATTGTCTTACTGTATGTAGCAACCACACATGCTGTACTATTAATGGCACAGGTGAATGCTGACCTAAAATGGACTTATGTAGACGTTGGCACAAGTGGCAGAAGAGTCAGTGATGGAGGAATTTGGAGGAAATGTGGCCTATACACTGCTCTAAATGAAAACACCCTATGAGCTACCTGGAAGACAATTAACTCCGATATATGTAGTTGTTGCTGATGAAGCATTTGAAAACTAATCTTTATTTTTTTATTTCTTAGCAGATGCCGTTATCCGACTTACATTTGTTACAAAATATCACTGTACAACGTATCACATTACAAAATATCACATTGTAAAATATCACATTACAGAATATCACATTTCAGATAAGAGCAATTGTAAAGTACAAGAAAATCAGTAGCAAAAAAAAGATCAAATTCAAATAAGAGCAAAATAGAGTACAGTAAATAATTACATGTAAGAGCGAGTTCGACTAAGAGCAGTTAACTTAAATAAAAAAAATAGTTGCTTATACAAGTAAAGTCCAGTAAGAGCATGTAGTAAGTATGATAAATGGATGAGAATGAATTCAAATAAGAGCAATTACAAAAAACGTGACTACGGATACCTATAAGAGTAAAATCAAATACAAGATACAGGAACTATTTGTAATTAAGATATGGAGCAGTTCAGTGCAAGTACAAGCTGATGTAAGTACTGGTACAATTGGGTGCCTGTAAAAGGGTGCTCGTGTCACGTGTGTGGGTAGCCGCTGCTTAAGCAATACAGAGCGACATGGAATTGGAGTTGAAACACCAGCACAGGCGCACAGGATTTATTCATACAAAAAGAAAGTAAACAAAGGGGTCATATGACACTACCAGCTATGGTAACACACAGAGGACACATACAGCAAGCTGTACAAAAGGTAAAATAAAACACAGGAGTAGGTAGAGAAAAGTTTACGGTGATTGTTAATGGAGGACTGAATGATAGAGTGGAAGTAAGAGGTGAGTGTAGAAGAGAAGAAAGAAGCAAGCGATAGAGAGCCTATGCAGTAGTGAGATTGGACGGGCAGATCGAGGGATGAGAGGGCAAAGGGAGTCGAGACAGGAGGTGAAGGAGAAGAGGGTAAGAACATAAGAACATAAGAAAGTTTACAAACGAGAGGATGCCATTCGGCCCATCTTGCTCGTTTGGTTGTTAGTAGCTTATTGATCCCAAAATCTCATCAAGCAGCTTCTTGAAGGATCCCAGGGTGTCAGCTTCAACAACATTACTGGGGAGTTGATTCCAGACCCTCACAACAGAGTGGTTAGGGTTGGAGAGGTGGATGTTGAAGTCACCTAACAGAACAACAGGGGTGGGGGAAGAGGGGAGGGAGGAGAGGAGGAAGTCAGCCTCATCAAGAAAGTGAGCAAGGGGTCCAGGTTGATAGAGAACAATGAGGATGAAGCAACAAGGGGAGGTGATTTCAACAGCATGAAACTCTAACAGAGAGAGAGGAGAGATCAGGATGGACCGAAAAGAGCAGAAATCCTGTTTCCCCACCCAGTCCAAAGTGGCAAGGAGAGTGGGACAGGATATAGAGAGAGGAAAGAGCGACCGGAGTGGTAATGTTATCAGGGGAGATCCAGGTTTTAATGACAGCTAGGAAGTCAAGAGAGGTGAGAGGCGAAGGCAGAGAAGAAGTTAGCTTTGTTGGAAACCGAGCGACAATTATTAAAGTGAGTTATATTAGGGAGCAGTATAGGAAAGGAAGTAGAAATGGCTAAGGGAGAGGGTTGTGCCAAGAGGGAGGCAAAAACAGGTACAGGAGGAGTGAGAGCATTAATTAAGAAAAGGAAAAGAAAGACATTTATGCAAATCCAGTCTGGAGTTGGAGCCTTCAGTTCAATGCTTGCATAGAACATTTTGCAGCAGGTTCATGTTGGCCTGTCCTCATTTGGAAAAGGCATTCCTGTCAATGACATTCAAAATTTCAATCACGCGACAACACCCACAATTTGTGTTTTTTAGGCACTTTTAACAAATCTGTCTCTCTGACCATTTACAATAATCCCTCACCAAAGGGAACACCAACCAAGCAAGCGACACAAATCTTCAACTCTGACAGCGACTAATAAAATAAAGATACTCCGTTGAAACACATTTTCCTTAAAAATACATTATTTTTTCCAGTTCATTATCTATCCAGTTTAATTCTCCATTTCTGAATTATCAAAAAGAAAATTATATTTAAGATTCTTTAATATTGACTTCATGTACGTTATTATTATTCATTAAATTCAATTGCAATTTGAACCTTAAAACCTGTTTATTGTCTTTTTTTTATTACAGATACATATCCATATTATAGAAAAAAAGATAGGCTTCAGTGAGTTAAAGGAAAAATAATTCCATGTCGGATTTCTGTGACAGTTTATAAACTACTCAACCTAACAGTCTCGTAGTTTATGATGTCACATAAACCCTAGATGGAATTATTTTCCTGTAACTCACTGAAGCCCATCTATTATATATATATATATATATATATATATATATATATATATATATATATATATATATATATATATATACAGTGGCTTGCAAAAGTATTCATACCCCTGACCAATTCTCTCATATTACTGAATTACAAATGATACACTGAAATTTCGTTCTGTTTGATATTTTATTTTTAAACACTGAAACTCAGAATCAATTATTGTAAGGTGACATTGGTTTTATGTTGGGAAATATTTTTAAGAAAAATAAAAAACTGAAATATCTTGCTTGCATAAGTATTCAACCCCTGTGCTGTGGAAGCTCCCAGTTTGCACCGATGAAAGAAATTGCCCTAATGAGGACACAACTACCTTACCATTGGCCTCCACCTGTGAACCATTAAAGTTGTTGGCACATTTTCTGGGTAAAAACCTCACTGTTGAAGGATCATTGGTAAGGCTGTGAATCTGAAGGAAA